>NC_133452.1:30574172-31174172 GCF_048565385.1 Saimiri boliviensis | reverse complement strand
GGACATATTCTGAGTAGTCATATGATTTCCCATTCAGAGGAAGGAGCTGCCCTCATATCAGAAGAGCAGTATTGAGAAAAACGCAGGCAGAGCCTGGCATCCGCCTCCTAGCATAAGCCTAGACATGATGATGGCCGTATGCCAGGGAATCACACCCTATTTACAATGCAGGAGAATGATGCTCCCAGCTGAGCTGCAGGATATGCACTGTGCTGACTGGAGGGGCAGACAGGGTGTGGTCTGACCCCATTAGCCTTTCCCTGTCCAACCTGGGCCCCACGTGCCATTCTCTGGCCTTTTGCACAAGACAGACTCAGCAAATCCAGGAGGTACCGAGATTTGGCCAAATCTCCAACTCTCCCCACCTTCACCAGGTCTGACAGGTGACCCAATCCACTGGGTGCAGCCCCACCCATACCCACCCCCACATCTGGACAGACACATGGCAAATATGGAAACTGAAGCCCGGCTGGGCTGGAACACACCTGGATGTTGCTGGGTTGGAGTCATCTTGCAGGTATCCCAAGACGCTCAGGCCTCACTGGTGGTGCCCAGGTCCTGAGACCATGTTTTAGATGATTCAAGTTACTCCAGGGCGAAACATGATCCTGATGACACCCAGTGGAGAAGCAGGTTGGAGTCTCAGAAGAGCTGGCCCTTTATACTCAAGGACTTCCAGCAGTGAATCCAGGATTTGAACACCGGGGAGTAACAGGGGAGCCCAGCCTGCAGGTTGCCGACTAGCAGGAAGTGGTAGGTCAGCATGCTCACTGCAATCCCCATCACATACTTGGTGTGGCTCCGATGGCCAGGGCCTGGCAGAAGCTGTCATCCACCAGGTAGGCACTGACGAAGTGGGCCAGCAGTTTACAGCCCCACAAAAAAACCACTTTGCCCAACAAATTAAGGAAGTAAGGGATTAATCCAACAAATCCCAGCGGCCCTTCCTCTTTGAAAATCTTCCCAATGGAGCTCAGCACACCACTGTATTTGTCTTCCCATCCCACAAACTGAACTGTGCAGCGCATTGAAATGACATGCAGCGCATTGAAATGACATGCAGCAGGTGGGCCAACATGCGGACACACACTGCATCATCAGCTCGTAGGAGGTCTCCTTCACAACTTTCTTCAGCAAAGTCTTCATATCATCCTTGTTGGAAATCTGCTCAATCTCATCCGGAGGGAAAACCTTCTTCAAGCCAGCCCAGGTCACAGTGGAAAGGGCACTTGACATCAGCCAGGGGTTCAGGCCTTGGAAAAGCCCTACCTTAGCATCCACTTGCACAGTGTACTTGGTGTAGGTGAAGAAGATTGGCAGATAGAGGGCTTTCCTCCCCAGCACATAAGGCTTTGTGCTTGGGTCTTCCTTAATTAAAGCAAGTTCAATCTGATTGTAACAAAGTTGTTCTAAATTACCTCGTGTTCTGATAACATGCCATAAAACTCATCTGTTAAGCTTTAATAGCTTTACATGCCAGCCAACTTAATATCTAATATTTTTCAAATAAAAAACTCATGTGTATTACAACTGACCTTTATTGATATTTCTTCAGTTTAATCTAAATGTTGACAAGATTTTTTCCATTTATTATTTAAATAAGCAAAATGGTTAAGGAATACAAAAAACTCTATTCAAAGAAACACAAAATAAATTTTGGAGTACAAACTGTGGTAAGACAGTTTTCCTTTGTATTTCTAAACATCTATTCATAAGACTTTCTTTTTGCAATCTGCAAGCTTCTTTCATCCAGCCAAGTGGTTTAATTAGCATTTACATCATTTTAAGTTATGACAGACAAATACAAAACAAAACAGTTGTGAAAACAACAAAACGTCAACACTTACTCAGAAATCACCTAACCCTAACCTTGTCTCCTCTTTCAAAATGTAGCAGCAGCTTCTTTAGATGAATGGTGAATGGAAAGGAATGTTTTCAAGGGGAAGAGGATAGTGGTAATAACATGGACCCAGAGCATATATACTATCCATATACTCAACTGAAGGATCTCCTAAGAACATTCCAGAAGCTACATGATAGAAATGTCAGTCATTATATTCACCATCAGCAAAGAGCTCAAAGCTCTTACATAAGCAAAGTTACGTTGACAGGAGTGCCCATTAGAAATCACAATAGCTATCAGATACCTTGCTACCACTGACCACACACAAATGAGATCAACAGAAAATACCATTTCAAAGATACGATTAGACTGAATATGTATAAAATTATTTCACACTTTTTTGGGATTCAATACTTTTACCTAAATTTAAAGTAACACAATAAATATACTCATTGCTTCTCTCTGTTTCTTATTAACAATACAGACCATAAGGCTGTATCAGAGCATCAGTATTCAATAATTTTATATACTGGTTGATAGTCCTTAAAGAACTTTCACTTCATCTTCCTTGCTCAATGAAATAATATTTATCATTTTGTGTTTACCTTTGCTAAAATGGATCAGTAATACCTCATAAAATTTACATTAAGGTATGGCTATATCGCAGAACTTTAAAAGACCATTTTTCTAACATTATTTTAAAATCTAGAAAATAAAATCGTATTTCCATTCACATCATTTTTATGAAGATGCAATTACTGAACAAGAATAATTCAAGTAAGAAAGTTAGAATTAGTTGAAAACAAGCAAAAAATATACATAACCACTTAGGAAACACACAATGCAAAACAAATTAGTTAGATCATCACTGCTATTCTCTAAGCAATTGAAAATACCTACCTCTAAAAGGGGAGAAACACAAAAGTGCGAATAGAATTTCTAACAGAAAGGCCATTGTTTACCCATAAGTTTCACACTGTAGGAATATGAACACCTGCCAGATAATTAAATACACCCACATGCAGAATGTTCCATCACTTTTCTAAATTTTAATTGCCTCCATTTATTATAATCACCAACAGGTAATTTTCTAAGCAACATAAGATCGGCATTGGGATTAAGGTTAGCTAAATAGTCTAAATTAGTTTAAGCAACTACTTTTGGATAATCGGTTGCACTTGTGCCCACTCACAGGGAGAAGCTGTTGAAATTCAAGGATTTCCTCTGCATTCTCTTGCCCGCAGAGCAAAACAGCTACCACAGAGTCAAGTTCAGTAACTGCACTAGAGCAAGGAAAATTAAATTGCTCAGTGAAATTTAAGTTTAGTAGGGCGTAACACTTCTTTATTCTGCACCCAAGACAATTTGACTTTCCATACCTATTATATCGCCAGGTCCAAATAGGTGACATGTATCTCTAAGCATTTAGGTTCCTCTTAAAAAGCCTTACTCTTGCCTGGGCATGGTAGCTCGCTCCTGTAATCTTAGCACTTTGGGAGGCCAAGGTGGGCAGATCATGAGGTCAAGAGATCAAGACCATCCTGGCCAACATGGTAAAACCCTGTCTCTACCAAAAATACAAAAATTAGCTGGGTGTGGTGGCATGCACCTGTAATCCCAGCTACTTGGGAGGCTGAGGCAGGAGAATCACTTGAACCTGGGAGGCAGAGGTTGCAGCGGACCAAAATAGTGCCACTGCACTCCAGCCAGCAGCAGAGCGAGACTGTCTCAAAAAAAAAAAAAAAAAAAAAAAAAAAAAGGCTGCGTCCTTAACCCTTAACGAAGTACTGATATGATTGACAACTTATTTTCTGAAATGCCACCATAAAGTATAAAACTGTTGCCTCAGGCAGGGCAGTAATAAACTGTGCTTTGAATAAATGTTTACAGCTGAGATTCTCCATACGGGCATTTCTTAACTCAGAACTATTACACATCAAAACGCAGTGCTCATATTATACGTGCATATTATGTACACAGAAACACATACTGAAAACACACAAATACATATGAAATGTTTCACGAAACATGTCTTACCCAGTTACTGTCTGATACTCTCCAATATTTTATATTCTATTGCTTTGTTTTTTTTTTTTTTATTGCATTTTAGGTTTTGGGGTACATGTGATGAACATGCAAGATTGTTGCATAGGTACACACATGGCAGTGTGGTTTGCTGCCTTCCGTCCCCTCACTGTCCTTTATTTGGTTTCACTAACCCAATGATGCAGTAGCAACCAGTTTGGAAACTACAGCTCTCTCTCTCTGTAAACACCAATTCATAGTTCTTCATAAAATTTACTCCTGCCAATCAGGATCAGTGTGACACCCTGTGCAGATGGGACTAAAAACACACTCCAAAGAGGTGACTGATTTGTAAATGAGTCTGCTTTTGATACATGAATGAAATAGGCAGCAGAGAATCCAGGGAAGACAAACTGCATTATCTAAGAGCCAATTAGTCATTTATCATGAAACTGAAGGTACTCTGTTGCAGACTTTTTTGGACGGGAAAATGGAAATTTAAACATGACTTTATTTTTTCTTATTATGCTTGCAAAAAAAATTAACTGATACTATCATGTTGAAAAACATGTGGGAAAATGTGTATGCTGTTATTAGGACTGCAATTTCGTACAGCCACTGTGGAGAGTGATTTGGGAGCATCGGTAAATTCTGAACATGCATATCCTTTGACCCAGCAATTCTTCTAGTTTGTGCTATGCTCTTGCACATGCAAACCAGTAGATGTTTAAAGACACTGGCCACTGATGAGAAAATACTTATGGTACAATCACATTTTTAAAATTATTTTTATTTTTTAAAAGAAATATTAAGAACGACAGGTATTTCCATATCATTTTCTTTTTTTTATGTGACAAATTCAGTTTCTTGTCAGTACATATATCACTGTTTCTCAATGAGATGTTATTAGTATTCTGGGCCAACTATTTCTTCATAAAATGCTCCTCTGTGTGTGTGTGTGTGTATTTTAATCCCGAGGTAAGGATTGTACCAGCCTTGACTGAAAAACAAAACAAAAACCCACTATGCCATGTGTAATGAGGAGAAAAGAATTTAAAAGACGTTATGAGGTAGGGAAAAGCCAGTTGCAGAACAATACATATAGTATGATTCTAATTATGTGAAAAGAAACCAACCACAATCTGTGGGTGTGCACATGAATGATGAGTCAGAGGATGTGTGGAAAGAGATTGACAATGTCTGCTCTATGAGCTTCAATTTTTTAAGAATTTTTTCCATACTGGTGGATAATTTGATTAGGTTACAGTATTTTATTTGGGGAAACTAAAATCCGTAACATATTCATACACCTTAAGTGGTTATTTTAAGCACTGGGAGTTGGCAGAGCTCTAGAACAAGGAGGGAAAGAGACTAAGGAATTAACGAGTTTCTAACAACATCCTTGACTCATAAAGTCCCTTTTCCTTCCTCACTAAAGTGATAAGATCTTTCTGTAATATACGAATTCAGTTTCATAAAAATACAATTAAAAACGTGGAAATCAAACAATAACACTACCTTTGTTTTATGTCCCCAATGTCACCCTCTTCCCACAGGACTTGTAGAAATGTTTCCTCTAACCTCTAACCTCCATATCTATCTTGTATTTCATGCTTCCTTTCATTATAGTTAGCAACCCAGCAGATCAGAAGCTCTATGAGGTCAGAGGGTATTTCTTATCATTCCCATCCACTGATCTCTTGCTGTCCATTCTTCCTAGAAAACTAGATGCTTCATAAGAGGCTGTGGAATGATGTTTTTAAAATCTGTGAAACAGACACCTAACTTGGCATGACTTTTAAGTAGTTTACAACACTAAGATGAGTCAGAGAAAGATGGATCACATTCAATGGCAATAGTTGAAAAGAAAATTACAATTGTCCTTTACTTTCTAATACAATGAGTATTAAGTTTATGTTTGTAACTTTGAAACCAAAAAAAGTTAAGCAAAGCCACATAAAGTACTACCATTTTAATGGGAGCAATTATTTCAAAACAATTATATCCAAATAAAATCAACAAAATAATAACAGCATACTGTGGTATACACTCTGCCAATCCAGTATCCACTGGCCTCTCTTTCTTACTAATACAACACCAGTTACTTTCTAGGGCAGCCATGTGTCCTGATAAAAAACACAAGACCCCCCTCAGGCAGCTAGAAGTAGACATGCACAGTTCCAATGTGATGAAAGCAGAAGTCACCACAAAGAGGTTACTTCCCAAAAAAAACCTCACTCAGAGAAAGCCCTCCCTCTTTCCTCTTCTTTCTACCTTGAATAGGTCCTGGAGATGCAGCAGGCAACTCGTGACTCTGAGGAGGAACCCATGTGACAAAGACACAAACTGTGGATCTAAAATGTTCAATTGGTCCTCAACGAAAGGAATGACTTCTAGTATCTTTATAAAGAGGAATCTGTGGCACTGAGTTTCTAATGTCATCCAAGGCCTCTGATAATTTGCTTATAAAACTTTTCTGAAAACTTGGAAGTTTCTTTTACAAAATTATAGAAAAGATCAAATGTGAATTAAAAAATGCATTAACTCCAATTTTTAAAAATCCAGTTTTTCAACAGAACAAAATCTGTGTTGACTTTTTCAGGTGCCTCGGTATAGGCTCCTTCCTGCCTAAGATGTTGTTCTGGCTGTAAATCATGCAGCCCTCTCAGAGCAATGCATTTGTGAGTGTGATTGCCTAATTATGCATGAGTGCAGTCAGCATGGAAATCCAGTTCCAATTGCAGATCACCACCTGTGAGTTGAAATATGCATGTGTATTTTATGGGGGGGAGGATGGTGAAGATGGATTAAAGCAATAATATGTCAGGTTTAAATCTTCTATAAATGAGAATTGATTACTGCAGCTGATAAACATGGAAATGAGTAATTAAGACATGGTGTGTAAGGAAGGATAAGTTTTCTTTGTGGTCGTCTTCACAGGATAATTTGTGGTGTTGAGAACCTGCCTCGGGTATCTTAATAATGTTTTCCTAGCTGGATAATTAGGATGTGCTATTGATGTGATCTAAAAAAGCATTCAGCTTCAAAAGAAGCTGCCAAAAAAGGGAAGCCTAAGTACATCCAAGCCTGGAGATGGAATGTCAGTTTTATTTAGGGGTCAACTGCAAACACCAGTCCTCAGTGTGCCTGTGGCTATCACCTCATTACACATTAGCAACTTTTGTTTCTCCCTTCTCATTCCTATGTGGATTTATTATTTAGATCACAGCTTCCATTTCCCCATAATATTCTAGATGCTTTTTAAGTCTCAGTAACACAGGGGTCCCCAAACTACAGCCCTCGGGCCGCATGCGGCCCCCTGAGGCCATTTATCCGGCCCCCCTGCCGCACTTCAGGAAGGGGCACCTCTTTCATTGGTGGTCAGTGAGAGGAGCACAGTATGTGGCGGCCCTCCAACGGTCTGAGGGACAGTGAACTGGGCCCCTGTGTAAAAAGTTTGGGGATGCCTGCAGTAACAGGATCAATGTGGAGTGTGGTGCTAACTTTTCCCCAGAGATAATGTATCCTTAGGAATGCTTTCACTCACAACAAAAAGACCCTGTACTGGGATAAACAGACATATTTTTCCCTCGTGTAACAGAATGTCCAGTCTGCAGTCAGTCCATCCCTCCAGGATTAGCGCAGCTGCTCAATGACGTCATTCAGGACCTGGCTCCTCCTATTTTAGAAGATCCACAGTTCCTGCCAGACTGTCAGCCCTAAAACCAAGGCCTTTTTTTTTTTTTTTTTTTACATAACAAGAATGATCAAACATGGAAACATTTATATTTCATTTCTCCTATTACAGATTTACCTTTTATTACACTTGTTAACACAGAAGAGAGAGGGAAGCAACACTAGGGCTGATTTACCTTGTCTATATGAAACACATCTTCAGTTTCTGTCTGGAAGTTGGGTGCTTCTACAATATCCTAAACTATTCAAAAAATGAACTATATATAGGTAAGGAAAAAGAGTCTATAAATAATTTCAATGAGAAAACAACTGCCAAAAAAAAAGTGTTAAGATATAACTAAATATAAGATTGAATATTTTAAAATATTAAAAGAAGGGCTGGGTGCAGTGGCTCACGCCTGTAATCCCAACACTTTGGGAGACAGGCTGCAGATCACAAGGTCAAGAGATCAAGACCATCCTGGCCAACATTGTGAAACCCCGTCTCTACTAAAAATACAAAAATTAGCTGGGTGTGGTGGCACTCGCCTGTGGTCCCAGCTACTCAGGAGGCTGAGGAGGAAGAATCGCTTGAACCCAGGAGGCAGAGGTTGCAGTGAGCCAAGATTGTGCCACTGCACTCCAGCCTGGTAACAGAGCAAGACTCCATCTCAACAAATACATATATATTAAAAGAAAAAAACTCCTGAACATGTTCTTAGTTTTTGAAGAATAAAATAATAAAACTAATGATGAGGAGATTGTAAAATGATCTTGGCAGAAACCTTTTGCTATCTACAGCCATCTCCTAAAAGTGAAGTCTCTAGCTGTCACTGAGTTCTATTACGGTCCATAAATGAGGCTGTAAGAGTCTCTCTAACTCTCCACCTCCTCCCCTGCCCCCGGCTTTACTGAATTGTAATTGACAATTAAAAATTGTATATATTTAAGGTATACAACGTGATGATTTATATACATTTGTATATAAATGATTACCACAATCAAGCTAATTAATATAGCCAACACCTCCCATAGTTACTTTTTTGTGTATGTGTGTGATGGAAACACTTCAGATGTAATCTCTTAACAAATTTCATACATTATCATGTATAGTCACCAGGCTGTATGTTAGACCCCCAGAATGTATTCCTCCTGCATAACTGAAACTGTATACCCTTCAACCAACATCTCCTATGTCTCCCGCAACCTCCACCCCTACACCCAAGTCCTTGGTAACACCACTGTACTCTCTGCAGAAGTTCAACTTTTTTAAAATTCCACATATAAGTGCTAATGTGCAGTATATGACTCTATGTCTAGCTGATTTCACTTTGCATAACATCCTCTCCAGCCTCATCCATATTGTAGCAAATAGCAGGCTTTCCTTATTTTTAAGGCTGGATAATATTCCATTGCAGATAAACACCACATTTTCTCTATCCGTGCATCCACTGACAGACAGGTTGTTTCCACATCTTGGTATTGCAAATAATGCTCTAATGAACATGGGAGTACAGATATCTCTTTGACATGGTGATGTTTTCATTTCCTTTGGATATACCCCGTAGTGGGATTGCTGGGTCCATAAATGAGACCATCCAAATCCTTCTGATTTTAAATTGAGATTAAAAGAATTACAAATAACAAAATCCACTCGACAAAAGGAATTTCTTAGAGCTAGTAGAAAGGAGAATGACTTTTTAATGTTTTGTTTCTTTTAAATTTATAGTTGTACCCCTATTTCCCCCATACCTATTATGTCTACAGCCTGGTCAAGTGACCTGTACTCATACCAAGACAGGGCTGGACGCCAACCAAACATTGACATATGCTCACAAAGGGGAAGGAAACAAGGAAGTCACTACGTATAACATGCTTGAGATGTGGATTATAATTCTTTTGTTTTTTTCTTTTTTTTTTTTTTTTTTTTTTTGAGATGGAGTCTTGCTCTTTCGCCCAGGCTGGAATAGTACAGTGGCACGATCTTGGTTCACTGCAACCTCCACCTCCCAGGTTCAAGTGATTCTCCTGCCTCAGCCTCCTGAGTTGCTGGGATTACAGGTACCCGCCACCACATCTGACTAATTTTTGTATTTTTAGTAGAGACGGGGTTTCACCATGTTGGCCAGGCTGGGCTCAAACTCCTGACCTCAGGTGATCCACCCACCTCAGCCTCCCAAAGTGCGGGATTACAGGTGTGAGCCATGGCACCCGGCCTGGACTATAATTCTTAACATTTGTAAAAATCACCCTTACACTCCTCTTGGCTACTACTGAACACATTTTTAAATTTAAGATATTTCTGAATGTCAGCTGTAAAGGAGAATTAATATTTCTCCACAACCAAAGAATAGCCAAGAAAACGCTGGGCACCTCCTGCCAAGTTATGCATCTGGGGTTAAAAGAATGATGTTCTAACATCTAACAGCTGACTCTTTGGGGATGGAAGGACATAGGAATGTAAACAATAGCCAGTGGTAAAAATACTTCATGACATTTTGCTCATTACATTAATTGAATATAATCTAAGTCCAGCAACTAACATAATGAGCTAATTAAGAATTACTTTTCCTACCACTTTTTTTTTTTTTTTTTTTTTTTGAGACAGAGTCTCCATCTGTCATCCAGGCTGGAATGCAGTGGAGTGATCTCAGCTCACTGCAACCTCCTCCTCCCAGGTTCAAGCAATTCTCACCTCAGCTTCCTGAGTAACTAGAATTATAGGCATGCACCACCATGACCAACTAGTTTTTGTGTTTTTTGGCAGAGTTGGGGTTTCATCATGTTGGCCAGGCTGGTCTCAAACTCCCGACCTCAAGTGATCCACCTGCCTTGGCCTCCCTCTACTGGGATTACAGGCGTGAGCCACCATGCCTGGCCATTCCTACCACAGCTTTTCTAAAACAGCTGTATGATGTCCTTTCTTCAAATAACACCTCATATTCCTCCTACTCCTTGGCTGATTCAAAACACTGCATCTCTGAAGACCCATGAGCCCCAGTGGCTTAACCTAGCAGTTTTAGCTCCAGCTAGCAGGAAGAACTACACCTACATAGTTCCTTTTCTGCAGTAGCATACCCAGCAGCAGCACTGCTTTTAAATCATTTATTCATTTTATATACTTCCTCTACTTAATTGAGCTGTGTTCAGACATCTAAGGTGACAGTGATCTACAACTTGAGTCTAAGGTTAACATATGTCTCAGTACTTACACTTGAATATTTAAGGAATCAAACTCAGACTTGATTATAGAGAACCTTTTTTTTTTTTTTGAGACGGCGTTTTGCTCTTCTTGCCCAGGCTGGAGTGTACTGGTGTGATCTCCGCTCACTGCAACCTCCACCTTCTGGGGTCAAGCAATTCTCCTGCCTCAGCTCCCCAAGCAGCTGGGACTACAGGCATGCGTCACCACGCCTGGCTAATTTTGTATTTTTAGTAGAAACAGGTTTTCTCCATGTTGGTTAAGCTGGTCTTGAACTCCCCACCTCAGGTGATCCACCCGCCTCAGCCTCCCAAAGTGTTAAGATTACAGGCGTGAGCCACCGCTCCCAGTCGAGAAGCATTTTTATAATACAAGAACTCCTCCCTTGAAATCTGGGAGAAAAATATGAAACCTGACCAAAGACACAGAAAGCAATATTTACTCCATCTCCTCTACCTCCTTAATTTAACAGCAGTAAAGACAGACAGGCTGGGCACGGCGGCTCACACCTATAATCCCAGCACTTTGGGAGGCCCAGGAAGGTAGATTGCTTAAGCCCAGGAATTTGAGACCAGCCTGGGCAACATGCTGAAACCCTATCTCTACAAACAGTACAAAAATTATCTGGGGATGGTGGCCCACACCTGTAGTACCAGATACTCAGGAGGCTAAGGTAAGACGATCGCTTGAGCCCAGAAAGTCAAGGCTGCAGTGAGCCATGATTGTGCCACTGCCCTCTAGGCTACGTGACAGAGTGAGATCTTGTCTCAAAAAAAAAAAAAAAAGAAACACCACAACTAATTCTGTTAAAGCATGTCTTCATTAAATAGAGAATGAAGCAAATCTAAGTAGGAAAAAGATTCTTGAATAATTTCAGCTTGGGACAGGCAGGTGGCTCATGCTTATTATCCCAGCACTTTGAGAGGCTAAGGTGGGAGGACTGCTTGAGGCCAAGAGCTTCGAGACCAGTCTGAGGGAAAAAGTGAGACTCTGTCTCTCCAAAACATTAAAAAATCATTAGCCAGACGTGGTGGCACACACACTTTTAGCCTCAGCTACTTGAGAGGCTGAGACAGAAGAATGACTTGAGCCCAGAAGTTCGAGGCTGCAGTGAGATATGATTGCACCACTGCACTATAGCTTGGACAACAGCTGGAGACTCATCTTTAAAAATAATAATAAAAATAATAATTTCACTTCAGTTAGAAACAAATTTAATTCTAGAATAAGCCTATTTTTTAGAAAAAAAAAATCTTAGAATAAATGATAATCCTTTGCCCTAAATGGTTATCTTTATAAACAAACAACAACAACAACAACAAAAAACAACAATAAGCACCATAGCTTTCACAGATTCCTTTCTGCTCTAAAAGATTTCTGGATTATTATTAAATAACATTACAAGTGTAGTTTAACCATAATCCATGAGAAAAATCCAATGAGCCTACAATATTACTCTTTTAACATTTCTTCTCAGAGGCACATTGAAGCACAAAATGTAAGTTTAGGATCCTGGTCTTTGGGAAGCCATTACCTTTATGGATAGTTGTATCATTTGTTTTAGTTTGCAATTCTATGGCAATAAATATAACATGATTGAATGTGCAATACTATATACCCCAAAGGCTGGGATTGGGGCTAGTCCTCTGGTCTTACATACTGTATTATAGCTCCGTTAAAGAAAATTCATGGGCTGGGTGCGGTGGCTCAGGCCTGTAATCCCAGCACTTTGGGAGGCCGAGGTGGGTGGATCACAAGGTCAAGAGATCGAGACCATCCTGGTCAACATGGTGAAACCCTGTCTCTACTAAAAATACAAAAAATTAGCTGGGCATGGTGGCGCGTGCCTGTAATCCCAGCTGCTCAGGAGACTGAGGCAGGAGAATTGCCTGAACTCAGGAGGTGGAGGTTGCAGTGAGCCGAGATCGCGCCATTGCACTCCAGCCTGGGTAACAAGAGCGAAACTCCTTCTCAAAAAAAAAAAAAAAAAAAAAGAAAGAAAGAAAATTCATAGTCATTTGACTTGCCTCCTCCTATGTTTTCTCATTTCAAACAAACAAGTGAGTCATTCACAAATGCTGCAAGACTGGCTACTCATATTTTGGATGCTTGAGTATTTTGTTCAAACAAGCATGGATATATGATGACTATTAATTTATCCCAGTAAAATCACTAATAGGCTTAACAGGTTGAACAAGATCTGATGCAGAATATTCAAGACTTAGGAAAAAACAACCTGTCTCAGAAAAAAAAGATATTAGTCATGTACCTACATCTGTTATAAGAACACATTTCAATTCTCATATGCTACTGGAATTAATGTATATTGGTAAAACATTTCTGGAGGGTACTTAGGTATCAAATAGCAAAAAAAACCTTTTAAAAAAATTGGTTACCTGTGACCCAGGAATTCTATTTTTTAACAATCAATTTTCAGGAAATCATAGCCAAGTACACAAAGCTACATGTGCAAATATGTTCACCAAACTCACATTTAGAATAGAAAAAAAAAAAAGAAAAATATTAAACGTCTAATAATCAGATATTTGTCAAATAATGTTTATTTCCCTGTAGTGAAATACTAAGCAGTTATTCAAAATAATGTATAGTTAATAACAACAAAAGATGTTACAACATTTACTTGAAAAAAGCAAGTAACAAAACAGCATATATGATACGCTATCACTGTATATGTCTGTGTATATTAAAAATTCTAGGCCAGGCGCAGTGGCTTATGCCTGCAATCTCAACACTTCGGGAGGCTGAGGCAGGTGGATCACCTGAGGTGAGGAGTCCAAGACCAACCTGGTCAATATTGTGAAACCCCACTTCTACTAAAAAATACAAAAATTAGCCAGGCGTGGTGGTATGTACTTGTGGTCCCAGCTACTTGGGAGGCCCAGGCAGGAGAATTGCTTGAACCTGGGAGGTGGAGGTTGCAATGAACTGAGATTGCACCACTGCACTCCAGCCTGGGTGACAGAGCAAGACTCCAACTCAAAAAAAAAAAAAAAATGTTAGGAAAATCTACACAAAAAATGTTCATAGTTAACGACGGCTAATGAGGTTACAAGCATTTCTTTGTCCTTCTTGATACTTCTGTGTTTTCTTGAAAATGTCTCTGACATATTTTAAAGTCTGGTTTTATCTGGCCATCACTGGGCAAAGTCAAGTCTTGATAAAGATTGACAACTTGAAAAATAAACAAATGCTGATTAGATAATGGTCACTGTGGTGTTCCAGAGATCACCACAATACATCTATTTTGGAAACAGCAGCTCTATGCCACAAAGAAAAATCAGGACTAAGACAAAGGATCTCTCAGCAAAGTGATTTTTGCTTCCTGGACTGCAAGAAGAGTACCCTCGCTAGCCATCTTGCCACGAGAGTACAACGAACAAAGGAAAAGAAACATATTTATTCCTTGTACATTTGGGGTTGTCCTTACTGCTGTGTCTGATCTCCCTTGGTTGGAGCCAGACCTTACAATCTAAACTAAAACCTGATTGGCTAATCAACTTAAAACTTTTTAAAACAGGTAAGGGGCATAGGCTGAGAGCTGAGAGCTGGGACATGCCTGTGAGCATGTCCAGCACAGATATCTTGGTTAAAGTACAAGGACACTGAATGTACTATGTGCACGTAAGCATGGCATGTTTAACAACTACATAGAATAGGGCTTAACAAAAAGTTATTCGCAAATTTATTCTTTAACAAGAAAGGAAACTTGGAAGAGGAACTTTTCTACTTTCCACAATATCAGACCTGCATTCCAGGGTAATATCCAGAAGATATTCACCATGTGCTTGCTAACCTCTCCTGGCTTTTTGGTCACATTAACTTTACATTTTAATGTTTCTCCTTTTCATTTCTTTCCTAGTATCATGCTTGAGAGTCAGATCAGAGCTAACCTTTCACCCAATAGACACACAGTGACAAATTCTCACACGCCAAGTAGGCTGGGTACCCAAGCCACAAAAGCTAGTAGGAGCAAGTTCTAGTTTGCAAGAAGTTCACAGATTAGTTTGAGGGGAAAAGCACATATGCTAAAAATGACAATATGATAACGGGATGAGAGAGATACACACAGGGCACTTACTGAACAAAGGGAAAATCCGATAACCGCCTGGAAAGAGAAGAATTGTCTGTCAAAGGACTCAAAGAATCAGGGATGGAGCTAAATGCTAAAGAACAAGCTCAATAAATAGAAAACGCAACTCTGACTCCAGTTATGTGAAAATCTGTAGTAGTCAAGGTCTTCCAGAGAAATACAACCAATATGATACATTATCAACAGATAGATACAGGCAAACATAGAGATCAATCTATAACTGTATCTTTATCTACTAATCAGTCTAAAAAGATTTATTTTTAAAATTGGCTCATGCAATTGTGGGAGCTGGCTAATCCAAAATCTGCAAAGCAGGTCAGCAGGCTGGAGCCCCAGGAAAGAGCTGAAGTCCCAGATCAATTCAGAAGGCAGTGTGGAGACAGAATTTCTCCCTGGGGTCAGGGTGTGGGGAACCTTCACTTTTTATCTTAAGACATTCAACTGATTAGATGAGGCCCACCCACCTTTACTCAAAGTCTACTGACTTAAATGCTAATCACATCTGAAAAAAAAAACTTCCTTCACAGAAACAAGTTTTCTGTGAAAGCTTTGCTAGGCCCAGATGTTTGGTCAAATATCAGATTAGATGATCTGGGTACTATTGCCTAGCAAGTAAACACATCATATCAACCATCACAAAAGCCAAGTCAGAAAAGTGAAGTAAGAGGAAGATGCAATAAAATTAGTAGGCCGGGCGCGGTGGCTCAAGCCTGTAATCCCAGCATTTTGGGAGGCCGAGGTGGGTGGATCACAAGGTCAAGAGATCGAGACCATCCTGGTCAACATGGTGAAATCCCATCTCTACTAAAAATACTAAAAATTAGCTGGGCATGGTAGTGCCTGCCTGTAATCCCAGCTACTCAGGAGGCTGAGGCAGGAGAATTGCCTGAACCCAGGAGGCGGAGGTTGCGGTGAGCGGAGATCTCGCCATTGCACTCCAGCCTGGGTAACAAGAGTGAAACTCCGTCTCAAAATAAATAAATAAATAAATAAATAAATAGGAGTTATTTGGCCCTTCATCTTCATTCATTTTGTCTATTTTCCATCTTCCCTTCTTTCACCCAAATTCAGTGTTAATTGCTCAGTTTTTATTTCTATTTCTAGTAATGCTTGCCTTATGTGCTGTGTCATAACACAGATCAACTTAACCTTCCAGTAACTCTAAATCTAATTTTTTGCCATTTTTCACTTCTGGGCTTCAACCATCTTCAACCACACAGATGAAACTCAAAATCTATTTCAAAAAAATTCATATTGCCAACATGCTGCTGAATATCCCCAGGGAGTTTAACATCTATGAGTCTAAAAGCTTAAAAAAAAAAGTCGGACAAAACCAGTTCCTTCTTCCCGACTTTACAACTTCTATGGCTGGTATTATCTTCATAGAGGCCACCTACTCTCCATTCCTGCTCAGTACCTTTACTTAATGCCTGTCCTTTTCATTTTACTATCAATGGCCAGCACACTGCTTGACTCAGTGCTGCTCAGCAAGTTAGCTAGATGGATGGATGAATGAATGAATGCTGAACACAATCACTTGTCAATTGTGGTAAATTCTCTTCCAAAGTATTAATACTAGCTCCCTTTTTTCCATTATCACTACACAAATATAGGCCAGACCAATTTCATCATAACCCAATTTGTTTTTCAACTTCTGTCTCAGTTCTCTGTTGCATCCTAGACATTACTAGCACTCTTTCTAATTAGAGCTTTAATCCTATCACCCCTCTAATAAAAAACCTTTATTTTCCCACTGAATTAACCACAAGCTTTACTCCCTAGTGATTAGGTTCCTCCGCAGTTTAAGCCCCAGGCTCTCTCTGTAGTTAAGCCCACTACTATATTCAGTCATGTATTTGACCTACGCTTTGTCTACTGAAAATAAAATTACCCATAAGACAATGCTAGCTCTTGAGGCACTTTAATCCATAAGGACACACACAGTAAAGAAAGAATCACAATACAACCTTCAGATGCTCTAGGGCAGATAGGCACAAGACACCATGAAGACCACACAGGAGACCGACGAGGGACAGGAACAGGCAAGAGCTCACAACTGAGCTCAGGCGCAACTTCCTTGAAAGAGTAAGCAGGCTTATCCAGACTGACAAACTGGAACATGTGGGCAATCCAGTCAAAAGCAATTATAACTTGGAGGAAAAAGACAATGAGGAATAGGAATATGCTTATTTAACTAAAGGTTCAGAAAAATCATCTATTATAACTAAATAAAATTCACAAGTTATATCTAATATGGTTGACTATAAAATAAGGAGATAAACAGACAACACATACACACACACCATTTATTGCTAGACATTTACTGCTGAGCATTTATGACTTATGTATCATCATTCAAATTAATAATCTTGAGACACTTATTCCGGCAATAAATCTGAAAACTCTCCTTCTATGCCAAAATTAGAATTCCCAAAGAGCTTGATTACCAGAATAGTTGCCCTATACAGGCTGCTCCCAATAATCAAATCCACACTCTCCAAAGGACAGCTTTACGGTAACGCTAGATGTCTTTATGACAGTGCTACATGATGAGGTATGTACAAAGATGTTCCCTGCAACAGGGTTTGAAATGGCCAAAACCTAAAAGCAATCCAAATGTCTATTCAGTAGGAGGACAACAAGACAAATGATGACATTCACACAATGGAAAACTAGGTAATCACAAAAGAAGACAATGACAAATTCGTATGAACAGACACAGAAAACTGAGAGGCATATTGTTAAAAGAAAAAACACTCAAGTCACAATTTATATATAATATGATCCTGGTCATTTTCTTAAAGAAAGGAATGTATATATGTGTACTGATATACGGGAGGGGAACAGTAACATGGAATGTGAGGATGGACACTCTAATGTTGACAATGACTCACTCTGAAGAGAGGAGCAGGACTGGGGAGTGCAGTGCATAGCTTCTGTAACAATGGAATCTTTTCCATGGGAATTTAATCACACCACTAATAAGAGTACAGACTAAAAATAGAAATGGATTAGCAGATTCCACATTCAATTTTTTTTTAATCCAATGTTTTTAGCAACACCAACAATAGTGAATTAAACACATACTCTCTCTTATGAAAAGAATGCTTTCACTGAAATGTATAGAATATTTGTCAGGTTGTTTTTTTTTTTTTTTTTTTTTAATGTCCAATTGTATCTTTCCATTTGCAACCATTACTGTTCCAGAGCTGTGTTCCACCAGATAATTTGGAGCCCTCAATACCACCTGCTGTCAATATTCCTAAAATATGGCAATTCCTTAGCAAAGGCAAAGAACTAGAATTGCAACCCCAGTGGCAGCTCTAAATGCAGAAAGACAAGGAGTCCCATTTCTAACTTTATTAATAGAACAAGCATAACAAGAAAAACCAAAGTAAAAATGTTTCGGTATTAAAAGATAACCTGAAGTCCCAGAAAACTTCAACATTAAGAACTGCTTTCTAGTCTACACCAAAACCTTGGATTTTTACATATTATACCACAATCTGAGACAATGCAAAAATCATGTCAGTGAAACTACTGTTGAGCTGTATATAAAAAACAAGGAGGACAGCATGACCATCACTCGGCATAACACAGTGTCTCTAGAAAAGACTGAATGGAAATGCATATACTTGAGACATTATTCCACAGAGAGAAAGAAAAGGAGGATAAAATGTCAATGTTTGTTCAACCACAATGTTTTCAGTTCTCTTCTAGAATTTCATTCACTCACCAAATTCCAAGTAAATCAAAATGCAGAGCAGCTAACAGAAAGAATTTCAGACTAACTGCCTGCTCAAGGAATGTGTATTTTGTTCATTATCTTCTCTTCTTTCATGTCCCTTCTGTTTTCTCACAAACATTAATGTAGACGAGGAAATATCAAATTAAGTGTTGATACTTAGAAAATATTCTTGATTTTCAAAAGTTTCTGTTACGTACCAATTGCTAACAGTAATTACAGCTGAGGGTTAGGACTATGAAAAAAGTTCATGACTTTCTTCACAGTTCTTCATTTTATACAGTCCTATAATTTTAACAGTTAATATTAAACTTCCTTTGAAATCAGAAAAAAAATATTCTAATATATTTGTTTTTGACTGTGGGATACACTTAGGACCACTCAGAAAGAATTTATTTTAGTGGACATACACACCACAGGTTAAACCAGCATGGGCAGCCCCTCCAGAAACATGAGACTTGGTGATTTATCAGAGAGACCTTGTTAGAAAAGAACTTGTGGCTGGGCATGGTGACTCATGCCCGTAATCCCAACACTTTAAGGGGCTGAGGTGGATGGATCACCTGACGTCAGGGGTTCATCTCTACTAAAAATACAAAATGCCCCATCTCTACTAAAAATATAAAATTAGCTGGGCATGGTGGTACATGCCTGTAATCCCAGCTACCCAGGAGGCTAAGGCAGGAGAATCGCTTGAACCTGGGAGGCGGAGATTGCAGTGAGCCAAGAATGTGCCATTGCACTCCAACCTGGCCAACAGGAGTGAAACTCCATCTCAAGTAAAAGAAAGAAAATAAATTATTTTCCTAACTAGCCTAATTTCATCATTCTACAATATATACATGTATCAAAACATTACATTGCACCCCATAAATATATGCAATTATTATTGCATATATTACAAATTTAAAATGAATTAAAAATTTTAAATGTCAATTAAAAATGAAATAAACGTTTTAAAAAGGAAAGAAGAAAAGAATTTAAAAACAAGAAAAATTGTTCACTGGCTGGATACATAATGGGGAAAGCAAGGGAAATGGAGAAGTCAAGGCTGACCCTTACGTTCTGGTCTGATGGCTAAAAGCATGGTGGTACCCTTCACAGAACAGGGCAGGCAGGAAAGCAGGGGAAAGGCATTCTGCTTGAGATAGGAAAACACACATAAAAAGTGTCCTGGAGTTCTAGCGAAGGGGGCAAACTGAACACAGATGTCAAATCTAGACCCCTCTCAAAGCCCCATTGAAACTGCAGAAAAGATATTGTTTTAAGAAGATAGAGAGAATGGGGAAGAGGTGACAAGAAATTTTTGGAAGGTGGAGAACAAAACGTTGAGTAATAACAGACTGGTGACTTGACGAAGCCAATCCTAAATCAGCTCAGGGGAAAGCTAAGAACCTAGGCCATTTATGCTGCCGAGTTCCCAAAGCACAGGTATTGGACTTCTGAAAGTAAAGGTGAATTGATTTTCTTCAGGAAGAAGAAACAGCTAAAATAAGAATTGGCTGAAAATGTTAAGCAGTTTGAACCCTACATCTCCTGACCACACTCCTAGCCACCCGTGGCCACCCTTCCCATCCTGGCAGAAAACTGGATGTTAACTCTCAGAAAAGGTTAAAACAGAAGGTTTCTGGTCTGAGAATACGAAGCATAGTTGAGAACCTACCAAACATAGAGGAATTAAGTAAAAAGATGCATTCTGAATGCCGAGACCCAGGCTTCTTTCCAGGAGACACAACCTCTAGAAAGCTGACAGTGGGGCCTTACCAGCCAGCTAAGAGATTAAAAGGGTCTTCTTTGGTGAAACTGAGCCACCTAAGATGACCTAAATAAAATTACTGACAGGCTGGGCGTAGTGGCTCACACCTGTAATCCCAGCACTTTGGGAGGCCAAGGTGGGTGTATTACCTGAGGTCAGGAGTTCGAGACCAGCCTGGCCAACATGGTCAAACCCCGTCTCTATTAAAAATACAAAATTTAGCCAGGCATGGTGGCATGTGCCTGTAATCCCAGCTACTTTGGAGGCTGAGGCAGGAGAATTGCTTGAACCTGAGAGGTGGAGGTTGCAATGAGCAGAAATTGTGCCACTATACTCCAGCCTAAGTGACAGAGCGAGACTCTGTCTCAAAATATAAAATAAAAATAAAATCAATCAATAAAGTTACTGACAGGTGCTCTTCCCCACAACACTGCCCACCCAGCCAAAAGCCCCATTCAAACACAGACTTTCCAAGCAGCCTTTGAGTCCCCCAACCTCTTACACGAATAGACAGCCAGAGGCTACTAGACACCTCAGAAACTCATTCAAATGGAAGAGAGATCCAAGCGGAAAAAAAAAAAAAAACTTGCAGCAAACACCTGGAAAGGTAAAAAAAACTTTAAAAACTGAGTAGTCTCAGAGATAAGAAGAGACAGTATATCAATAAACTAAAAGCAGGATGTTATACAAAAGAATACCCAGAACAACAAAAGAAAAAGCTCTTGCATATGAAAAACCTGATAGCAGAAATGAAAAGCTCAGTAGAAAGACTGAAAAAGAAAGAATAAGAAATGGACCAGACAGGCCAAGCACAGTGGCTCAATGCCTGTAATCCCAGCACCCTGAGAGGCTGAGGACAGAGGATCACTGAGGCCAGGAGTTCGAGATGAGCAACATAGTGAGACTCCTACCTCTACAAAAAATGTTTTCAAAATTAGCCAGGCATGGTGGTGCATGTCTGGAGTCCCAGATACTCAGGAAGCTGAGGCAGGAACATCACTTGAGGCTAGGAGTTTGAGGCTGCAGTGCACTATGAACACGCCACTATATTCCAGACTGAGTGACAGAGCAAGATTCTGTCGCTAAAAAATAAAATAAATATAAATATCAATGCCTTTGCTATGTAAACAAAAATAATTTTTTTAAATGGTCCAGAAAGTAAAACTAAAAGACAGTGAGACAGAAAAACATAGAGAAAAGGAAGTATCAGTCCAGAAGATCTAACATCCGAAAATAGAAAAAGAAAAAAAATTAGAAATTAAGAATTAAATAAGAAAAAATTTTAGCGTTAAAAAAAACAGCTTCTATATTCAAAGAACTCATCAAGTACCCAACAAATATTAATTAAAACATATACACGCCAGAGGATATCTCTGTGAAATTTCAAAACACTGGGATTAGAAAGCTGATTCACAAAAGCTTTTATCAAGGAAAAGAAAGTTACATACAAATGATCAGGAATCAGAACATCTTGAGCTTTTCAATACCAACACTGGAAACTAAATGGTTAAAGAAGCTAAAGGAACGGTGTCTTCAAAACAGAAAGGGTAAGGATTTTTTTTTTTTTTTTTTTTGGAGACGGAGTTTTGCTCTTGTTACCCAGGCTGGAGTGCAATGGCGCCATCTCGGCTCACCGCAACCTCCGCCTCCTGGGTTCAGGCAATTCTCCTGCCTCAGCCTCCTAAGTAGCTGGGATTACAGGCACGCGCCACCACGCCCAGCTAATTTTTTGTATTTTTAGTAGAGACGGGGTTTCACTATGTTGACCAGGATGGTCTCAATCTCTTGACCTCGTGATCCACCCGCCTCCCGCCTTGGCCTCCCAAGTGCTGGGGTTACAGGCTTGAGCCACCGCGCCCGGCGGGTAAAAGATTTTTAATCTAGAATTTCTTAGCCAGTAAAACTATCCATTAAATGAGAGAGGAGACATACACAAAATAGGCATCTACTAATCTTTCTTAGATATCAGAGGGCCAGTGGCTCAAGCCTGTAATCCCAGCACTTTGAGAAGCCCAGGCAGAAAGACTGTTTGAGCTCAGACTGGCAAACATGATGAAATCCCATCTCTACCAAACACACACACACACACACACACACACAAATTAGCCGGGTGTGGTAGTGCATACCTGTAATCCCAGGTACTCAAGAGGCTGAGGCAGGAGAATCCCTTGAACCCAGGAGGCAGAGGTTGAGCTGAGATCGCACCACTGCATTCCAGCCTGGGCAACAGAGACTCTGTTTTGAGACTCTGTCTCAAAACAAAAACAAAAACAAAAATATATCAGAGGCAAGGCTCCATCAAATGAAGAAGTAAACCAAGAAAGTTATCAGGGCAGACAGGCATCAGAAGAGAAAGGAAGTCTCTAGGGTGAGAGGAACTTTCATATAGATTAGATTAAAATCAAATTGGAAGGCTCTGGGAGATAAAACTGACTGAGTTCTTAAGGTAAAAAGAAGATACTGATAGGGTAGAGTTGGAAGTTGAAACAACAACAAACACACAAAAACATACACACCCTAAAAAGCCATTATTTAGGTCAGGAGAGACAAAAGTTGCAAAATAAAGGAAAAGCCATCATGTTTGATGATGTGTCTCTGCTAGAATGGTGGACGCTGCCTTAATGCTACACACACTGAACACTGAACTAAACAAAGCAATGTAAGTGGCTAGAGAAGAAATCGAGATATGCCTATGCGGGGCTGGGTTCAGGGAAGGAAAAAAGGGCTAAATCCTCAATTGAAGTCAATAGATAACAATACCTAAAACTAAAAAAACAGAAGAGCAAAAGCAGCATGACGTTAGGAGATATAGAAGAAAATTCCTTTAAAATGAGCTAAAATTTCTGAATGACTACTCATGACCATAGGTTTTTCCCAATGGCTAATGCCCAGTGCTCATGTCCATGGCCACAAAGTCAGCTCATTCATCAAGAGAAATTGTATACAGTGTGAAATGAAAACTTTTTCATCATAAATCCTCTACAGCCAATGGAGAAAAAGTCAAAGAAGGCAGCTTAACAATCTCATAACAGTTACATCTTTAAATGCTAAGGTTTTTTTTTTTTTAAGTTAAGCAGTAACTTCAGTCAAGAAGGCGCTGCATCACTACCTTCTCCCTACGGTTTTCTTTTGCCTTCATAGTTATTTCTCTGACCACCCACCACTCAACAATAAGACTTAAAATGGAATTAGGTAAGTATTCTCTGTAACCCAGGTGAAAAAAATCTTTTAAAAAGCCATACTATACTGAAAGAATACTTCAGCTTGGTTTAGATCTGTGAAGCCATCTGAGGGGCAATATGATCTAATTCTAACATGAAATCAAGTACAAGCAGAATATCTGAGCAAAAAGAATATAATAGGTAATTAAGAACACTTTGCAGTTCTTTCTGAAATAGATATTGACCATATCTCAATTTGAAATACGACACTGTCTCCTAAAACATGAAATATATTCCTTTTCAAGGACTTCTAATAAAAATGTTTCTAGATTATGTCTATTATCTCTTCTCCATTAGCTCAAATATCAAGAACAAATGAATAACCAACTGGAATTCCTATAACTTGGAATCCAGTAACTAACTGGATTGGAATTTCACTATGAAAACTGTATATTTTCTAATCATGCTAAATATTCATTTTTAGCTATTCATATGTTTTCAATGAGAGAGTCTGAGGAATTTGCAAAGGAATATTTGGGCAGGGGGTGGCATTTAACCAAAAAAAAAAGACTCTTCTTATTTTGTCCTTTGCCATGAATATAAACACACATTTATGTAGCTAAGATTTAAGTGACTAGAACAGTTTCCCAGACTCAGCATATTTTACTTCTTCTATTTCTTCATTTTTATAGCTATTAAAAAAAAAAAGTCAAGTTTCATTTCTGCTGACAGAGACAGGGAAGCCCAGCTCCATATAACACAATGCTAAAGGCTCTCACTGAATTTTTTTCAAGTTTAAGTTAAGAAACAGAAGTTCATTTTCACTTTGGAAATTGAACTTGAAAGAAAAATGTGACCTCTCATTATTTAATTCCTTCCAAGAAACTCCTTGTGGGACATAAATTGTTAAGACATGGCCACTTGGGAAAAACATTTTCAAGTTACATTTGACATGTGAAGCTACATGGCACTTGACAGGAGTAATTTTTAGCAAGCTCAAGACTCTCTTTTCTTCACACAATTAACACGATTTAAAAACATGTACTTTACCAAAAGCTTGCAGTATTCTATAAACAATTCAGTTCCTTTTACAAAGACTGCATACTGCAAGTGGGAAGTGCTTTTAAAGGTTACCGTACTGTTTGTTAAAACACACATACACACCGCAAGCTTTAAACAGAAATTAAAGGTAAACGCATGCCCTCATAAAATTGAATGTTTTCAGTCAGGCATGGTGGCTCAAGCCTGTAATCCCAGCATCTTAGGAGGCCGAGACGGGCAGATCATGAGGTCAGGATATCGAGACCATCCTGGCCAATATGGTGAAACCCCTTCTCTATAAAAATACAAAAATTAGCTGGACGTGGTCTCATGTGTTTATAGTCCCAGCTACTCAGGAGGCTAAGGCAGGAGAATCACTTGAACCCTGGAGGCAGAGGTTGCAGTGAGCTGAGATCACACCACTGCACTCCAGACTGGGAACAGTGCAAGACTGTCTCAAAAAAAAAATTGAATGTCTTCTTGCATTTTATCAGTAGATAAATAGGATTATAGATACAAAGCTATAGACTAAGGTATGGTATTCAAAGTAAGGATAAAACTACATACACATGAAAATAATCATTTCTAGCAATAGAGCTAGATATAAAAAAGCAAAAAAAAAATTTCAATTTTTAAAATATATTCTTTATTAGTTAAAAATTTAATTTACTGAGAGTTATTATGAGAAAAGGATGTTGAATTGTACTGAATGCTCTTTCTGTTGATATGATAATTTTTTAAAAAATTTTTAGAGTATAATTTTTTAAATTATTTTATTGTGTTTTTTTTTAGGTTCCAGGGCACAATGTGCAGGATGTGGAGGTTTGTTACACAGGTAAGCACATACCATGGTGGTTTGCTGCATCTAACAACCTATCACCTAGGTATTAAGCCCAGCATGCATTAGCTCTTTTCCCTAGTGCTCTCCCCTACCCCACCTTGTAAGGCCCCAGTAAGTGTTGTTCCCCTCCCTATATCCGTGTGTTCTCATTGTTCAGCTCCCACTTAAAAGTAAGAACATGTAGCATTTGGTTTTCCACTCCTCTGCTAGTTTGCTGAAGATAATGGCTTCCAGCTTTATCCATGTCCCTGCAAAGGATATGATCTTATTTTTTTATGGCTGCATAGTATTCCATTGTATATAAATACTGTATTTTCTTTATCCAGTCTATCATTGATGGGCATTTGGGTTGACTCCATGTCTTTGCTGTTGTGAATAGTGCTGCAATGAACATACACGTGCATGTATCTTTATAACAGAATAATTTATATTCCTTTGGGTATATACCCAGTAATGGGATTGCTGGGTAAAGACATATAAAACTTCTGGCCCTCGTCCATTTAAAGTTCCCCAGAAGCTCTGCAAGGTAGCACACATCTGTAGTCCCAGCTACTCCAGAAGCTTAGGTGAGAGGATAGCTTGAGCCCAGAAGTTCAAGGTTAAGTGAGCTATGAGAACTATGATCCTAACATTGTCCTCCAACCTAGGCCACCAGTCTCTTAAAAAAAAAAAAAAAAAAAAAAAAAAAGTCCCCCAGGAAATAAATTAAAAGAAGCACTACAACCAGCCTCCTATTTACAAACACTCAGATAGAAATGTTCTGCATATAGTCGCCAATTGCCTCACAGTGGATCTGCAGGCTACTGGTGGCTCACCTTCCCTCTTCTGGCCTGGGGCTTGCCTCCATAATGAATACCCACAGCTGAGACTCTAAGACTTAAAGCTCTGAGTTCCATAAGCCCAAGCACCCTAGAAACTTCCCTATCTCCTGCTTCCAAAGCTTCACACCCACATATCTTGCCACCACGATACCACAGGACCCCCTTCACACTCCAAAAGCCAAGTGGAGGCCTAACCCAAATCACTCATGTTATAGATGAGGTCAGGGTCACACAGCTTAGGGAAGGGGGTGAGAGGAGTAGGAACACATCATCTTGATATCCTGATTGTCACCTATAATCCATTCCCACAGAAAATGCTTACCTTTTTTTTTTTTTTTTTTTTGAGACAGAGTCTCACTCTGTCACCCTGATTGGAGTGCAGTGGTATGATCACAGCTCACTGTAATCTCCATCTCCTGGGTTCAAGTGATTCTCTTGCCTCAGCCTCCCAAGTAGCTAGGATTATAAGCACATGCCACCACACCGGCTGATTTTTGTATTTTTAGTAGAGATGGGATTTCACCATGTTGGCCAAGCTGGTGTCGATCTCCTGACCTCAAGTGATCCACCTGCCTCAGCCTCCCAAAGTGCTGGGATTACAGGCATGAGCCACCGCACCTGGCCTACAATTTTTACATGATTATATCTCATTGCACTGTAGGTCTACATATCTATATTTGAGGTTGAACAGTCTTTTGGGGGTTGCTCTGTGCCTGGTCATGCCTTGGAAACATGGTTTTTAAGAGGAACTACGTTACAAGTTCAGAATAACTGACAAATTAACTTCTGTATCTCAACAGGTTTCTAAATTAGAGATTCCCTGCATATAATAAAACTAATTGGAACCCAACTATGCAAAATCCTAACTAACTTGATTTTACTGGATCTCAATTTAAAAAGAAGAAAATGACATCAAACTAAATTCAAATCAGAGACATAATCAAAACACCATTTTAGAGAACATGCTAAATAAATTTAATCCAATATTCTATGCTTTCAGAATGGAGTATCATGATATCAAAAAAAGATCCAAAAACCTCAAAATAACCCAACTAACAAATCTAACCATCAGCTATCTAGAAAACTCAATTATCCAGAACATAAGGACACTCACTAGGAAACCTTACATTATTGAGGTCCAATCCTAGGCTGGGCCTGGTGGCTCAGACCCATAATTCCCAGTACTTTGAGAGGCCTAGGTAAGTGGTTCACGAGGTCAGGAATTCGAGACCAGCCTGACCAGCATGATGAAACCTTGTCTCTACTAAAAATACACAAATTAGCTGGGTGTGGCGGCACGTGCCTATAATCCCAGCTACTCAAGAGGCTGAGGCAGAAGAATCACTTGAACCCGGGAGGCAGAGGTTGCAGTGAGCTAAGATCGCACCACTGCACTCCAGCCTGGGTGACAAAGCAAAGACTTTGTCTCAAAAAAAAAAAAAAAAAAAAAAAAAACAGGTCCAATCCTTTATTCTAACATCTTAACTTTATTTACACTTAGGTTTTAAAATACACTAAGAAAAAAAATAAAACTAGTCTAAAAAAATAGGCCCCATCCAAAATATCAGCTAATATTTATTGTTTATTATAGACCAGACACTGTTCTATATCTCATTTTACTCACACAATTAGCATTTCAGGTACAATGCCCATTTTACAGAGGAAAAAACTTAAGCGGAGGTTAAGTAATATATTCAAGGTCACACTGACAGTAAATTTTATCTCTTACGTGCCATGCTCTGCTGCCCCTCCCTCCCCACTTTATTTTGAGACAAAGTCTGGCTCTGTCACCCAGCCTAGAGTGCAGTGGCACAATCTCAGCTCACTACAACCTCTACCTCCTGGGTTCAAGTGATTCTCCTGCCTCAGCCTCCCAACTAGCTGGAACTACAGGCACACGACACCACACCCAACTAATTTCTGTACTGTCAGTACAGATGGGGTTTCACCATGTTGGCCAGGCTGGTCTCAAACTCCTGACCTCAGCTGATCCACCCGCCTGAGCCTCCCAAAGTGCTGGGATTACAGGAGTGAGCCACTGCACCCAGCCATCTGCTGTCTTTTATCAAACTGTTTCAATTACATTTGACCTCTCCAAATTACAGTAGATTATACTGTACTAACAGCTAATTGATGGACAGATTACAGAATTAAGTAATAAATTATAAAGCTGAATTATATTAGGTAAAGCTAAACAGGATTCCACTAAAAGCAAACAAACCAACTACTCAGCACATTTTGTGCTTGTAAATTTTTCACATGTTTATTCAAATATTTTTATGTCCCATCCACAAGCAAAATTTCCTGTCTGCCTCAAGTTTTCCTAGCTACATTTTTTAGGAGGCATTCTCTCTACAATATCAAAATGAGGGTTTTATGTAATCAGTATTTAGAGAGCATAATCCTCTCTCCTCTAATTTTGTTTATGTCCCTACCCTGTGATTGTGTTGAGTCACCTCCCAGCTCTCTGGATGCTGTTTAAAGTTCTAGGAAAAAGGAAATCAAGAGAGATGGCCCTAAACCTGGAGGCCCATGAACAAGCCACTGGCCATATTACTAATCTCCAGTGAAGGCCTGCTACCAAGTGTACCTCTAAAGAACAAATGGGTTCTTTAAGCAAGACTCACTGTTGCAAGGTAATTAAGCATTAGTTCATAAGCATTTAAAGTACTGTCCTGACCAGAAGCAAAAGCTTTTTAAAGAACCCTCTGGAAATTTAGTGTTGGCAACTCCAATCACTGCTCACTGCCCCAAGCAGAGCCCACATGCTAAGGTGTCTATGCAAATTCACTGCTCTGGCCCTGGCCCAGTGGATACTGCAAACAGCATTCTCAAACTGCTGCGTGTGTTGGAATCACCTGAAGGACTCTACACCAAGTCTGCTGGGCCCACCCCCAGTGATTCTGATTTAGTAGGTCTGCGGTGGGGGAAAAGATTTTGCATTTCTAGCAAGTTCCCAGGAGATGCTTATGATGCTGGTCCTGAGGCCACATTTTGAGAACCACTGATGTAAGTGAAGGGGTATGGGTCACAATTCTCTTGGCTGGTGCCACCACCAAGCACCACAGAATTAAAGGTACTTTCTATCAGTAAAGGGAGAGCTGATTGTTGGAGAGCAGAGTAACAACTAGCTAGTTTCATTGCTGCTCTCATCCTCCACTCATTAGCAAGGAAGACTCGGCAATTTTCTTGAAATGTAGGCTTGAGATGGCATTTTACAGTGTCATGGTATTTAAATATAGCAAATTTAGGGAAAAGAGGAAAAAAGAAAAAGAACATTTTTTTCCCCTATTACTAAATAAAAATAAGCCAAAAATTTAATTTGCTCCTATCTCATCTATCTTCTGACACTGATCATGAATGTCTGACAAAAGAGGCCAGAACGATAGGCCACACTAACAAACAGATTTTATATTTAGAGACTAGATGACCTTTCATCGGTGAAGCTCAAAGAACCCGAGAAACTTTCTGAATTCTCTACAGATTCCTAATACCATTGTCACATGGGCCATTAACTCCATGACTCATCCCATTGGACTAGCAGCACAATGATTTAAAATAACCAAAATAAAATAGAAAACACCCACTAACCTCTAACCAAACTCAGAAATTTTCAATATCAAAATGAATTTAAAGTTCACAAACATTAAAACAGATGAATTATGCAGATGAAGTGTTTCAACACATTACAGAGGCAAGAACTCACCTATACCATATTTTCTCTCTACCACTGACCAGCTGTGTGATCTGAGGCAAATTACTTTGCCTATCTGTGCCACTGTTGCCTCATCAGTAAAATGGAGGGTTGGTAATGTGCCTCTCTTACACAGTTTTTGTGAGGACTAAATGAAATGGGCACATAATAAGTATCCTCTAAGTGTTAGCTACCAATGTTATCCTATAAATATTGCTATAAATTATTAATATTATTAATCAGAACTTGCCAATTTGTAAAACAATGTTTAGATTATGTAAAAAGTACTAAAGGCACTCAAAGACATTTTTCTCACTCATTTCACACCTTCATCACCTGCAACCTTTATCATGAGTGAATTAGCCCACAGTCACCCAATTCTTCTACACACTGTTTTTTAATTAAACCATCCGACATTTAGAATAAGAGGAACAGATCTAAGCTTAATCCTCATCTTTCCACAAGATAAGAACCCCGTTTGCAGTAAGAGATGCAACAGATCTTTGTTTTAAAATCTTGTTGGGCTAAATCTAAACAGACCCCATATGTTGCCAAACACAGGCACCCACCAAGGTGAGAAAAGCTGAGACAGATGTCTGATTGCCATTTTGGTGAAGGGGAAAGGGAAAACTCCACATGCTTTTTAAGGGGAAAAGAGAAACATAACTTCAAAGAAAAAAAGCAACATACTAATTTATTAGTCCAATAGTCATGCTACTCAACTAAAGAACCATAAGGAAGTAAGGAGGCAGCCATCTTTCTTGACTCTAGTCTGTTAGCTATAATGATAGAAAACTGTTCTTGTAGGTAAATAATCTTAGGTATAAAATATGCGTTTTTTTTTTTTTTTGGAAGATGTTGGTGGTCACTTCTAAGTCTTAGCAATCTATTAGTACTAAACTAATTGATAGAAAAACACATCTGCTCCTAAATACCACGTCATGACTAAAATTTAAAGGTTCACAAAAAACTAAATCCTTGAAGAAGAGACCCTAGGACATCCCAGAAGAATAACAAACTTCTGTCTACTTGACAACTCTTGTGTGAACACACAGACCCCTGAAAATGTCAAAAGGGCTTTACTGGACATTCAAAACAAAATAGATTGTCAGAGAGATGCACCCCAATGCCTCTCCTATTTAAAATAGCCTCTAGACATTTACAACATGGGGGAAATGCTCACGATATAAGCTACATTTTCAAAATTCAGGACACAAATTTCTCTGTTCTCATGAACAGAGTGTGGAATTTAGGATGAATATACCTTAATTTTATCATCGGAAAGATCTTACGGCATACTTTGTAAGTCTGAAAACTTGTTGATTATTTTTATTTATACAACACTTACATGGTGGGTTATGTAATTCAATGACTATGTGTCTGAGTCTACACTCATGAATAATGCTCTAGTTAAGTCATTTCTGTAGTAATTCAGCACCAATCTTTGGCCTTAAACAGGTTAACAACTGGAGAAAAATAGCTCCAATGACCACGGCTGCTCTATTCAAATGTCTGTCAGAGGCACTCTGCACTGTAACCGCACCACCTAGTACACTGCAGTCAGGTAGTTAAAACCAACCCAGTGAAATTAAAGATACCAAACAGACCTCATGACCAGTTGCATTTACTTAGCAAATGAAGTCACCCATCTCAGAGTAAAACATTCCACACTAAAATTCAAACATAGGCCTAGATATGAACATCCTCCTAAGTCAGAAAGTAAGTCACAGTTAGCAAGTAAATATCTAGATTAAAAGGTAGAAAATGCCTACTTTTAAATAAACTCAACTATGTTATTACAGACATTTAACAGAAGCCTCTTTTTTTTTTTTTTTTTTTTTTTTTTTTTTTGTGAGACAGAGTCTCACTCTGTTGCCCAGGCTGGAGTGCAGTGGTGCAATCTTGGCTCACGGCAACCTCCACCTCCCGGGTTCAAGTGATTCTCCTGGTTCAGCTTCCCGAGTAGCTGGTATTACAGACGCATGCCACCACGCCCAGCTAATTTTTGTATTTTTAGCAGAGACAGCGTTTCACTGTGTTCCCCAGGCTGGTCTCGAACTCCTGGGCTCAGGCAATCCATCTGCCTCGGCCTCCCAAGGTGCTAGGATTACAAGTGTGAGCCGCCGTGCCCAGCCATGTATGTACATTTTTTTAACAATGTAAATTATTGCCTATTCAATAAAATTACATGAAAATTTATGCTGAGGTTACTTGGGCAGCATCATGATTTTTCCACTGACCCTGGTCCGCATGTAATATAAAGGTAAGGTACACAGACCACGGAGTCAGGCAGCCTGGAGCTCTCTGAGGGCCCACCAACTAGCTAATGAGCATACCTGGAATATCCTGGGAGAAGCAGCCTCGTGGCCTTGCCTGGATGGTGGTCCCAGCAGCCAGACCATCAGCTGAGAAACCACAGTGCACCTCGACAGCAATTCTCAGATGCCAACATAATCAGGTATAATTGGATTATGCATAACATGCCCTCGCTTAATTCTGTTACCTTTTTTTTTTTACACCTCGTGGTCTCTGAGTCCTCAGAGCATTTTATCAGATATGTAATGTTGTCACGCAGGAAGCCCTCATATTTTACTCTGTGGTATTGTAATTTAAATCAGCTAGTTACTACACAGCCCTCTGCATATTACTGATAACGCCTTTATCAATTTTTAATCATAACAGTGGGGGGAGGAAGTAAAGTATAATAAAGGATTTCTCTGCAGAAATAATCTGAAACTATTGTCTATCCTTCCAAAGTAAGGCACTGCTTCTCTATTTTTATTTATTTATTTGAGACAGAGTTTTGATCTTGTTGCCCAGGCTAGAGTATAGTGGCGTGATCTCAGCTCACTGCAACCTCCACCTCCCAGGTTCCAGCAATACCCCTGCCTCAGCCTCTCAAGTAGCTGGGATTACAGGCACCCGCCACCATACCCAGCTAATTTTTGTATGGAGACGGGGTTTCACCATGTTGGCCAGGCTGGTAACACTGCTTTTCTACATGGGTAGAAATGTCTTATGAAACCAATCAGAAGAGCAAATGAAAATAAAACAGAAGAAAATTTTCACCATCCCAAAGGAAAAATAAAATTATTCCAGAAGGGTTTATATTTGTTTCCCAGAGTTTAATTTTTACATAAAATATGCTGTAAACATTTAAAATCATTATTTTATGTGTGTAGGAGTGCCAGCAACTCAGAAACTTACACACAGATTTTCTAAGTTTTATGTCTTCTCAAAATGCAATTTAAATTGGCGATTTGGAATTCAAAACAGATTTTCTTCCAGAAACAGTGTTATAAATGGTCATTCTATCCCTTATTATTATATATCTAATCATCCACATGAAACTGTCAAGTACCTCAAGGAAGGACCCTGTGTAATCCTCAGCACTTAGCACTAGCAGAATAACTCAAAATACACTTCAGAAATGTTGAGTGGATGAATGTCCTGCCGCCCTGAATAAACAAGCTGCCCCACACAAGGTGTAGACGGGTGTTTCCAAAATTCACCTCATCAGAGTCACCTGGGGGCTGTGCTGACTCAGAATCTCCAGGGGCGTGGCAGCCTGGGAATGTTTTTTACCAAGCCCCCAGCGACTCTGATGACTCACAAAGTCTGGGTAACCCAGAGATGAACAGCTGCTGCGGGTTCCAAGACGCCCGAGGAAAGCCAAGGTCCAGGCTGAGCCCGTCAAGTTCCGGGTGAAAATGTGACACTCGGGGCTCGGACAGCCATCCCCAGGACAAGTGAGGCAAAAGGGACAGCTATCCCATTGCTAGGAAGCGAGGTGGGAGCTGAACAGCCATCCGGTTCCCACAGCAGCAGGAAATGGGGGCAAGGGGACTCTGAGAAAGCAAGCCCGTGTCCATGTCTATACAAAGGCCCCAGGAGCAGGCCTGGCTCCCCGGCCCCGGTGAGGCAGAGAGAAACAGCCCTCCACACACTGCCGTCGGGAACCACACAGACTTTCAGATGCCTATGTAGAACTCGCTCGTTTTCCAACCAAAGGTATTTTTGTGTTTATCTCTGACACCAGCTCTTATCTAGCTGTGGTCAGCTTTCATCTTCCAGGCTTCAGGGGCACGGCCTCCTGTGGACTGGCCATCTGTGGTGATACAGGGACACAGACGCACACGCATGCTAACGCAGCCTTCAATGTCACCAAAACAACAGCAGCAAATGTTAAATAAATGTTAGCTATGTGCCAGGCACTGTGCTAAGTAAGTACTTTTGATGTGTGTCTCAAATTTCTTGGCCATCTGCTAGTAGTTTGAGAGGTTTCTAAACAAAGAGAAGGAAGAGGGAAAAGCCCAAAAGCCTTCTTGTTTTTTTCTCAGATATTTGACAGGTTTTCACTGTATCTTCCTGGCATCCTTTCCCCTCATATGAGTACGGGAAGGTCATAATTTGAAGTTAGATCAGGTAACAGACAGTGACATGCGGTATTTGGGCAGACTAGCCCTGGAGACAGTACTGGCCTGGTTCAAAGCCCAGCTCCATTGCACACCAGCTGTGAATGTGGGAAACAAGTTATTTCTGCCTTCACTGTATCACTGTCACACAGAAATAATATTCACCTCATATTAAGGTGTTTGGCTTATGGCAAATGTCCAGCATTTGTTGACAACACCATCAGGCAATACAAAATCCCTGGAAAGGGCTGAGCACAGTGGCTCATGCCTGTAATCCTGGCACTTTGGGCGCTCAAGGTAGGAAGATCACTTGAGGCCAAGAGCTCGAGACCAGGCTGGCCAACATGGTAAAACCCCATCTCTACTAAAAATACAAAAAATTAGCCAGGCATGGTGGTGCACACCTGTAGTCCCAGCTACTCGGGAGGCTGAGGCAGGAGAATTACTTGAACCAGGGAGGCAGAGGTTGCAGTGAGCTGAGATTGTACCACTGCACTCCAGCCTGGGCAACAGAGCAAGACTCCCTCTCAGGAAAAAAAAAAAAAAAAAAAAAATCCCTGTGAAGACAGTCTGACATCAGAAAGCAGAATTCTGCTACTGCCTTGATACAGGTTACAGTAATGACATTTTGTTTGAGCAATGCCAAAGGCTGTCATAGACACATCATTTGTCCAAAGAAAAGGGGAGGCCTGTGGGTGCAGTGACTCACATCTGTAATCCCAGCACTTCGGGAAGCCCAGGTGGATTGATCACCTGAGGTCAGGAGTTCGAGACTAGCCTGGCCAACATGGTGAAACCCCCATCTCTACAAAAAATACAAAATTAGCCAGGTGTGGTGGCAGGCGCCCATAATCCCAGCTACTCAGAAGGCGAGGCAAGAGAATCTGGGAGGCAGAGGTTGCGGTGAGCCAAGATCATGCCACTGCACTCCACAGCCTGAGCGACAGAGTAAAAAAAAGTGGGGGGCTTGAAAGCTCCTTTTCTCAGAGAGTTCCTCAAAGACAGAAGCTCCCGCCCTGCGTTGCGCAAAGTGACGCTGAAGTGCGCTGTGAGAAGTAGAGACCGTCAATGAAACCGGCATGTGGAACAAGATGGCCATCAGCACTCTACTGCTGCATCTGAACTCCAGTTCCCGCAGGAGTCATTCATTCCAGGACATAAACCAATTTGAGGAGAATCAGAATTAAGTAAGTTACTAGGGGCCTAGTAAGGTGCTAGCCATTTTATTTTATACTTAAAACCTGATTTTTTTTCTTTCTACACCTTCACTGCTGGAAAAACTTGGTTTTTTAAAGATATTAAAATGACTACCAGAGGCAAACATTGCATTATTTTTGCTTCTGAATTCTCTCTCCAAAATATTACAGAACTCAAATGTTTCTCTTTCGTTATTTTTTTTCATTTTGCTAGTCTCCATTTTAAAATTTATACAACTGAAATGTTAATATTAGGGTTTTCTCTAATGCAGCAGAAAACCAGATTACTGCTAGATAAATAATTTCAACCTAAATGTAGGTAGCTTTTTAAACCAGGTTATTATTTTCCTAATACCCAAGAATCAATGAGGAGACTGATGTTTTGATTTAAAGGATAAACTCTCATAATTCAAGAAATAACTCTCCTAGAAATCTGAATGTTTGGCAAATGCATTTAAACACAATTCTCTTTAAATAATGACATGGCACTTTTTAAAGATGAGGAGGGAGCTATGAATGTATTGTGGGCAGAATATACACAAATTAGAAACAAGTACCTGCCTGATCTGTTTGGCAAGTGACTAATACCTCAACATGTGACAAGCCATGCACTCTATGTGAATAAAATATTAGCTAAGAGAGTCCATACAGTCTGGGTGTGCTGGCTCACCCCTACAATCCTAGTACTTTGAGAGGCCAAGGTGGGAAGATTGCTTGAGGCCGGAGTTTGAGATCAGCCTAGGCAACATAGTGAGATGCCAATTTCTTAAAATAAGTAAATAAACAAATAATTTTTTTAAATGTACAAAGAGTCCACATGGTCACGAAGGGTTCATTTCAGACACAAAGATTTTTTTTTCAGTGCCCCATCAAGAGAACCACAGGGATTATTTAACAAAGCTGTATTTACAAATTCATCTGAACTTGAACTCTATCTAGGTTGAAAGCCCAGCTCCATTGCTTACCAGCTGTCAACGTGGGCCAACAAATTATTTGTGCCTTAGTGTTATATTGTCTGTCACACAGAAATAATAAGAGTATCCACCTCAAATATCATTAGCAAATGGTCAAAATGAAACTCACAGAAGCACAGAGTAGAATGGTAGTTACCAAGGGCTACAGGAAGAAGGTACTGGCATTTCTGTTAAGAGGAATAAGTTCAAGAGATCTATAATCTACATGGGGACCATAGCTAGTAACAATGTACTGTATACTTGCAAGTGTTCTTACCACAAAAAAAGTATGTGAGGTAATGCACATATGTTAATTAGCTTGATTTAGCCATGCCACAATATAGACCCATATATCTAATTCTCTTGTTTGTGAGGCAGAGAGGCTCACACCTGGAATCCCAGCATTTTGGAAGACCAAAATGGGTGGATGCTTGAGCCCAGGTATGTGAAACCAGCCTGGAAACACGTGAAACCCTGTCTCTATCAAAAATATAAAAATTAGCCTGGCGTGGTGGCATGTGCCTGTAGTCCAGACTACTAGGAAGGCTGAGGTGGGAAAATCACTTGAGTCATTGAACTCCAGCCTGGGTACTCCAGCCTGGGCAACAGCCAGACCCTGATTTGGGGGAGGGGTGAAGTTTACCATAAATATATGCAACTTAGGCCGGGCGTGGTGGCTCAAGCCTGTAATCCCAGCACTTTGGGAGGCCGAGGCGGGTGGATCACGAGGTCGAGAGATCGAGACCATCCTGGTCAACATGGTGAAACCCCGTCTCTACTAAAAATACAAAAACTAGCTGGGCGTGGTGGCGCATGCCTGTAATCCCAGCTACTTAGGAGGCGGAGGCAGGAGAATTGCCTGAGCCCAGGAGGCGGAGGTTGCGGTGAGCCGAGATCGCGCCATTGCACTCCAGCCTGGGTAACAAGAGCGAAACTCCGTCTCAAAAAAAAAAAAAAAAAAATATGCAACTTTAATTTTCCTATTTTTCGAAATAAATAAAAACTTTTCAAATCCCTCCATGGAATCACAAAATGCCAAAACTGTAAAGGCTAGCAGAGATTATTTTTGTCAAGGTCTCTGTTTACAGATAAGAAAACTAAGGTCCTAAGATGTTGAATAAATTGCTCAAAATTTCTGCTAGGAAATGGCAGAGGTGAAGCCAAGCTCAGGTTTCCCAATTCCCAATCCAAAGAGCTTTCTAGACTACTGCAGTGCTCCTCAATTTGCCTGGCCAAAGGACAGCATGGCACTTGTTAAACATACTGGAGACTGTGGCTCAACAGGGCTTTGGAAGGGTCTCAGAATCTCTAATTTTAACAAAAGTTCCAAGAAGTTCTTAAAGTTAGTCAAGCATAGAAATCATCTGGCCTCCTTAACCTGAGGGTGCAATCTGACCACTCAGCTACCTGTCAATTTCTCTTAATAAATTGAGGGACTGAGACTGGAGAGGTGCAGGGCCACACCACCACCAACACCCTCTCTAGTATGTGGTATGTGTCAATGAAAGCAAATCTTACACCAATTTCAGAGCAGTCAGGCACAAAAACAGCCACACAGCCTATTAGAAGTGTAGTCAGTCAGGCACGGCTCACACCTGTAAACCCAGCTCCTTTGGGAGGCCAAGGAGGGAGGATCACTTGAGCCCAGGAGTTCAAGACCAGCCTGGGCAACATATGGAAACCTCATCTCTTTTTTAATTAAAAAAAAGAAGAAGTACAGGGAAGCCTCTGTCTTTAGAACTCTGACAAGTACCTTGCATCTGAAGAAAAAGCAAAGATACTCTGACATCAGGACCAGCCAACCCTCTAGTTAGGTGAGGGGACAATCTGTTGTGAGGTATGAGAATGCATCTCACCACCTAAAATACTACTCAGAAGTATGAGCCTAGAGTGTCTGCCAAATTCTCAGACTTGTTTATGCAAAGACTGTATTCACAAATGTACAATGATCAGTATGTACAATTGTCACCCACCAATTAAAAAGAGTAATAAATGTGTATAATACAACCAGCCCTTCCCTCCTACCTCATAAGGTTTTTAATCAAGTAACATGAATGCTTTTTCAATCATAAAATAGTGCTATTAATTATAAAAAGAAACAAATTATGAACTTTGAAAAGTTCACTGTGCTAAGTAAAAAAAAAAAAAGCCAGTCACATGATTCCACCTGTATGAAATGTCCAGAAAAGTCAAATCTAGAGAGGCAGAAAGTGGATTAGTGGTTGCCTAAGGGTGAGAGGTTTCACAGGAAATGAGGAATGACTGCTTATGAGCATTGGGGTTTCTTCTGGGGTGACAAAAATGTTCTAAAATTGACCAGAAGTGGTGGCTCATGCCTGTAATCCCAGCACTTTGGGAGGCCAAGGCAGGTGGATCACGAGGTCAAGAGTTCGAGACCAGCCTGGCCAACATGGTGAAATCTATACTAAAAATGCAAGTTAACCAGGCATGGTGGCGCATGTCTGTAATCCCAGCCACTCAGGAGGCTGAGGTAGGAGAATCGCTTGAACCTGGGAGGTGGAGGTTGCAGTGAGCCAAGATTGCACCACTGCACTCCAGCCTGGGTGACAGAGCAAGACTATCCCCCCCAAAAAAGTTCTAAAACTGTGGTAATGGTTGCACAACTCTGTGAATACACTAAAAACTCCCTAAATTGTATACTTTTTTTTTTTTTTTGACACGAAGTCTTGCTTTGTCTCCTAGGCTGGGGTGCAATTTGCCATCTCAGCTCACTGCGATCTCCACCTCCTGGGTTCAAGTGATTCTCATGCCTCAGCCTCCCAAGTAGCTGGGATTTCAGACATGTGGCACCATATCCAGCTAATTTTTGTATTTTTAGTAGAGACATTATTTTGCCATGTTGGCCAGGCTGGTCTTGAACTCCTGGCCTCAAGTGATCCACCCACCTTAACCTCCCCAAATGCTGGAATTTCAGGTGTGAGCCACCCACCCAGCCAAACAGTACACTTTAAGTGAGTGAACTATATGGTGTGTAAATTTTATTTCAACAAAACTGCTTTTAAAGAGAAAGGAAGCTTGAAAATAAAAACAGGACTATTAGGTTGAGTGTCTACTGATTTCTGCTTAGCAAAGTCTATTTTGACGTTTACAGAGCCAAGATGTAACTATTCTGTGGCTGGCTGTTGTCACTATTTTCCATGAGAACTTACTATGTCAGCAAAATTAATGAAGTGTCTGTAAAAGTTACAGACAGGAGCAGAGACTAGGAGTTAAGCATTAAACATTAAAGGTAGAAAGTTTACATTTTCATTTTTTTAAAGTAATTGTCTCGATCCCTTAACAATGATAATAGTATTGTATTTTTAGTAGGGATGGGCTTTTGACATATTGGCCAGGCTGGTCTTGAACTCCTGGCCTCAACTGATCCACCCGCCTCAAAGGATGTGTCCACCTTCCTCCCTAAAGTTTTTATAGTTGTTATTCCTGACAGTAAGCACTAAGTCACTATTAATTGAATTCAAACATCTACTGAGCTATCATATCCAGGCATTGTTCTAAGCTCTAGAAAAACAAAGACTCGTGGAGAAATGACAGATACAGGTGAGGGGACGGAAGGCAGCAAACCACACTGCCGTGTGTGTACCTATGCGACAATCTTGCATGTTCATCACATGTACCCCCAAACCTAAAATGCAATTAAAAAAAAAAAAAAAAAAAAAAAAACAGAAAAACAAAGACTCGACCATCCTGGACCTGAAAGGTCCTGCTATCTGGCCAACGGGTACAGAAGTCCCCTTGGTAAATGTGGTGACAGAGGTGAACCAAAGCCATGGGCGCATCCCCTCAACCTGGGGGCATCAGGGAAAGAAAGTAGCAGGGGAGTCTTCAGTGAACATAGGAGTAATAACATGCACTCTCCCCAAAGCATGACAAAAAATTATTTTGGATCACTTTCTACCCATAAGATTTTAAGGAATGGCAAAGTTGATGAAATACTTCTCAGAATCAACTGAGGACAGCAGGGCCAGCCCACAGGACTAAAATACTATCTCTGTATTGCAAAGAGTGTCTACACATTTTTTTTTTTTTTTTTTTTTTTTTTTTTTTTTTTTTTGAGACGAAGTCTCACACTGTCACCCAGGCTCTAGTGCAGTGGCACAATCTCGGCTCACTGCAATCTCGGCCTCCTAGGTTCAAGCAATTCTTCTGCCTCAGCCTCCCGAGTCGCTGGGACTACAGGTATGCACCACCATGCCCAGCTAATTTTTTTTTTGTATTTTAGGTAGACGGGGTTTCACCATGTTGGACAGGATGGTCTCGATCTCCTGACCTTGTGATCCACCCACCTCAGCCTCTCAAAGTGCAGGGATTACAGACGTGAGCCACCGCACTAGGCCACATTTTTTTTTTAATTGTTCCACTGACATTTTCACATCCTTTCTTATAGTAGAGAGCCATCCGTCACTAAAATATGCTGTCCTCAATTGCTAGAGGTTTTTGGTAAACTGCTGGATTCTGTTAATTGCTCCTGGGGAGACTCATTAAAAGGTTTATCTAACAAGAAGGATGGAAGTAACAGTCACAGTTATCCTTAGGACTGTTTAAGGACTGTATCTAAACTTTGCCCCCCATTTCCACGAGTCTTTTTTTTTTTTTTTTTTTTTTTTTTTTTTTTTTTGAGACAGTCTCGGTAATTTTTGTATTTTTGGTACAGACAGGATTTCACCATGTTGGCCAGGCTGATCTTGAACTCCTGGCCTCAGTGATCCGCCCACCTCGGTCTCCCAAAGTGCTGCGATTACAGGCATGAGCCACTGTGCCTGGCCCCACACTCTTCCAAAGGGAAGAAACACAGACAGTGGGATGACAGGCAAGCCAATCAGAAGGTTTGGGCTTCAGGCCCAGATGTGTCATTAACCCAAAACCTAACCTGGGGTGAATTACTGCAATGCTCTTGGACTGGATTTCCTCTCTGAGTAAGAGTTCACAAAATGGATGGCCTTTACGGTCAATTACAAGTCTAAAAGTCTAGGCATCCATACTAATGAAGTATGTTATTCTGAAGACCTGCCTAAAATGGTACCAAAATGACTTCAAACTGTAGCTTTTATACAGCAATAAGGTTTGAAGCATTGTTTTAAAAGAATCCTAACAGATGGTAATGCATGGGCATTTCACTGCTTTGTAGCATATAAAAAAGTGAAGTGTGTGAAGGTGAAAGAAAGCACAAAAATTAATGTCTTTATAGTCAGCTTTCTTCTCTACTTGTGCACTTGTACTTAGGCATAATTCTATTCAATAAAAAGCCTCCTTGCATGATTTTTTTTTTAAAAAAAGGAAAATGGGGCGGGACACGCCTATAGTCCCAGCACTTTGGGAGGTGGAGACAGGTGGATCACCTGCGGTCAGAAGTTCAAGACCAGCCTGGCCAACATGGTGAAACCTCGTCTCTACTAAAAACACAAAAATTAGCTGGGCATAGTGGCATGCACCTGTAATCCCAGTTACTCAGGAGTCTGAGGCAGGAGAAAAGCTCGAACCCAGGAGGTGGAGGGTGCAGTGAGATGAGATCACACCCCTGTGCTCCAGCCTGGATGGCAGATATGAAATCACAACCATTTAAGATTCAAACGAACTTGTGAGAAGTTTTGAAAAGAGTTACTTCAGTCACTGTAATTAGAACAACCTTAGTTAATCTGGAGAATTTGGGGGATTTCTGGCTATGGACAGTAGCCTGTTGGGGCATATGTACTAAAGAATAGAGAAAAGTGGTACATTTAAATATAAAAACCAAACTAGTAAAGGAAGTACTTCTTGACCTTCAGGGAGTTTTCTCTTGTTTTTCTTTAATTCCCACAACAGATCAGTTCACCTATCAGTCAGATCTCTCATCACATTCTTTGTCAAGGGTGAAATTCTGGTTCTCCCACGCACCTACACCCTACACAGAAAACACACAGAAGCAACTTGTGATTGCCACGTAGAACATGACATCCTAGGACAGTATATCCTAGTATATACATGAAGTCATTACTCACATTAAGTAGCTATATCCTGATTATGTCAACAACTTTTTATTTTGAGAAGGAGTCTCACTCTGTCACCCAGGCTGTAGTGCAGTGGTAGGATCTCAGCTCACTGCAACCTCCACCTCACAGGTTCAAGCGATTCTCCTGCCTCAACCTCCCGAGCAGCTGGGACTATAGGCACACATGACACACACCACCATGCCCAGCTAATTTTTGTATTTTTAGTAGAGACGGGGTTTCACTATATTGGCCAGGCTGGTCTCGAACTCCTGACCTCATGATCCACCCACCTCGGCCTCCCAAAGTGCTGGGATTACAGACGTGAGCCACCACACCCGGCCCTATGTCAACAACTTTATGAAATCACTTTGATTTCTCCCCACTGACTTTTTTTTTTCTTGGAGTGGGAGGCTCTCCCAGGTTCGGAACTGTCCACAATTCATATGAATGTGCTGACAGCACAAAGAGATGAACCCAAAATGTTAAACTGCCACATGATAATTACACAACTTGAAGATGTATTATAGCAAACAATCTCACTGGAATTAAATAATTGAAAATTTTGAACTCCGGTTGTAAGGTAGTTAAAATATAGCTAAGTTTTTCTAGCTAGCTGAAAATGAGCTATTTGAGATTGCATATGAAGTGATTCTAGGAGAAAAGGTCATTTCCTCCAGAGGTGCTGAAATCTATGCATGTGTTACACCAACATCTCCCCTCCCACCCAGCAACCCATCAACTATCTCTAATTTATTCTTAACACATAAGATAATGACCAAGTTCACGGACTTAAAAGGGAGAAATCACATAGACATCTCGCTGAAAGTTTCTCTGCTTTAGGCCAGCAGGAAATTCCAGTTGCTTCATTCACCGGAGCCAGTTAAGCTGCTTAAATGAAATGGGTGATAGGAGAGATCACGAAGTCAGGACATAGACTTGACTTTCAGGGTTGGAGGAAGCCAGACAAAGATGAATGGGATTCAGAGCCTGAACTCAAGGTCAAGGTCTTCTGAATCACAAAGAGTTGGTGGGTCAGTCTAGGGGAAGAAAGAAGATTCAGGCCAAATGGGAAAACCCTTAACTCAAAGTTTGCATAGTTCTGCTTGTAGGTAAGAAGAACACAGGTAGGCGGCGGGAAGAGAGGTGGCAAGCAGCCTCAACACTTGCCAAGATCCCCAGGTTTTTATAAACGGATCCTCCTGAAGTCTCCAAAACTGTAACTACTCTGTGCCCAGATGTATATTCTCCCCTGGCTTTTCCAACAGGCTACCTGCCTGTGACCCTTTTCCCACGACCTTGGCTCCTCCTCTGTCGACAGCGCTCCGGGGTCTCCTCTCTGCCTCCCAGACAGACAGACACACGGACAGACAGAAGGAACGAACGGGGGACTGGGCCAGCCCAATTCCCACCCCCCGCGCCCGCTCCCTCGAGGCAGCCAAGACCCTCCAGGAATCCGAAAGCCACAGCGCGATGCGCGCGCCTGCCACCTGCCCAGCCTCGCGCCGGGGTCCGGCGGTCCCCACTCGAGACCCGGACATCGCGGGGCACCGCAGCCCCCGCGCCGACCCGGGGCCGCCAGGGGGCAGGCGGGAGCAGCTGTCCGGGTGCCTCCCACGCCGGTTCCCCTCCCCCGGCCCGCCGGCCACTCACGGATTTTCACTCGGCGGTGGTCCAGGCGCGCGGTGGCGGCGTGCAGGGTGTCGAGGCGACGGTGCAGCGCGGCGGTGCGGTGGCCCAGCGCGGCCGCCTGGCCCTCGAGCTCGCCAAAGATGTCCCCGGCGCAGCGCGACAGGTCGGCCAGCTGCGCCAGCAGGCAGCCCAGGGCGTGCGAGCTGACCTGCTCCAGCGAGCGGAAGAGCGGCGCGCCCGCAGCCCCGGCCCTCGCCGCCTCGGGCCGGCGCAGCCGCGCGGGCTCCAGGGTCCTCTGGTGGAAGGGCATGGCGGGGGCTGGCCAGCGGCGCGGGGGACCGCCTGGGCTAGCGCAGCCCTCAGTCCGCCCCCCGTCGGCGCGGGGCGCGAGCCTGCATCCAACACACAAAGGAAGTCCCCGGCAGCGGCGGGGCGCCGAGGGAAGCCTGGCGGCCCTTGCCCACGGGGGAGAGGCCGGCAGGGCAGGAAGGACCGACGGAGGGGCGCGCGGGGAGGCGGGCGGGCACCGGCGGCGCGGGGCAGGGCTGGGGTCCGAGGCGCAGCTGCCTGGCGCCCGGCGGCGTCCCTCCACCCTCAGGGCTTCCCGGGCCGCGCGGCGAGAGGAAGTTCCAGGGGCAGCTCCGGGCAGCGGCGGCAAGGGGAGCCGCGAGTCCCGCTGAAGTTTGCAGGCGGGCAGGAAAGCGCCGGCGGCTCCTTCCCTCCCTCCGGATTGGAGAGGGAGGAGGAAGCGGGGGAAGTGCCGCCGACACCGGGCGAGAGGGAGGGGAGGCGAAAGAAAGGAAAGGGGGAGGAGAAAAGGGCCGGCCCGGGAACCACCTGCGGCTCCCGCGGCCGCCGCGCCCAGCGGCCGCAGCCAGTGGCTGTCCCCGGCGCCTCAGCGCACCCTGCCGGGGCGGGCGCGAGCGCACAGTCCCGGGGCGCCCATGTCGCCGCCCCAACTCCCCTTGGCAGCCCCCGAGTCGTGGGGCCGAGCCCTCGCCAGCGCCCTGGGCCGGGGTGGCACGCAGCGCGGGCGCCGCGAAGGCGGAGGCGCCAGGACTGCCGCGGCCAGCCCCGCTCGCGCTGCTCACCTGCGCCTCTGCCCACGGCGCTCCGCAGTCAGGCGCGCCCCGCCTCGCGGGGAACGCCCCGGGCCCCTCAGGATCCCCCTGGTCTCTCCCACTTGCCTACTGGAAAGTGGCCAAGACTCCTGGGCCGCTTCGGTGGATCTAAAAGAGAACGTCTTTAAATCGTCCAGTGGCCGGGGTGTTCTGTCGCCGAGTGGGAGTCCACGTCCCAATCGGAACAACTTCTTAAGACCTCTTTTCAGGGGGCGTCCAGTGAGTTTCTTTCAGCAAGGTGACGCCCCTGTGGCTGCCTGCCACTACAGCTGGAAAGGTCCAAGCTGAAATGTGCCTCAGCTGAGTTCCTTCCCCCAAGCATGTGAGTTGGGGGTGGGGGACTAGAACCTAGAACCCTGAATGCGGAGCCTGGAAGACATGTAAGCTACATGCTATTGAGATCGCGCTCATGGGACACCCGCTAACTCAAACCTTCTGGTAGGAAGTATTTGAGAAGACTGGGTTCAATATCCCGAAGCTAAAATCCCACTGGCCCATCGCTATGTTTGCTCAGAAAAGGAATCTGGGTTCTTTGGTTTCTGCTTTCCAGTCGACCCTGGTTTCTCCTCTGTTTCGTGGCTGTTTGGGAATCAGTCTCCCAAAGCAGCGCAGGTTGTAATGAGAAGCGCATTCCATCTCTGGGGGGCAGGAGCGGTGGGAGACAAATGGGCCTGGGACAGAGCTCCTCCACACAAAACTTAGTAGACAGATGCAGTTTTGTTTTGGTCTTTACCCTGTTGTACGGCGGCTTAATTTTTACAATGTAGGCCACTAACAATTTCTTACTACCTACTCTGACCACCTTCAGGATTGTTATGAGGCACAAAGGAACTGCTGCTGTCTATGCAAAACAAACTGCTTTGTAATTTATGAAGCACTTGATAAACACCAGGAACAGTAGAAAAGCGTGCAGCTTCCTCAAGAAATACTAGCTGTGGCTGTGTGTTGGGCACTGGCTACAGATAAGGTAATGTGTAAAGCTGGCTCTGTCCTTGCCATCTTGAGACTTCCGTGTAGTGGACCATGCATATCATTTTTAAATTGTATACAATACGGCCGGGCGCCATGGCTCACGCCTGTAATCTCAGCACCTTGGGAGGCCAAGGAGGGCAGATAGCATGAGGTCAGGAGTTCGAGACCAGCCTGGCCAACATGGCAAAACCCAGTCTCTACTAAAAATAAAAATTAGCTGGGCATAGCGGTGGGTGCCTGTAATCCCAGATACTCAGGAGGCTAAGGCAGAAGAATCTCTTGAACTCGGAAGGCGGAGGTTGCAGTGAACCGAGATAATACCATTGCACTTCAGCCTGGGCGACAGAGCCAAACTCTGTCTTTAAAAAAAAAAAAAAAAAAAAAAAAAAAAAAAAAAATTACAATATGATTTGCCTATTTAAAGTATATCTCAGTGCTTTTTAGTATATTTACAATGTTGTGGAAATATCACCATAATCACTTTTAGAACATTTTGATCACACTGGTCTCAAAAAAACAGTTCTCTTTAGTACTCAGTTCCCTCCCTCCCAAACCATCACTAGCCAATTGCAACCACTCATATATCTATGGATTTGCCCATTCTAAAGGTTTCATATCAATGAAATCATACAGTGTGTGATTGTTTGTGACTGGCTTCTTTCACTTAGTGTAATGTTTTCAAAGTTTATCCATGGAGTAGCATGGATCAGTTCTGATTCTTTTTTTAAGGCTGCATAATATCCCTTTGTTTGGATGTGCCACATTTTGTTTATCCATTCATCAGTTAATGGACATTTGGGTATCCACTTGTTGGCTATTAGGAGTAATGCTGCTATGAACATGTGTGTTTTCATTTCTCTTGGGTATATACTGAGAAGTGGAACTGATGAGTCATGGTAACTCTATGTTTAACTTTCTTAGGGACTGCCAATCTGTTTTCCAAAGCGACTACACCATTTTACCACCCAACCAGCAATGTATGTGGGTTCCAGTTTCTTCACATCCTCAGCAACTTTTATGTCTTTTTTTATTACAGCCATTCTAGTGGGTATATTATCTCATTGTGGATTTAATTTGGATTTTCCTGATAGCTAGTGATAATGAGCATCTTTTCATGACCTTATCAGCTACCTGTGAAAAAATATAACATTGTAGAATGTCTGTTCAGATTCTTGGCCATTATTAAATAAAACTTTTGTCCATCATTAATTTTTGTCCATCATTAAGATGTAATAGTTCCTTGAATGTTCTAGATACAAGTACCTTAGGTATAACATTTCCTTCCTAATTGCTTTAACAGTCTATTGTGGTCCAGTATTGTTCTGTAGTTTATTCCATCTTCTGTTCCCTTGAGACTTTCCCATTGGTTGGGAAAGAATTATGGTTTAGCCACATAGACTAATAAAAAAGGGCAAGGATATTTTTGTAAATTTGTAACCCTGGGGTAATATCAATAAAAATTTTTCTGATAAAATGATTTCACTACTCCAGAAGCTGAATGTAAACTCTATACATAACCAGAACATGGAATTAATAGGACTCTTGGTGTATCCATAAAAGCAACTTAACTTTTAGTCTTCTACTGTCCCTTTGATAGTCTGTTCCATGAGGATAGGGAGGATAGTTCTTCTTCTTCCGCAGAATGAAACAGCAGTCCCATAACTTTTTTATTCTCTCATATAATAGGAAATCCTGTTATTTTAAGAGAAAAACCCTGCTCTTAATTCAGCAATTAAAATCTTGTCCCCTTCCCCAGCAGGGGCCTCCTGTGGGCAGAACTGTGGGCAAGGAGCTTTGTTCCTCCCCCATGTCACCCTCCCGCAGCCCACTTGCTAACCACGGTAAGGGGAGGGAGGGGTAGAGGCCAGCAGGAAGGCAGGTACTGAACTGGTCCTCTGGTGGAAAGGGGTCACCCACACTGGGCTTGGTGGGTATTTGAAAGTGACTCTTTTGTGAACACTATCGTGAGCCCTCTCTGGGAATGTCTGGCCATGCTTCCTGACACTGGCCATGAATTTTCTCTAGCTGCTTATTCTACCCCAACCTTGGTTTTCCTTCCGTCCCCTCCACACAGACTCTCACCATCAGGGTCCTGTCAACCCTCCAGTGAGACTTTTTCAGAAGAATCCCTTTTAAAATGACCTCAGGCTGACCTTCCTGCTGCAGATTCCACATATGGTATCTGAGTCTCACACAGTGTGGTTGGAAGATAGCACAGTGACCTCCCAGGCACAGCCCTCCGCCAGCTGCCCTAGGATGCCGGCTTTCCTCCGGTGAGAGTTGAGCCCAGTCTGCTGTTGGCCAGAAGCAGCTAGCAAGCTCCCTGGGAGGCCTGGAGAAGCCCTTCTCACTCAGCTTGGTGTTCGATGCCAATGCCCCCGCCCATTGTGGGGTGAGAGTAGGACTCTCAGGGCAGCCTTGTCCAAATCCTCAAAAGCCCTCTTACACTTAAGTCGTTTGTAGCTTGTATGATTGAGCATCTAAGCAGTCCTCAACTATTTACTTGAAATTTCATAAGTAATTTTGGTATGTGTCGTTTCTTGGTGCATCAGTCACAACTTCCCATCTAACATCCCATTAAGTAACATATAAAACAGAACAAAAACATGCCAGCTTCTTCCAAGAAGAATTTAATGTTACTTCCTAAGTTCAGTGGCTGGGCCCTGTCCCATGCCTGTTCATCTCTGCTCAATGATCATCAAGATCTAAGAAAGAAGAAAGAAGCCCTGAAAGCCTAGCCATATGTGTGTGTGTGTGTGTGTGTGTGTGTGTGTGTGTGTGTAATTATGAGGAACACTCTCCATTCTGTTTTTCATTAAAATCTAAAGGGAAATTCTGTTAAATCAATGCCAAGACCAAAAGTTGTGGACATTCATGTCTTTTTTAAAGACTCTAAAATCAAGTGGAACATTCAGATAGACTATATTATTTCCCAGGTTTTTTATATATAGTACAAATTGTTCCTGAATTAAAAGTCTAATGACTGATACTTTTTTTGTATTATCTTACTGCTAGGGAAAAAAAAATTACCATGATGTGAAAAAGATGCCACAGGCACCACGGGGTATAGTGTATAACAGTCTTCTGTCCATGACATACTGTGGTTTATATGGGGGATTAGCCAAGTGGTAGAAACCTCAGTCCAGCCAGTCTGGAGACCAGTAAACCAAAAAGAGACTTCTGCTTCTAACAGACATAGGCAAGTGCTAATTTCTCACCAACTTAAAAATAACCCTAGTCTGGCCAGGCACTGTGGCTCATGCCTGTAATCCCAGCACTTTGGGAGGCCGAAGTGGGTGGATCACGAGGTCAGGAGTTTGAGACCAGCCTGACCAACATGGTGAAACCCCATCTCTACTAAAAATACAAAAAAATTAGCCCGGTATGGTGGCACTCCCCTGTAATCCCAGCTACTCTGGAGGCTGAGGCAGGAAAATCACTTAAATATGGGAGGCAGAGGTTGCAGTGAGCTGAGATTGCACCACTTCACTCCAGCCTGGGTGACAGGGTGAGACTCTGTCACAAAAAACAAAACAAAAAATAACCCTAGTCTTTGATTAGCCAGAGAGAGCTTCTTAAAATGCATATCTGATTGTGTCCCCCTCCCCCAGCTCAAAAATCTGCAAAGCTTTTCCACTACTTTTTGGATTAACAAAAATGAAGTCCACAAAGCCCAGAGAGTGCTGTCCCTACCTTTCTCTCCAGCCCCGTTTCCTGTCTCCCGCCTCCTCTGCTGCCTCCCGCACCGTGTTATCCAGGCCAAATGGAATCAGTGCTTCCTCTCTTCTCCCTTCTCGCCTTTGTTAAGTTAGCTTTTCAGATTTTGGTTCAAATGTCACTTCCTTGGCAAAACCTGCCCTCCCCTCCCAGGCCAGATCAAATCTCCCTATTCTAAACTACTAAACTTGGAACCCATATAAGTGTTTCTATTTATATGTTTATATAATTTTTGATCATTATCCATATTAGGGCCCTGAAAAGAAACAAATCAACTTAGATGGTTCAATTAAGAGAATTTAATGAAGAAACAAAAACCAGAGGTGCTGAAGCACTCAGGAACTAGCAACAGCAGGAAATCTTTATGACCCCTTGGTTCAAAGGGGTGGAAGGGGGCACCACTTCAATTCCCACCCCCTCCCCGCCGCCCCAGGCCTGGAGCAGTCATCCACTAGCAGTTGCAAGTGCTGGGGCCAACAGGTCTCAACCAAATTCCTCTCTGGGACCTGTCCCTGACCAAGGGGAACTTCTTCACCCAAAAGCATGCCCCCTTTCCCTGGGGCAGCCTCATGCAATGACTGGTCTACACAGAAGTATGAAGACCCAGCTCACTTGCACCAAATTGGGACAACTAACTGCAGGGCCCTGTTAGCCCATTCTGCAACATTCTGATTCCCTCACTCCCCCACCCCAAGTGGTCATCCCAAGAACACTCCCTAGGTAACCTATGGCACAGTATCAGGGGCTGCTTCGTACAGAACCTGCCTGGAGAAAGAGCCAAGGTGAAGAAAGTGTTACCCAAGCCCTGTAAGGGCTTTCACTTTGAGCAAGCAGTGAGTAGGGAAGAAAGATCTCAGCGTCTCCTCTCCCACTTCTCTATCTCCTGCCAAGACTTTCTATTGGTGGTAGCCATTGGGTGATGTAACCCACAGGAGTCAGCCTTCTGGGGTAAAACACAGCAGAAAATAGATGTAGTGGTGAGAAGAGGGCAGAAACAAAAATTTCCCCTTAGTAATCTGCCAGTACATACAGTGGCAAAAGAAGCCCCAACTAACCAAGAGTCTTAGCTTTCAATTTAATAGAACTATGAGAACCTGGCGCAGTGGCTCATGTCTGTAACCCAGTACTTTGGGAGGCCAAGGTGGGCAAATCACGAGGTCAGGAGTTTGACAGCAGCCTGGGCAACATAATGAAACCCCATCTCTACTAAAAATACAAAAAATTAGCTAGGTATAGTGGCGGGCACCTGTAATCCCAGCTACTCAGGAGACTGAGGCAGGAGAATTGCTTGAACTGCGAGGCAGAGGTTGCAGTGAGCCGAGATCATGCCACCGTACTCTGGCCCAAGAGACAGAGTGAGACTCCATCTCAAAAAAAAAAAAAAAAGAACTATGGCTATTGAGCTACTGATACAGTTTGGATGTATGTCCCTGCCCAAACCTCTTGTTGACATGTAATCCCCAATGTTGGAGGTTGGACTTGGTAGGAAGTGATTGGATCATGAAAGCAGATATCTCATGAATGGTTAGTATCATCTCTTTGGTACTATCCTGGCCACCGTGAATGAATCCTCACAAGATCTGGTTGTTTAAACGTGTGTGGCACCTTGTGCCCAGGTGAGGCACCAAGATCCTTATTGTTCAACTACCCCACACTGCGAGGGAGCCCAGAATATATTTAAAGGAAAGAGAAGGAAGATGCAGAAAAAGAAATGGAAGAGTTGCTCAAAGACAGAAGGGTCACCTGAGGTCAGGAGTTCGAGACCAGACTGGCCAACATGGTGAAACCCCATCTCTAGACAGATGTGGTGGGTGGGTGCCTGTAATCCCAGCTACTAGGGAGGCTGAGGCAGGAGAATCACTTGAACCCAGGAGGCAGAAGTTGCAGTAAGCTGAGATCACACCACTGCATTCCAGCCTGGGTGATAAAGCAAGACTCCATCTCAAAAAAAAAAACAAAAAAAAGTATGAGGAGGTCCAAAATAACCAAGCCAAAAAAAGAGTTTTTCACTGGGAGAGGGCATTATGTCTTGGAAAACACAGTGGGTTCTAGTTCTGCTATAAAGGGCTGTGAGACTGACCCTACACCAATTCATTAGCTTGTCTGGGCCTCCATTTCCGTATGATGAAAAGCATAAAGGTTTCTCCTCTACCTATGCATTAATTTCTGGTTTTTTGTTTTGTTTTGTTTTGTTTTGAGACAGAGTCTCACTCCATCACCAGGTGCCAGGCTGGGGTGCAGTAGTGTGATCTTGGCTCACTGCAACCTCTGCCTCCCGGGTTCACGCAATTCTCCTGCCTCAGCCTCCCGTGTAGCTGGTATTACAGGCACACGCCACCATGCCTAGCTAATTTTTGTATTTTTAGTAGAGACGGGGTTTCACCATGTTGGCCAGGATGGTCTCGATCTCTTGACCTTGTGATCTGCCCACCTCAGCCTCCCAAAGTACTGGGATTACAGGCGTGAGCCACCGCATCCAGCCTTAATTTCTGTTTTTAGCTGTCAGAAGCGTGGGCACTCTACCTATACATTTAGCTGTATTCATACATTCATCATGACCTCCTTCCTCCATCCTAAAGCGGAATGCAAATCCATACAAGATGTCCTTGGCACCTGGGCTTCAGAGTCCATCTGTTCCTGCACCCTCCACAACCTTTCACCAAGTATTACCCTCTTTTTTTGCATCTTCACCTTTTCTTCCTCCATTTGCCACTCAATATTTAAAATACACTTAAGCCTCCTTCATTGAAAGATTAAAACTTGGCCAGAAGCAGTGGCTCATGCCTGTAATCCCAACACTTTGGGAGGCCAAGGAGGACGGATCACAAGGTCAGGAGTTCAAGACCAGCCTGACCAACATGGTGAAACCCCATCTCCACTAAAAATACAAAAATCAGCCAGGTGTGGTGGTGTGCACCTGTAATTCCAGCTACTCAAAACCCAGGAAGCATAAGTGACAGTGAGCAGAGATTGTGCCACTGCATTATGGCCTGGGTGACAGAGCAAGACTCAGAGAAAGGAAAAAAAACAAGAAAGAAAGGAAGATTACAACTCTTCATTTTGGTTCAACACTTTCTCCTTCCCCTTTATGGTCAAGCTTCTATAATAGACTGCATTGAAAGTTTCCAGGTGCACAACCATCCACTGCCATCTGCTTTCTCACCCTTCCTTGCTTTGAAATGGTTCTGCTGCTGTCTCTGGGGCCTTCTTACTTGCTTTGGTCATTGGATGTCAATTGCATCCCCATTTTCTTGAAACTTCGTTCCCAAGTGACTGCCATGCTCTTATTTACCCACTCCATATCACACTTTCCAAGCTTTGGAGACTGAAGGCTACGAACACAGTCTCTAAAAATATGGCCTTTATTTTTTCTATACCTTTAAAGTCAACACATGGGGCCTCTAGGAATTGATGTACCTCAGTTCATTCAGGTGACGTGAGCAACTCAGCCATGCCTATGACTTCAGCTATCACTTACTTACTGATAATGGCCAAAAATCCCTACTTCAGGCTGGGTTCATATCTCAGTTCTTACCACTTACCAGCTTGGGAAAAGTAGTTTACCATTCATATCTCAGTTCCTCATCTGTGAAATGGAGATTGTAATGAGATAACCCTGACTTGGTTGTGAGGGTCTCATGAGTTGCAACATGTAAAGTGCTTAGATATCACTTGCTACATAATTGGTTTATATTTAATAAATGTTCGTTATATCAATAGATATCTTCCTCTCCCCCTTTCCATCTTACCCCTTCCTTTTCTCTCTCTCTCTCTCTCTCTCTCTCACTCGCTCGCTCTCTCTCTCTCCCCCCCCCCAAATCAATATAGTCAACTGATAAAGGGCATTTCAACCTGAACCTCCAACATATATATCGAAAATTTAGCTCTATTTGCTCCACTACCCTTCCTTCTGCATTTTATTTATTTTATTTTATTTTATTTTATTTTATTTTATTTTATTTTTTGAGACACAGTCTCAGTCTCACTCTGTCACTGAGGCTGGAGTGCAGTGGTGCAATCTTGGCTCACTGCAACCTCCGCCTCCCAGGTTCATGTGATTCTCCTGCCTCAGCCTGCTGAGTAATCAGGATTACAGGTACATGCCACCATGCCCGGCTAATTTTTATATTTTTAGTAAAGACAGATTTTCACCATGTTAGCCAAGATGGTCTTGATCTGACCTCATGATCCACCACCTCAATCTCCCAAATTGCTGGGATTACAGGCATGAGCCACTACACCCAGCCTCCTTCTCCATTTCTTATACTTGAACTAATCCTCACAGCATGCCAGAGTCCTCCATGCAGAATGACATCCTACATCCCTGGGATAGAGTTATTCAATTGCTTACAAATCAGCTGCCCAAGTTTTATTCCTCCATCTTATCTATAAAAGTATTGGAAGTCTATTAACCTTATTGAAATCATGTTGCCATTCTTCTGTTCTACAAGTTACCAGCTCAAAAAGAAACTACAGTTCTGTGATCCAAAGAGAGAAAATAGCTATAGAAAATGAAATGCAGGCTGGGCACGGTGGCTCACACCTGTAATTCTAGCACTTTGGGAGGCCTAAGTGGGAGGATTCCTTGAGCTCAGGAGTTCGAGACCAGTCTGAGAAACATGATGAAACCCCATCTCTACAAAAAATACAAAACATCAGCTGGGTGTGGTGGCACATGCCTGTGGTCCCAGCGACTCAGGAGGCTGAGGTGGGAGGATCACCTGAGCCCAGGAGGTCACAGCTGCAGTGAGCCAAGGTTCCACTGCCCTCCAGCCTGACAGAATGAGGTTTTTTGTTTTTGTTTGCTTGTTTTGTTTTGTTTTGTTTAGAGACAGGGTCTCATTCTGTCTCCCAGGCTGGAGTGCAGTGGTGTGATCTCTTGGCTCACCACAACCTCCGCCTCCCAGGTTCAAATGATTCTCTGCCTCAGCCTCCCCAATAGCTGGGATCACAGGGGTGTGCCACCACCCCTGGGTAATTTTTTGTATTTTTAGTACAGACAAGGTTTCACCATGTTGACCACGCTGGTCTCAAACCCCTGACCTCAAGTGATCCACCCGCCTTGGCCTCCCAAGGTGCTGGGATTACAGGCATGAGCCACCGCATCCAGCCTAGAACCTGTCTTAAAAAAATAAATAAAGGGCTAGGAATGATGGCTCATGCCTATAATCCCAGCACTTTGGGAGGCTGAGGCGGGCAGATCACCTGAGGTCGGGAGTTCAAGACCAGCCTGAACAACATGGTGAAAACCCCTCTCTACTAAAAATACAAACAATTAGCTGGGCATGGTGGCACACACCTGTGATCCCAGCTACTCGAGAGGCTGAGGCAGGAGAATCACTTGAACCCAGGAGGTGGAGGTTACTGTGAGCCGAGACTGCACCATTGCACTCCAGCCTGGGCAACAAGAGCAAAACTCTGTCTCTAAATGAATAAATAAATAAATAAAATGTAGCAAATAAGTATCCTTTAAAATCTCAACTGGAGCAATTAGAAACAAATTTTCTATAGTTATTCAACTAAGATACATAACGTTTATAAAGAACATGGAGAGAAAGAAAAGAAAACCTGAATCAGAATTAGGGCAGAAGCATTTCTCTTAGTAAATTTTACCAGCACCATATTGAAAAGGAATCAGAAGTACCGAAATTATAGTATGTGTTCTTTTTCGTTTGTTGTTTTCCTATGTATGCTTGGGTGAACTGTTTAGTAAACTGTGTCTAGTTCATGCCATAGTCTGGATTACTCCCTGAAGAGCTGTTTTTACCCAGCAGCCTTTTGAAAACTCAGCTGGCCTTTGTCAATTGACAATACAAGAAACACTTGGAAATCGATTATTTTGTTTACTATGACAATTTCCTTGATAAATTCCTTTTTAAAATAATAATAGGGCCAGGCGTGGTGGCTCACACCTGTAATCCCAGCACTTTGGGAGGCTGAGGCAGGCAGATCACCTGAGGTCAGGAGTTCGAGACCAGCCTGACTCGAATGGTGAAACCCTGTCTTTAAAAATAATAATAATAAATAAATAATAATAGGAACAGCATTATTTCCTAGAATAGGTATTATTTTTCCTCTCATGATTAACTAAAATTTTAAACTAACCCTAGTTCTCTTATCACTGATTTTGATGACAAATTTGGTTTCTGAGTCAAATTCATTGTATTTTAGTGACTGGGCAGGCCCTCTTGGATGGGATGTTTATGTTATATTTGCCCAATACCCAATACCCCCACCAGCATGATTACTAACCTACTATTCTATTTTCCATCGCCACACTCTTTAAAATTTTTATTTATTTTCTTACAAGTGTATCTGGCAAGCTGCCTCAAATCCTTGGTGAAGAGGGTGAAGTACGCCTTACATTTAGTTTACTGGTGAATCAATTATTTATTATGGGTACCATTATTCCCAATTAACCTCTTGGATTGTTTTTAATGATCGAAGGCTGCAAACATTGTTTATGCATTATCAACAGGAGGCAGCTAAACTGATTAAGCCCACCTGACAAATGCAGTGACCACCCTACTGCCCAGACTGGACAGACCAAGCAAGTCCCTGAATGATGCCTGAGCATCTTACCCAAACAGTAGGCCTCACTCTCCCAGGATCCATATTCCAAAGACAGTTTGAAAAGATGATGGGGTAGGCCAGATGTATTAGTTCTCTAGAGGGATTGGACTAATAGGATAGATGTATACATGAAAGGGAGTTTATTAAGGAGTATTGACTCACATGATCACAAAGTGAAGTCCGACAATAGACCAAGTGCAAGCTGAGGAGCAAGGAAGTCACTGAGTCCCAAAACCTCAAAATTAAGGAAGCCAGGCCAGGCGTGATAGCTCATACCTATAATCCCAGTACTTTGGGAGACCAAGGCAGGCAGATCACCTGAGGTTGGGAGTTTGAGACCAGCCTGATCAACATGGAAAAACCCCATCTCTACTAAAAATACAAAGTTAGCCAGGCATGGTGGTGGATGCCTGTAATCCCAGCTGCTCTAGAGGCTGAGGCAGAAGAATCGCTTGAACCTGGGAGGCGGAGGTTGTGGTGAGCTGAGATCGAGCCACCGCACTCCAGCCTGGGCGACAAAAGCAAGACTCCCTCGAACAACACACACACACACACACACACACACACACACACACACACACACACACACAGGGGAAGCTGACAGTGCAATCTTGAGTCTGTGGCTGAAGGACTGAGAGCCCCTGGCAAGCCTCTGGTGTAAGTCCAAAAGCCTAAAAGCTGAAGAACTTGGAGTCTGATGTTCAAGGGCAGGAAGCATCTAGCATGGGAGAAAGATGAGGGCCGGAAAACTCAGCAAGTCTGTTCTTTCCATTCCTGCTTTTATGGTGGCAGCTGATTAGATGGTGCTCACCCAGATTTCGGGTGGGTCTGTCTGCCTGTCCCAGTCCACTGACTCAAATGTGAATCTCCTTTGACAACACCCTCACAGAAACACCCAGGAACAATACATCCTTCAAGCCAATCAAGTTGACAATATTAACCATCATACCAGACAAATTTATTATTCCACAAATTCATATTATCTTTCTTCTCCAATTTCTCTTGAGAATCCTCATTCTGTACCTCTCCTCCATCCCTCTTTTGGACACTTAATCATTTCATTCTTTATCCTCAGAAGGAAGTGGGGAAAACATGGCCAAATATTAGACTGCTAAAACTGTACACCTGAGACAGGGAAAAAAAAATCAAAGACCAATGCTCTGTAGTTAAAGCAGAAAATTGAGGAAATTCTCTTTTTGATTTGTCAAGTTCTGAAAAAAAATTCTTCTAGAATTATCTATAGAGACTGTATTTCCTACCTTCAGTAATTATCTAAATTTTACACTTCTTACTGACCATGGAGATCTAAGCAAGGCATGAAAAATGGCTTTTTCCTAGTTTTAGAGAAGTTATTCTAACAAGTTTAGGCTCCTTGCTTTACTATTTTTTTCCTTATTTTCAACCACCAATTATACCTGATATTTGTATGTAATTCTCTTGGAGAAAGTACATAAACACAAGTAAGATACAATTTTCTTACTTATTAAGTCTCCAGGAGAAAATTTTACACTGGGAAAGAAAAAAAAAATGCTTTCAGATAAGTATAATCCTTTGTTTCCATTTCTCACACCCCATGAAAGTGGCTAATCGTAATTTGGGCTATTTCTTTTGAACAGTGCAAACTGTTGGAATTTTTAAATGATCATGCTTCAACCAATGAAACTTGAAAGGGAATGCTGCCAGTAACGGAATAATCCATCACCTTGTGCAGGTACTTGGTTATTTATAATATTACCCATCTCCAAGTATCAAACCTAAAAAGCTTTTTAATTAATTTGAGAAACTGGAGCATTCTTAGAAATGTCCTCAATACTATTCCTTAACTAGAAGTGGGTTTACTGCAAAGATGATGAAGATGAAGCCTCAGAGCACTTCAATTTTTTTTTTCTTAGGCCCTACACGGAGGCCCTATCACTGTAACACATACTTTTATAAAATTTACAAAAGTCAACTGTTTTGGGTTTTGTTGTTGTGGTGGTGGTGGTGGTGGTGGTTGTTGTTCTAGAGACCAGGTCTCACTATTTTGGCCAGGTTGATCTTGAACTCTTGGTCTCAAGCAGTCCTCCTGCCTCAGCATACTAGTACTATAGGCATGAGCCACAATGCTCGGCTTCTTTTCTCTTTTTTTTTTCTGTGTGTGTGTGACAAGGTCTTACCATGTCATTCAGGCTGGAGTGCAGTGGCTCAAACACCGCTCACTGCAGCCTCCACTTCTTGGGCTCAAGTGATCCTCTCACCTCAGCCTACCACGTAGCTGGGACTACAGGCATGTGCCACCGTGTCTGGCTAATTTTTGTATTTTTTGTAGAGATGGGGTTTTACCATGTTGCCTAGGCTGGTGTTCAACTCCTGAGCTCAAGTGATCAGCCTGCCTCAGCCTCCCAAAGTGCTGGGATTACAGGCATGAGCCATTACACTCAGCCCAGTATTCTTTTTCCTTGAAGAGGGACTCTAAAATTGCATAAGCTTCAGGCTATAAAAAAAATCTAGATTTATGCCTCGTCTCAATGAAAAGCAATTCAGCAGTGTATTTTCTCCAAAGTAAGGTTGTAACTACAGCAAGCCCACTCTCATCTATAAAATACCATTTAATTGCTTAAGACTGAATAAAAAAGAAATTGAACTTGACAGCATGAAAAGAAAATCAATAAAATAAAAGACTGAAGAAAAAAATATGCATCTATTTGGTTCATTTATATAAAGCTATTATTAAAGTAATATAAAAACTATAATTTAGAGAAAAGGCTATTATTTTTTTTTTTTTTTTATTTTGCAACAAGGTCTCACTCATTTGCCCAGGCTAGAGTCCTGTGGCCCAATCACAGCTGACTGCAGACTCAACCTCCCAGGCTCAAGCAATTCTCCTACCTCACCTTCCCAAGTAGTTGAGACTACAGGTGTGCACCACCATGTCTGGCTAATTTTTTGTATTTTTAATAGAGATGGAGTTTCACCACGTTGCCCAGGCTGGTCTCAAACTCCTGAGCTCAAGGGATCTGCCTGCCTCAGCCTCCCAAAGTGCTAAGATTACAGGTGTAAGCCACTGTGCCCCACCAGGATGTTTGTTTATTTATTTATTTATTTATTTATTTATTTATTTATTATTTTATTTTTGAGACCGAGTCTTGCTCTGTCACCCAGGCTGGAGTGCAGTGGTGCAATCTCAGACCACTGCAACCTCTACCTGCTGGGTTCAAGCAATTCTCCTGCCTCAGCCTCCTGAGTAGCTGGGATTATAGGCACCCACCACCACGCCCCGCTAATTTTTGTATTTTTGGTAGAGACGGAGTTTCACCATGTTGATCAGGCTGGTCTCAAACTCCTGACCTCAGGTGATCTGCCCACCTCAACCTCCCAAAGTGCTAGGATTACAGGCATGAGCCACCACACTCCAGCCAGGATTTTTAAATACTCAAGCCCCACTGTAATTTCAATAACTATCTTTTAACTTCTATTAATAATTTAGCCACAATTCACATTATCTTGTATACTAGGGGAACTTGGCTATAATTCAAATATACCACTGATCTGGTCATAGACATGCTTGGATTTGTAAAAATTTCTGCCTCTAAAGATTTGACATAATACCCCCAGCATCTCCTCTTTCAGAACAAAGTATACTTTAAAAATAACCAATATAGGAAGAACATAAAAAATTACATGTCCATTACGACCTGTTGGTAAGGACACTAAAGTTTTATCAAATTAGAACATTTATGAAATATGAGAATCTTTCATCAAAAAACATTCTTTCTGTAGTTTAAATGCAGCCATTATAATCCCAGCCATGCTTGCTAATCTTAGCTACCAGGAAGTTAGAAAGAGAGAAAGGTAATTCATAAGACAGCTTGGTACCCAAAACCGCCTAGGTTTTTGTGGTCTATAGTCAACACCTCAAATTATATTGAGAAACAAAACAGGCAGCCAAAGGGAAATGTAGACTACAATTCTAGCAAGCTATAATTTCATCCCTTGTAGTTTGTGCCTCTCCACTGCAAAGTGGCTCTGGTCTGCCTGGTCTACAGCTTCCAGTTGGCCTCTTAGAGTGTGTCGCAGATATCCAGCCAAAAGCTCACTATGACTATCTAGAATAGCACTCCCAGAAGCTGTCATGGAGTTGTACCCATAGTGGGTGATCACTCCTAAATATCTGTTGGTAATGATACCATGATGATTATGGCGAGTCAAGACTGACTCTGGATGGTCTTGCTCACAATCCCACCCAGATCAACTTGCACAGTCACTTATACATGAGTCATGGTCCTGGTTCTGCTGGTGAAATAAAAGGTTTGGTGCAGTGCTTTTGAACCTTGAGAGTGAAGAGATTATGTCGAGGCCAAGTGTCTCAAATTTTAAAGAGACGGGGTCTCGCTATGTTGCCCAGGCTGGAGTGCAGTGGCTATTCACAGGCACGATCCCACTACTGATCAGCACGGGAGTTTTGACCTGCTCCGTTTCCGACCTGGGCTGGTTCACCCCTCCTTAGGCAACCTGGTGGTCCCCTGCTCCCGGAAGGTCACCATATTGATGACGAACTTAGTGCAGACACCCGATCGGCATAGTGCACTACAGCCCAGAACTCCTGGACTCAAGAGATCCTCCAGCCTCAGCCTCCAAGTAGCTGGGACTACAGGCAGGCGCCACTGCACCTGACAAGTGTCTCAAACTTGAGGGTAAGAACAGAGAGTAGAAAGCTGACAATACTGGAAAGGGCCCAGATTTTTGAGTTATAACAGTGATTTCCTGGCTTAAAAATGACTGACATTTTCAAGGCACCTACCATTTACTGGGGTTTATTCCTAGGGCTTTGTATGCCTTATCTCATTGTATATAAACAAACAGGCAAGTTTATTACTGCTAATTTTTTACCGCTATTTTGAGATAAGGAAACCGTTTCAGAGGGGAAGTATAGCAGCAAAAAGCTAGTACGTGAGGGGAACACCTGGATTTACACTTAGCCTTCCAGACTCAAGAACTTGGACTCAAGAGCTGGAAAACATCATGTCAACATTTCCCAAAGTTTGAAACAGAATCTCTGGAAAACTGTGACAGGATGATATTTGGTGCACAGATGCTTCATTAAATTTTGAGAAAGTTATTTTCTTTGAAGTTCTTTCCTTTTTTCTTTTAAATCTAAGTTTCAGTTTCAAAGCATCTCTTTGCTCATGCATATGAGTCTATGCTGTTAGAAGCAGCCAGGGCACATCTTGAATGCTTTGTTGCCTAGAAATGTCTTCTGCCAGACACTCTAAGTCACCTCTCTCAAGTTCAAAATTCCAAATATCCCTAGAACTGCCAGTCTCGGGTAAAGCATAGCAAGAGCGACCTTTATTCCAGTTCCCAATAAGTTCTTCCCCTCTGTCTGAGACCACCTCAGCCTGAACTTCATTGTCTATATCATTATCAGCATTTTGATCACAACAACTTAACAAGTCTCTAGGAAGTTCCAAACTTCCCCTCTTCTTACTGTCTTCTTCTGAGCTCTCCAAACTGGTCCATCCTCTGCCCATTACCCATTTCCAACAATGCTTCGACATTTTCAGATATCTTTATAGCAATGCCTGACTTCCCGATACCAATTTTCCATATCAATTTGTTCTCTTATTGCTATAAGGAACTACCTGAGACTGAGTAATTTATGACGAAAAGAGGTTTAATTGACTCACTATTCTGCAGGCTGTACAGGAAGCATGGCTGGGGAGGCCATGATTCCTGTACAACTTTGAAAAAGCAAAACAGGCCGGGCGCAGTGGCTCAGGTGTGTAATCCCAGCACTTTGGGAGGCTGAGGCGGGTGGATTACAAGGTCAGGAGTTCGAGACCAGCCTGGCCAAAACGTTGAAACCCTGTCTCTACTAAAAATACAAAAATTTGCTGGGCGCGGTGGCACGCGCCTGTAATCCCAGCTACTCAGGAGGCTGAGGCAGGAGAATCACTTGAACCTGGGAGGCGGAGGTTGCAGTGAGCCGAGATCACGTCATTGCACTCCAGCCTGGGTGACAGAGTGAGACTCTGTGTCAAAAAAAAAAGAAAAACAAAGTTGGAAAGCTAACTCTACCTGATTGCAATGCTTACTATAAGGATGCAGTGTTCAAGAGGCACACGTATGACAAATAATGAAACAGAAAAGAGAGTGGAGAAATACACCCACACATAAATGGAAAACTAATTTTCAACAAAGGTGCAAAGGCAATTCAGTGTGGAGGGGATCATTTTTTCAAAAAATGGTGCTGGAATAATAAAACATCCATATGCAATAATAATAACTTTTATCCATGCCATGCACCATATACAAAAATTAGCCCCAAATTGGTCATTGACCTAAATGCAAAACCTAAAGCTAAAAAACTTCTAGGTGCTAACACAGAGAAAATCTTTGCGGCTATGGGTTAGGTAATGATGTCTCAGATACAACACCAAAATTATAATCTATTTTTAAGATACTAATATATTAGACAATCAAAATTTAAAACTGCTCTTTGATGGATTAGTGTTAAGAGAAATAGAAGGCAGACCACAGATTGGGAGAAAATCCATATGCAATAAAAAAAGCACATATCTAATAAAGGACTTGTATTAGAATATAAAGAATTCTTAAAAACAGAATTTGTCCTGCAGTGAAAGAGTGAAATTGAGAAGCAGAATGAGTCCTGGCAGCATTCTGACACTGAGTGCTGGTTGCCCTGAGATGTAGTTAGACTGGGGCTTCCCCACAGTTTGGTTACATGAGTCAATAAATTACCCTTTCTGTCTGGTTCATGTAAGGTTTCTATTACTTGTCACCAAAAATACATCCTCATTTAGAGGAATAAAAGTATAAGAGAAAGGATCTAAAAGATGGAATGTAAAACTGATTTTCTATAAGAGTAACTGTTGAGAAACAAAAGATTTGGTGTGATCATAAGGAACTGGTGTCTAACTTGATCATACACTTGGCTATGAGTTTGGTTTTTATTTTTTTTTTCTTTTTTTTTTTTTTATTGCATTTTAGGTTTTGGGGTACATGTGATGAACATGCAAGATTGTTGCATAGGTACACACATGGCAGTGTGCTTTCTGCCTTCCGTCCCCTCACCTGTATCTGTCATTTCTCCCCATGCTATCTCTTCCCACCTCCCCACCCCCCACCCCTCCCCCATTTCCCCCCAACAGACCCCAGTGTGTAGTGCTCCCCTCCCTGTGTCCATGTGTTCTCATTGTTCAACACCCGCCTATGAGCGAGAATATACGGTGTTTGATTTTCTGCTCTTGTGTCAGTTTGCTGAGAATGATGGTTTCCAGGTTCATCCATGTCCCTATAAAGGACGTGAACTCATCGTTTTTGATGGCTGCATAATATTCCATGGTGTATATGTACCACATTTTCCCTATCCAGTCTATCATCGTTGGGCATTTGGGTTGGTTCCAGGTCTTTGCTATTGTAAACAGTGCTGCAATGAACATTCGTGTGCACGTGTCCTTGTAGTAGAATGATTTATAATCCTTTGGATATATACCCAGTAATGGAATTGCTGGGTCAAATGGGATTTCTATTTTTAGGTCCTTGAGGAATCGCCACACTGTCTTCCACAATGGTTGAATTAATTTACATTCCCACCAACAGTGTAAAAGTGTTCCTATTTCTCCACATCCTCTCCAGCATCTGTTGTTTCCCGATTTTTTAATGATCGCCATTCTAACTGGTGTGAGATGGTATCTCAATGTGGTTTTGATTTGCATTTCTCTGATGACCAGTGATGATGAGCATTTTTTCATATGTTTGTTGGCCTCCTGTATGTCTTCTTTTGTAAAGTATCTGTTCATATCCTTTGCCCATTTTTGAATGGGCTTGTTTGTTTTTTTCTTGTAGATCTGCTTTAGTTCTTTGTAAATTCTGGATATCAGCCCCTTGTCAGATGGGTAGACTGCAAAAATTTTTTCCCATTCTGTTGGTTGCCGATTCACTCTACTGACTGTTTCTTTTGCCGTGCAGAAGCTGTGGAGTTTGATTAGGTCCCATTTGTCTATTTTGGCTTTTGTTGCCATTGCTTTTGGCGTTTTGGTCATGAAGTCCTTGCCTACACCTATGTCCTGAATGGTTTTGCCTAGATTTTCTTCTAAGGTTTTTATGGTATTAGGTCTGATGTTTAAGTCTTTAATCCATCTGGAGTTAATTTTGGTGTAAGGTGTCAGGAAGGGGTCCTGTTTCTGCTTTCTGCACATGGCTAGCCAGTTTTCCCAACACCATTTATTAAACAGGGAGTCCTTTCCCCATTGCTTGTTTTTGTCAGGTTTGTCGAAGATCAGATGGTTGTGGGTATGTTGTATTTCCTGTGAGGCCTCTGTTCTGTTCCATTGGTCTATATCTCTGTTTTGGTACCAGTACCATGCTGTTTTGATTACTGTAGCCTTGTAGTATAGTTTGAAGTCCGGTAGTGTGATGCCTCCCGCTTTGTTCTTTTTGCTTAGAATTGACTTGGCTATGCGGGCTCTCTTTTGGTTCCATATGAAGTTTAAGGTGTTTTTTTCCAGTTCTGTGAAGAAGGTCATTGGTAGCTTGATGGGAATAGCGTTGAATCTGTAAATTACTTTGGGCAGTATGGCCATTTTCACGATGTTGATTCTTCCTAACCATGAACATGGAATGTTTCTCCATCTGTTTGTATCCTCTCTTATTTCGTTGAGCAATGGCTTGTAGTTCTCCTTGAAGAGGTCCTTTACATTCCTTGTTAGTTGTATTCCTAGGTACTTTATTCTCTTTGTAGCAATTGTGAATGGCAGTTCGTTCTTGATTTGGCTCTCTTGAAGTCTATTACTGGTGTATAGGAATGCTTGTGATTTTTGCACGTTGATTTTGTATCCTGAGACTTTGCTGAAGTTGTTTATCAGTTTCAGGAGATTTTGGGCTGAGATGATGGGGTCTTCCAGATATACAATCATGTCATCTGCAAATAGAGACAATTTGATTTCCTCCTTTCCAATTTGGATACCCTTTATTTCTTTTTCTTGCCTGATTGCTCTGGCTAGAACTTCCAGTACTATATTGAATAGGAGTGGTGAGAGAGGGCATCCTTGTCTAGTGCCAGATTTCAAAGGGAATGCTTCCAGTTTTTGCCCATTCAGTATGATATTGGCTGTTGGTTTGTCGTAAATAGCTTTTATTGTTTTGAGATACGTTCCGTCAATACCTAGTTTATTGAGGGTTTTTAGCATAAAGGGTTGTTGAATTTTGTCAAAAGCCTTCTCTGCATCAATCGAGATAATCATGTGGTTTTTGTCTTTGGTTCTGTTTATGTGGTGAATTACGTTTATGGACTTGCGTATGTTGAACCAGCCTTGCATCCCCGGGATGAATCCTACTTGATCATGGTGGATGAGCTTTTTGATATGCTGTTGCAATCGGTTTGCCAGTATTTTATTGAAGATTTTTGCATCTATGTTCATCATGGATATTGGCCTGAAATTTTCTTTTCTTGTTGAGTCTCTGCCGGGTTTTGGTATCAGGATGATGTTTGTCTCGTAAAATGATTTGGGAAGGATTCCCTCTTTTTGGATTGTCTGGAATAGTTTCAGAAGGAATGGTATCAGCTCCTCCTTGTATGTCTGGTAGAATTCAGCTGTGAACCCATCTGGACCTGGGCTTTTTTTGGGTGGTAGGCTCTTTATTGCTGCCTCGACTTCAGACCATGTTATTGGTCTATTCAGGGTTTCGGCTTCTTCCAGGTTTAGGCTTGGGAGGTTGCAGGTGTCCAGGAATTTATCCATTTCTTCCAGGTTTACTAGTTTATGTGCATAGAGTTGTTTGTAATAATCTCTGATGATGGTTTGGATTTCTGTGGAATCTGTGGTGATATCCCCTTTATTGTTTTTTATTGCATCAATTTGGTTATTCTCCCTTTTCTTTTTTATTAATCTGGCTAGTGGTCTGTCTATTTTGTTGATCTTTTCAAAAAACCAGCTCCTGGATTTATTGATTTTTTGAAGAGTTTTTTGTGTCTCTATTTCCTTCAGTTCTGCTCTGATCTTAGTTATTTCCTGTCTTCTGCTAGGTTTTGAGTTTTTTTGATCTTGCTCCTCTAGCTCTTTCAATTTTGATGATAGGGTGTCAATTTTAGATCTCTCCTTTCTTCTCATGTGGGCACTCATTGCTATATATTTTCCTCTAGAGACTGCTTTAAATGTGTCCCAGAGATTCTGGTATGTTGTGTCTTCGTTCTCATTGGTTTCGAAGAACATCTTTATTTCTGCCTTCATTTCATTGTTTATCCAGTCAACATTCAAGAGCAAGTTGTTCAGTTTCCATGAAGCTGTGCGGTTCTGAGTTAGTTTCTGCATTCTGAGTTCTAACTCGATTGCACTGTGGTCTGAGAGACTGTTTGTTATGATTTCTGTTCTTTTGCATTTGCTGAGGAGTGATTTATTGCCAATTATGTGGTCAATTTTAGAGTAGGTGTGATGTGGTGCTGAGAAGAATGTATATTCTGTGGATTTGGGGTGGAGAGTTCTGTAAATGTCTATTAGGTTTGCTCGTTCCAGGTCTGTGTTCAGGTCCTGGATATCCTTGTTGATTTTCTGTCTGGTTGATCTGTCTAATATTGACAATGGGGTGTTAAAGTCTCCCACTATTATTGTGTGGGAGTCTAAGTCTCTTTGTAAGTCATTAAGAACTTGCCTTATGTATCTGGGTGCTCCTGTATTGGGTGCATATATATTTAGGATCGTTAGCTCTTCTTGTTGCAGTGATCCTTTTACCATTATGTAATGTCCTTCTTTGTCTCTTTTGATCTTTGTTGCTTTAAAGTCTATTTTATCAGAGATGAGAATTGCAACTCCTGCCTTTTTTTGCTCTCCATTTGCTTGGTAGATCTTCCTCCATCCCTTTATTTTGAGCCTTTGTGTATCCTTGCATGTAAGATGGGTTTCCTGGATACAGCACACTGATGGGTTTTGGCTTTTTATCCAATTTGCCAGTCTGTGTCTTTTGATTGGGGCATTTAGTCCATTGACATTTAGGGATAGTATTGTTATGTGTGAATTTGATGCTGTCATTTTGATGCTACCTGGCTGTTTTGTTGGTTAGTTGATGCAGATTCTTGATTGTGTTGCTGCTTTTTTACCATTTGGTGTGTTTTTGGAGTGGCTGGTACTGGTTGTTCCTTTATATGTGTAGAGCCTCTTTCAGGAGTTCTTGTAGAGCAGGTTTGGTGGTGATGAAATCTCTGAGTGCTTGCTTGTTCACAAAGGATTTTATTTTTCCTTCACTTATGAAGCTGAGTTTGGCTGGATAGGAGATTCTGGGTTGAAAGTTCTTTTCTTTAAGGATGTTGAATATTGGCCCCCAGTCTCTTCTGGCTTGTAGGGTTTCTGCTGAGAGATCTGCTGTGAGTCTAATGGGCTTCCCTTTGTGGGTAACCCGACCTTTCTCTCTGGCTGCCCTTAGAATTTTCTCTTTCATTTCAACCTTGGTGAATCTGACGATTATGTGCCTTGGGGTTGCTCTTCTTGAGGAATATCTCTGTGGTGTTCTCTGTATTTCCTGGATTTGAATATTGATCTGCCTTGCTAGGTTGGGGAAGTTTTCCTGGATAATATCCTGAAGAGTATTTTCCAGCTTGGATTCATTCTCTTCATCACATTCAGGTACACCTATCAGACGTAGATTAGGTCTTTTCACATAGTCCCACATTTCTTGAAGATTTTGTTCATTCCTTTTTGCGCTTTTTTCTCTGTTCTTGCCTTCTCTTTTTATTTCATTGAGTTGGTCTTCGACCTCTGATATCCTTTCTTCTGCTTGGTCAATTCGGCTGTTGAAGCTTGTGCATGCTTCACGAAGTTCTCGTGTTGCGTTTTTCAGCTCCATCAATTCACTTATTCTCCTCTCTATGCTGTCCATTCTCGTCAGCAGTTCGTCCAATCTTTTTTCAAGGTTCCTATTTTCTTTGCGATGGGTTAGAACATGTTCTTTTAGCTCATTGTAGTTTCTTACTACCCATCTTCTGAAGTCTGATTCTGTCATTTCATCACCCTCCTTCTCCATCCTGTCTGGTTCCCTTGCTGGTGAGGAGTTGTGATCACTTTTAGGAGGAGAGGTGTTCTGGTTTCGGGAGTTTTCATCCTTTTTACGCTGGTTTCTACCCATTTTTGTGGGTTTATCCACCTGTTGTCTGTCTCTGTCCCAGGGAGTTGGAGCTTTATGAGTTTCCGTTGCACTACTGCCTTTTTTGATTTTTTTTTTTTTCAGGTCGGACCCGCCCAGCTAGCAGCACGCCTAGCCTCTGCCTGCCCGCAGGGGCTTTGCTGAGCTGCTGTGGGCTCCGCCCAGCTGCCCTGAGCTCTTCCCTGTAGTCCTTTTTATATGGGCGTAGTTAGAACTCTATTTTTATTTTCTTAAGACAGAGTCACTGTCACCCAGGCTGGAGTGCAGTGGCACAATCTTAGCTCACTGCAACCTCTGCCTCCCAGGTTCAAGCCATTCTCCTACCGTCTCCCAAGTAGATGGGATTACAGGCATGTATCACCACGGCTGGCTAATTTTTGTTTCTTAGTAGAAACAGGGTTTCACCATGTTGACTGGGCTGGTCTGGAACTCCTGACCTCAAGTGATCCACCCGCCTTGGCTTCCTAAAGTGTTGGGATTACAGGCGTGAGCCACTGTGCCCAGTCACGTTCATTTTTTACTGAGTGTGTGTATTACATTAAAAAAAATTTTTCAACTTTTATTTTAGATTTGGGGGTACATATGCAGGTCTGCCACATGGGAACACTGCATGACTAAGGTTTGGGTTATGGATGATCCCATTACTCAGGCAGTGAGCACAGCACCCAACAGGCAGTCCCTCAGCCCTCAGCCCCCCAGCCCCCTCCCTTCCTTCTCCCTAAATTTTTTAAAACACACATATTTAAATTAAAAAAAATTAACTACTAGAATTTTACCCGAGATAAACCTGTGCACTAAGAGAAATGTGTAAAGACAATGGCCACAGCTTCAATGTAAAAATAACACAATTACAAACAACTGAGTTGTCCGTCAAAAGAGGACTAGTTATGTAATCCGTTGTAGATTCATACTGTAGCTGGGATAGTTGGCTCATGACTGTAATCCCAGCACTTGGGAGGCCAATGCAGGAGGATTGCTTGAGGCCAGGAGTTCAAGACCAGCCTAGACAACATAAGAATACCCGTCTCTACAAAAAAAAAAAAAAAAAAAAACAACCAACTACACATACCAGCAGTCCCAGCTACTCAAGAGGCTGAGGTAGAGCTTGAGCCCAGGAGTTCGAGGCTGCAGTGAGTCATGACTGTACCACTGCACTCCAGCCTGGATGACAGAGTAAGACTCTGTCTCATACATACATACATACATACATACATAAAGATTCATACCATACAATGCCTGACAATGGTCAAATAGAATATGATAGATCTGTGTGTACTGACATGGAAAGAAGTCCAAGACATTGTTATGAAAATAAGCAAATCAAATAATTAGCATATTTGAGTTCTCAAAATAAAACACACCAAAAACCCTCTGTATTTCTATACGGGGACGTGCACATACAGGTAAATGTACATAAAAGAACTGGAAGTTTCCACCTCCATCTGTGAATTGGGTTTACCTCTGCGGGGATAGGGATTGGGAACAGTTAAAAGGAGCCTTTCACTACCTCTGTTTTGTTTGAATTTCTGCACATAAATAAACTCACTAGAATTTGTTTAACTAAAACAAATGAAAGAGTATGAATAATTTCACTGAGTGTAAATGGTGTACTAGCTATTATTTAAAATGGATAAGGTCTCTGCCAAATGCAAGAGTTTCACAGAGTTTTAGAGTCAATATATTAGGGACTTAAGCTTATCACGTCCAATAATAAAGTGATCATGTAGTACTAAAAAAAAGAGACTTTTTTAAAAAGGTCAATTAGGATAGGATATAAGGAACAGACAATGCTTTATATTTGTGAATGGAATATCTGACTAATAGATGGTTTTTCAGAAGCTCATCTACAGGTTCCTTGTTGGAAACTCAATGTATTTTCCCACAAAAAAGATGTTTAGATTTCCAAGTCACAAAATCTGTTGTATCGGTGTTCTTTAACAGGACACATCAGAAACATTCTGGAAATTTAGGCAAAAAAAATTTGTTGAATACTACATTGGAACCGAGAAAAAAAAAAATTGTTGAATGCTACAGAAGAGCTCACAGAATCTAGGGATACATGAAAGTTCAGCCCTTGGGAGAACAAGAACCAGCGTATGGGGTCTGAATATCAGCAGGAAAAAAGAAGAAGAAAAAGAAAAGAAAAAAAAAGAAGAACCAGTGTAATTCTCAGATATAGGCTACTAAAGAACAGATGGGTTATCAGTCTTTTCTGAAAATCAGAATCTTGAATCAAGTGATACAAGAAAAGTATTGGTAAACCCTTATGTCTGTCTACTTCAGCTGCCTAGATTCCTGAAACTGGCTGGTCAAGTTCTCAAAATGTTGAAGTTTTGAAGACTTTCTAAGTTCACATCCAGCTGTGCCACTTGCCATGTGACTCTGAGCAAATTATCTAATTGTAACTATCTTCATCTGTAAATATGGGGACAAAACTGTACCTAGCTCCTAGACTTTTTGAGAGGATTAAGTTACATGTTGAATAGTTGGAAGAATATATATTCAATTAATAATAACTCTGATTATTTTCTTTTCATAAACAAAAACACATCAAAATGTTAATAACATTCATAATGTTCATAATAGGGCATGTATAAAAGGATCATCTTTCACCATTTACGACGTTTCTCTAATAAGAGCATTATATTCTAACTGTAAAGAGAAATTTTTTTTTTTTTTTTGAGATGGAGTTTCGGTCTTGTTACCCAGGCTGGAGTGCAATGGCGTGATCTCGGCTCACCGCAACCTCCGCCTCCTGGGTTCAGGCAATTCTCCTGCCTCAGCCTCCTGAGTAGCTGGGATTACAGGCACGCGCCACCATGCCCAGCTAATTTTTTGTATTTTTAGTAGAGACAGGGTTTCATCATGTTGACCAGGATAGTCTTGATCGCTTGACCTCATGATCCACCCGCCTCGGCCTCCCAAAGTGCTGGGATTACAGGCATGAGCCACCGCGCCCGGCAAGAGAAATATTTTTTTTTCTTTCTTTTTACAGGGTTTTTATTAATCCTGTAACATATACAGTTATCATTTAGATTTTTATGAGTTACTTAATATTTAGATTTTTATGAGTTACTTAATATTTAGATTTTTTTTCTTTCTTTTTTTTATTTTAGGTTTTGGGGTACATGCGAAGAACATGCAAGATTGTTGCATAGGTACACACATGGCAGTGTGGTTTGCTGTCTTCCGTCCCCTCACCTGTATCTGTCATTTCTCCCCATGCTATCTCTTCCCACCTCCCCACCCCCCCATCCCTAAGAGAAATATTTTTAAAGGTATGAGTTGCAATAATCTGATGACTAGAATTACAGTATGATCTGCTACTCATATTAGATATTTTTATGATCAATCGACAATGTTCAGTTGTCTTTAGCAGAGTTTAAGAACTAAAATTAAGGAAATTTTACCCATGTAAATTAATACAACTTTTGCCATCAAAGAAAAAGATAATAAAGTTCTTTAATTGGAACTGACTTAGTTCAACAGATCCAAGTGAGTTTCCAAAATGTGTATTTCATGCCTTGGTTCTTTTTTCATATATTCATTATTCATGATGGTTCTATCTCGGTCTTGAACAAATAAACACCAGAATATTTCATAATACTGAACTATCTGTCCTGGCAAGAAATAGATCCCAAATGACTAAAACCAAAAAGGTCACAAGATGTTTCCCTTCATTTTGTCATTTGATCTTAGATAGACTGCTCTCAAAACACAAGCTACAATAAGTAGCTATTTCAAGACAAGACAGCTCAAATCTATCATTTAAAAGAGGAAATAAGTGGTGAGGACATTGCATTCCTAAACTAGAACTTCTGAACTAAAAACTTTTTGTTTGTTTAAAGTAATTCCACATGACAAGACATCAGTAAGAGAAGAATCCCACATTAGGGATGGCATATTAAGAGCTGGCTTTCTGACCACCCACTTCACTGCCTTTCTAACTAGCCTCCTCTACACATATGCAGGTTGCAAAGCGAGACACTTGCTTTCCTAGATAGACTCCATGATAAAGGTAGAAGAGCCATGTGGCCTAGTCCTGCCCAATGAAGTATGAACAGAAGTGTCTGTTTGAGGCTTCTTAGAAAGACTATTTTAAAGGCTGGGTCTGGTGGCTCATGCCTGTAATCCCAGCACTTTGAGAGGCCAAGGCAGGAGGATCACACGAGCACAAGAGTTCAAGACCAGCCTAGGCAATACAGGAAGAATCCATCTCTGCAAAAAAATTTAAAAATTATCTGGGCATGGTGGTGTGAGCCTATGGTCCCAGATACTTGAAAGGCTGAGGCAGGAGGATCATGAGAGCCTGGGAAGTAGAGACTGCAGTGAGCCGTGATCACATCACTACACTCCAGCCTGAGTGACAGAGCAAGACCCTGTCTCAAAAACAAAACAAAACAAAAAATCAAATAAAGGTTGGGCTGGCAACTCCCAGCACACTTTGTACCTTCTTCTTCCTCTTTCTTCCCATGTGGGATGCTGACATGATGCCTGAGGTGAAGCTATCTTTCACACAAATGAGAGCCACATGAAGACATGGTTGAGCCACCATCTCAGCCCCGGAAACTTGTCTCTAGATATCTTTGTCACTTGAGGCAAATAAAGTCCTTACTTATTTAAACCTATCTTTCTGGCTGGGATTGGTAGCTCATGCCTGTAATCCTAGCACTTTGGGAGGCCAAGGTGGGTGGATCACCTGAGGTCTGGAGTTTGAGACCAGCCTGGCCAACATGATGAAACCTCATCACTACTAAAAATACAAAAATTAGCCAGGTGTGGGTCAGGCACCTGTAATCCCAGCTACTTGGGAGGCTGAAGCAGGAGAATCACTTGAACCTAGGTTGCAGTGAGCCAACGTTGCCATGAGCCGAGATAGCCGCATTGCACTCCAGCCTGGGCAACAAGAGCGAGATTCCATTTCAAAAAATAAATAAATAAACCTACCTTTCTTGAGTCTTCAGTTGCTTTCAGGCAAACACACTTATAACTGATAAAAGTAGGCTGGGCACAGCGGCTCATGCCTGTAAATCCCAGCGCTTTGGAAGGCCGAGGTTGGAGGATCACTTGAAGACAGGAGATGAAGCCTGAGCAACATAATGGGAACTTTTCCCTAAAAAAAAAAAAAAAAAAAAAAAAAAATTAGCTGGGGTGATGGCATGAGCCTAGCTACTCAGGAGGCTGAGGCAGGAGGATCGCTTGAGCTCAGGAAGTCAAGGCTGCAGTGAGCTATGATTGTACCAGTGCACTCCCAGCCTGAGAGACTCAGCAACAACCTGTCACTAAAAAAAGTAGCAATTTATTTTTCCAGAGACTATAAAGCACCTTAAGGAAAGATGTTTTCATCAGATTGCGCTAGGAATCCCTGAGAAACTTGATTTACATGGTGTGCAATGTGAACTTTTTTTTTTCCCTGTGCTTATTACCAGAAACAACTCTAATGAAAAAACAAAGCTAAAAGTTTTTAATTTTGTTTTGTTTTGTTTTTTTGAGATGGAGGGTAGCCCTTTCACCTAGGCTAGAGTGCAATACTGCGTTTCAGCTCACCGCAACCGCTGCCTCCCGGGTTAAAGAGATTCTCCTGCCTTAGCCTCCTAAGCAGTTGGGATTACAGGTATGCACCACCACACCCAGCTAATTTTGTATTTTTAGTAGAGATAGGGTTTCTCCATGTTGGTCAGGCTGGTCTCGAACTCCTGACCTCAGGTGGTCCGCCAGCCTCAGCCTCCCAAAGTGCTGGGATTACGGATGTGAGCCACTGAGCCTCGCCTGAAATTTTTTACTGACATGTAGAATGAATACAGTCATCCTTTAGTACCTGTGGAAGAAGTGTCCTAGGACCCCCACTGATATCTAAATTCAGGGATGCTCCAGGCCCTGATATAAAATGGCATAGTATTATTTGCATGTAACTTACACATATCCTGTGTACTTTCAATCACCTTATAATACCATTATTTATAATACTTAATACAATGGAAATTCTATGTAAACAGTCATTACATTGAACTGATTAGGGAATAATGACAAGGAAAAAAGTCTGTTACATGTTCAATACAGAAGTGATTTTAAAAAGTTTTTTTTTTTAATCTCCAGTTGATTGAATCCACAGGTGCAGAACTAATGAGAACAGAAGGCTGACTGTATGTAATTTAAAGACAGTATCAATGAAATTGTAATGTGAATACATAATTATCTTTTCAGTTTCTTCTCCTAAAGAAGGTAAAAACAAGCCGGGCGTGGTGGCTCAAGCCTGTAATCCCAGCACTTTGGGAGGCCGAGGCGGATGGATCACGAGGGTAAGAGATCAAGACCATCCTGGTCAACACGGTGAAACCCCGTCTCTACTAAAAATACAAAAAGAAATTAGCTGGGCATCGTGGCGCATGCCTGTAATCCCAGCTACTCAGGAGGCTGAGGCAGGAGAATTGCCTGAACCCAGGAGGCAGAGGTTGCAGTGAGCCGAAATCGCGCCATTGCACTCCAGCCTGGGTAACAAGAGTGAAACTCCGTCTCAAAAAAAAAAAAAAAAAAAAAAAGGTAAAAACATTATTCACTGCTAAGTTGAAATATCCCATCATAACAATTATATAATGTTTTTGTTTTTGTTTGTCTTGTTTTGTTTGAGACAGACGCCCAGGTTGGAGTGCAATGGTGCAATCTCTGCTCACTGCAACCTCTGCCTCCTGGGTTCAAGTGATTCTCTTGCCTCAGCTTCCCGAGTAGCTGGAACTACAGGTGCCTGCCACCACACCCAGCTAATTTTCTGTATTTTTACTAGAAACATGGTTTCACCATGTTAGCCAGGATGGTCTTGATCTCCTGACCTCGTGATCCACCAGGCCTGGCCTTTCAAAGTGCTGGGAGTATAAGCCCATCTGTGGATATTTTAAAGCCTCTGTACACCCGCCAGATCAAAATTCTCATCCCCCTGGGATTAAATTAGTAGTTGATCATCACATGCATAATTTAGGGTATAGGGTGGGGTCACCCAGGGGCTAACTCAGGGAGAAAAAAAAAAACAGAAATGGAGGCAAAAAAGACCTTGTAAGATCATCCCACTCCCATATAACCCCCACCTCCACCCTGCACCACCACATTTGAGTTAGAGCCACCATACAGTTATATTTAAGGGGCTTTGTAGTAAGAATTCACTGCAGCAAGTTTACACTGCTTTTCTTTTAAAAAGTAATAACTGGATTAAGATACATCCTAGTGCCAGTTATAAGTGCAAATATATGACATGGGAGGGGAAACACATTTATTCAGCAATATCTCATGCACTTTAAAGTTTACTTGGATTAGTAAATTAGAACAGTGGAGCAAACCATTCATTTTACTTTCAGGATGTTAATTCTTTAATTGCATTAAATAAAAACTAGTGCAACCCGTGAACTTATATTTGCATCCCAAAAAGTATTATCAATCAGTCACTTAATAGTTTCATAAGTGTGGAAAAATTAACTTGTCTAGTTTGTAAAAATGGAGCTCCTACCTCACCAGGTGATTGTTCACATGAGCATGTGTGAAGCACATAGAAACACAGGAAGTCTCTGATACCAGGTATCCTGAGCACCAAGATCTGCTAACTTATTCTAGGGCAGTAGAACAATAATCTGGTTTTTTTTTTCCAAATTCTACTGTTAGCTCTGCTGAAGACCTCTGGGGCTCTCTCAGCTCTCACTGCTATACTTACTGCAACCATCTCAGAGACACGTAACAGGTCTGTTGACATCAAACACCAAGCCCTTAGCCATTAACTGTCACTACACTGTCTTGGCATAGCATAAAAGTCTCTAGCGAAATATGACGCAGAGCCCTTTCCAGGGAAATGCACATTTATTATAAGACTAGAGTTTCTGCCAGATATTCATCTACTGTGGGAGCTGGGCTAGACAAGGTAGAAACCACAAGTATGTCTTCCCTTTAGGCCTAGAGCAAAGTCAGGGCATCTTTTCTCATAAGCTCGGGGCTTAGGGAGTAAAGTCACTGTCCAAAGAGAAAACAAACCCTCTTAAAGCTCTGCAGGGAACTTTATGAGAGGGAAGATGACTCAGCACAGAAGAAAGAGTGTGTTGATACCTTTGTTCCTCCAGAGTGATGGCTTCATCGTGTCTCTGTGTTCCTGACATCTTTGATGTGTCCTTTAATGCTGGCCGCTGCAAAATGTCAGATTACGAGGGCAGAAAGGTGGGGTGCATGCTGTGGTCAACATACGCTTTCAAGGCTCCATCAACTTTCAACTCCCTCAGCACAGGTTCATCCTTTCCTTCTACGAAGTCTTTTTTTGGGGGGACAGAGTCTCGCTTTGTTGCCCAGGCTGGAGTGCAGTGGCACGATCTTGGCTCACTGCAATTTCCGCCTCCTGGGTTCAAGCAATTCTCCTGTCTCAGCCTCTCATGTGGCTGGAATTATAGGCACCTGCCACCATGCCTGGCTAATTTTTGTATTTTTAGTAGAGATAGGATTTCACCATGTTGGTCAGGTGGCTCTCGAACTCCTGACTTCAGGTGATTCACCTGCCTCGTCCTCCCAAAGTGCTGGGATTACAGGCATGAGCCACTGCACCTGGCCCCTCCTATGAAGCCTTGTAACAAAACTATTCTTATCTTCAGCTCTCATTATTTTTATGGGAATAGCTTTTCTCCTTAGGTTGATTATAAACTCTTTGTGGACAGGATGCACAGATTAGAAGGAGACTGTGAAGGCAATAAGTACTTGCTAAAAGTTTGTCACTGATAAGACAAGAAGGGAAAAGTATTTTGATAAAAGAGGTAGCTCCTACCTGGTGTAGGAGTGTGGAAGCATTCTTACACATCAAGAAATGTCAAAGAAAAATGTCTGGAGGTGTCACCAGACTAGGAAAGTGGGCCTAGAAGCATAAGAAAAACAAGATATTCACCAGAAGAGGGAGTGGATTTTGAGGCTGGGAATAATGTCAAGGCTGCAGACACTGAAGGAATAACCACACGAGAAATTCCAGCCAGGAGGGGCCACCCACGCCTGGGGAGCATTTAGCGGGTAGATCCACGTTTGAACTGTTCCTCGGGGCCTCTTCTGTGGCACTGGGGACTATCCACTGCAGGACTTCCGACTACCGTGATTTGTCTATTGCAAAACGTATGCACACAGCTGTTTATTTATTTCTAAATAAAACTTGATTTTACTACACTGCGATTATTGAACTTGCCAGGGGAGTTCACACCAGCTTACTACACTATCCCACACACAGTTTTCTCAGGTTTTGGTTCAGGCCAAAGAACATGATTTTGGAGTTAAAAAAAAAAAATGTGTCATTTCAACTTTCTAAGCTTAGTTTTCTCTCTTCTAAGATGGGAATATTTCTTATCTCAACAAGGCATTGCTTTTAACACCTTACCAGAGATACATAGTAGACACTGCATGAGTATTAGTTTCCTTCCTGTCTTTATGCCATAAGTATATCTGGCAAGATGATTATAACTTGAAACATTAGTGCATATTAAAGCCATAATCAATGTTTCCTAGAAGAAAGCAAAGGAAATAGCCTGAAACTTCAGAAACATTGAAGGAAACCCAAGAAAGCATTTAGTTACTTTAGTATTGCTCTTTTAAACAGATGACCTATGACACAGAGCAAACTATCTTTCAGTTAAGTTCTTTTTGTTTTATGATGCATTCAGTTTTCAAAAAAATCAACTCTAGGAATTAACTTATTTTCTTTCATGAAGAAAACAATTTTTTAAGCACTATCTATTCTTTTTTCTGCCTTTCTCATGCATTATGATCCTTTTATATCTATGTCATACATAATTTTAAGTGCTAAAGGTAATTTTAACTGGCATTTTCATTGGCTGATACTTATAACCTTAAAAATCTGATTTTGTTTATATTGACACATATTTCTAACTATCCATTCAGATATTCTCCTAAGGTCTCTTACCACATCAAAAGGATATATAAATAAGTATTCTTTTAAAACAAAACTGAGAATATAGTAACCATGTTACTATCTATATGTATCTCTTAACATGATGCTGATGTTGTAAAATTCAAATATGTACAGTAAAATTTATTTTAAAAAAAATACCAAAAGTGGGAAAAACAACAACCAATACTTTTTCTTGGTCCTAAAAAGAGCAAACACAAGCATATCATTTTTCTCTACATGCATTATAAACACCTTTACTGGCTGGGTGTGGTGGTTCATGCCTATAATCCCAGCACTTTGGGAGGCTGATGCGGGTGGATCACCTGAGGTCAGGAGTTCTAGCCCAGTCTGGCCAACATGGTGAAACCCCATCTCTACTAAAAATACAAAAATTAGTTGGGTGTGGTGGCGTGCACCTGCAATACCAGCTACTTGAGAGGCTGAGGCAGGAGAATTGCTTGAACATGGGAGCAGAGGTTGCAGTGAGCCAAGATCATGTCACTACATTCCAGCCTGGGTGACAGAGCAAGACTCCCTCTCTAAATAAAAAAATTAATGACTACCTTTTACATTTTCTTTTTAAAAAAAAAAAAATGGGGTTTCATCATGATGGCCAGGCTGGTCTTGAACTCCTGACCTCAGGTGATCCACCCACCTCAGCCTCCCAAAATGTTAGGATTACAGGCATGAGCCACCGCGCCCGGCTACCTTTTATCTTTTCAATATGGTTAACAGACATTAATAAAGTCAGAAAATATTGATGATATACATATATATCTGTATATATATCATGTTGTGTGTGTATATACATATATATACATATAATTTAAAAAGGAAATGTGTATTTCAGGCCCAAGTTATTGTCTGTTCTTCAGTAACAATCATCAGTAAATAAGAAAAGGTACTTCAATCAACAAATATTTACCGAGCTTCTATTATATACCCAGTACTATGTGCTGGGTCCTATAAATCTGGGTGTGACTGAGACCCCTTATTTCTTACTAGTTACATTGTATATTTACAAATGGTAGCATAAATCATATATGCTTTATTTTTTACTGCATTAAAACCCATTTACTTCATTAAAGCTTAATATTTACAAATATGAATTTTATCAGAAAAATAAATCAACAAAGAAGCCAGAGGCTTGGGTTAAAATGTTTCTCAGCTGTAACAGCTTCTAGACTGATGGCCAGTAAACTATCTGGAAGTCATTCTCTTCCTTTAAAATTCAGCCTAGTTATAGAAAGCCCTCTCGCTCCCACAGGGCATATTAGCAACAGCAATTGAGATCAGAGGGTTGGAGGAGTAGAGACAGGGTTCATACAAATTAAAGCCATATGTACTAGATGGGATTATTGTCCAAAATTCTTCCCTCCACCCCTTAGCCATGTAAACTGAAAGCTCACTGGAGCGGGTTGGGTGTATTTCTCCCCTCTATTCATGATCCACCCATGTAGCTGGTTCTGGACAGAATATCAGTGAACATGACATACACAAAAGACTTAAATGTGCTTGCATCCTTTGACTCAGCCTCTCGCACCCCTGTGATTGCCATGAAGACAGCATGCACCAGCTAGCTGCTATCCCTTCAGTCTGGGCCCCAAAGTAAGACACACAGTCTTACAGCCAGGTGCAGTGGCTCACACCTGTAATCCCAGCACTTTGGGAGGCTGAGGTGGGTGAATCACGAGGTCAGGGATTTGAGACCAGCCTGACCAACATGGTGAAACCCTGTCTCTACTTAAAAATACAAAAATTAGCCGGGCATGGTGGCACACACCTGTAATCTCAACTACTTGGGAGGGTGAGGCAGAAGAATTGCTTGAACCCAGGAGGTGGAGGTTGTGGTGAGCAGAGAGCGTGCCATTGCACTCCAGCCTGGGCGACAGAGCAAGACTCTGACTCAAAAAAAAAAAAAAGAAAAGAAAGAAAAGAAAAAAAACAGTCTTACATTTAAACTAAAATCCACCAAGCCAAGATGGCCCACAGCCTGAAGCAGAGCTACCCCAGCTGACCCACAGACTGTTAAGAAAAAAAAATGCTTCATGTTATAAGCTACTGTTTTTTTGAGATTTGGGAGATAAATAGGTAACTAAAACACCACTGCTGGTTAAAATGAACAGCACATTTGTTTACTTGTTCAGGCTGGTAGGTCCAGATTACAGCATTCTAATAGTAGGAAGACTTCATGTATTTTACACAAAGAGACTCTGACAAGTTGCACAATGAGTTTCAGATCCCTATTAAAACCACACCAATGTAGAGAGTTATGAAACACAGGTGGGAGTCAGTAGAAAGTGAAGAAACAAGGCCACAAATGAGTAAAGCAGGTCTAGTAGGCTTGCCTGTTGAGTTACTGATCACTGGCATGTCCCAATGGCATTGACACAACCATCACACTTGAATTCTTTTCCTGTTAATAACACAAGGCTTCTCTTTTCCACTCATAATTGAAACATGCTTTCATAGGTCAAAGACTGGCTTCAGAAATTTAATAAAATGAGACTTTAATTAGATATCAAATATAATTTGAAGGCAAGCACAGTGAGTGATGGTCTTCTTTGTTTAAGTTACCAAGGAAAGTACAGAGACAACTATTATGTAAATTACACACTTGTACCGAGACAAGGTTGAATGCCGTCACAGTGAGCTCTGTGAATGGAGGTGATGCAACCATTCAAGCTGAGAAAAATGATAAAGAAACGATTCATTACACAGCACACACGCTACGTGTAGAACATAAAAGCACACAGAATCGACACGCAACATTTCGCCAACACCATACTCACGTTGGAGGAGAAATGCAGTTTCAAACATTACCCATGAATGCCTTGTTGATCTGAACTTTCCTGCTTTGGTAGTTGTGTTGAGATCCCAGTTTAAATGTTGTTTCTGTTTTATGGGTGTAATGAGTGTAAGAGGTAAGAAGTATTGCTTCAGTTAGTATCCAGTTGTTATGAGTGATAGGCCAACACAAACTCACTTTAGCGGGAAAGAAAAAGTATTTATTAATGTAGCAGAAAAGCCTCAATGTCCTGAACTGCTTGACCCAGGAACTCCAAAAATGTAATCAAAATTTGTTTTCTTTTAGTTCCTTGGCACTGCCTTTTGCTGCGTCAGCTTCATTTTTAGCATTCATGTGCTAGCTTCTGTATCTCCAGGCTCACATCTTCCTTATCACCACAGGTTCCTGTGGGAAAAGAAAAACAAGGCGGGTGCAGGGTAGCTGAGCCTCTCATCTCAGCACTTTGAGAGGCCGAGGCAGTTGGACTGCTTGAGCCCAGGAATTTGAGAACAGCTTGGGCAACCTAGAGAGATCTTGTCTCTACCCAAAATTTTAAAAATTAGCCAGGTACAGCAGCATGTGTCTGTGGTCCTAGCTACTCAGGAGGCCGATGTGGGAGGATTGCTTGAGCCTCAGAGGTCAAGGCTACACTGAGCCATGATCTTGCCACTGCACTCCATCCTGGGCGACAGAGAAAGACCCTGTCTCAAAAAAAAAAAAAAAAAAAAAAGAAAAGGAAAGAAAAGTCGATACCATGTAACTGTAATATTCACTCAGATGGAGCCAATCATCGCAGCGAGGGCCCCATGCTTCTGTGGCATTACCGTAAGTGTGCACACTGATCATTTTCAATGACAGGTGGGACTAGGGGAAAGGTTCCCAAAAGGAAATTAGTGTCCTATTAGGAAAATAAGATTGATTTTTGGTGAACAATCAACAACAATCTTTTCTATAGCAGGAGCTGGCAAACTATGGCACATGGGCTAGACTTATCCTACTGCCTGTTCCTTTTTTTTTTTTTTTTTTTTGAGATGGAGTCTTGCTCTTTCGTCAGGCTGTAGTGCAGTGGCATGATCTCGGCTCACTGCAACCTCTATCTCCCAGATTCAAGTGATTCCCCTGCCTCAGCCTCCTGAGTAGCTGGGACTACAGGCACCACCACATCTGGCTAATTTTTTTGTATTTTAGTAGTGACAGGGTTTCACCATGGCCAGGATGGTCTTGATATCCTAACCTCATGATCTGCCCATCTTGGCCTCCCAAAGTGTTGGGATTACAGGCGTGAGCCACCACACCTGGCCCCTACTGTCTGTTCTTATACAGCCCACTAATTTTCAGGCTTAAATTACTATCAGTTAATCAGTAATAATCATTAGTAAATAAGAAAATAATGTATGTCAATCTATAAATATTTATCATAATATATTAAATTATTTATTGTAAAAGAGTCAGTTGGTTAGCAGAAAGAGATGCAATAAAGATTGGGTTTTAGGCTGGGTGCAGTGGCTTACACCTGTAATCCCAGCACACTGAGAGGCCAAGCAGGGAGGACTGCTTGAGCCCAGGAGTTCAAGACCATCCTGGGCAACACAGTGAGATTCCGTTTATACAAAAAATACAAAAATAAGCCAGGTGTCATGGCATGTGCCTATAGTCTCAGCTACTTAGGAGGCTGAGGTGGGAAGATTGCTTGAGCCCAGGATGTCAAGGCTGCAGTGAGATGTGATCTCGCCACTGCACTCCAGCCTGGATGACAAGAGCAAGACTGTCTCAAAACAAACATACAAAACAAAACAAAAAAATCCCCATTCTGAGGCTCCAAGTGGACATGAATATTGGAGGGAGAGACTATTGAACCCACTAGAGCTGGGTTCGACAAAATCATACCCTCAGGAATTTGAAATGGGAGAGTATACATGAGGCAATTAATCGTGGGAGTTGACTTTAAAGGACATCCCAGGCCAGGCGCGGTGGCTCACACCTACAATCCCAGCACTTTGGGAGGCCAAGGCGGGCCAATCATGAGGTTAAGAGATCAAGACCATCCTGACCGACAAAGTGAAACCCCGTCTCTACTAAAAATACAAACATTAGCTGGGCATGGTAGTGCAGACCTGTAGTCCCAGCTCGGGAGGCTGAGGCAAGAAAATCACTTGAACTCAGGAGGCTGAGGTTACAGTGAGCCGAGATCGTGCCACTGTACTCCAGTTGATGACAGAATAAAACTCCATCTCAAAAAAAAAAAAAAAAAGATATCCTAGAAGAAGGGAAGGGGCAGGAGGGGCCTGGAACAAACCAAACTTATGAGCAAGATAAAAGTATGAAAAATCAGAAATGGTAGTTAGAGAAGAAACTTTGAAGAAGGGAAAGGGTGCAGAATAAACCATAAGGAAGTCAGCTGGTAGCAGAAAGAGAAACAAAAAGACACTAAGAGGAACAGAGATCAAGAGTATCCGAGCCATGATAATAATACCACAGCACTCAAGTGACAGTGATAAAGCACTGTCCCTTAGCTGCCGTGGAATCGGTCCAGATTCTGAAGATATCTGTTGTCTTAAGTTTCTTTAAGATTCTGTGTCTGTTTTTGCCAAATATATACTTTATTAATAATCACTGTTGCTAGGTCTTGCTGAAGGATGTCACTTTTACTTACAACCCAAAGAACTTAACAGCTTGACTATATATACATATGTATTTTGAGACGGAGTTTCGCTCTTGCTGCCCAGGCTGAAGCACAATGGTGCATTCTCGCCTCACCGCAACCTCCCGCCTCCTGGGTTGACGTGATTCTCCTGCCTCAGCCTTTCGAGTAGCTGGGATTACAGGCACGCACCACCATGCATGGCCAATTTTGTATTTTTAGTAGAGACAGGGTTTCTCTATGTTGGTCAGGCTGGTCTCAAACTCCCGACCTCAGGTGATCTGCCCACCTCGGCCTCCTAAAGTGCTAGGATTACAGGTATGAGCCACTGCGTCCAGCCAGCTTGACTATATTTAAGAAAATTGTTGAGTAAAATTTACATGCTGTATGCCCACTGAGGTCTCAATTATTCTAATTAATGTTTTGGTTTTTTTTGTTTTTTTTGTTTTTTTGCTATATTTATAAGAAGTCAAGTTAAAAAACTGCTTTGGGTTATTATAATAGAAAGCTATGTCAGCCAGACTGACCCAAATGATAATTACAGTCAAAATGTGACTGTCAACAGTGAGCTTGCCAGGTGTCATCGTCAGTGTTTCCTAGGAAAGTTGCAGTAACAACCCCCAAATCACCATGGTTTTAAACAATGAAGGATGGTTTTTCATTCATATTGCTCATAGTCATGGGCTGATGCAATTCTTCTCTTGCTCTGTGTGTTCTTCAGTATCTGAGATGTGCCGTTCTCAGGGCACAGGGAAAAGAGGAGAGAATTGGCAAAAACACACAAGAACAATCAACACTTTTATTCTGACATAATGCAAGTCACATCTGCTCACATGCCATTAGCCAAAACAAGCCACACGGCTAAGACCAATATCAATGGAGTAGGAATGTGTGGTTTTTCCATAGAAGGCTATATTAGTCTGTTTTCATGCTGCTGATAAAGACCACCTCCATGATTCAAATGATCTCCCACAGGGTGCCTCCCACAACACATGGGAATTCAAATCTTATCTTGAATTATGGGAGTATAATTCAAGATAAGATTTGGGTGGGGACATAGCCAAACCATATCATTCCACCCCTGGCCCCTCCAAATCTCATGTCCTCACATTTCAAAACCAATCATGCCTTCCCAACAGTTCCTCAAAGTCTTAGCTCATTTCGGCATTAACCCAAAAGTCCGCAGTCCAAAGTCTAATCTGAGACAAGGTAAGTCCCTTTCACCCATGGCCTGTAAAATCAAAAGCAAGCTAGTTACTTCCTAGATACAATGAGGGTACAGGTATTGTGTAAATTCACCCATTCCAAACGGGAGACATTGGCCAAAACAAAGGAGTTACAGGGCCCATGCAAGTCTGAAACCCAGTGGGGAAGTCAAATTTTAAAGCTCCAAAATGATCTCCTTTGACTCCAGGTCTCATATCCAGGTCATGCTGATAAAAGAGGTGGGTTCCCATGGTCTTGGGCACCTCCGCCCCTGTGGTTTTACAGGTGCAGCCTCCCTCCCAGCTGCTTTCACCGGCTGGCATCGAATGTCCGCAGCTTTTCCAGGTGCACAGTGCAAGCTGTTGGTCAACCTACCATTCTGGGATCTGGAGGACGGTGGCCTTCTCACAGCTCCACTAGGTGGTGCCCCAGGAAGGGCCCTATGTGGGGGCTCTGACTTCTCATTTCCCTCTGGACTGCCCTAGCAGAGGCACCCCTGCAGCAGACTTCTGTCTGGGCATCCAGGTGTTTCTATACATTTTCTGTAATCTAGGCAGAGGTTCCCACATCCCAATTCTTGACACACAGGCTCAACACCACGCAGAAGCTGCCAAGGCCTGGGGCTTGCACCCCCTGAAGCCATGGCCCACGCTCCATGTTGGCCCCTTTCAGCCACGGCTGGAGCAGCTGGGACACAAGGCACCAAGTCCCTAGGCTGCACGCAGCACAGGGACCCTGCGCCTGGGCCATAAAACCATTTTTTCCCAGGCCTCTGGGCCTGTGATGGGAGGGGCTGCTGTGAAGACCCCTGACATTCCCCAGAAACATTTTCCCCATTGTCTGGGGGATTAACATTTGGCTCCTCCTTACTTATGCAAATTTCTGCAGCCAGCTTGAATTTCTCCTCAGAAAATGAGTTTTTCTTCTCTATCTTATTGTCAGGCTGCAAATTTTTCAAACGTTTATGCTCTGCTTTCCTTATAAAACTGAATGCCTTTAACAGCACTCAAGTCACCTCTTGAATGCTTTGCTGCTTAGAAATTTCTTCCTCCACCGGGTGTAGTCATTCACACCTGTAATCCCAGAACTATGGGAGGCTGAGGCGGACAGATCACAAGGTCAGGAGCTCAAGAGCAGCCTGGCCAACATGGTGAAACCCCATCTCTGCTGGAAATACAAAAATTAGCTGGGTGTCATCGTGCATGCCTGTAATCCTAGCTACTCTGGAGGCTGAGGTAGGAGAATTGCTTAAATCCAGGAGGTGGAGGTTGCAGTGAGATGAGATGGCACCACTGCACTCTAGCCTGGGTGACTCTGTCTCGAGGGGGGAAAAAAAAAAGAAATTTATTCCTCCAGATACCCTAAATCACCTCTTTCAAGTTCAAAGTTCCACAAATCTCTAGGGCAGGGGCAAAATGCCACCAGTCTCTTTGCTAAAACATAAAGAGTCACCTTTACTCCAGTTCCCAACAAGTTCCTCATCTCCATCTGAGACCACCTCAGACTGGATCTTATTGTCCATATCACTTTAGGCTTTTGGTTAAAGCCATTCAACAACTCTCTAGGAAGTTCCAAACTTTCCCATATTTTCCTATCTTCTTCTGAGCCCTCCAAGCTGTTCCAACCTCTGTCTGTTACCCAGTTCCAAAGTTGCTTCCACATTTTCTGGTATCTTCTCAGCAATGCCCTACTCTACCGGTACCAATTTACTGTATTAGTCCATTTTCACACTGCTGATAAAGACACATCTGAGACAGGGAAGAAAAAGAGGTTTAATTGGACTTACAGTTCCACAAAGCTGGAGAGGCCTCAGAACCATGGTGGGGGGAGAAAGGCACATCTTACATGGCCGTGGCAAGAAAAAATAAGAAAGATGCAAAAGCGGAAACCCACGATGAAACCATCAGATCTCATGAGACTTATTCACTACCACGAGAACAGTATGGGGGAAATCACCTTCATGATTCAAACGATCTCCCACTGGGTCCCTCCCATAATACATGGGAATCATGAGAGTACAATGCAAGATGAGATGTGGGTGGGAACACAACCAAACCTTATCAAAGGCGCTGTGAGTTATTATGGGCAGAGATATGTGTAATCCTCCCTCAGGAAGAGAAATTACTTAAAACAGTAATAAAAGCTACCTGGTTACCATGGAAACTATCAAACAGAAACATGTATCAATCGACTGATATAATATTTTCCAGATGATATGCAATTTATGAAAGCTATAATGTAATATATATCTTATATTTAACTATGCATCTATATTCTTATATATAAACTGTAATCATTATCATTGTCCAGTATGCATAAGAAACTGCTAGATTACGTGTGTGTGTATGTGTGTGTGTGTGTGTGTATGCGTGTGTAATCAGTTGTTCCTCTAAAATAATTTTTTTAATTTTTTTGAGACAGGGTCTTGCTCTGTCACCCAGGCTGGATACAGTGGTGCAATCATAACTCACTGCAGCCTTGACTTCCCATGCTCAAGCAAATAGCTGGGACTACAGTTGTGCCACCCCACCCAACTAATTTTTGTATTTTTTGTAGAGACGAGGTTTTGCCATGTTGCCCAGGCTGGTCTCAAACTCCTGAGCTCAAAGAATATTCCTGTTTCAATTTTCCAAAGTGATGGGATTACAGGTGTGAGCCACAGTGCCCAGCCCTCTAAAGAAATTTAAAACCAGTGGGAGCACTTGTTTTCAAACTAGTTATGAAGTATTACTAGTTATATGAAATATATATTTAAAGCAGTAATGAAGTAAGCAGTAGAAAAGATCAGAAGTAGTATTACCCACACACTGCCGTGTGTGTGTGTGTGTGTGTGTGTGTGTGTGTGTGTGTATAAAATTTGGTGTATTAAATCAGTGGGAAGAAAATGAATTATTAAATAATTCATGGTGAGATAACTAATCCCATTTTCAAAAGTTGGGTCCTCATTTCATAATTTGTACCTAGATAGATTCCAGATGGATTAAATACTTAAACAAAAAAAGAAATCATAAAAATATTAGAAGGCTGAGCACAGTGGCTCATGCCTATAATCCCAACACTTTGAGAGGCTGATGCAGGAGGATGACTTGAGACCAGACTGGACAACATATAGCAAGACCCTGTTCCTACAAAAAATTTTTAAAAATAGCCTGGTGTGGTGGTGGCACCTGAAATCCTAGCTACTCAGGAGGCTGAAGCAGGAGGATTGCTTGAGATTAGGAGTTTGAGGCTGCGGTAAGCCATGATCATCCCACTGTACTCTAGCCTGAGTGACAGAGCAAGATTCTGTCTCAATAAATAAATAAATAAACACACACACACACACACACATATACACACACACACACACACAAAGAAAATGTACAGCTGCTGGGCGCGGTAGCTCACGCCTATAATCCCAGCACTTTGGTGGGCCAAGACGGGTGGATCGCAAGGTCAAGAGATCGAGACCATCCTGGTCAACAAGGTGAAACCCCGTCTCTACTAAAAATACAAAAATTAGCTGGGCATGGTGGCGCGTGCCTGTACTTCCAGTTACTCGGGAGACTGAGGTAGGAGAATTGCTTGAACTCAGGAGGCGGAGGTTGTGGTGAGCCGAGATCGTGCCATTGCACTCCAGCCTGAGTAAGAAGAGCGAAACTCCATCTCAAAAAAAAAAAAAAGAAAGAAAGAAAATGTAAAATGAATGTTTATACAATCATGGAGTAGAGTAAGATTTTCTTAGCATTACACCAAAGATAGAATAAGATTTTGACGAGCTTGATTAATGTAGTGGGTACTTTAAAAGGCAGTCCCCCCACCAAGGGAGTTAGCTCAGGAGCCAAAAACCCTGCCCTATACCCAACCCATAGAACCAAATTCTTAGCAACTGTGTTAGAATGACATGATTCTACTCCATTAGCCCTTGATACTGGACCCCACCTGAAGCAAGCAGATTTCCTTTACAGGGTATTTGGACTTGGAATGCAGAGCTCTGGTTCTGTTCAGTTGCTATATTCAGTAGGAAACAGGTAAACATGAGATGAAATGGTCGTTTTCCACCCATCTTGTCCTTGTGAAGCAAAGAAAGCTGTATTGTCGAGAAAGAAAAATGAAGCAGAAACACATAGACATACAGATGTGGAGAGAGCACCCGATGGGATTTCAGGTACTTGACTTCAGATATGTTTTGATGTCTCGCTGCATTGCTGTCCTTGAGTGCGAGGAGCTGCACGTATCAATACATGCATTGGAAAGCTGCGTACCTCTCCTTTCTCACATCTGACTGTGACGCAAATGATTCCATATAGGCTTTTATTCATTTTCTCTCTGGGTATCTCACCTCAAGAGTGGGCAGGCTGGGCAAGGTGGCTCATGCCTGTAATCCCAGCACTTCGGGAGGCCAAGGCGGGTGGATCACTTGAGGTTAGGTGTTTGAGAGCAGCCTGGTCAACATGGCAAGACCCCGTCTCTACTAAAAATACAAAATTAGCTTGGTGTGGTGGTGGGTGCCTGTAGTCCCAGTTAATCAGGAGGCCAAGGCACGAGAATCACTTGAACCCGGGAAGCAGAGGTTGCAGTGAGCCGAGATTGTGCCACTGCACTCCAGCCTGGGTGACAGAGCACAATTGCATCTCAAAAAGAAAAGAGAGAGAGAGTGGGTCACAAGCTCTTGCTTCCTGCCCATGGGCTTCAGTGGTGCTTGGTGTAGTATAACACAGGGGCCTGCTGGGACTGACTGAGATACCAGAAGTGTTCACTACCAGTGGGGAGAATACTTCCTGGTTTGTCCCTCAGATAGAGGTCTGCAGGTGTCGGCAGAAACAAACACCAATCTCCTGCAACAGGGCCAACCCCACAACGCAGCCTGGCAGTGCCTGTCTCTCCTTCCCTGCTTTCCTTTCTTTGGCTCCTGACTCCTGCTCCCTGGAATCCCATACCAAATCAAGCATCTGCACGCAACCCTAGGCCCAGGCTCTGCTTTGGGGGAAACCCAGAAGCAGCAAGTGTGGCCACAGAAAGAACACCCTCAAGATAGGGTTCTAAACTGGGATTACCCACTGGTCAGGCAACAAAAAGAGCCCTATCACTCACTGATAGCATGTGAGGGGGTTACACTCTCTGTCTGGTTCATAAAATGGCTTCCATGATTGCCATTGTCTACGTTTGATCGGAATGTGATGGAGGCAGAAGGCAAAGGATGGGTTATACGGTATTCTAGCACTGGAAGAGGTAGCAAGAGTAATTATAAAAAATATTTTTAAAAGGAATTCTAGAATGACTCAGCTTTGGTTAGCTGCTTTTAAAGTCTTGATAAAAGAAATCAACATACTCATGTCATGTAGCTATCAATTCAACGCCCACTAGAGAAATAAAGAGCCCTCCATGGCAGTGAATACTCCCAGGTCTGGTACAGTGGTTCACATCTGTAATCCCATTACTCTGGGAGGCCAAGGCGGGCAGATCACCTGAGGTCAGGAGTTCAGGACCCTCCTGGCCAACATGGCAAAAGCCCATCTTTACTGAAAAATACAAAAATTAGCCAGAAGTGGTGGTGCTTGCCTGTTATCACAGCTACTCAGGAAGTTGAGGCAGGAGAATCGCTTGAAACTGGGAGGCAGAGGTTGTAGTGAGCTGATATCATGCCACTATACTTCAGCCTGGGCAACAGAGTGAGACTTAGTCTGAAAAAAAAAAAAAAAAAAAAAAGACACTCCCAAATTAAGACAGTCTTTTTGATAATTGGTGCTAGATAGCCATATGAAAAAAACAAACTTTGACCTCTACTTTAATTCTAGATGGATCAAGGACATAAATGCAGACAGCAAAACAAGCTTCTAGGAGAAAACACAGGAGAACCTATTTATGACCTTCTTGAGAGCAAATGGAACAAAGGGCACTAGCCATAAGAGAAGGCTGATAAATTGGACTTCATTAAAATGAAGAACTTCTGTTCATCGAAAGATACTACCGGAAGAAATAAAAGGCAAGCCAAAAACTCGGAACATAGATCAGCACAATACTTAGATCTAGAATATAAAGAAATTCTTACCAATCACTAAGGGAAAAAAAAATCCACATTTTTCTTTAAAAAAGCCCAATTTAAAAAAACCTATCCCCAAAACTCTTTTCACAAGGAGGATAAACAAATGGCCAAATGCATATGAAAAGGCAATTAGGTCATTATTCATCAAGGAAATGCACATTGGAACTATAATTTGATGCTATTACACTCTCATGAGAATGACTTGAATTAAAAAGACTGTCAACAAGAAGTAAGTACTCAATGATGTGGAGCATCTGGAACATTTTATGTTGTGGAGGGGGAGTTTAAGTTAGTACAACCACTTTGGAAAACTGGCCATTTTAATCTCAAATTATATGTGCATGACTCAGCAAATTCTACTCCTAGAAAATTCTACTCCCAAAAGAAATGAGTGTTTATATACACCAGAAGTTGCATATCAGAATTTTCAATAACCTAGGCAACATGGTGAAACCCTGTCTCTACTAAAAAATACAAAAAGTAGCTGAATGTAGTGGTGAGCACCTGTAGTTTTAGTTACTCAGGAGGCTGAAGTGAGAGAATTGCTTGAACCCATGAGGTGGAGGTTGCAATGAGCCGAGATTGTGCCACTACACTCTAGCCTAAGCGACAGGGTAAGACCCTGTCTCAAAAAAAAAAAAAAAAGACTTTTCATAGTCATTTTACCAAAATAGTAAAAACTGAAAATAACCCAAATGTCCATCAGTAGGAGAATGGATAAATAAATAGTGATATACCATGTAATGCTAAACAGCAATTAACAAGTACTACTGCTTTGGGCCAGGCATGGTGGCTCGTGCCTGTAATGCCAGGACTTTGGGAGACCAAGGTTGGTGGATTACTTGAGGTCAGGAGTTAGAGACCAGCCTAGTCCACATGGTGAAACCCTGTCTCTACTAAAAATACAAAAATTAGCTGGGTGTGGTGGTGTGCACCTGTCATCCCAGCTACTCAGGAGGCTGACGCAGGGGAATCACCTGAACCCAGTTGGTGAAGGTTGCAGTGATTTGAGATCGTGCCACTGCTCTCCAGCCTGGGTGACAGAGCAAGACTCTGTCTCAGAAGGAAAAAAAAAAAAAAAAAGAACTACTACTTTGTACAAAAACATGCATGTGTCTCCCAGACATAATGATGAGCAAAAGATCACAAGCCATGAATCCATTTAGATAAGATTAAATGACAGGGAAAATGAATTTATGGAGAAGGAAGTAAAACAGTGATACTGCTGTGGGGGGAATGCTGATTTTGGAGAGGCATGAAGAAGCATTTTGAAATGCTGGAAATGGTCTGCATATTGATTGAGCAGTAAGTTATAAGGGCGTATAAGTTTGTCATAAACATATATCAAGCTCAAGACTTAGATGGGTGTACTTTGCTGCATGTGAGTTATACTTTGTGGGGGGAAAGTAAATCAACCAAAAAAGGGGGGAAAATGAAAAGAAATTGATCCTCGTTTCCTGTAGCTGTAGGGAAATATATGCTGAAAAACCAGGCCCGAGATTCAGTGGTAAGAGCAGCAGAAGTGCAAAGCAGACTGAATGCATAGCCTCAAAAAGTCTATGCCAAAGCTGAGGCCCTGAGAGGAAACGTGACGTCCTGAAAGCTGACATGGTGACATTTGGGTAGATAAACCTCAGTATCTGGAACCCACAAATTCCCCTGAATCTTCTGCCAGAAGAAGATGTCCTCTCCTTCTCATTAGAGACAAAAATTTCGCCAATCCCTGGAAGCTTTGCAGACACCTCACCTGCGTCCGGTGTCCTGGAAGACAATGCTTGTCTTCTGTCCAGGATCTGCCACCACATCCTTCATTGCCTTAGGAAGAGCAAGGGTTCGGAACAGCTTACACAATCGAAACAATTACAGGACCAAAATAAGAAGTACTAGCAACGATGTGTGAGAGTGAATCTCAAGGGTATCAAACCAGGAGAGTGATGAGGGGATAAAATATAAATCTGTGTAGTGGCTGGGTGTGGTGGCTCACACCTGTAATCCCAGTACTTTGGGAGGCTGAGGCAGCTGGATCACTTGAGGCTGGAGTTCGAGACCAGCCTGGTCAACCTGGTAAAATTCTGTCTCTACTAAAAATACAAAAAACAAAAATTAGCTGGGCATGGTGGTAGGTGCTTGTAAACCCAGCTACTCAGGAGGCTGAAGCATGAGAATCTCTTGAACCTGGGAGGCAGAGGTTGTAGTAAGCTGAGATTGCATTGCTGCACTCCATCCAGCCTGGGTGACAGAGTAAGACTCCATCTCAAAAAAAAAAAAAAATGAAAAGCTTGTTGACACTGGAGCACTCTCCTGTGACTTGAGGGTTAGCCTCCTGAAAAAAAAAAGTGACATCATCCTTCTTTTAATTTTTAACTTTTATGTTTTTGAGGCAGAGTCTCACTCTGTCATTCAGGCTGGAGTGCAGAGGTAAGATCACAGCTTTCACTTCAACCTCCATCTCCTGGGCTCCAGCAACTCTCCCACCTCAGCCTTTCAGGTAGCTGGGACCACAGAAGTGCGCCACCACACTCAGCTCATCATTTTCTTATTTTTTGTTGAAAAAAGCAGTTCTCCTGCCTCGGCCTCCCAAAATGCTGGAATGATAGGTGTGAGCCACTGCATCCCACCAGAGTCATTCTAATATGCTGCTCTTGACGTTTGGCCATGGTGATGTCCTACTGCAAATGAGATGCAGATGCCAGAACTACTTTGGCAGAATATTGAGGAAGGCATAATAAGGCTCATGGCAGTGACAATGTTAAAATATATGTATTACACTTATTACGTATGATCAGAAAACCCACTATCTTGACTATATTTCCCAGGAATCCCTGAAAAGTATTTGCTTCGCTAAAGCAATAAGGAACTGATTCAGGAAGTTTGCACTCGGATCTTTGAGAGACTCAATGTCACATTTCTTCTATCTGTTGAAGAGATGCAGCCTTGACACTGGTCCTCTAGTATTAATGGACATAATAAGATTCTGGAATGGCAGAGGTCAGGGAGTGGCACCTAACTGACAGAGGCAATACAGACATCACTGGTATTAGATAGCAAGGCTGGAATGGCTTCATCTGAGTGGATTGACCTACAGACATCTGTTGTGATGGTTAAGAGATCATGCTGCTCCTAGGAACAAGAGAGATGAGTGCCAATCAATCAGGATGCTACTTTTTTTTTTTTTTTTTTTTTTTTTTTGAGACAGAGTCTCCCTCTATTGCCCAGGCTGGAGTGCAGTGGTACAATCTCGGCTCACTGCAGCCTCTGCCTCCCAGGTTCAAGCGGTTCTTTTGCCTCAGCCTCCCAAGTAGCTGGGATTACAGGCATGTGCCACCATACCTGGCTAATTTTTGTATTTTTAGTAGAGACGGGGTTTCGCCATGTTGGCCAAGCTGGTCTGGAACTCCTGACTTTGTGATCCTCCCGCCTTGGGCTCCCAAAGTGTTGGGATTACAGGCATGAGCCACTGCACCCAGCCAGGATTTTACTTATTTACCTTATAAAACAAAACAAAAAACAACTGAAGAGAAGACTGACATCAGCTGCAAAATGGAAAAATATTGTGGTCTCTTATCCAGTTTTCAGCAAGTTCATAGGTGAGAGCCTATGATTAAAGGGGAGTATATGTTTCCTTGAGAAAGGACCATCTAAAACCTGCTCAAGTGTGTACCATAAACTTTCCCCCAATCATTCCCTAGAAGCTCTCGCAGTCATTTACTAAAAAACTGTACACTGGGGAAAGGCATTTTCCAGGCATTTTGAGGACTGTTACATAACAGGGTCTGAACTGCCACCAAAACAAGCAAATCCAAAATGCCATCATAGACTGCTGAGCAGAGGACGGACTTTCGGAGGCCAGGTGATAAATCAAGTTCCAGCCCTGGTCCTCGCTACTGTGCGCAATAGTCCATTTTAACACTGCTGATAAAGACATATCCGAGACTAGACAATTTACAAAAGAAAGAGGTTTCATGACTTACAGTTCCACATGGCTGGGGAGGCCTCACAATCATGATAGAAAGCAAGGAGGAGCAAGTCACATCCCATGTGGAGGGGCGCAGGCAAAGAGAGAGATCAGGCAGGGAAACTCCCGCTTATAATACCCGTCAGACCTTGTGAGACTTATTCACTATCAGGAGAACAGCATGAGAAAGACCCGCCCCCATGACTCAATTACCTCCCACCAGGCCCCTCCCACAACACGTGGGAATTCAAGACGAGAACACATCTGTGGGGACACAGCCAAGCCATATCATTGTGCGTCCAAAACTTCTGCAAAATAGAGTCCTGAAGAACAGGAAAAAACCTATTCTGTGGCTATATTCCCAGTTCTCAGATGTGAAGTTTGAATGGACACACTCACCAGCTGGCCAAGCTTTTACAGTCCCTGCCCTATTGTATAGAAGTTATTATGGTAAGAACAGCTAGAAAACAACCTGAAAAATGCCCTCCTGCCACCAGAATGCCAAGATAGCAAATTAGAAGCATATCCCAAGAGGAATTTGGGGCATAAGCACAACTCAGGTATTTAAAGGATGCAGAGGCGTTGGTTTCCATCATATCCCTGTTGAATTTACCTACAGGACTCCTGCAAATACAGGATGGATCATGATGGTTAATGATGATAAACTTTTTTCATTTTCATTTTATCCATCCCCAGTCCCCCAGCCAGGGTCCCCATCTTCCCTCCCCATCCCTGCTTAACCTCACTCAGAGCAGCCGAGCCCTCTGTCCCCGGCCCCCCCTCTCAGCTTTCCTCCCTCATGACTTTGGGATCTGTGTGGCTCAGTCCCTTCCTACATCTCAGCAGCTTTTGACGTCAAGAACTACATCCCTGCTCCTTGATGCTTCTCCTTTTTCCATTGCTAGGACACCATCCTTACCCGGTTCCCCTCCTATCCCTGTGGCCTGTGTTCTCTGCCTGCCTCTGTCCCAGGACTCAGTCTCAGGACCTGTTCTCCACTGAGTTCTGGGGAGACTTCATCCTCTCTCCCAGTTTCAGTGTCTCCACTCCCCACCACACACTGATGCTTCCTGGGCCATCTTTGTCTTTAGCCCCTAAGATGCCCCCAAACCTGTGAAGATGTCCCAAACCTGCCTGTGTACTTTCCCTATATATCTGCTCCTCCCAGTTGCCTGGACTTGAGCCCCATTCTTTATGGCCTGGACCATGCTCATGCTCCTTTGAGACCTCACCACCCTCAATCTTCCCCATCTGGTCCAGCCCTCTCACCAGTCCCTAAGCAATATTCCAGATACACAGGTCTGTCTCACACCTTCCCTTGCTGGCATTTGAAGACCTTCACAATCCCACATTTTCCTTTCCCAAATTTCACCCATGCATGGGAGGCTTCGTGGGTCAGAGCACAGCTTTGCAAGCTTCAGGTCTAAGACCACCTCCTCCGGCTGGGTGCAGTGGCTCACTCCTGTAATCCCAGCACTCAGGGAGGCCAAGGCGGGCAAATAATGAGGACAGGAGTTCAAGATCACCCTGGCCAATATGGTGAAACCCCATCTCTACTAAAAAATACAAAAATTAGCTGAGCGTGGTGGCGTGTGCTTATAATCCCAGCTACTCAGGAGGCTGAGGCAGGAGAATCACTTGAAACCGGGAGGCAGAGGTTGAAGTGAGCTGAGATCGCACCACTGCACTGCAGCCTCGGTAACAGAGTGAGATTCCATCTCAAAAAAAAAAAAAAAAAAAGACCATCTCCTCCAAGGAGCCTTCCCTCTCTCCTCCCAGTTAAGTGCCCCTCCCCAGTTACTCATTCTAGCAGGTCCTGACCTCACCCTGCTGGCAGTGTCTGTACCTGGCTCTGTCTCCCCTACCCCTCCTCTGACGCTGGGCCAGCCATGTAGAGCTGGTGGCAGGGACAGATGAATGGATGGATGGATGGATGAGTGAATGAATGATGGAAAAATGGTCTGGGGGAAGGGGCTCAGAGCAGGGAGAGAGAGAGGCCAGTCCTTGGAGGAGCTCCGCTAGCCCTTGAGGTACCTACTTCCACCTGAAGCAATGGTGATATATAAAATTTAACCACCTGGTGGCTTCAACTGCAGTTGACGGACCTGAATGTAGTATCTTTAATAGAAAAAATCAACACAAGCTCTGGCTCATGGTGTACAGCTCTTGATCTTACAAACATGTTCTTTTCAATATCTCACTATAAAGTAGATCAAAATTTTTTACTTTTACGTAAGAAAGTCAGAAGTACATTTTACTATCTTAACCCAGGGTCAATAAACTTTTCTACTTTTTTCATAATACAGTCCAGAAAGTTCTTGATGATCTCGATATTTTCTAGGAAATCAAGCACTATGATGTCATAGACCTGGTGAATAAAAAGTGACAAGTTAGCCGGCCATGGTGGCGTGTGCCTGTAATCCCAGCTACTTGGGAGGCTGAGGTGAGAGGATCACTTGAGTCTGGGAGACTGAGGCTGCAGTGAGCCATGATTGTGCTACTGCACTCCAGCATGGGTGACGGAGCAAGACGCTGTTTCAAAAAAAAGAAAAAAAAGCGACAAGTACTCTGGATGCCTAAGTAGGACTCATGTATGCCAGAGGATGGCAGATAAATAGTACAAAGGTTTTGGAGGTCCAAGATTCTGAGAAGTCATGGAGAGTCCTAAGGAAAACTTGTTGCACCTTACACAACTACCACTAAGAAAGACGCACAGAGCTTGGTAGGCCTCTTTAGATTTCAGCATATACTGAATTTGGGAGTATTGATCCAACCCATTTATTAAGTGATTAAGAAGGTTGCCAACTTTGAGTGGGTCCAAGAGGAAGAGAAGGCACAACAGCAGTTTTAGACCACTTGGGTCATATGTTAACTATGGATCAATGATATTAGCAGTACCCCTGATATTTAAGGATTTAAGGATATTGTAGATTGCAGGCAAACTTTAATAAAAGACGTACAACCCAGACCCTAGAATTTTGACAGAATGTGATGCCTTATGGGAGCAGAGAAGATGATACTTGTCATTTGGAAAGCAACTTGTGGTGTGCTACTAGGCCCTAAGAGAGACTGAGCTTCCGACATGGGACACCAAATGACTATGTGACCAGAGCTACCCAACATGGATATGGTCAGAGCCATTAAACTACATATTCAGATGAGTGAAACAGCAATTCCTTATAAAATGTAAATGGTGCATACAAAATAAAGTCTAGGATGTCCATGGGGCACAAGCAAATTACATAAGCAGGTGGCCCAAGTTCCAGTGTCTCCTATTTCTTTTTCTTTCTTTTTTCTTTTTTTTTTTGAGATGGAGTTTTGCTCAGTGGCCCAGGCTGGATTACGCAATGGCACAATCTTGGCTCACTGCAACCTCCACCTCCTGGGTTCAAGCTATTCTCCTGCCTCAGCCTCCTCAGTAGCTGGAATTACAGGCACCCACCATCACACCCAGCTAATTTTTGTATTTTTAGTACAGACGGGGTCTCACCATATTGGCCAAGCTGGTCTCAAACTCCCAACCTCAGGTGATCCACCCAACCAAGCTTCCCAAAGGGCTGGGATTACAGGCGTGAACCACAGCACCTGGTCCTATGTCTCCTATTTCTATTGCAACAAGCCTCACTTTGCCATCTATGACCAACTGATGGGGAAAGATATGACTTAGGCTTCATTGTCAGATGGGTTCACTCAAGATGTTGTTGTCAGCCACAAATGGACTACTGGAACACACAACTCTACCCAGGAATGGTGCCAAAAGGTAGCAGCAAGGGTAAATCCTTCCAGAGGCAGAGCTATGTGTGCTAATGAAATTGAGCATTTTCTTTAATTATATAGGTAGACAATAAACCACAGTAATACTGACATTGTGATGAATAGAAATCATAAATATTTTCATTTTACATTACTTATGTCTATTATTTTGAAATTGTCATATTGATGCTATCTTGTTATTTAATTCATTAATAAAGTAAACATTTACTGTATATTAATATAAATTGTTTCTTTTGTAATTCTATATATTTTATCTTACGCTTTTAAGAATGTTATTTTGAAAAAGAGTTTTACAAAATGGCTAAATGTAATAGAAAAGATCAGTACAAGCTCTGGCACACAATGTATAACTATTGATCTTACAAACCTCTTTTTTTTTTTTTGAGACGGAGTCTGGCTCTGTCGCCAGGTTGGAGTGCAGTGGCGCAATCTCAGCTCACCGCAACCTCCAAATCTCAGATTCAAGCAACTCTCCTGCCTCAGCCTCCCGAGTAGCTAGGACTACGGGCATGCGCTGCTATGCTCAGCTAATTTTTGCATTTTTAGTAGAAATGGGGTTTCACCATGTTGGTCAGGATGGTCTCCATCTCTTGACCTCATGATCCGCCCACTTCAGCCTCCCAAAGTGCTGGGATTACAGGCATGAGCCACCGCGCCCGCCCCAAACGTGTTCTTTTCAATACCAGTAATAAAGAGGGTTCATTAAGTGGTTAAGTTTAACATGTCACCATTAGCCAGCAAGATCCATCTGGTTTTTGCAAGTCTGCTAAAGGAGTCATAGCACATACGTGGTTGAGAACCTTGTCCCAAAGAAGGTTCTTACAGGGGTGCCTAGATACATGCAGGGGTGTTTATGCCAATGCTGTCAATCACAGAGGGGAGTTAGTGGTAAACTGTGTTCATCATTAGAATGAATAAGTTACATGCTAACGTTTATTCCACATTATGAAATACTATACATATACATGTAAAACATGGATTCATCTTAAAATCATACATTGGGTAAAAACAAAAAGAATGTAGCAAGATCTACAGCATGGTATAATTAATGAATATGTGAAGGGTATGCCCATAAAACACTATCTATATATATTTTATATGTATATATTTAAAGAATATATACATGTTCAAGGATATGTATTATGTATTAATGGTATCACATTTAGAGCAGGAACCCAAGACTGGGAGTAGGTAAAGGACAAGAGAACTTCCTGGAAGAGAATATTAGAAAATTTTTAAAAAATTTATAACATATGAGAGGTGCCTTAAATGAAACAATGCTAATAGTGCATCATAAACCAAGAAGTATATGTAGTCCATTTCTCTGATCCAAGACCAAACAAATAAACCAAAAAACTCTACCATGAACAGAATGCAAAGGCAATTTTTTTTTTTTTTTTTTGAGACAGGGTTTCACTCCATCGCCCGGGCTAGAGTGCAGTGGCCAGATCACAGCTCACTGTAGCTTCAGCCTTCCAAGGTTCAAGTAATCCTCCTGCCTCAGTCTCCCAAGTAGCTGGGATCACAGGTGTGCATCGCTACATCCAGCTATTTTTCTTTTTTCATTTTTAGTAGAGATGCGGACACACTATGTTGCCCAGGCTGATCTCAAATTTCTGGACTCAAGCGATCCTCCTGCCTCAGCCTCCCAAAGTGCTTGGACTACAGGCATGAGCCGCCACACCTGGCCACAAAGGCAAATTTCAAACTATGGAAAAATAACTATTTTAAAAGACAAAAACAAAACAAACAGGTGAGGCATGGTGACTCAGACCTGTAATCCCAGAACTTTGGGAAGCCGAGGCAGGTGGATCACTTGAGTTCAGGAGTTTGAGACCAGCCTGGGTGACACAGTGAAACCCTGTCTCTACTAAAAATACAAAAATTAGCCAGGCACGGTGGCGCATACCTTTAGTCCCAGCTACTTGGGAGGCTTAAGCGGGAGGATTGCTTAAACCCTGCGTAGAGAAACCCTGCTTAAAAAAAAAAAAAAAAAAAGGAGTGGGGAACTAATATCTTCAATATATAATAAGATTTTATTAATAAGAAAAATAAATATTTTAAAGTAAAAAACTCAAAGCAGGTCATTAATAAGACATGAATACATGAAAATGTTCAGATACACAAGTAAAATAAAATATCAGGTATTATCATGGGAGAGGAAAATCTAACCTCTCAAACACCACTAGTGGGAAAAAAATGTGGTACAAACTTTCTGAAGGAAAATTTAGCATGTATTAAAAATGCCATTAAAATCTGCTCTAAAAACCTACAAATCTTTGGCACAGCATTTTCAGGTCTAGAAATATATCTTAAGGATCATTTAAAAGTACATGGATATTGGCCGGGTGCGGTGGCTCAAGCCTGTAATCCCAGCACTTTGGGAGGCCGAGGCGGGTGGATCACAAGGTCGAGAGATCGAGACCAACCTGGTCAACATGGTGAAACCCCGTCTCTACTAAAAATACAAAAAATTAGCTGGGCATGGTGGCGCGTGCCTGTAATCCCAGCTACTCAGGAGGCTGAGGCAGGAGAATTGCCTGAACCCAGGAGGCGGAGGTTGCGGTGAGCCGAGATTGCGCCATTGCACTCCAGCCTGGGTAACAAGAGCGAAACTCCGTCTCAAAAAAAAAAAAAAAAAAAAAAAAGTACATGGATATTTAGTTACAAGGATATTTATGGCGACATTGCTTCTCACAACTGAAATGTGGGGGAAAAGTGATTAGATGTCGGCAAAGGAAATTGTAACATACTCATATAAAACAGGATAGTGTCACTGAAGTAGTATGGGAATGTGTTTCAAATATAGCAAGGTGGAAAACAAACAAAATTTACATAGTATGACCCATTTGGTGATTTAACACTTTAATAGGTTTTTTGTTTTTTTTTTTTTGAGATGAAGTCTCGCTCTGTCACCCAGGCTGGAGTACAGTGGCACGATCTGGGCTCACTGCAACCTCCCTGTGTCCCAGGTTCAAGCAAATCCCCTGCCTCAGCCTCCCAAGTAGCTAGGACTATAGGCGTGCACCACCACGCCCGGCTAATTTTTGTATTTTTAGTACAGACAGGGTTTCACCATATTGCTCAGGCTGGTCTTGAACTCCTGACCTTCTGATCTGCCCACCTCGGCCTCCCAAAGTGCTAGGATTACAGGCATGAGCCACTGTGCCCAGCCTTTTTCTTTTCTTTCTTTTTTTTTTTTTTTGAGACAGGGTCTCACTTTGTTGCCTAGGTTGGAGTGCAGTGATGTGATCACAGCTCATGCAGCCTCTACCTCCCAGGCTCAAGCAATCCTACCACTTCAGCTTCCTGAGTACCTGAGACTACAGGTGCACAGCACCACACCCAGCTAATTTTTGTATTTTTTGTAGAGAAGATTAAGTATTTTATGTTGCCCAGGCTGGTCTCAAATTTCTGGGCTCAAGCAATCCGCCCACCTTGGCCTCCCAAAGTACTGGGATTACAGGTGTAAGCCACCGTTCCCAGCCCTTTAATAGCATTTTTAATCATAAAAGTTTCACATTCATTGAAAAAAATCTGGAAAATAAAGGTCAAAGAACACAAAAGTCACCCACCATTTCACCAATCAGATATACAATGTATTTTATATAGATGAAAATCTAATGTTAACAAATGGAATAAAACATACTCTTTGGGAACCCAGATGTCAAACGTAATTTCTAATCCAAATGTTCCTGAAGGAGTAGTTTTTGAAAAGGGCAAATTATGCAGAAAAACATAGAGATGTAAGTTGAGTAAATTTTCCAAATTCTGATCAGGAAACAAATCTGACTGTAAAGAAGTGGGAAAAATTAATGGAACAAGAGCCACCTATATTGAACATTTGTTGACCCTTTACTAAACACTACAGGCCTGCGGCGTAAAAGAATTTATGATCCACTGCCAGGAGAGTACAAGTTAAAATTCAAAGCTGGGGTTCTGAAAACAGCCTGCCTGGCATTGAATCACAGCTCCACTACTCACAAGCTCTATGTCACTGGGCAATTTAATTTCTCTGTCCCTCAGATTCCTCGGAATGGGGATGATATAATCCTACCTTTTGGGATGTAATACATGTAAAGCACTCTCAACCATACTTGGCTTGTAATAAGCTTGGAGTAAATGTTAGCTATGGGCTTTGCAAACATCAGTGCAGCAATGGAACCACATCCTTAAAGAGCAATCTGAAGCCCTGCATATCAATGTGTATAGATAAATGACTCGGCACGAAGCTGTGTACATGGTACATTCCTCTCCTTCAGGTTTGGTTCAGTAGACTCTGTCACACAAGTACAAACACTATGGCTACTATTAGAACCATTAAAGCTGAGAATGACTGCCCTCCTGGGTAGCCTGTGTGTACAGATATAATATTTAAAAATCAGTATACAATCTCTTAGGGGGTTAACTCTCACCTCTCCTTCCTGATTCTTAGAATCAGATTGCGACACTTGTTACGCTCAGTACGCTGTTACGATATTGGCCTATAAAAATATGTAAGACTTGGTATCCATCTTCTCAGAAGTTAAAATCACTTAAGATGATGTCAAAATACCTAAGGCAACTAGGTGATTCTAGTATATTAGTTTTCTATTGCTGCTATAACAAATGACCACAAATTTGGTGGCTTTAAAAAAAAAACACACTTCTTATCTTACGGTTTGGGAGGTCAGAAGTCTGAAATGAAACTCATTGGGTTAAAATCAAAGAAGCAGCAGGGCTGCATATGTTCTGGAGGCTTGGAGACTGTGTTTTCTTGATTTTTACAACTTCTGCAGGCCGCCCACATTCCTTGGCTTGCGGCCCCATTCAAAGCCAGCAATGTTGTGCCGAGTCCTCCCATGCTGCATCTTTCTGGTTCTGTCTTCTGCCTCCCTCTTCCAGTTTTAAGAACTCTTGTGACTACATTAGGGAGCTTGAATAATTCAGGATGATCTCCCTACCTTAAGATCAGCTGATCAGCAACTCTGGCTTGAGCTGCAATCTTAATTTCTCTTTACCATGTAAGCTAACATATGCACAGGTTCTGGGAAACAGGATGTGGACAACTTTGAGGGGTACTATGGACTGAATGTTTTTGTCCCCCAAAATCCATCTATTTATCAAAACCTAATCTCCCAATGTGATGGTATTAGGAGGTGGGGCCTTGGGGAGGTGATTAGGTAATGAGGGCAAAGCTCTCATAAAGGGGATGAACAGCGAGCCAGAGAGCTCCCTTTTCCCTTCTGTCATATAAGGACACAGCAAGATGGCGGCTATGAAACAGAATCTGCGCCCTCCCCACATGCTGAACCTGCCAGTGCCTTGATGCTGGACTTCCCAGCTTCCAGAACTGCAAGAGAGAAATTTCCGTTGTTTACAATCCACTCAGTCTATACTGTTTTTGTGATGACAGGCCAAATGGACTATGACCAGTTCACACTCCGCACACTTCACCTAGCACATGATAAAGACCAAGTGAGATCAAGAAACGGTACGTGAAGGTTCTGTGGATTTTAATATCACTGTAGGCAATTCTCCTGCCTCAGCATCCTGAGTAGCTGAGACCACAGGTGCACATACCACGGCGGGCCAGGTTCTTACAGCAAGATGGTCAGGGAATGCTGAAAGAGAAAGGTAGATTTACTCTGGCCCTTAAAGGATAGATTCAGTTTTAAAAGTCAAATACGGGGAAGAGGGGGTAATCAGGTAAGAGAGGGTGTAAGAAGCAAGGCCTGGAAAATGTAAGCTGTGAAGTGAGACTAGGGGGCAAAGAGCAGAATATTTTGGCTGAAGGTTCACAAAAGAAGGAAGAAGTGTGAATGGGAGCCAAAATAAAGGCTGGGGAGTTTGATCCCTATCCCTTTTCAAAACTTACTGACCCCAGAATGGTTTGAAACTTTAAAATGTACTGATAGGAGGATCATTAGAAATTAAAACCTTTTGAATACAGCGTCTTGATGAAACACCGTCAGAAGATTAGTACAGACAGTACCTGCCTGGATGAAAGCAAGCAGCCAAAAATGTCCCCTCGGATAATGAACAAAATTTGTTTTTTCCCCAGTTTTAACACACCTAACCCACACAAAAATCAAAACACTTATTTCAGTAATAACAAATTAAATATAATGCTAAATCTCACCCATTTTGCATTTTGATTATACAAAACAACATGCAAAAATATTTTTACAATTTTTACATGAGAAGGGGATCTCTTTTCCCATAATGACCGCTTGATGTGAAGAGCAATGTTGAGGGTGAGGTTCTGTTTTTTTGTTTTTTTTTTTTTAGGAGATGGAGTCTCGCTCTGTCACCCAGGCTGGAGTGCAGTGGCGTGATCTCAGCTCACTGCAACCTCTGCCTCCCGGGTTCAAGCAATTATCCTGCCTCAGCCTCGCAAGTAGCTGGGACTACAGGTGCACACCACCACGGCAGGCCAGGTTCTTATATCAAGCACTGTATCAGGCCTCCTCCTTCCACTTCTTTTCACTGCTGTATAGTATAAAAATTGCATTTTACAAGGTTCATTGTACCAAAGGGAAAAAGCAAAAAGCATATTTTGCAATATTAAAGTACTTCTGAAATAGGCTATTCCAAAAATTACTGTAATATTTTCAATAGCTCACCTCCAGAATGTTAATTTGAGTTTTGTATTACCTTTTTTTGGAAAATGTATTATGTATAATGATAAACAAAACAAACAAAAAAACCCTTAAATGTCTAATTGTACAAAAAGAAAAGAGTAAACAGCAAGTCTCCCTTCCTCCTCCCCTCGAGCTATAATATCTTAGTTCACCTCCCCGGAGACGTCCGCTGCTCTCTGTGTCTCAGGTGTCCGTGCAGAGAGAATATCCGTACACCCAAACGGGGGCACGCACCGTGAACGCCACTCTGGGCCTTGTGTTGTCACTCTCCTCCCAGCTTTTTAGAAACTACTGGTGCCATTGTTCGGTCTCCCTTCCAAGTATCCAGAGCTCTGCATTTGGATTCAGGCATAATGTAAGAAAGCCAAAAAGGCTTTTCTTTGAAAATTGGCTTCTTTTAGCCACAAATTCACAGGGAATGAGTGTGGCCACAAAAGCCTAAGTTATAACGGAAATAGACTAACATCATAAACGTGTGGTAGAAGAAAGAGGGAAACACTGCTGCTACCAGAGCAGGAAGAAAAGAACTCGCGAGTTAAAATCATTTAATCAAGTTTGAAGCTCAAGCCCGAATCATAAAGATTCCACAGACGGAGGAGCTTAAAAGGAGGGGTACGAACAAGCCATCTTAACATTCTCCTGCTGAAGATAGTAAAAGTACTCAGCAGGGACCCTCTTCCTGTAATGGCCTGAGTCATCTCGGCTCCCTGCAGCCTCTGCCTCCCGGGTTCAAGCAATTCTCCTGCCTCAGCCTCCCGACTAGCTGGGACTACCAGCATGCACCGCCATGCCCGGCCAATTTTTGTGTTTTTAGTTCAGACGGGGGTTTCGCTCATGTTGGCTAGGATGGTCTTGATCTCCTGACTTCCTGATCTGCCCATCTCAGCCCCCCAAAGTGCTAGGATTACAGGTGTGAGCCACCACGCCTGGCCAACAGCCTACGTCTTAATCTGCCTTCTCTTTTGACACTCAAGAGAAAGTCTGGGCCGGGCGCGGTGGCTCAAGCCTATAATCCCAGCACTTTGGGAGGCCGAGGCGGGTGGATCACTAGGTCAAGAGATCGAGACCATCCTGGTCAACATGGTGAAACCCCGTCTCTACTAAAAATACAAAAAATTAGCTGGGTGTGGTGGCGCGTGCCTGTAATCCCAGCTACTCAGGAGGCTGAGGCAGGAGAATTGCCTGAGCCCAGGAGGCGGAGGTTGCAGTGAGCCGAGATCGCGCCATTGCACTCCAGCCTGGGTAACAAGAGTGAAACTCCGTCTCAAAAAAAAAAAAAAAAAGAGAAAGTCTGACTTGGTTGAATTCCTTTGTGAAATTGCTCCAGTTCTTCATCAGGGAAATTTGCATTGACCTGTACAGCCTGCTGGAGGGATGTAAAAGACAAGGACGCCAGGGCAAAGAAGGATTCTCCCGCCTCGTCTTTTTCAAGATTCCCAGGAAGAAGTTGCTATGGTTTGAATGTCTCCTCCAAAACTCATATTGACATTTACAAAGTGATTAGGAGATGAATGGATTCGTGCTGTTATCACTGGAGTAGGTTCCTAACACAAAGCGAGTTCAGCCCCCTCTGCTCTTGCACTGTTGTGTACTCTTGCTCTTCTACCTTCCACCAGGGGGAGCGGGGCGGCGGAGACAGCACGAAGGCCTTCACAGGTGCCGGCACCATGCTGCTGGCCCTCCCAGTCTCCAGAACTGGGAGCCAAGTAAATTTCTGTTCCCTATAAATTACCCAGACGATGGCAATCTGTCATAGCAACATAAGACAGACTAAGACAGGAGGCTACCCAAACTCTACGTGACAACAGTGGACAGAGTCAGTAGGTGACCCCAGGCATAGCTTGGAATGGCGGGAAAGACAGATGGCACAGGGGAAACACTCCAGAGAGAACAAATGCAAGAGGCATTTGTTAATGCTTAGGGACTAACAACAGATTTGCCTACAGAGTCAGGTGCCTTTGAATCAGCACGCCACAGTATACTGATCTGGAATGAGTTACTCTGTGACTCAGTTTCTCATCTATGACATGAAGCTAAATATTAGTGCCTAAGCATTAACTGAAAAATATGGGCCAGGTGCAGTGGCTCACGCCTATAATCCCAGCACTTTGGGAGGCCAGGTGAGCAAATCGCCTGAGGTCACAAGTTCAAGACCAGCCTGACCAACACGGAGAAACCTTGTCTCTACTAAAATACAAAAAATTAGCCAGGTGAGGTGGCACATGCCTGTGATCCCAGCTACTTGGGAATCGCTTGAACCCAGGAGGCAGAGGTTGTGGTGAGCCGAGATCATTGTACTCCAACCTGGTCAACAAGAACGAAACTCTGTCTCAAAGAAACACACACACACACACACACACACACACACACACACACACACAGAAATTAGCTGGGCGTGGTGGCACATGCCTGTAGTCCCAGCTACTCAGGAGATTGAAGTGGGATAATCACTTGAATCCAGGAGGCAGAGGCTCGAGTGAAAAGAAAGAAAAAATATGTGTAAAAAAGGACTTAGAATGATGTGTGGCATATTGTGAGTACTCAATAAATGTTGGCCCCATGGATTACAGAAGTGGTCTTCAAAATGGGCTAAGGCCTACCTGGCTCTAGGCACCTGCCCCCTTGCTTTTTCTCAACCATGCCAGGAATCCTCCTGCCTCAAATCTTTGTACACACAGCTTCCTAGGCCCCCAGTGCTCTTCCCGTCATCGGCATGGCTGGCTCCCTCACCTCCAGGGCCTGCTCAGATGCCACCTCCACGGTGGGATTGTCCATTACCACCAAGAACTGCTCCTTCGTCCTCCTCCTCTGTCTTTCCTTTCTCCGTATCACATGTCACTGTAAGTCATATTTTTCTTTTTCTTTTTGAGACAGGGTCTGGCTCTGTCACCCAGGCTGGAGTGCAGTGGCATGACCTCTCATGAACTCACTGTGGCCTCGACCTCCCAGGTTCAAGTGATTCTCCCACCACAGCCTCCCAAATAGCTGGGACTACAGGTACATACCACCATACCCGGCTAATTTTTGTATGTTTTTGGTAGAGATGGAGCCTCGCCATGTTGCCAAGGCTGGTCTCCAACTCCTGAGCTCAGCAATCTACCTGCTTTGGCCTCCCAAAGAGCTAGGATTACAGGCGTGAGCCACCATGGCCAGCCTGAATTGCCTACCCACCCGTCACTCTCTCTCCCCTATCAATAACACATAAGCTCTGTAAGAGCAGACATTTTGTTTACTGATATATCTCTAATACTCAGCACTAGCAGACAAGTGCTCAATAAATATCTGTTGAATCAACAAATGACTATTTCACAATATACCCATTCTCCTGTTTAGGTAGGTTTATACATGTTATTGCTTCCAATTTTTGCTGCTACAAACAATGATGTGATGAACATTTTTGTATATATTTCCTTGTGCACATGTGAGTTTACCTAGAAGTAGAAATTCTGTATCATGGATTAAGCACATCATTAATTTACTCGTTATTACCCATCGATTCTCCAAAGTGGTACTTACTTGTTTTCCCACCTGCAAGGTATGTGACTCCTGTTTCACCTTAACATTACTTAACATTATCAAACTTAATGTTTTGCCAATCTGAATAAAACATGGTATTTCATTTTAGTTTGAATTTGCATTGATCCAGTTACTAGTGAGTTTGAACACTGTGTGTTTTTTGGTCATTTTGACTTTCCTCCCTATGAATTGTCTGCTCATATTTTTCGTTAGCATTTTTAATGTATTCTGGATACCAACATTTTGTCAGTTTTCTGTGTAGCACATACCTTCTAAAGTGTTTATTATTGTCTCTTATAACTTTTTTAAAGTGGTTTTTTAATGCACAGTAATTCCACTTCTTAAAGACAAATTATCTCATGTTAATTACTTCTTTTTTTTTCTTTTTGAGATGGAGTCTCACTCTGATGCTCAGGCTGGAGTGCAGTGGCATGATCTCAGCTCACTGCAACCTCTGTCTCCCAGGTTCAAGTGATTCTCCTGCCTCAGCCTTCCGAGTAGCTGGGATTACAGGCGCCCACCACCATGCCCGGCTAATTTTTATATTTTTAGTAGAGATGGGGTTTCACCATATTGGCCAGACTGGTTTCAAACTCCTGATCTTGTGATCTGCCCACCTCTGCCTCTCAAAGTGCTGCGATTACAGGCATGAGCCACCACGCCTGTCCTGTTAATTACTTCTTAAAGGTGTTTAGAATTTTTCTTACATAGATTTAAAAATACATTTTGGAAAAACTACATAGGTATTTATTTTTCAGCAAGATCTGTTACTATCTTATAGAATACATGTCTTCCATGCACAGATATGGGGGCATGCTTCTCTAAAACAGAGGGATGGACAGAAGAGTTTTTAGGGTGTTTTTTGTTTGTCCAAATTTTATTTTTAGAGACAAAGTCTCACTATATTACCCAGGCTGGCCTCGAACTCCTGGCTCAGGCAATTCTCCCACCTCATCCTCCCAGGTAGGTGGGAGTCCAGGCATATGGCACCACACTGCAGCTCAGGACAGGAGGTTTCTGAGCAGAGTACAGACATGAAGGAAGCAGAGTAAAGAACAGAGAATACCTCTCTCTTGTTCTCATAATGTTTTATGTGGAGGATTTTGCCTCCACCATCTTGAGCTTAGATCGTTGTTTAAAAAAATCTTGACTGATTTATACAACCATGGAACTTATTCCATTTGAAGATTCTGTTTTATCCAAACATTAGATGAGGCTGAAGTCATTCTGCATACTACTCCACAAGAGCCTAGGAAATCCCTTTACTGAAATACATTACTTCATATATGAAAGGCTTAATGTTGTTGCAAGGTTCTGGTTATTACAAAATATTTAAGATCTGAAATGAAGTAATGGGATTCAGGCAGATATGTTCATTTTTGTTCCCCTAAATGCCTGATAATTATCAATGGATTATTAACTGCCTAAACTCCAGCATGACAGAGTAGGCCATGAGCCCACAGTTCCTTCCCTCAGATTGTCAAGGAAACACTCTAGATTCCTTATCAAGTTTGATCCTTTAAAGATAGGAAAAGTAAGAGGCTGCTTCTTGAAACTCAATTCTGATCCTCTTTTTTCCTTCTCAATTACAGTCTCAGGTGGACAAACTGATCACTTAAATGATGTTTAATTTCTTCATTGATTCCCACCTTCTATTTCTTTTAACCTCTATTTATCTCAAAAGAATTCTACGTCCCAGATTGCTAGAGTAACTAGTAAGGTTGTCTAGACATTGTTAGCCAAGTAGCATAACTTATTCAGATCCACAAAAAATGTGCTGTGAGTAAACTAATTTCACTTCAAAGAGAGAACATATTACCTTTTCAAATATCATATTATTATTATTAATGTCTTAATGAAAGAAAGTACTGAATAATTTCTAAGTAATCTAAGACAATATGAGAAATTACTAGATGTGAGAAAAAACTAAAGAAAATTTTAAAGCATGCAACTTAAATGTCTATAACTCTGCATGTGTATAAAGGAAAAATAATTTTATGGTAAACTACCTAATGGACAATCTATTAATTATCTCTTTTACATAATAAGGTAGCATCAATTATTTCCCTCTGCTAATAGATTTAGGTATTAAGAGATTCACTGCAGGCTGGATGCAGAAATCCCAGCACTTTGGGAGGCCAAGGCAGGAGAATTGCTTGAGGCCAGGAGTTGGAGGCACACCTGTGCAACATAGTGAGACGCTGTCTCTACAAATAATTAAAAAATTAGCTGGGCATGGTGGCAGCACCTATGGTCCCAGCTACTCAGGAGGCTGAAGTGAGAGGATCACTTGAGCCTCGGAGGTTGCAGCTGCCTTGAGCCATGATCATGCCCCTGCACTCTAGCCTGGACCACTGAGCCAGGCCCGAAAGAAAGAAAGAAAAAGAAAAAGAAAGAAAGAAAGAAAGAAAGAAAAAGAAAGAAGGAAGGAAGGAAGGAAACCAAAGAGTAAGAGTGATAGTCCTAGTGATTAATATTACATGTCTTTTTTCACCATATCTAATAACACATCTTTTTAAAACTCGATTGAGACTATTCACCAGAAATTATAAATTGTAAACTTTTCACTACTGATAGCTGGCAAAGGATACATGGAAGAATTCAATTCTGCAAAACAAAGAAACAAATTTGTTTTTAATTTGTATAAGATAAATATAAATAGACAGTGATCTCACCACTGCACTACAGCCTGGGAGACAGAGCGTGACCCTGTCTCAATCAATCAATCAATCAAGAGATTCATCAGAGGCCATAAAAAGGCCGCAAATGAATTTTAACACTGCAGAACTTCTTACTCCAGACACATGCCTGGCTCTTCAAATTTCTCTTTATCATGTCCTAGTGTATGGTATGCTCTCTTTTTTATCATTTTGCAAATTTGTGAAAAAATGTTGTTTTATGTAGCAGGAACCAAGTTCTGTCTTGCAAGTCGGGGCCTAGTCTCTGTTAGGCCAGATGGGAGGAACGGTAAGGGCACTCCCACACTCCAGGGAGGGAGTAAATGATAACTGGCAGGGATGTGGAACCTCTGTGAAGCACATCCAGGAATTCTTAGCTATGAAATGTACTCTAAACAGAGTCAGTCCCCTTGAAAAAATCCCCCATTGAAAATTGAAAAATTTAACAATTACTGAATTACTGTCAGCATTCTAAGAACGTTTTTCTTTTTTCAGACCCTACTAAATGAATCAACCTTGCCATACTGGAAAATAAAACTAAAATATTTAGTATAAAAACACATATTCCTTTTCTTCCCCCATCCCGTCCCCCTCCCCTCCCCCTGCCGTGAGACGAAGTTTCACTCGTGTTGCCCAGCCTGGAGTGTAATGGCATGATCTTGGCTCACTGTAAACTCCGCACCACTCCCACCCAGATTCAAGTGATTCTCCTGCCTCAGCCTCCCAAGTAGCTGGGATTACAGGTGCCCACCACCATGCCAAGCTAATTTTTTGTATTTTTAGTAGAGATGGGGTTTCACCATGTTGCCCAGGCTGGTCTTGAACTCCTGATCTCAGGTGATCAACACATCTCTGCCTCTCAAAGTGCTGGGATTACAGGAGTGAGCCACTACACCGGCCCAAAAACACATATTCCTTTCCTATACTGTTTCATTGTATCACATTTCCAGTGATACACTGAAAATAATTTATCACTCCTCTGGTGATAAGTTGAAAAAGTAACATTTATCACTAACTTAAGTATAACAAATTTATAAATGACATCAAGATTTAGGAAGAGCAAAGCATGCAGAAGAAGAGAAAGGCAACATTTTATAAGAAAATATATAAATAAAATATTGGGGAAGTGTACAGGAAGAAAACAATAAAATTTTTGGCAGCCATGACTGAAAATATGCAAGGTGATATATCTAAGATGGTATTGACAGAAAGAAGGAAAACAGAAAAATATCTGAAAATCACAAATGTACCTAATTGTTTCAAAAAGCTGTAAGAGAGAATACATGAATGGCATTACAGCTTTAAGGGACTATAAGGTGATCCTCCCTTTCAGAGCTGTTCAAACAAATCCCTAGTTATTGTTCTTGCTATTTGAGGAAAATGATAAGGTCCTGTTTACCTTCTTTTGGTCTAGTGTAGATTTCTCTGGTACCTGGTCTGAAGCTCACACTAGTAGCGCCACCCCTTCAGATTACATAACACATGAGGCACTGGCCTAGAAGGATATAATTGCACCCCGTGATGGTGAAAACCCTTCCTCTCCCTAGCATGAATTATCTTGTCAGATCACACAGTCGCTCTTGGATTCAGGCCCTCCCTCTCTCTCTTACTCCCTCTCTCCCTTCGGCTGAGTGCCTACTTCTTTCAGCCATTAACTTAGACTCTAGGTATCTGAAAATGAATAGGATATAGTCTTTTTCCTTTAGGATCTCACTATCTGGAAGAATATACCAAGAGGAAAACAATTAAATACAATGCAACACAATACATTTTTGTACTACAATTAGCAAAGCTTGAAATGAAAAATAATATCCAGTATTAGCGAGAATTTGAGGAAACAGAGCACTGAGTAGGTAACAATTTTTCTGGAGGACAATTTAGTACTCCCTTAAAAAAAAAAAAAAAAAAAAAAAAAGCCCTTTAAAAAAAAGTGAATGCAGTTTGCTTCAGTTACTCTACATCACTCAGGATTATCTAATAAAACAATTAGACAATTGTGACCATCATGGGCAATATAGCAAGACCCCATCTCTACAAAACATATTTTTAAAGTAGCCAGGTGGCTGGGTGTGGTGGCTCACACCTGTAATCCCAGCACTTTGGGAGGTTGAGGTGGGCAGATCACCTGAGGCCAGGAGTTCAAGACCAGCCAGACCAAGATGGAGAAACTCTGTCTCTACCAAAAATACAAAATTAGCTGGGCGTGGTGGCACATACCTGTAATCCCAGCTACTCGGGAGTCTGAGGCAGGAGAACCACTTGAACCCAGGAGGCGGAGGCTGCAGTGAGCCGAGATCACAGCATTATACTCCAACCTGGGCAACAAGAGTGAAACTCAGTCCCCCACAAAAAGCAGCCAGGCACGGTGGAATGCACCTGTAAGCCCAGCTTCTTGGGAGGCTGAGGGGGAGGATTACTTGAGCCCAGCAGTTCAAGGCCACGGTGGGCTTTGATCATATTACTGCACTCCAGCCGGGGTGACAAAGTCAGAACCTGTGTCCAAAAATAATAATAATTGTTGGACAACTTTGACAAGATGTTCACACAAATATGTCTATTGTAGCATTTGTTGTAATAGTGAAAACGTCACAGTGAATCGCTACGTGTCCAGTAATAGGTGATTATATGCTACATCCATACAACATAATATGATTATCACCATCAACCATCAAGAAGGCTACAGATTTATACATATCAAGTAGAAAATATGCTTTTGACACACTTTTGAGTGAAAAAAAGGCTACAAAGCATAAAGTAGTTATGACGAATATGGAACTTTACCTTTGTGGTCTTCCTCCCCAAAACCTATCACCCCAGTCTAACTTTGGGGAAAATGTCAGAAAAGTAAATTCCAGTTAAGGGGCATCCTACAATATCCCTGACCAGTACTCATCAAAATTGCCAAGTTCTCTGTAATTAGTCTATTTTCACACTGCTATAAAGAAATACTTGAGACTGGGTCATTTATAAAGGAAAGAGGTTTAATCGACTCACAATGCCACATGGCTGGGGAGGCGTTGGGAAACTTACAATCATGGCCAAAGGGCATGAAGCAGGCACCTTGTACACAAGGCAGCAGGAGGGAGTGAGTGTGAGAGTGCAGGAAAAACACCATTTATAAAACCATCAGATCTCCTGAGAATTCACTATCATGAGAACAGCATGGGGGAAACCAACCCCGTAATCCAGTAACTTCCCTACTCGACATGTAGGGATTACAATTCAAGATGAGATGTGGATAGGGATACAAAGCCAAATTACAGCAGTCATCAACACAGGAAAGTCTAGAAACTGTCACAACCAAGAGGTCTCTAAGGAGATATGACAACAAAAAGTAATGTGGTATCCTGAATGGGATTCCAGAACAGAAAAATAACATTAGGTAAACACTAAAGAAATCACAATAATCTATGGATTTCAGCTAACGATGCATCAATACTGGCTCATTAATGAAAACAAATGTATCACATTGATGTGATGTATATATTTACTGACCAGAGGCTGTGGCTCATGCCTGTAATCCTGGCACTTAGGGAAGTTAAGGTGGGTGGATCACTTGAGGTCAGGAGTTCAAGAACAGTCTGGCCAACATAAAACACTGCCTCTACAAAAAATACAAAAATCAGCCAGGTATGGTGGTGGGCACCTGTAATCCCAGCTACTCGGGAGGCTGAGGTTCGAGAATCACTTGGACTTGGAGGTGGAGGTAGGAGAATCGCTTGAACTTGGAGGTGGAGGTTGCAGTGAGCCAAGATCACACCACTGCACTCCAGTCTGGGTGACAGAGTGAGACTCTGTCTAAAAAAAAAAAAAAGAAGATACGTATTTATTATATATGCATAGGAAAATGTGTGGAAGGATATACGGCAAGGTGTTAATCTTTTTAATGAGGTTTATTGAGGTATAATTTACATATAATAAATGTACTGTTTTTCATATATAGTTCTATTAATTTTAATAAGATATACACTCATGTAACTACCACCACAATCAGCATATAGGACATCTCCACTAGCCCTGATGCTTGCTGTAGCCCAGATCCTGGCAACCACTGTTTCTTTCCCAACAGTTTTGGCTTTTTCTAGAATGTCATAGATGAAATCATAAAGGACGTACCCTATTGATTAAAATTGGGGTCTTCCCCTTTAGAATGTGAAATTATGGGTAATAATTTCCTTACTCTTGTTATCTTGGTTATTTTTATTTTCTAATTTTCTATAATAAACTTTACTTTTGCAATTTAGAAAAATAAAAGTAAAAAAATTATGGTGGGTATTAATAAGAAAGGCAATAAAACTAATAGATTATATATGAGGACAATTTTTGTTTTTGATACTTAAGTTGCAAAATTACTTCACTAAGGAGTTAATTTTTTTTTTTTTTTTTTAGAAGAGTGTCACCCTGTCACCCAGACTGAAGTGCACTGGTGCAATCTTGGCTCACTGCAACCTCTACTCTACCTCCCAGGCTCAGTAGCAGGGACTATAGGCATGCAACACCATGCTTGGGTAATTTTTGTATTTTTAGTAGAGATGGGGTTTTGCCATGTTGGCCAGCTGGTCTCAAACTCCTGACTTCACGTGGTACACACACACCCGCCTCAGCCTCCCAAAGTGCTAGGATTACAGGTGTGTACCACAGCATCTACCCTGAGGAGTTAATTTTTAAGAGACAACAGAAGTTAAGACATGAGTTCTAGGATTAGTCAGAGCTCGGTAAAAATCCTAGCTGTGTTACTGGCTGGTTGTGTGACTTATGAAAGGCTAGTTAGTATATTTTACCTTCAATAATCCTCACTTTAAAATAGGGTTAAATACAGTACTTGTCTTCTAAGGTTGTAAAAAGGCTTAGATGATAGCCAGACATGGTGATGGGTGCCTATAATCCCAGCAACTTAGGAGGCTGAGGCAGAAGAATCACTTGAACCTGGGATGTAGAGGTTGCAGTGAGCTGAGATTGCGCCACTGCACTCCAGCCTGGGCAACAAAGTGAGACTCCGTCTCAAAAAAATAAAAAATAAAAAATAAAAGAAAAAACAAAAAGGCTTATATGAGACTGTGCATGTAATCATGAGTATTTATTAACTTTAAGACACTGAAATTATTTGGATAGTTTATTTGACTGTTCTTATACTATTGATGATATTTTGCTTCTGTTAAGCTCTAGAGAGGTGTTTAGATATGGAAGAGCATTCTAGGTCAGGGAACAGAATGTACGAAAACAGAGGGTCATGAAGTGCCTCCAAAGACAGAGAATTGCAAGTGGAGGCAGAGTAAGGGGGCGTGGAGATCACAGAGCCTGCGCGTAAAGGGCCTGGTCAGCCAGTTTAGCTTCAGCCTTAGGCCTGAAGACAGGAATGGTTTTGTTTGGCCAAACACGTGTATGTGTCTACACATACATATGAACGTGCACACACACACGTCTCACATCTCTCATTGAACCTTTATGCCAGGTTAGTCTCCCCTTTCTCCCATCCCCCTCCCCATGCCACCAAAGCATTTTACTCCTATCTCCATGACTGTACTTTACCACATGGTGCATTGTGATCACTTGTTTACAAATCTGTCCCTCCCAATAGACTATGAACTCCTACAGACTGTCTCCTACCTCACAGCTTACCTTTGAGTAAGGCCTTATTATGACTCCAACTTCACAGGAAAGAAACGGGGTTAGGCCGGGCACCTGTAATCCCAGCACCTTGGGAGGCCAAGGCAGGCAGATCATCTGAGGTACGGAATTTGAGACTGGCCTGACCAACATGGAGAAATCCTGTCTCTACTAAAAAAAAAAAAACAAAATTAGCCGGACGTGATGGCACATGCCTATAGTCCCAGCTACTCAGGAGGCTGGGGCAGGACAATTGTTTGAACCCAGGAGGCAAAGGTTGCAGTGAGCTGAGATCACACCATTGTACTCCAGCCTGGGCATTAAGAGTGAAACTCTATCTCAGAAAAAAAAAAAAAAAGAAGAAGAAAAGAAAGAAAAGAAAAAGAAACAGGGTTCTAAGAGTTCAAATTATTTGCCCAAAATCCAGCTACAACTAGGATTTGGACCCAGGCAGCCCATCTCTGAACCCAAGCTCCTGTCTGACACTAACATTCTATAGCATACATAGTAGATGGTAAATAAATATCCAGATCCTTCCCTTCATCAACACTTACTGGTGGTTAAGTTAGAGAGGCCCCTATCATGGCCACAGATGAGTATGGATCACAGGAAGGATCAAGGGTGGCACCATTGCCCCTCCTGACCCCCAGTCATGCTCTGTATTCAATGCTCTCACATATGGCACCTCACCTAATGCTTACAACAAAACCATGAAGCGGGTAAAATTATCCCTGTTTTCACAGCTTAGGAAAGAGAGGCTCAAAGACTTTCACTCACAAAAGGTTAGAGGACTGGTTAGGTAGCAGAGTCAGAACTCTGTGCCCCCAACAATGAGTCCAGGACTCTTTCCCCTCTCTTTATCCCTTATTCTCCTCCCTTATTCATTAGATAATAGGTTCATGACCTCTTACGTAATGCTCTGGGAGAGGAAAGAGGGTGGAAGGGGTGTTCAAAGACAACTACTTTGAGGTCGTAATTGGACTCTTTTTTTTGAAACTGAGTCTTGCTATGTCACCAGGCTGGAGTCGGCTCACTCCAACCTCCAGCTCCCCGGTTCAAGCGATTCTTCCACCTGAGCCTCCTGAGTAGCTGGGACTATAGGCGCATGCCACCACTCCTGGCTGCTTTTTGTATTTTTAGTAGAGATGGGGTTTCACCAAGTTGGCCAGGATGGTCTTGATCTCTTGACCTCGTGATCCGCCCTCCTCGGCCTCCCAAAGTGCTGGGATTACAGGTGTGGGCCATGACGCCCAGCCTGGACTCTTTCTTAAGGACATAAGACTGTCATTTGGAGTACGGGCCTGTGGTAAATCCACTATTGCCATGGCTGTGGTACATGAACCACACTGAGTTATCAAACATCTAACCAAGTTAGAACAAACCATAATGCAGGGCAATATCCCTCCCACTTTCCCCTTCCTTTTCATATAGATAATTATGTAAAGTTAAATTCTTCCGTCTTTTTTCTTTTCAGGTCTCAGCTCAGTTATTTCCACCTCAGCAATCTCCTCACACCTCACAAGCATGTACTCGTTAATCCTCTTCCACCTCTTATTAACCATTATCCAATTGCCTCAAGTAAATCTTTCTCTTTCTGACAGCCTTTGTTCCAGTTATAAACTCCAAAACAACTCCATTGCAGTTGGCAAGCACAAAAGTACCATTCATCATTTACCTAAACTAAGGGAAAGACCAGCCATTTACCTTGAACTGTTCTAGGCTCAGAGAAGAACACCATGTACCATGATGACGGTGATCAGATGTCCCCTTCAGAATCTTCTCAGATGGTTCAATCCTATATCCTAAGCTAATGACACTGTGGTGTATAGTGGTTAATGTGCCTGTGATTGGTCCAAATCCCAATTCCACTACTCAGTAGCTGTATAATTTGGAACAGCTACTGAACCCTTGCTCCAATTTCCCTATATATAGAGAGGGATCATAATGGAATCTGCCTCCTAAGGTTATAAGAATTAAAAGGGTTAATTCATATAAGCACTTAGAATGGTCAAGAACAAGGCAAGAGCAAAACAAATACAGGTTATTGATTTTTTTTTTCAAACATGAACATTCAATATTTAAAAAGCTTTTCAATGGGTGGCAGGTGGATCACTTGAGGTCAGGAGTTCGAGACCAGCCTGGCCAGCATGGCAAAACCCTGTCTCTACTAAAAATACAAAAATTAGCCAGGTATGGTGGCACGCACCTCTAGTCCCAGCTACTTGGTAGGCTGTGGCGTGAGAACTGCTTGAATCCGGGAGGTGGAGGTTGCAGCGAGCCCAGATGACACCACCACACTCTTGCCTGAGAGACAGAGCAAGACTCTGTCTCAAAGAAAAAAAAAAAAAAAAGCCTTTTAAATTTTCACTCTTAAAAAATACTATTACAAACTTTTTTAAAAAACTGTATTTTTAACTGCAAATACAGTGAGTGTTTCAATCATATAATCAATTAATTATATACTTTTACTAGGAAACCAAAAGACCTGCCACTCATATATTGTTTCTACGGAAAATTTATTTGAGTTCAGGAATTTATTTACGAATGAAATTCTGAAGCAGTTTACCCAGAAGATTGAATGCTTATATTAAATATCCAAATGTGTATAAATCTGTATCTCATTTGATTTACCAGAAAATCCTTTACTTTTTTGAAAGAGAATTTACTTCCTAAGCAATTCATCTATTTCTGTTGTCATAGCTGCTATGGATCAGGTACCCGTGGAAAAGATAAATCAGAGGGCGAAGGGGCCTGGGATTTTTTTCAGCTGTTCACAGGGTCTGGCCTTTGCCACCAGACTCACAGGTGCTATAAAACACTGCATTTATACCAAATAATTAGGCTTTACAATCTGCACTTGCTAGAGAGCTTGGTTTCCCGAAGACAAGTTACTCAGCTGAGGGGCTTGACTCTGAATGGCCTGAGCACGAAGAGCAATCAAGTCAGACTTACAAGAAAGCCGCCCCTGCCTGCTTCTTCCTTTTTATCTTCCCAAATAAGGAAACACCATTTTTTGCCTTACAGACTTGAAGTTCTGTTCTGTATTGATTGATTGATTGATTGATTGATTGACTGATAAAGTCTCACTCTATCACCCAGGCTGGAGTGCCTGGCACCATCGTGGTTCACTACCACTTCGAACCCCTGGGCTCAACCTCCTGCCTCAGCCTCCCAAATAGCTGTAACTACAGGTGCACACCACTGTGCCAGGCTAAATTTTTTATTTTTGGTAGAAGTGGGGTCTCCCTTGGAGTTCCGTTATTTTGGAATTAACAGTAACAACAGAATATTTGTTGGTAAAGTTGCCAGATTTAGCAGAGAAAATTACAGCTATCCCAGTTAAATCTGAATTTCAGAAAAATAAAGACTACTTTTTAGTGTATGTACTACATACTGCACAAGACACACTTATATGAATAAAGTATTACTTGTTATCTGAAATATTGATTTGACTGGCTATTCTACTTAATCTGGTTACCCTGTTTGTTGCAAGTAAATTACTTCTTTAAGAAAAAAAAATAATAATCTCACTATGTTGCCCACTGCAGGAGTTCAAGACCAATTTGGGCAACATAGTGACATGCTATGTTGCAACTCACAAAATGCTAGGATTATAGGCATGATCCACCCTGCTTGGCTTGGAAGTGAATTACTTCTAAACATATTACTGCTGTCTCTGTTTCTGTCTGTCTGTCTCTCTCTCTCTCTCTCTCTCTCACTCTCTGTCTCACTAACACACACACACAGATTTTCATACTTTGAATACATACATTTTATAAACAAAGCCCACCAACTTGTATTTACCTTCAACGTTTAGGAAACTGGTTGAATTCAGGAACCACCGATAATTCTCATTTATATTGAAATTGAGGAATAAATCTACAATCTCATGTAATCATATTTTATCTCTTATTTAGTTTTTCACAATTACAGAAATGAGCTAAGAACTGAATTTTTATTTTAAATATATTTACTTTCTCCTTTCTCAAAAAGTAAATGGAATCTGTTGTCTCAAAACAATTTAATATGATAAAATACTGCCACCTGGAGATCAGAGGCAGGCATGACTAAGATCCACCTGATTTCCGATTCCGGAATAAGAAATGTGAGTTATGTTGACACTTGATTTAATAATGTCATTCTGCCACTTGCTATCATACGAATCTAATTTTTCCTCATTTATTCATTCATTTAATGAACATTTGCTAAGTTTCTGTTACATGCCAGAATCTATGTCAAGCTTGGAGAATATAAAGACGTATACGACCTACTTCCTTCCTTTGAGTGATTTGTAATTTCCCCATTTAACTTGGACTGAGTCTAAGCTCCTGCTTCATCTGACACAGTTCAGTTTTTGGACTTCCTTATTGTTACACATATTTCATCTTCGTTTTCCACGAAATCTCCCAAAGACGTGGAACACAACCCCTTTTCTTTGATTATCATAATGATTCATTCATGACAAGCTGTGAGCTTGTAGAGGATTTATCTTGATGTCTGGGAGCATGGGAGATGTGTGTGCATGTGCGTGTGTGTGTGTGTGCATGTGCGCGCTCACGTGCATGCATGTCTTGGTGTGTGCATTAACATTAACAATCGAAAATTGAATAACAGATTTTCGTGCTCTTTTTAAAGTCCTCCTTTCCACCATTTTGACAGGCCTTTCTCCCTCTGCCCCCCAACTTTTTTTTTGGCTACCTCTTAGCAACAATCCCCACCCACAAACTCTACCCCAGTGAACAATTCTTCCCACTTTATTATGCAGAATAATTCAACTTTCTCAATCCCATAGCCTTAAACTCAGCCTCCTTTCCACCTGTGCACATCCAACTCTCATCCCACTCTCAGACAACACAATGGGTCTTCTACCTAGAGTCTCATCCTTTCTCTTGACCCTATATTTAATATTTCCCCCCGACAGGAATTATGCCAATTTCTCACAATTTGAGTGGTAGCAGTTTGGGTTTTAAATACATACTTTAAAGTAGAGATATCAACGAAGTGTTATGGAAGCCTTCGCTTTGCTTCCTTTCCTCCTTTCCTCTCCTTCCTCTTCCTCTGCTATATTGTAAGCTATCTGTACACAAATTTCATAGCAGTCTTGTGGTTCTTCATGATAATACTGCTGAATTTGGATTAAAATTCAGGAAAAGGAGAGAAAACTGGAGGGTTGTAATGGACTATTGCCAGTTTGCTGATCGATGATATACTCTGCTTTCTGATTAAGTCTGTAACACAAACCTCCTAAAGCTGGAGTGTTCCTGTGACAAGAACCAAGAACCTGGAGACAGGCTATTGGGAGGATGAATCATCCTCATATCTCGCTGATAACCATCCCCTAATCCTGTTTACGCTCAGCCTTAAAAAGGAAGTCTGAACTTGAAATTGGATTAAAAGTAAATTTTCTAGAGTCATAACCTGAAGCTATCCGAAATATTCTTTTTTTATTTTTTAAAGAACCATCAGTCAATGATTCCCCTAAGCTTTAGGACTGGTTCCTTCTTCAAACCACCTGGCAGAAAGGCTGGTGTAGCCGGAACTGCTCTACTAAGAAAAAAAAGAGCATTTGCCTGGGCAGTAGTGATGCCATCTGATTAGATTTAGGACTGGGCCTAGTTGGGCTTAAGGGGGATTGGTTGAATCACTTCACTTTCAGAAATAAAATCAGGAAGCTTCATTCATTCCTACCTCACATATTTATTGAGCACTTACTTTATGTCAAGTTCTATGCAATGTGCTTTGGATACAAAAATCAAATAAAACATATTTGCCCTCAAGGAAGTTATAGCCTAATGATGAAGGCAAGTTTATAAAAACAAAAAACAAACAAAAAACATGCACGTAAGAATGTTGTAAATGTCTGTCTGTATAACTTTTTTTTTTTTTTTTTTGAGACGGAGTCTCGCTCTGTCGCCAGGCTGGAGTGCACTGGCGCAATTTCAGCTCACCACAACCTCTACCTCCCGGGTTCAAGTGATTCTCCTGCCTCAGCCTCCCATGTAGCTGGGACTATAGGCACGTGCCACCACACCCACCTAATTTTTGTATTTTTAGTAGAGATGGAGTTTTACCATGTTGGCCAGGATAGTCTTGATCTCTTGACCTCGTGATCCACCCGCCTCAGCCTCCCAAAGTGCTGGGATTACAGGCATGAACTGTGCCCGGCCCATGTAACTTTTAAGGTCTGTTTTTGCCCCTTGTTTTTCCAAAACCATTAACAACAACAACAACAACAAAATACTTAAAATGGTAAGAGCCTCTATGTTTTTAGACCTCTCACTAATGCTTAAGATGTACAGCCTGGAGTAGACAAGAGCCTGGTTTTCTCCCAGCTCCTGGTCTGGGAAACTTTCCATGACACCATACCATGCTTCTCCAGCAATAGTGCTGGAGCAATAGTGAAGAGCTCATGGCTCTTCAATTCATTCTTCCTTTCAGTATTAACAGTTCCCTAGAATTCCCAAAAGACTCAATCATCCACAGTAGTACAGCTCTCCGAAGACCTTCAGTGCTGGATAGTTCAGATCCAATCTCTTGGCACCCTTTTTAGAGGGTGCCTCAAAGAAGGAATCTTACCAAGCTTTATAATGGTAGTCATAGTGCAGCACGGCCTTCGAAATAACTTATCCTTTCTAATCTCAGCTGTAAAGCCAGTGTATACAACACTACACTGTGGCCTGTTTCTCTTAACTGGCCTTCCTGTTTCCATTCTTCAATAGAACAATCTTTTAAAAATGTAACTTACACCATGTCATACCTTAAAACTCTCCAATGCCTATTGTGCTTAGGAAAAAAATACAGATTTCTTACACTGGTTTAAAAAACTCTTCCTGGCTGAGAGCGGTAGCTCATGCCTGCAATCCCAGTACTTTGGGAGGCTGAGGTGGGTGAATCACGAGGTCAGGAGTTCAAGACCAGCCTGACCAATATGGTGAAACCCCATCTCTACTAAAAATACAAAAATTAGCCAGGCATGGTGGTGCAAGCCTGTAGTCCCAGCTACTCAGGAGGCTGAGGCAGAAGAATTGCTTGAGCTCATTAGGCAGAGGTTGCAGTGAGCCAAGATCGTGCCACTGCACTCCAGCCTGGGTGACAGAGTGAGACTTCATCTTAAACAAACAAAAACACCCTTCCTGATCTGACCCTCCTGCCAACCTTGGGGACTTCATCTCATACTACCTCTCCTTGTCCCCTTGCGCTGCAAATCACTACACTGGCATGCTTTCAGTTCCATGAACGTGCCAAGCTCATTTCTGCTTTAGGACTTCTTTTATTTTTTTCTTAGCTGTTTCCTGAGCAGACATGCAAAGAAGCATTGAGCAGTGACTATCTTGTCCAGGGCATTCTGGCACCAGGGGAAATGGAGGTGGAGGAACACTTAGAAGATAATGGATGGGTTTCCACGTAGAAACAAACAAAAACTCACACAAGAACAGAGAGTTAAACACCGCCTGTTCTCACTCATAGGCGGGTGCTGAACAATGAGAACACGTAGACACAGGGAGGGGAGCATCACACACTGGGGTCTGTGCGAGGCAACTAGGGGAGGGGCAGCGGGGGTGGGGAGTCGGGAAGGATAACATGGAGAGAAGTGCCAGATGTAGGTGATGGGCAGGAAGGCGGCAAATCACACTGCCATGTGTGTACCTATGCAACCATCTTGCATGTTCTTCACATGTACCCCAAAACCGAAAACGTAATTTTATATATATATATATATATATATATAATAGAAAAAGAAAAAAAGAAAAAACAAACAAAAACAAGAGACAAAAAATCTCTCTTCTCTAGAAGAACCACAAAGGACAGTAAGAGAATGATTGTGCTTCAGGAACTGAAGCAGAATATCTGTTTGCTTTGAGAAACCTGCCTTCCCCTTTATGGCAGCGGTCCCCAACTTTTTTGGCACCAGGGACCGGTTTCGTGGAAGACAATTTTTCCATGGATGGGGTGAGGGTAGTTTGGGGATGAAACTGAAACCGTTCCACCTGAGATCACCAGGCTTTAGTTAGATTCTCATAAAGAGCACCGCCTACATAGATCCCTCGCATGAGCAGTTCACATTGGGGGGCGGATGCCTACGAGAATCTCAGGCCATGACTGATTTGACAGAAGGTGGTAGCTCAAGTCAAAATGCTCACTCACTGGCCACTCACCTCCTGCTGTGTGGCCCAGTTCCTAACAGGCCACGGACCAGTCCCAGTCTATAGCTGGGGGCTGGGGACCCCTGCTTTCAGGGCACCGTAACTTTCTCAAGGGAAAGGACAATGCATGTTGGTAGCTCAACAAATGAGGCTGCACTGAGGACCTTACAGAAAGAGAGGTTCCTGACTCAAGCAAAATGTGAAAAAACTTATGATGGCCGGGCACGGTGGCTCACGCCTGTAATCCCAGCACTTTGGGAGTCTGAGGTGGGCAGATCAGGAGGTCAGTAGTTCCAGACCAGCCTAACCAACATGGTGAAACCCCGTCTCTACTAAAAACACAAAAATTAGCCAGGCATGGTGGCGCATGCCTGTAATCCCAGCTGCTCAGGAGGCTGAGGCAGGAGTATCACTCGAACCCAGGAGGCAGAGGTTGCAATGAACCGACATCACACCACTGCACACTCCTGTAGTGACAGAGGGAGACTTTCTCTCAAAAAAAAAAAAAGTTATCACACTTTTGATTCCAATGGAAATTTGAATATTTACTGCATATTTAATAACATTAGTCAACTGTTACTGCTTAGGAATCATAAAGGCATTGTGGTGAAATCTTTAAAAGTTTTAATCTTTTAGCAATCTATATTAAAATAGCAGGGATTAAATTATATCTGAGATTACTTCAAAATAATACTAGAGAGGAAAAAGTATCAGGAGAGGGGCAATTTTTTTACAGGTTTCATGTGAATACATATTTATCAGATAAATATTACAGGTCATCACGTTATCTAACTACATACAGCTTTGCAAGACTAGGAATCACAGTTTGTTGACCAAAGTATACAAATGCATTGTATATACAATGTACAAGGACAATGACAGTGTCTACATGATTTACTTCTAGCTGCACTTGTGGGTGTGTTTACGTGTGTCCATGTGAATCAACTGAGATTATATCAGAAACTGGCAAGTATACATTGTTATAATTTTCTTCTGAAATCCCTGTGTCTTTTCTTATCTTCATAGCACCCTAAGAAATAACAGAACAAAAATTCCACTTCACAAAGGGTCAGAGTCAGCATCCCTGATATCAAGGATAACTGACATCATTGGCCAGGGGTTAATGGCTGGATGACAGGTTCATTATATTCTTCTGTCTTCCTCAGCATATATATTTGAAATTTTCCATAAGAAAAAAATATATATTGTTTTAAAATAAAGATTTCTGGGCCCCCAGCAGATTTTTCTCTCAATGGCTCTCCACTGTCATTACTAGGAAATTCTCCAACAGTACTCTTCCTTACCTACCTATGCTATAGGATCTATTAGTACTGGGAGGCAGGGGAAGGGGCTTTTTAATCAAAGCTCCCATTCTAAATATCATCCTTAGGAAGAAGTATCTTATTGGAGTAATTTATGCAAGATATGCATCTAAAAGAATTAAAGGAAATCTTGAAAATCTGAAAGATCATTTCTTTCAGGGAGGAACTCTAGATTTTAGATTGAAGAAATCACACTTGCAATTTACCTCTACAACAACTCTATCTCACGTCACCCTGTGCCTAGGTCAGTAAAATCCCACCACACTAACCCTCTGCTTCCTCAAGCATGCTAAAGTTCATTTTGCCTAACAGCTTGCATTTGTACCATATGTTTTATTCAAGGATGCTTTTCTCTTTTTTTTTTCTTTTCTTTTCTTCTTGAGACAGGGTCTCATTTTGTAACTCAGGCTGGAGCACAGTGACATGATCACAGCTCACTGCAGCCTTGAGGACTGGGTTCATGCAGTCCTCCCACCTCAGCCTCCCAAGTAGCTGAGACTACAGGTCTGCATGACTACGCCCAGCTAATTTTTCTACTTTTTGTAAAGACAAGGTTTTGCCATGTTGCCCAGTCTGGGTCTCAACTCCTGGGTTTAAGCTATTTGTCTGCCTCAGCCTCCCAAAGTGCTGTATTACAGGCATAAGCCACTGTGCCTGGCACTTAAGGACGCTTTTCCTTCCGATCATTCCATGGCTGGCTCATACACTTCATTCTTATCTCTACCTCAAAGCTGCACTTTCGGGAAGGCCTTCCCTGATACTTCATCAGTACAAACTCCTTTTGACCTTAAGCTGTTACTTCAGGACTCTTATGTCACTAAACGAAACTATTTTATTTGCATTATTTATATGTCAGTCTCTCATATCAGGAATATAAGATCTCTGACTATAAAGTTCTTGTATGATGCATCTTAACCTCCTATCACAGGGTCTAGCTAATATAGTTATTTAAAAAAATAGGTATTGAAAACCTGAATACCTATTTCTGAATATCTGAAATATGTACATTTGGAAGGGTTCTTTCCTGTGTCCCTACATCATGCTGCAGGTTGTAAACACAAATGCTACAGGGCTCAGATGGGTACTAAAGGCAAAGAAAAACTATAGCACTTGAACTGATCTAAAGGAGGCAGATGCTTTTCAGCTTGAACCATTGTTGCCAGGCTACAATGCAGATCTAACGTGGTCAGATCTTCCCATTAATTCATGAGATGCTACAGATCCATTTTTTTATTCTTTCAATTTTAACTGTTGGCAACCAACTGGAAAAAAAGTTGCATGTGAATCACCAGTTGCAAGCTCTGTTCATACAAGTAAGACAATTCGAGATTAATTAAAAGGAGAAACTGGGAAAAGATACTGAGAAGACTGGACAGTGGTATGTTTAATGGGGAACAATGGGAAACAACCTAAACATTCAGCACTACGGGGATTCTGAAATAATTTGTGGCAAACTTATTTGATTAAGTCTAGCTGTATTTATCAATGTGGCTAGATCTCAAAAACACAGAGTTGGATAAAAAAAATCAAATTGCAGATCAATACACAAAATATAATAGCATTCATGTAAAACTTCGAATGCCCAAAACCATTCTACATATTGTTTATAATACATAGTAATAGTTTAAGTATAGAAACCTAGATTGGCAAGATACATATCAAATTCATGATCCTGGTTGCCTCTCAGGGTGGTAGTAGAGTGGAACTGAGAATATGGGACACCTGCCTTATCTGTAATGCGCTATTTCTTTCATTCATAAATCTGTTCGTTCTGGATAGTGGGTGTCTAAGTGTTCACTATGTGCTTTTCTTTTTAAAACATTTCAGAATTTAAAAAAAAATTCGCGGGTGATAGAACAACACCCTATCCTAGAAGCCAGGAGACTGGAGTTGTCTTTGCTCTGCCTTTTCTAGCATGGATACAATCTCAAGATATAGTTTCCCATTAGCTAATGTGGGAGGAGTATGTGGTGTTCCTTCAGTCTCTTCCATCCAAGGCCCTGTAAATCTAAAACCTTCCCACCTCCCACTCCCACACTGGGAAGGCTACCCAGACCAGGCAATGAAACGTGGATTTCTTCCCTCCTTTAAGAGCTCTTTCTCTCAGCCTGCAATTCCTTCTCCAGAAGCTGTAAGTATAATGGAAGTAGAACTGTCTTTGGCGACAGGGAGACACCTGCATCAATGAGACTTTCTCAGCCTCAAATTCCCCATTTCTAAAAGGGGGATTATAACACCTACCCATAAAATTGTAGAGAGGTTTAGATATAACGTTATGTCTAGGGCCCGACCAAAGCAGCTATTAATAGTGATAACAGACTCTCATTTAGGGGCTCAGCATCGTCGTCGCTGGACAGAATCACACTTTTCCCACTGTCTTGGAGCCTGTTAGTTTAGCCGCGAGAAGTCCGGACAACCAATGGAAAACAATCAAGGAACAGTTGAAAGGCGACACTCTGGTTCTGCCTTCGGGTTTGCTCGAACAGCATTCTGGGAATTGTAGTTCATGGGATCTGACACTTACCGAGGGGCGGAGTAGCTTCCGGGAAGGATACTGCATTTCCCGTTTCTACGTCCACTGCACCCGTTTATTGCGTCTTGATTCTGGGTCACAGAGCCTAAAACGACACTCCCAGCCATGAGTCTTCCTTTCTATGCGCGCCGGAGTTACAGCTGAAGGCAGGACAGAAGAAGCAATGAAATGCCAAGGGCGGAGACGCAGGCGACAATGGGGGAGCAGGAAAAGGCGGGGCTTCCGCCTGGGGCATGGACACTCCGCCTCCTCACGTCACTTCCGTAAACAAAGGGAGCTGCGGAGGAGAGGGTCCCGGGATGTGACCGGGACCCTACTTGGGGTTGCGGCGGTGGCGTCTGAAGCTGTCGGGTCTTTGCGGGTTGCGGAAGGGGGCCCCAATCCCCTTCTTCTTCAGGTATGTAGTGGAAGCAAAGAAACTTCCGCAACCTGCCCCTTTAGGCCCTTCCCACTGCTGTGGTCACTGCTGGGTACCGGGCAGTGAAGGGTCAACGCTTCGGCAGATTGGGGAAGGGGAATGAAATGATGTCAAGAGGGATCCCCAGTGGTCCTGCTTGGAGGCAAAATCTGGCACTTAAAACCAGCGTGTGAATAAGTAACTATGAGCAGTTTACTTAAGCCTTCTTTACAACATTCTTTGCTGTTTAATATACAAGAAGGGTTTCGGTGCTCTTGTGACAGATGTGACTTTCCAAAAACGAGTAAATCGCGAGTGCTGGCTCCCCAGAACATTGTGGTTTAGACCAACATTAGTTTACTTGCATTGCTTTACTTCCTAGATGTGTTTTTGTTTTTGTTTTTTTTCTTGTACCACCTACTGTGTATTAGCATCGTTAAATTTCAGGCCAGCGTGTTTATGCGTATCGTAAGTTTTTACAGATCCTTGCCTCTTCAGAGAACTAATAACCCATTGTATCTATTCAGTCATCTTTCAAAGTTCTATTTAATTTGTGCTTCATGTTGAGACAACCCCACAATTACTGTTCTGCTACCAAAAATGCTTTTTTTTTTTTTTTTTTTTTTTTTTTTTTTTTTTTTTTCTCTGAGACGGAGTCTCGCTCTGTAGCCAAGCTGGAGTACAGTGGCGTGATCTCGGCTCACTGCAATCTCCGCCTCCCTGGTTCAAGCGATTCCCCTGCCTCAGTCTTCCGAGTAGCTTGGGCTACCGGCGTGCACCACCACGCCTGGCCCATACTTTGTATTTTGGTAGAGACAGGGATTCGCCGTGTTGGCCAGGATGGTCTCGATCTCCTGACCTCATGATCCGCCCGCCTCAGTCTCCCAAAGTGCTGGGATTACAGGCGTGAGCCACTGCTCCCGGCCCAAAAATGCTTCTTAAAAGAAAAATTGTTAGCCGAAGTTTAAGTGGATTTACAGTTGGTATCTGGGATTACAGACAGGGCATTGGAGCCTTTCCCAGAAAGCTCTTCTTTGGGGGTATTGTAGCTTCAGTTGTGATTGTCTAGCGTCAGCCAATTTAAGGTCAGTGGTTTCAATTCCAGTGCCAGTGGCGCTGAGTCCAGGAAAAAGCAAAAAAAAAAAAAAAAAAAAAAAAAAAAAGTATTTTCATTAAATTTCTCAAATAATTATTGTAAGCGACAGCAATGGGTTTGAACTTTTTGAATGGTCATGGCATGCTTAAATTAAACACAACATGCAAAATATGGCCTAATGTTTCTTAAGACAATTTACAGTCTGATGAGGTAGATAGCCATGTAAATTGTTCATCTTATGATACATGAAATAATGAAGAAAAATTTAACATTATGCACAAATAATACATGGAAGGGTATTTTAAAATAGATGGAAGGTAGAAAAACAGAGCTGATTAATACATAAAGTAAGGGGACTGTATAGAGATAAACAGGAGGCCTTACACATATTGCCCATGGAAGGGCCCTCTGTAACTTCACATTATTAACTTTTTTGATACGGACAAAACCAAATATATATCATAAAATTCATGTTTGTAAGGAAATGGTTAGAGAAGGCGTATTCAAAATAGGCAACAAACAAGTTTGATTTTCTAGAACTTCACTTGATTACCAAACTATAATCAGTATTAGCCCTAGCTAGAAACAGTTTCTGTTAAGTGGTTGAACTAAGGCTTCTAGTTGCTTTTTAAAATGCTAGCAAAATCCCCCTGACAATTTTACATCTGTTTGAATCTAGTTGGTTCTTCTTGAGCATACATTTTGGAAGAGAGACCTAAAGGCCATCTGAAGCTTGAATCAGGCTGGGAATATTACGTGAATCATTTGTTTATTGTTTACATATTGTTCCCCTTGTAAAATGTAAGCTTCTTGAGGGCAAGGGCTTTGTTTCGTTCAGTGCCGTCTCCCCAGTACCCACAATAGGTCTGGCTTGTGGAAGAGAATCAGTAAATATTTGTAGGATGCGGGAATAAAGAAATGGCAAAAACAAACAAAGAAAAAACTTGTCTACCAGACAATTTGCTGGGGGCTTATGGGTACATAGTAGAGTAGATTAAACCTAAGAGACCCATTTTCTAACTTCTTCTTGTGTCCTCTGGAATTCGTGATCCTCTTTTGACCCATGAAATGGGTCTTTGAATTTCTTCCATGTTTGTATACTATAGCATACATATATAATTGTTGTATTTCCTTACTTAGGTCTTAAGAAGCTGGCCGTGGTGCAATAAGGAACTTAAAACAATGGAAGAACGGAAAGTGAAGAGGAGGAGTCCTAAGTCTTTTAGTGCCCACTGTACTCAGGTTGTCAATGCCAAAAAAAATGCCATTCCAGTGAGTAAAAGCACAGGGTTTTCCAATCCTGCATCACAGGCAGCTTCACAGCGGCCAAAGTTAAAAAGGTGAATTCTGTTCTTTTTACATGTTCACAGTAAAATGTCGCTAAAGTAAATCCTGACTCAACTACTTCTTAAAACATTTTTTTAGTCTTATCTTGACTTTTGAAACAGTTGAGGCATCTATTATGTGTGATTTAGAGAAAAATATAAGAAAGTTACTGTGTATAGAGATTAGAAAATGCAAAATGAAGTATTGGTTTGAAGGCCCTTACTTTGTCTCATATGAAAATATACAAGAAAACTTGTTGACTATGTTGATGAACTAGTCAGAAATGGGAAAAGTGAAAACGTGAAATAAAGTCAGCAGGGTTTTTTGTTCTCTCTCTCTCTCTCTCTCTCTCCCTCTCTCTCTCTCTCTTCACTAAGCTGAGTGTTTGTGCCTTGGTAGTTTTTTTAAATTTATTTTTAATTTTACATAGGTATATATTTTAAATATGGGGTCTCACTGTGTTGCCCAGGCCAACCTTGAACTTCTGGGCTCAAGGGATCCGCCTTCCTCAGCCTTCTGAGGGGCTGTAACAGCAAGTGTGTGCCACCGCACCCAGCTTGCAGTTTTTATTTCTAAAAAATAATGATGTCATTGTTTTGCATAAATAATTTCTGGTTTTTATAAAAATTCAAACACAGGAAAAAAGAAATTCAAAATGCAAAAATTCTAACATCTAGAAATAATCGTTATTTGTATTTGGCAAACATTATCTGCATCCGGGATATTTAAAGGAAATAGAAGTGACAAGTTTATATTATATGTTACTGTTACATATATGTAAGTATTTTGTAGTATTAGGTATTTGGAAGGAAAGATTATAGCTTTATAGAAAAAAGTGTCATATAATGTCAATCTTTTTTTTTTTTTTTAAGACAGAGTCTCACTGTGTTGCCCAGGCTGGAGTGCAGTGGCACAGTCTCAGCTCACTGCAACCTCTGCCTCCCAGGTTCAAGTGATTCTGCTGCCTGAGCCTCCCAAGTAGCTAAAGGTGCTGGTTACCACGCCTGGCTAATTTTTTGTATTTTTAGTAGAGATGGGGTTTCACCATGTCAGACAGCATGGTCTCGATCTCCTGACCTCATGATCTGCCCGCCTTAGCCTCCCAAAGTGCTGGGATTAGAGGCATGAGCCACCACACCTGGCTCCTCTTTCTAATTATTAAATAAATTTACTCACATCCAAACTCATCCTGCTGAGTTAGTTAAGGAAATGCCTGTTGCATTCTGTAGTTGCTGGGTTTACACCTAATAAGAGATGAGATTACTGCCTTGATGATAATCTCTCTTTATGGAAGCAGAAGGGATATAGCCAAAGCCAAGAGAACATTTGGAAGAAGTATTCCAATGAGCACCAAATGATAAACAAGAGTTTTGAGGGTTTCCTTTTAATAAAGTTTCAGAATGAAAAGGGGTTTTCCTCATGGAGGAGTTTAATTTAAAGTCAGATTTTGAATAAGTTTATAGTTGGTAGAAAAAGAAAACCAAGAGATTTTTTTAAATAATCACTCTTTTCTCTATATTTTTAAAAGCAGTTTCTTTGTGTCATTGTCGTTTTTACTGGTGGTTTAATTTCCACACCGTCTTCTAGATGTAGGCTTCCTGAGGCCTGGGACTATATGCATCATCGTTGTGTGCCTAACAGCACTTACAGTGGGGCTTTGCACATAGTACAATTTCATTATGTGCTTTTGTATTGTTGAATTGTGTTAACATAAAGTGAGAGTGTGACATAACATTGAAGCAGGAATAAACAGGTTTTTATCTTTTGTGTTTGTTTTCTGAGAGGGTTTTCAAATGATGTACTAATGTGAAACCTTTACTTGGAGAACACTTCCTAATTTGAGAGGAAAACATACATTTGTCATGCTGAAACCTCACACTCTGTAATAGTTTATCTCAGATTTTAAATGTGAATATGAATCTCTCAGGGATTTTTTTTAGAATACAGATTCCACATCAGTGTGGGATGGGACTTCAGGTGAGCATTTCTAAGAAGCTCACAAGTGAGGTTGCTTCTATGGGTCATGGACAGCACTTTTAGTAACAAGGTATTACATAATGTATGTAATATATATAAAATGCAGACCTTGCTTTGGGAAGAACTGTTATTGACCTACTGTCAACAATGTACATATGCTAAAATGTCTTTCACGTTAGGAGTATTAGTTGCTTTGGCTGGGTGAGGTGGCTCATGCCTGTAATCCTAGCACTTTGGGAGGCCAAGGTGGGTGGATTACCTGAGGTCAAGAGTTCAAGACCAGCCTGACCAACACGGTGAACCCCCGTCACTACTAAAAATACCAAAAAAATTAGCCAGGTGCTGTGGTGCACATCTGTAATCCCAGCTACTCTGGAGGCTGAGACAGGAGAATCGCTTGAACCCAGAGAGCAGAGGTTGTGGTGAGCCGAGATCATGCCACTGCACTCCAGCCTGGGCAACAGAGTGAGACTTCATCTCAAAAACAAACAAAAAAGAATATTAGTCTCTTGTGTGCCCCCTCTCCTGCCTTCCCTGGGCGTGTGTGTGTGTGTGTGAACACACACACACATACACACACACACACACACACACACATGCCCTATTTATCTTATCCTTATTATGGTGAGGACAGCTGTGGGAAGATGTCTTCATTCAGCATTATGTTAAGTCGAGTACTGAATATACTTCCGTGTCAGGATTTGTAGTGTGCATTGTCTTATAAAGATAAATTACTCCTTCTCCCATTTTGGCTATTTAGCCCCTACTTGTTCTTTAAGGCTTCTTTCACTTATCACTTGTAGGAGGCCTTCTCTGGTTGGCCCCAGGCTGAGTGAACTGCTCTTTCTCTCTCTTCCTATATCGCAGTGTGTGTAACATCATCACTCAAATATTTGAGAGCCTGGTATATGCCAGACACGTGTAATAAGGACTGATTTAGTCTAGGGGTTCCGAAAAGGCCTTCCTGAGGAAATAACATTTAAACTGAGATTTGAAGATGTGTGGGAGGCATCCTGGCAAAGATGGCAGTAAGTGGAAGGATGCTAATGTAGGCAGGGGATTAGCATGTAAGAAGATAAGAGAATGGATTTCTAGGAAACTAAAGAAATTCAGTGGCTAGAGCATAAACAGGGAGAATAGGGTTTCTTAGGGATATAAGATTATATCTAGCAGGCAATGCAAAGCTGCTACTGAAGCTTCTTTTTTTTTTTTTTTTTTTTTTTTTGACACAGAGTCTTGCTCTGTCACCCAGGCTGGAGTGCAGTGGTGTGATCTCAGCTCACTGCAACCTCCGCCTCCTGGGTTCAAAGAGATTCTCCTGCTTCCACCTCCTGAGTAGCTAGGACTACAGGTGTGTGCCACCACACCTGGCTAATTTTTGTGTTTTTAGTAGAGACAGGGTTTCGCTATCTTGGCCATGTTGCTCCCCCGACCTGGGCCTCCCAGAGTGCTGGGATTACAGGTGTGAGCCACCATGCCCGGCCTACTGAAGCATTTTTAATTAAGCAAATTATATAATCTGACTTTTCTTTTTAGAAATGGACTTGGCTGCCCTGTGGGGAGAGAGGGAGATCAGGGATCACTCACAGAGATAGGGAGACTGGTTGGGAAGCTGTTTGGTTAAGAGATGGAATGGTGGCAGGGGAGAAAGAAAACTGGAGAAATTTGATGTTTTGTGGGTAGAATTGATAGGACTTCATGATTGCATGTAGGAGCCTTAGGAAGTTGGAGGAGTCAAGGATGATAACAAGTTTTTAGCATTCCATTACATGGTGATCATGAATTTAAATATCTTCCCTTCTTAGACTGGGCATTTGTGGATAATGTCAGCTACAGAGTAGGGACCCTATAACCACTTGTAGAACCACTGATAGTTCAAGGAACAAATAACTTTTAGAAGGGAAAGGTGTGACTGAGAAATGAAATGTAAAGCATAGGATCTTAAAGACTTTAGTTTTCTTTTCTGCAGTCCAAAGAATTAGCATATTATATAAATATATTAATCAAACTTTTTATATGCCTTCATAGTAATATTTTATACATTTGTTTGAGGTTTTTCACAACCTGTTTTTTCTTTTTTTGAGATGGAGTCTCACTCTGTTGCCCAGGTGGAGTGCAGTGGCGTGATCTCAGCTCACTGCAACCTCCGCCTCATGAGTTCAAGTGATTCTCCTGCCTCAGCCTCCTGAGCACAACCTGTTTTTTCTTTTGTTTTCTGGCTTGGAGTTTCTAGTTTTATTTAGTATTGACTTTATTTGATTTATTGCTTTTAAGGGAAATTCCATTTACTTCACTAAAAAATTAATATAAAATAGCTTAAAAAGATAGAATTAATGTTAATTGCATCGTATTTACAGAGTGATGAAAGAGAAGACCAAACCTCAGGGTGGAGAAGGAAAAGGCGCTCAGTCAACTCCGATTCAGCACTCCTTCCTCACAGATGTCTCAGATGTTCAGGAGATGGAGAGAGGGCTGCTAAGTCTTTTGAATGATTTCCACTCTGGAAAACTTCAAGCATTTGGTAAGCAATCGATGTTTCTCTGCTGTATCTTTCTCTACGATGTTTGCAACCTATTTTGTGTGTGTATTTTACTCTCCTTTTCAAAGTGTCAGTTTCTTTCTTAAGAAAAAAATAGCCCACAGGCATAAAAGGCAATCATTTTATCTTAGAATATAACTTGCCTTCTAAAACTTCTGGGAAAAAGTTACTTTTAAGAGGAAGGGTTAGTTGAAAGTCAAAGTAGGATTGCTATTATGAAGTAAGTATCTTGCACGTTTAACCAATAAGAGGGACAGTCTTGGTCACCTAAAATATTGTAGACTTAGTATCTTCATTTTGAAAGTGTCAAGATTATTTTCCTTTACCCTCTTATGCTTAAACTTGTTTCTTGCCCAGGATTCCTGATTTAAAGTTAGAACTTAAAAGAATCCAGTTTTCTTGTTTTCTTTTTTTTTTTTTTGAGACGGAGTTTCGCTCCTGTTACCCAGGCTGGAGTGCAATGGCGCGATCTCGGCTCACCGCAGCCTCTGCCCCCTGGGTTCAGGCAATTCTCCTGCCTCAGCCTCCTGAGTAGCTGGGATTACAGGCACGCGCCATAACGCCCAGCTAATTTTTTGTATTTTTAGTAGAGACGGGGTTTCACCGTGTTGACCAGGATGGTCTCGATCTCTTGACCTCGTGATCCACCCGCCTCGGCCTCCCAAAGTGCTGGGATTACAGGCTTGAGCCACCGAGCCCGGCCAGTTTTCTTGTTTTCTTCATGATGACATAAGAATAGTTAACTGATTGTCCCATTAAAAATTCTGAACAGGTATTTTTTTTGATAGACACAGAGTTCACAAAAGATATAGTCAGATTTTTCATGTGCAGTTTGAAACTTACTTGTAAGCTTTTTCTAATGATAAAATTATTTCCCAATATTTTAAAAAGCAATTTCAATATTGTTGAATATATATAATCTTTTAAACAAATGTTTTAACTTCTCCAATTTTTAGAAGATGCATAATCTTATAAAAATGCATAAATGTCCACATACATATTGATTTTTTTAAATATTTTTTCCCTTCCCCATGTTTTTCTTACTTGACTTCCCTGTTCCCTCCCTTATCCCTTCTGCTAATTCCACTTCCCCTCATCCCAACCATTTGTTAACAATCCAGGTATATATCTTTTCATATTTTTATTTTCATTATTTAATACAAATGGTATCTTATATAAGATATTCTGTATCTTGCTTTCCTGCATAAAGAGTATCTGATGGAACTCTCTCTAATGCGCCTCAGATGGCTCTAGTTCTTAATGGCAACATAATATTCCAAGTTGTGAATATACTCTAGTTTATTCAACCATATCCCTATTGAAAGGCATTACTTTGTTTCTCATTTTGAGCCACCAAACACAATGGTGTAGTGAACATCATTTTACATATATCCTTAGGCCGGTGCTTTTATTCTTTCAGGATTGAGTCTCATGAGTGGGATTGCTGGGTCAAAGCATATATGTAATTTTAATAGAAGTATACAGATTGCTTTGCAAAAAAAAAAAAAAAAATACTGCACTTCTAGGTTCCATCAACAATTTATGAAAGAACATTTTCCCCTGAATTCCCACCAAGCTGTAGTTATTATTTGTCTTTTAATTTTTACCGGTCTCTTGGTGTAAAGTGAGATGTCTTTTATTACAGTTGAGTTTGAAGATCCATGTGTGTTTGCTAGATTGTTTGGAAGGTCATTTTCAGGACCTTTCCTCAGTTTTCTACTTGGTTATGTATCCTTTTGTTGGCCCTTGTAAAGAGCCCTTTGTGTTTTAGACACTACCCCTCTGACCTCTATTATATATTTATTTTTGTTTACTGAATTTATTTTGTCTGTGCATTTTTTATGAGATATTTAACCTTGTAAAAGTTTTTACTTTTTGCATTCTCAAACATGTCTGTATCTTTTCTTTCATAGTTTCTGGGTTTTCAGCCTTGGTTCTGTTAATATTTGAAAAGAAGACTGAAAAGAGATAAATAATGTAAAAGTACATTGTTTAGCTCACAAAAATACTTTATTGTATCCCGACCTCCTTGCTAAGTTTAGCCCATCCCAGTAAGGCGGTATCTTCAGAATACTTTTACTTCCCCTGTCTTCCCTTCTTCCCTCCTACCCCTGAGATGTGATCTTGGGACCACTTCCATGCCTTTGCTTTTTCCCAGCACCTTTCCTCCCCTACTCCAAAAACTTTGTGTTTTTGGACTGAAGTCCTTTCTTGTCGTTGTCTGTTATCCTACTGATTACTCTTTCTAATAAAAGTATTGCAGATGAGAATTCCATTCCCAGTGAGATTCTTTCTTACCAGGTAATTTATATTTTTCTGTCTCGATGATTAAAAGATGTTTTCCTTTTATCTTTAAAGGTTAGGCATTTTCCAGGATATGCTTAGGACTGTGTCTTTTCTCATCAATCTGCCTGGGAATCAGTGAGCCCTTCATTTCTGCTGACTCATCTTTCATGTCACGTAACATATTTTCTATTGTTTATTATTTCTCTTCCGTCTCTTCTGTTTTCGCCTCTGAAGCTTCTGTTGTTCTCATGGTAGGTCACCTAGATCCGTCCTCTGATTCCCATCTTTTCGCCTATGATTTCTACCTCTTTATATTTTTACTGTACATCTGCATACATACACGCAAATATACACACAAACACATATCTGGAGATATTTCTGTTTTTTCCACTTGACCTTCCAAGTTCCTAATGGTGAAAAACATTACTAAAATAGAGAAAATATGACATTTTACTGTGAAGAAAGGACAATTTTGAGAGAGCTATAACTAGCTTCAACATTAGTAGTCCTTAACATAATGTACTATAGTCCATTTATGAAGATGTTATAAAGCCGGCTAGAGAAAACTAGTATAATTTATATTAATTCATATTCAGGATATGTACTTCAACTTTAGCTGAGGTATATTTTCCTAAAGGAAAAAGAAAAAGGTTTTTTCTTGGAAAAAAGTATACTATCAAGGGATTGCAGAGTCTGTACTTAAAATTGAAGGAAAAGATCATACATTATATGTATAAATTAGTTGCTCTGGGCAGATAATGTCACTTCAGAGGACTCTTGGTCAATACATAACATAAGACCTATCCGTTAGCAGTTAAGTTGTCTTGACAACTGTGTAACAATGAAAAATACTACATTGTGTTGCTCATGCTTCAGAAATCTTTTCATTTAGATTTCTTAGAAGTCATTATTGAATTTTTTTTTTTTTTTTAGACAGGGTCTCTTTCTGTCACTCAGGCTGAAGTGCAGTGGTATGATCACAGCTCACTGCAGCCTCCGCCTCCTTGGGCTCAAGCCATCCTCCTACCTCAGCCTCCCAAGTATCTGGGGCTACAGGCACACACCACCACACTGGCTAGTTTTTGTATTTCTTTTGTAGAGATGAGGTTTCACCATGTTGCCCAGGCTGATCTTGAACTCCTGGACGCAAGCATTTCTTACACCTTGGCCTCCCAAAGTGTTACGATTAGAGGCATGAGCCACTGTGCCCAGCCAGAACTCTTTTCTTTTTTTGTTTGAGACAGGGTTTTGCAGTCTTACTCAGGCTGGAGTGCGGCGGTGTGATCATGGTTCACTGCAGCCTCAACTTCCCCAAGCTTATGTGATCCTCCCACCTCAGCCTCCCAAGTGGCTGGGATTACAGGCATGTGCCACCACGCCTGGCTCGTTGGCTAATTTTTTGTATTGTTGTAGAGATTAGGTTTTACCATGTTGCCCAGGCTGGTGTCGAACTCATGGGTTGAAGCGATACATCAGCCTTGGCCTCCCATCATGCTGGGATTTTAGGCATGAGCCACCTCACTGGGCCTAAAACTCTTCCTTTTTTTTTTTTTTAAGACAGAGTCTCACTCTGTCACCAGATTGGAGTACAATGGCACAATCTTGGCTCACTGCAACCTCTACCTTCTGGGTTCAAGCCATTCTCCTGCCTCAGTCTCCCAAGTAGCTGGGATTACAGGCACCCGCCACTATGCCTGGCTGATTTTTTGTATTTTTAGTAGAGATGGCCTTTCACTACGTTGGCCAGGCTGGTGGTCTCCAGCTCCTGACCTCAAGTGATCCGCCCACCTCAGCCTCTCAAAGTGCTGGGATTACAGGCATGAGCCATTGTGCCCAGCCGGGCCTAGAACTCTTAATTTCACTCAAATTATTATAAAATGTTGGGTCACTCAGTTCAAACAGCAGTTGTCAAACTGGACATGATTAAATGGTGCTGTTTTGCTTTTACATATTACTGTTGAAGAAAATATATTTTCTCTACTTAAGGGATGATTTTGATTTTGATTTTCTTTCTTTTTTTCTTTTTTTTTTTTTTCTTTTTTTTTTTTTTTTTTTTTTTGAGACAGGATCTTGCTCTATCACCTACGCTGGAGTGTGGAACACAGCTCACTACCACCTTCACGTGCTGGCTGGGCTCAAGCAATTCTCCTGCCTCAGTCTTCTGAGTAGCTGCGACCAGAGGCATGTGCCACCATGCCTAGCTAATGTGTTTCTTTTTAAATTTTTTTTAGAGGTAGGGTGTTACCATGTTGCCCAGGCCAGTCTTGAACTCCTGGGCTCAAGCAGTCCTACTGCCTCAACCTCCCAAGTGTGGGGATTTTAGATACAAGCCACCATACACAGCCTGATTTTGCTTTTTAAAAAGAAATATTTCCTATATGATTTGCTTCAGTACCCAAGGTCATTTCTTAGGTTGGTCATAGTTCTCCTGGTCAGCAATTTGATTTGTTATTAAACACAGAAAATATTAATGATTATCTAATTTACAGAAGAAAGAAAACTTGTTTCTTTTAGAGGGCCTAGAGTTTAAGTGTTTTGACTCAAGGCTCTTATTTCGAACTGTCCTAATGATTATTAATGTTCTGGAATGTTCCCAAGGAAATGAATGTTCCATTGAACAGATGGAACATGTTCGGGGAATGCAGGAGAAATTAGCTCGCTTGAATCTGGAGCTCTATGGGGAGTTAGAGGAGCTTCCTGAGGATAAGAGAAAAACAGCCAGCGACTCCAATCTGGATAGGCTGCTGTCAGATGTAAGTATCATTCTTTGGCTTTGTTCTTTTAAAAAATATTTTTATTGCAAAAAATTTAGCGTTTGAACTATTTTAATTTATACAATTATGTGGTTTTTAGTATATTCACAATGTTGTGCAGATTGCTATTGAACTGCAGAACATGTTCACCACCCCAAAAAGAAACCCTGTACCACTCCATCTCTCCTCTCCCCATCCCCTAGCAAACCCTAATCTACTTTCTGCCTTTATGGATTTGCCTCTTGTGGACATTTCATATCAGTGGAATTATACAGTATGTGGCCTAAATGGGTAATTTTTTTGTTTTTTTTTTTGAGACAGAGTCTCGCTCTGTCATCAGGCGCCAGGCTGGAGTGCAGTGGCACAATCTTGGCTCACTGTAACCTCTGTCTCCCGGGTTCAGTCAATTGTCCTGCCTGAGCCTCCCGAGTAGCTGGGACTACAGGCACACACCACCACACCCAGCTAATTTTTGTATTTTTAGTAGAGACGGGGTTTCACCACGTTGGCCAGGATGGTCTCAATCTCTTGACCTCGTGATCTGCCCGCCTTGGCCTCCCAAAGTGCTGGGATTACAGGCATCAGCCACCTCTCCTGGCTGAAGTGGATAATTTTATTTAATGTTCAAGTTTCATACATGTTGTAAAAACTTTCCTCTTTTTTAAAAGAAACATATTCCAAGGAAGTTATCGTATTTACATCTAAGCATGTATTCTCAGAATACAGATACTGGCAAATCTGAAAGCAAAACATTTGCTTCTGTACAGATATAATAAAATCTTAAGATATAGAGGATAGTCTAAAACACCTTTTCTGACATGATAATACATTTTGTGTTATATACTCAGGTGGTGGTTACTTGTTTTTAAATAGAGAACTACATTTGGTGTTTCTGTTAATTTAGTACACTGCCATGTGTATGACTTTGCTAGGGCTGCCAAAACAGAGTACCACAGACTGGGTGGCTTTAACAACAGAAACTATGTTTTTAAAATTCTGGAGGCCAAAAGTTGGAGCTCAAGTTGGCAGATTCGTTTTTTTCTGAGGCCTCTGAGTTTGTAGGTAGCCGTCAGGTTCACATGGCTTCTTCCTCTATGTCAAGTGTCCAACTTTGCTTTTCCTGCCAGTCACATTAGATCAGAGCCCACCCTAATGACCTCATTGTGACTTAATTACCTGTTTAAAACCCCTGTCTTCAAATCTACTCACATTCAGGCTGGGTGCAGTGGCTCATACCTGTAATCCCAGCACTTCGGGAGGCCAAGGTGGGTGGATCACCTGAGGTCAAGAGTTCGAAACCAGCCTGACCAACACAGTGAAACCCTATCTCTACTAAAAACACAAAAATTAGCTCAGTGTGGTGGTGTGCACCTGTAATCTAAGCTATTAGGAGGCTGAGGCAGGAGTATCACTTGAACCCAGGAGGCGGAGGTTGCAGTGAACCGAGATTGCACTACTGCACTCCAGCCTGGCAGACAGAGTGAGACTCTATCTCAAAAAAAAAAAAAAAAAAAAAATCGACTCACATTTGGAGATACTGGGGGTGAGGACTGAAACATGAATTTTGGAGGGTACACATTTTAGCACATAACATGAGGTATGTTTTTTTATTATTATTATTTATTTTTAAATTTTTTTTTCTTTTTTGAATAAGAGATGGGGTTTCACCATGTTGGCCAGGCCGGTCTCAAACTCCTCTCCTCAGGTGATCCACCCACCTTGGCCTCCCAAAGTGCTGGGATTACAGGTGTGAGCCACCACGCCCGGCCGAGGTATGATTGTTACACTGAGAAATGTTAATTGAATTTGCCTTCTAAATTTTTTTGGAACTAAAATAAATAAAAATTGAATACACTTTAGTTCTAGATTCCCTACTAACAAAAATGGATAATTTCCACTGTTTTTCTCTCTTCTGAATAAGTAAATGTGAGAGAACTTGTATGCCAACACTTTCACTATTTCCAGTCTATAATCTTTGTATTTCAAGTCTGTCATATTCAGTCTTGCACGTATTTCCATTTACAGTTCATTGTTTGTTTGTTTTGAGACAGGGTCTCACTTTGTCACCCAGGCTGGAGTGCAGTGGCACTATCTCAGCTCACTGCAGCCTCAACTTCCTGAACTCAAAGCAATCCTCCTGCCTCAGCACCCCCAAGTAGCTGGGACTATAGGCATGAGCCACCATACCTGGCTAATTTTTGTATTTTTAGTAGAGATGGGGTTTCACCATGTTGTACAGGCTGGTCTCGAACTCCTGAACTCAAGTGATCCACCCACCTTGGCCTCCCCAAGTGCTGGGATTACTAGTGTGAACCACAGTGCCCAGCCTTACCAGTTCATGTTTTATATTTGTTTTCCTCTTAACAGATAGAAATATAATTTGCTATACATTTAGGAGAATAACAGTGGTATAGTGAAAACAACACTGCATTCGAAACCAGAAAGCCTTTGTTGAGTTCAGGGTCTACATTTGGGTTATAACTGAGCAACACTGAGCCATTTAGTTAACATTTTTTTGTAATTCAGATTTTTCCTTCTGTAAGATAAAAATGCTGTGGTCTGAATGTGTATGTCCTCCCCAGAAAGCTTATGTTGAATCCTAACTTAGAAGGTAGTGGTAGGAGGAGACAGGGCCTTTGGGAGGTGATTCGGGCAAGAATGTGATTAATGTCCTTATAAAAAAGGCCCAAGAGAAACCCCTTATCCCTTCTACCATGTGAGGACACGGGGAGGAAACCCTCCTGTTCCATGAACCAGGAAGAGGTTCGTGCCCTCCCCAGACGTCAGATCTGCTAGCTCCTTAATTTTGGACTTTCTACCCTGTAGAACTATGAGAAGTAAATTTCTATTGTTTGTAAGCCACCAGTTTATGGTGTTTGTTATAGTGGCCCAAACAGCCTAAGACAACTCGAGATAAATTCTACCTCAATAGAAAATTGAGTGACATGAAATCTTGCAATCTTTGATAGTTTTAAAGATTTTGATCATTTAAATGGCAACTTTTTTTTCTTTTAAAAACTGTTAAAATTAGAGATGATTGTTATTATGCCTGGTTTTAGGAATACTTATAAAACTCCAGTTTTTATCATCTGTCCTCATACTCTATTTTTTTGTAGAGACAGGGTTTTGTTATGTTGCTCAGGCTGGTTTTGAACTCCTGGGCTCAAGCAATCCTCTCCCCTCAGCCTTCCAAAGTGCTAGGATTACAGGCAAGAGCCACCATGCCTGGCCTCTCTTCTCATATTCTTGTTTCATACATGTTAATGCTACTTTATAATTATTTTTGCAAAAAGGAATTTTTCGGCCTGAAAATTTTTTGAAAGTTTTTTTCTTTCGTATTCTGCCTTTGCATTTAAAGAAAGCTTTTTTTTTTTTTTTTTTTTTTCTGAGACAGAATCTCATTCTGTCGCCCAGACTGGAGTGCAGTGGCACTAACAGAGTTCACTGCAGCCTTAAACTCCTGAGTCCAAACAATTCTCCCACCTCAGCCTCCTGACTAGCTGGACCACAGGTATGCATCACCATGCCTGGCTAATTTTTTTTTTTTTTTTTTTTTGTAGAGATGAGGTCTTACCATCTTGCTCAGGCTGTTCTGGAGCTCCTGGGCTCATACAATTCTCCTGCCTTGGCCTCTCAAAGTGGCAGGATTATAAGCACGAGTCACTGTGCCCAACACAAGAAAGCTTAAATGAAAAAATAATGTATTTAAAAACAAATAGTTAACAACTGTTGATACTGGTCTTATAAAAATTAAAAATAAATTTGTTTCTTTGTTTTGCAGTTAGAAGAATTGAATTCTTCCATGTATCCTTTGCCTACTCTCAACAGTGAAAAGTTTACAACTTATAATTTCTGGTGAATAGTCTCAATCAGGTTTTAGAAAGATGTGTTATTTAGATACAGTGAAAAGAGAGTATGATTCACTAGAGGTATCACTCTTCCTCCTTGGTTTTCTTTCCTTTCTTTGCTCTTTTCTTTTCTTTCTCTTTTTTCTTTCTTTCTTTTTTTTAGAAACAGGGTTTCACTCCATGGCCCAGAATGGAGTGCAGTACCATGATCACGGCTCACCACAGTCTCGGCCTCCCAGGCTGAAGCAGTCTTCCCACTGCAACCTCCCAAAGTTCTGGGATTACGGGGGTGAGGCACCATTCCCTGCCCACTTTGGGTTCCAAATGGAATTTTCTTGTTGTTTTCTATGCTGAAATTTTGTTTCTGGTTTATTCTGCTTTGTTTTGTACTGCTTTTGCATGTTTAAGACAAATTATTATTTTTAATCATGAGAATTGAGGATTAGGTTAGTTGCTATATAAGTTATTCTGAAGCTTAGATTCTGAGGCTTTGGCAGTGAGATATTCAGAGATAATCTACTATACCTAATTTAATATCATCACATAGGAAATTTTAGGTGAATAAAATTGAAAACTAGATATTATTAAAATGAAGCCTTTGAGGGATGCTTACACAGCTTGTGAAATGACATTTCATAATTAAATGTAGTTAGTGTATTACAGGATTAGCGTAAAGAAACCACCCAGACACATGTAGAATAGTCAGGTTTTGACATTTCAATTTAGAGCAATTATTTTAAGAACTTTTCAAAGTGTATTTTTGAACATAACAATAGGCACAATGGTAAGGTACAAAAGAACAATGAGGGATGACCTTGCCCATAAAATAATTTAATTTGAGAGGTAAGATACCTTCTTTGAACCAGTTATTAAGATACAAAGGATACTGGTTGTAGAGATTTGATGTTTTAAATTTGGTTCTACATTTTGATAATGTAACTTTGGGCAAACTGTTTAACATCTCAGAGGGTTCTCTGTCATACAGGGTAATTGCTACATGTGATGATGTGTATGTGAAATTTCCAAACTATATAAAAATTACTATTATTACTATAAGATTATATTCATACTGTTAATAACTGCTGAATTGTGCAGGAACAACAATTAAGAAATCAGGGTCAGGCATGGTGAGCCACCATGCCTGTAATCCCAGTACTTTGGGAGGCCTAGGCAGGCAGATCACTTGAGGTCAGGGGTTTAAGACTAGCCTGGCCAACATAGTAAAACCCTGTCTCTACTAAAAATAGAAAAATTAGCTGGGTATGGTAGCAGGCACCTGTTATCCCAGCTACCTAGGAGGCTGAGGCAGGAGAATTGCTTCAATCTGGGAGGCAGAGGTTGCAGTGAACCAAGATTGTGCCATTGCACTCCAGCCTGGGCAAAAGAAATCAGGAGGTATATACAAGTTCTATAATGGCAATTAATAGCTACTCTTCATGAATACTTACTGTTTTCTCAGTACTGTATAAAGTGTTTTATGTCCATTATCTTATTTGGCTCCACTTGGAAGTAGATGGTGTTATGCCCCCATTTTGTAGAGAAAGAAAATAAGGTGTTACATAAACTGTGGGGAGAGATTAATGTAATATTTCATTGTCAAGAAAGAGTTAAAACAGGGATAAGATTTGAGTTAATCAAGGGGCTTTTCTTGCAAAAAGTTCTTTTTAACTATATTCCTTCAATGCTTCATATTCTTTCTCTGCTATGACACTTTAATATCTCCTATCTTGGTTTGTGTCTTTTTTTTTTTTTTTTTTTTTTTTTTTTTTTTGAGATGGTTCTTGCTCTGTCGCTCAGGCTGGAGCAGTAGCGTAATCTCGGCTCACTGCAACCTCCTCCACCTCATTCAAGCAATTCTTGTGCCTCAGCCTCCTAGGTAGCCGGGATTATAGGCATGCACCACCACACCCTGCTAATTCTTGTATTTTTAATAGAAATGGTGTTTCACAATGTTGGCCAGGCTGTTCTTGAACTCCCAACCTTAGGTGATCCACCCACCCCGGCCTCCCAAAGTGCTGGGATTACAGGTGTGAGTCACCATGCCCGGCCCTTTTTTGTGAGTTTTTGTTAAACATTTAGAATTTTTTTTTTTAAAACTACTTTCTGTGACTCAACCTGTGGTGGAATTTACCCACCACGAACAAATCAGCAGAATATCCTGTATAATACAAGAGTGTAGGCTTTGGAATGCTTGGTAAGCAGCCGTGTAACCTTGAACAAAATTTGGCCACCATAGTTTCCTCACCTGTAATAGGTGTTCTCTCAGTACTTAAACTCTCCCCTTCTAATTTCCCTCTCTGTCATGACTGCCTCTGTCAATTCAGTCTCCAAGAATATTTTCAGATGCTTTCAAGGACCATGGCAGACACTGCTAATTAGGCATGGCATTCTCTGCCATTGAGCCTGGATATGGATATGAAATCTGTTTGCCGTCTCTTCTTTACAGTTGTCAGGCATCATCAGTATCATCAGTTCTGCTTTTATTTTTCCTTCACTGTCTACATAATCCAGGACCTCGTCACCTGCTTCCATACCTTTTCGATTTTCTCTTCCAGTTCTAGAGTTGCACTGTTCAATACAGTAGTCACTAAGACATTTCAAAGACTTAATATTTTTAAAAGAGCATAAAATATCTCAATTTTTACAATGATTACATGTTGAAATAATTCTTAAAATATTATATATTTACTTTTGAGACAGAGCCTTGCTCCGTCACCCAGGCTAGAGTGAAGTGACATGATCATGGCTCACTGCAGCCTCAACTTCCTGGGTTCAGTTGATCTCCCACCTCAACCTCCTGAGTAGCTAGGACTACAGGTATACTTTATGCCTGGCTAATTTGTTTTTTTAAGAGACAGGGTCTTGCCATGTTGCCAAGATTGGTCTCATACTCCTGGGCTCAAGCAGTCCTCCTGCCTCAGCCTCCCAAAGTGCTGGGATTACAGGCGAGAGTCACTGCTCCCAGCCTGCACTGTATTTCTATTGGACAGTGTTGCTCTAAACTTTAGACCTTGCTACAAAATTAATATTCCTGAAACATCACTTTCTCCCTGTCATTTCTATTTTTTATCAATTTTTTAAAACCATGTTAACCCTTTTAAAGGTTCTTAATAATTGGATCACATATTTTTCATTCTTTTCATTCCCCTCAGGCTGGTTTTCTGGATGCCCAAGAACACATCGTGTTCATTCTTACCATAATGGCTTTGTTCAGGTTGTACCTCCCACCTCGAGTTACTCTCACCTCCTTGTTCTCCTTACGTTACATTCAAGATGACCACTTCCATAAAGAATTTCATTTGTACCTCAACCTAGCGTTCTGCATTATTTTATTTTCTATTGATTTTTACATGTGTTAAATCTCAGCCTTGCCACTGGACAAGAATGTCTTTGATGGCAATGCTTATGTCTGTACATTTTGCATCCTCTGCCATACATGTACTGCAAGCATTTAGTTGCTTTCGGTATATTCATATCATTGAGTTGGGTCTTGAAAAATAAATAACAGGTGGATAAATACAGGTCATGAGAAAAATGAAAGACAGTGATTGTAAGAAAGGAGGACGAATACATGCAAGATTCCCATCCTATTTCCAGTCTTCCTGAGGAACAATTAAGGTAATTATAGAAAAGATTTTAGACCTGTAAAGAGTTTATTTTTGGACTTGTACACAGAATTGTTTTCCCAAAGATGATAAAGTGGTGTCTTCTCAAAAGATTTTTTAAATCTAGTGTCTTGTCGTATTTGTCTCTAATCAGCTCCTTACTATGGAAATTATTATTGATGCATTAAAAATAATTCTGGGTCAGTTGTGGTGGCTCACGCCTGTAATCCCAGCCCTTTGGGAGGCCAAGGCAGGAGGGTTGCCTGAGGCCGGGAGTTCAAGACCAGCCTAGGCAACGTATCGAGGCCCCCCCCATCCTAACCAAGAATGGAAAAATTAGCCAGGTGTGCTGGCATGTGCCTTGGGAGGCTGAGGTGGGAGGATTGCTTGAGCCCACGAATTCAAGGCTGCAGTGAGGTATGAACATACTACTGCACTCCAGCCAGGGCAACAGAGTGAATTCCTGTCTCTAAAATTAAAAAAAAAAGTATTCAAATTCTAGACAGAGTATAATGCACTACATTTTAAAATTGTCTTACCACATCTTAGTGTCTCAGTAGCAACACAGAGCTTTTCCTCAGAGCATATTTCTGTTTTAAATACCTCTTTCTCTTTGCTTCTGAATGTAATTTTCAGAAATGTAAAAGAAGTACCCTTTACAGAATGAAAATCTTAACTGATGAATCCAGACAAAAACTCCATTTGGCAGATGCACAAGATGTTCCAAATACTTCTACTAGCTAAAATGAAATGCAGTTTGCTTTCTTGTGATTTGAAGAGAAGCAGCAGTCTTTACTTTTCCAGCCAAATCCAGTAGCAGAATCATCTTCCACAAGGAATTAAAGTAATTAAAGTGCAAGTGCAATGATCATTTTCACATACTTCTTTTAGTAAATGTGACTCACTGTAACTCATCGTAACTGGAGGCCTAGGCCTTTTGAAGGCTTAATCAGGAAATGTGATGCAGAGATTGTGCTGCTATGCTTCATATTGTTGCCTTACGGGATTATACTTGAAATATATTGTACTAATGTTCTTGACAGGGCTGAGGGATTTGTCTTCCCCGAGCTCACCAAACTTATTCCAGTGTTGATTGCAAGTTGGTGATGCACAGGCGTCTTGTGGCAGTCCAGCTTCAGTTTACGTTAGACAATCAGTACACACGCTGGTGTGTTTTCCAGTGGCCAGTGATAAGAAATTAAATACGTGTCTGTGAGATTTGCTATTTTTTAATAAAGTAATCGTTTTAAGTTAGTCTCTGTTGTCTGTTTTGAAGAAATACATAGAGTCTTCAATCTGGGCAATACAAAGGTTCAATCCTTAAAAGTAAACTGTGTTTGTAAAATTTGAGGTTCTAAAACTTCTTGCAAATTCTGTGCCTTGTAGATATTTAAATACTGGTATGATGAAAGAATGTGAGCTTTAAAGTTACTTAGACCTTAACTTGAATCCCCATTCTGCCCCTTAGCTTTCTGTTAATGTGCATTTACTCAGGTTGGGTGTTTTGTTTTTTTTTTTTTTTTGACAATCTGGCAAATGAGGCCAATAACCAAGTTGGTAGTGGTTGTATGGGGAGTAAGTGAAAAAGTGCATATAAGATGTTTAGCACAGGCTGGGCATGGTGGCTCATGCCTTTAATCCCAGCACTTTGGGAGGCTGAGGCAGGTGGATCAGGGATTCAAGACCAGCCTGGCCAACATGGTGAAACCCCATCTCCACTACAAACACACATACACACAAATTAGCTGGGTATGGTGGTAGGCGCCTGTAATCCCAGCTACTTGGGAGGCTGAGACATGTGTATCACTTGAACCCAGGAGGCGGAGGTTGCAGTGAGCCGAGATTGTGCCAGTGTACTCTAGCCTGGGTGAACAGAGGAAGACTCTATCTCCAAAAAAAAAAAAAAGAAGAAGAAGAAGAAGATGCTTAGCACAATAGCTGATACCAGTAATGCTCAGTAAACATTCATTTTATCACCTTTTTAGAACACCTTTATTGAAACAGTAATTCATATGTCATAAAATGTACCCTTTTAAAGTGTACAATTCAGTGACTGTTAGTAGATTCATAGAGTTATATACCCATCACCATAATCTAATTCTAGAATATTTTCATCACCCTAAAAAGAAACCCATTAACAGTCACTCCTTGTCCCCTAAGCACTGCCCCCACCCACCCCCCAGCCTTTCGCAGCCACTAATCTACTTTCCAGCTGTCTGGATCTTCTAGACATTTTATATAAATGGAATCAAACAATATGTGGCCTTTTGTGAGTGGCTTCGTTTACTTAGCATGGTGTTTTCAAGGTTTTAAGCTTCATGTTATTGCATGTACTTCATTTTCTTTTTTTTTTCTTTTTTTTTTTTTTTGGCTGAATCATACTCCATGGTGTGGACAGAACACATTTTGTTACTTTATAGCTCAGTTACCTTTGCATTGCGGAAGATGTCCATGTTCTGTCTCCTTGTTTCCAGGCCACAGAAAGCAGCACCTGATTGGGGGAGGGAGGAGAAGGACTTATTGAATAGTTCTTAATTTTGATTGTAATAATCGTTGGCTTTTTGAATTCAAAGCATTTTGATCAGTTTATTTAATTGGTCTTTTAAATACCCATTTTAAAAATTACATTACGGAGGAAACTTCATTTGGGTTGTGAGAATAGGGATTTAAGGGGAAAAAGTAGTACTCTAGAGTTTGACAGGGTGAAAGGACACTTTGTCATGTGACACATTTTTTATAGATCGGTCCTGAGATAGAATAAAGCAAAAGCTGTTTCCTCTGCGTTATCACAGAGCAGTAGATTGACCTTATTTATTTGCTTGGTCCATTTTCCCTTTGTGTCACAGGGCCCCAGAGGAGACCAAGGTATCAAAATTTTAGCTTATCTAATTTGTATCCTTTCACACTACTTAAAGACATGTTCAAGGCAACAGGAAAAAAAAATACGGTTCCTGGGTAAACATAGGGGTGCAGTGGTGGGTGGGGCCGTGGGCCAGCAGGCTGGCTCCCTGTTGTTGGATCACTATGGAGATGACCCTGTCTCTGCCCCACCCCCTCCCTCAGCCATGAGGCAGAGGCAAGAGGATTGCTTAAGCCCTGGAGTTCTAGGCTATAGTGCACGATGATGATTTTACTGGCACACAGATGAATAAGATACTTTAAATAAAAATAGAGTGCACAATGACCAGGCCTGTGACTAGCCACTGCACTCCAGCCTGGGCAGCATAGCAAGAGCCTGTCTCTCATAAGAAATTTTACTAGAATAAAACTTAATGTTTATTACATAGACGTTGCATATTCATTGTAGAAAAAAACTGAATTACAGATGATTTTTAAAACTCTACCGGAGCAAGCCATTTCACCTATTTGTGTACATACTCCCAGATTTCTTAAACACGTTGTGAAAAATAGATTATACCATTCTGATGGTTTTTTCTAAGCTGCTTTTTGTACCTAATGTATAGTGAGCGTCTTTTCCTGGCCATAATATTACATACCAAAGAAAAAGTCAGGCTTCACAACAAATAACTAAAGACATTTTGACCAGAAACTAATGAAAGATTTTTTAGTTTTGTTTTTGCTCCTCCTGTATAATGCTGAAATTGGCAATTCTGCAATAACATTAACATTTTCTGAGGATCTGCTGAAGATGCACGTGACAAAGAGGCAGGAGCTCCACTTGCCCCATCACACAGCCTTAACATCGCTGGCTTCAAATGAGATCAAGCAAACGTTGGCTTCAGTGTCCAGGTCTCTTCTTGGGGTCCCACGGCCTTGCATCTGGCACCTCTGCTGGGTGCCTCACAGGGCTTCCGGGATGTGCAGAGACCCAAGGGACCCCTTTCTCCCACCGCAAGCTCTCTGGAGGCAGGGAAAGGCGCCGGGACCTGAGCCTAGCGGGCCTGGCACTGTGGCTGCGGAGAGAAGGGCGGTGGCCCGCAGGGGGCGGGCAGCCTCCGAGGGAGGTCCGTGTGGGCCGGGGCGCGGCAGCGGGCGGGGCTGCGGGCCTGCGGGGCGGGGTGCCGGCTCCGGGGCGGGGTGGCGGCTCCGGCTCGGAGTGTTGTTGGATCCCTATGGAGATAACCCTGTCCCTACCCCACCCCTCTCCCGAGCTGCGGGGCTGAGGGTGCGCTCGCTTTTCACTGCGCAGTTCCAAGAGGAGACAGCCGCCACTGTGCCGGGCCTTGTGACCACTTCCCAGAGGTAAAGCCTGTGATTTCTGGGCCGCGCAATTTTTTTTCTTGGGGGCGCCCGGGGCACCTCACCTGGGCCGGCTGTTTCCCAGTGCAGTCCAAGAAGACCTAAGCAGCGCTGAGGGGCGCTGGGCCCTCCCTTAGCAGCACTGGAATTAACCAAGATCCTCAAGAGGCTCTGGGGAGAAACAAAATCCACGCGTAAGGTCGGGGTTGCGCCGGGTTGTGGCAAGAAAACTCTTACCTCTCCAGAGAACTGATCTGGGATTGAAGTAAAAAGTTCTTGAGCACTTTGTAAACGTTAATTTTCATAGGTTCACACCAACACCCTTCTTACTTCTGGCAGTTCTCACCCTCTTTCCTCCTATAACCTCCAAAAATATAGGGAGGAGGGTGGGGAGTAGGTTGGGGGAATGAAGAAGAAATACAAAAAATCTACTGTGAATACAGGTCGTGGTCATAACTATAGCTCTAAGCGTTAATATGCTAAGATCTGATAAATGGGACAAATAAAACGGTGGTACTTTAAAATATTTATCGATTTGAAAGTACCGATGCTGCGCTTATTAATAGACTTGATGTATGTATCAGAACAGATCCTGACATCATCGGTATTAAAGTTCACTGCAACCCATGCAATTGTATCCCTGCTCGTTATAGTCTGTTTTGCAGGAACTGACATTTGTGCTCCTCAGAAACCTCAAAAATCATGCTCTAAAAGCAATGATTGCAGTGGGAGAAAGAAGGGTTAAGGACTTGGGAGTTTTATAGCAACAATCGCTTCTTGTTTGTTACAGCTTTAATTTCATAGCCTTAAGCTTGTACATCAGTGAGCACATCCAGCATTTGAAAATACTAGCCCCGAGACCCTAAACAGTGCTGAGGGGCGCTGGGCCCTCCCTCCAGGACCCTGGAGTCCCTTAGCAGCTCTGGAATTAACCAAGACTCTCAAAAGGCTCTGGGGAGAAACAAAATCCACACGGAGGGTAAGGTTTGCGCTGGGCGTGGCAAGAAAACTTACCTCTCCAGAGAACTGATTTGGGATCGAAGTAAAGTTCCTGAACACTTTGTAAACGCTGATTTTCATAGGTTCACACCAACGCCCTTCTTCTGTCAGTTCTCACCCTCTTTCCTCCTGTATGATCCAAAATGGTATTTTCTATCACCATCTGTACTGTCAATAGCCCAGGTTTCCTCAAAACACATTATTTTCATTATCCATTGCTTAGCATGTATTTAATAACAATTATATACTGTCATGTATTTTTACATGCCGTAAATGTGGGACATTTAACTCAACTGGAATTGTCTTTCATTTCCGTTTTTTTCACCAATCACACTCACTTTTCTTCTACTCCAGTTCTTTTCTGCAATCTTTAGAACCAGATAATTTTTTGGAGGCATATTTCAGGAAGTAAATTTTAGATAATCAAATAAAGGGATCATTGCACAATTTGCACCTGTGAATTGCCGAAACATTTGAATGTAGGTACAAATCTCTGCCAAGAAACCATGTTTTTTTTTTGTTTTTGTTTTTGTTTTTGTTTTTTTGAGACGGAGTTTTGCTCTTGTTACCCAGGCTGGAGTGCAATGGCGCAATCTCGGCTCACCGCAACCTCCACCTCCTGGGTTCAGGCAATTCTCCTGCCTCAGCCTCCTGAGCAGCTGGTACCACAGGCACGCGCCACCATGCCCAGCTAATTTTTTTGTATTTTTAGTAGAGACGGGGTTTCAGCATGTTGACCAGGATGGTCTCGATCTCTCGACCTCGTGATCCACCCGCCTCGGCCTCCCAAAGTGCTGGGATTACAGGCTTGAGCCACCGCACCTGGCCCCATGTTTTAATTTCTAATCCACTCTGTCTACTATAGTGGAGTAGGACCAGACTAACTTGCATTTCTCCAGCTGTATAACAGATCACCTGTGGAATCACAGTTAACTGACATTATGGCTCTTGTGTGTGATCCCAGTGAGGATTTAGCTCCCTGTATGGGCTGGTAGTTGTTCAGTTATTTCATCTTTTAATTTGGCTCAGGCTGTTCTGAGTGGAAAAAACAAAAACAACTTTTATTCTCTATACTCTCACACACACAGTACAACCCTTCACCTCTTGTCACCAAAGTGTGTAGGAATTTCTTCCCACTGACAACCAATTCTCCAGTGGCCATCAACTTGATGTCCTGTAATTTAACCCAGTTCTGACACTGTGTAACTGGAGTTAGTGTCAGATCCCACAGGGTAAGGGCTCAGTCCCAAAAGACCGCCCCCCCACTTCAAATGCCAATCACAAGTTGTAACTATGTATTGTTTATAATTAACCAACCAGTTACAAATCTGGATTCCCACAAGCCCCTCCTCCAGTCTGATTAATTTGCTAGAGCGACTCACGGAATTCAAGGAAACACTTTACTTATCCATTTATTATAAAGGATATTACAAAGGATACATAAGAATAACCAGATGGAAGAGGCACACAGAGAAAGACATGTGGGCAAGGGTACCGAGTTTCCATGTTCAGCCATCCCAAAGATTTCTGAATCTTGTCCATTGGGATTTTAATGGAGGATTCATTACATAGGCACAATTGACTACATCTTTGGCCATTGGTGATCACTTAGCTTGAGCCCTTTTCTCCTCCCTAGAGGTCAGGGGATGGAGCAGAAATTTCCAGCTCTATAATCATATGGTTGTTTTCCCTGGTAACCAGCCCCCATCCTGAAGCTGCCTAGTGGTCCATCAAGATTCACTTCATCTGAACAAAAGACGCTCCTATCACCCAGGGAATTTCAAGGGATTTCAGAGCTCTGTGTCAGAACTAGGGTCAAAGACCCAATACTAGAACAAAAGATTCACCCAGCATCCCTATCTACAAGAGTTTAGGAGCCTTATGTCAGGAACCAGGGAAAAAGGCCAGAGACAAATAATATCTATTTCTTATTATTCTACCGTATCACAGGTTGTAACAGAGCAGGCCCATCCTTCTTTTGACTAAGCATAGAAGTGCCAATGTCAATTGCTGAATTCCTCATCAATATGCCAAATGGATAATCAGCCACGACATAGAAATGTATTTCCAAATACATCCATAGCAGTTGTTAAAGCACACTAAATATGGCCTGAGACGGACTCTGTACTTCTATATTTGAATCCTTGTGGATGAACTGCAACCTAACTTAATAGGTAGACAAGATTGAAAACCTAACTTAGGTGTATGTGCCTGTAACAATCGCTGAGTGTTGGCCAATCCCAGGAGCCATTCTTCAACCACTTATACACTGTTGAGTGTTCAAACTGTGTTCAAATAAGGCAAATGCTGAGCCGTAACCAATCTGGCTGTTCCTGTACCTCATTTCTGATTTCTGAACATTGCTTTACTTTTTTGTCTATAAATTTCTTCTGACCATGAGGTACCCCTGGAGTCTCTCTGAATCTGCTGTGATTCTGGGGGGCTGCCCGATTCACAAATCGTTCATTGCTCAATTAAATTCCTTTAAATTTAATTCAGTTGACATTCTCCTTTTAACACAGTTTTATATCCAATTCAAGTTAAACTCACACTTCAGGAAAAATCTAGTATAATTTTAAAACTTAATAGCCAATTACTACCTGTATAGCCTTGGATGATTTTCCGATTTTTTTTCCTTTTTCTTTTTTCTTTCTTTTTTTTTTTTTTTTTTTTTTTTTCCTTTTTTTTTGAGACGGAGTTTCACTCTTGTTACCCAGGCTGGAGTGCAATGGCGCGATCTCGGCTCACCGCAACCTCCGCCTCCTGGGCTCAGGCAATTCTCCTGCCTCAGCCTCCTAAGTAGCTGGGATTACAGGCACGCGCCACCACGCCCAGCTAGTTTTTTGTATTTTTTTTTAGTAGAGACGGGGTTTCACCATGTTGACCAGGATGGTCTCGATCTCTTGACCTCGTGATCCACCCGCCTCGGCCTCCCAAAGTGCTGGGATTACAGGCTTGAGCCACCGCGCCCGGCCTTTTTTTTTTTTTTTTTTTTTTTTTTTTTTTTTGAGTCAGGGTCTCACTGTGTTGCTTAGGCTGGAGTGCAGTGGCACAATCTCGGCTCAATGCAACCGCCCCATCCTGGGTACAAGCAATTCTTTTGCCTCAGCCTCCCGAGTAGCTGGGACCACAGGCATGTGCCACCACGCCCGGCTAATTTTTTTGTATTTGTAGTCGAGACGGGATTTCACCATGTTGGCCAGGATGGTCTTGATCTCTTGACCTCATGATCCGCCCGCCTCGGCCTCCCAAAGTGCTGGGATTACAGGCGTGAGCCACCGCGCCTGGCCAAGATCATTCTTAAATGATCATGGCCAGATGCAGTGGCTCATGCCTGTAATCCCAGCACTTTGGTAGGCCAAGGCAGGCGGATCACCTGAGGCCGGGAGTTCGAGACCAGCCTGACCAACGTGGAGAAATCTCATCTCCACTAAAAATACAAAATTAGACAGGAGTGGTGGTGCATGCCTGTGATCCCAGCTACTCAGGGGGCTGAGGCAGGAGAATTGCTTGAACCTGGGAGGCAGAGGTTACGGTGAGCTAAGATTATGCCATTGCACTCCAGCCTGGGCAAGAAGAGTGAAACTCTGTCTCAAAAAAAAAGAAGAAAAGACACACAGAAAAGATGAAAAATAGTTCATAGTTTGGTTTTATACTCTAAAGTTTCGAGCCTCTCTTGGTATTAGAAGATACTGGTGACTGCTGTATTGTAATCATAATGCACAATAACTATTCTTGCCCCAGAATGAATTCTCATCTCAAATGAGTACCTTAAAATGCTTCCATTTATTCTAATGTACTGATGTCATAAAGAATAATCTGTCAAATCTACATTTAATTCAATTCTAAGCTTATTTTACCATATGACTCACTTCACATAATAATGGAAATTGCTGGGAAGATGATCACAGAGTTGATAAATTGTCACAGTTGTGACACAGTTGTCAAACCCTAACAGTGAAGGAATTTGTTTTTTTCTTACTAATAATTTGCTTTTTAGTCTTTGAATTTGGAAAATTGGCAGATGCATGTCTCTGTTTGTGCTGCTATACTAAAATACCTGAGACTGGGTAATTTACTGCTATACTAAAATACCTGAGACTGAGATTCGGGCAGCCCCCCAGAATCACAGCAGATTCAGAGAGACTCCAGGGGTGCCTCATGGTCAGAAGAAATTTATAGACAAAAAAGAATATATTTTCCACACAGTTCTGGAAGCTGGAAAGTCCAAGGTCAATGTGATGACAGGTCTGGTTAGCTGGTGAGGGCTGTTCTCTGTTTCCAAAAGGATGCCTTATTGTTACAAATTCTGCAGGGGAATAATACGCTGCTCTCACATGGCAGAAGGTGGAAGGGCAAGTGAGGTCAATACTGTGTGAAGCCTTGTAAGGGTCTGAAATTTCAGTTCACAAGGGAAGGAGCCCTCATAACCTATATGTCTTAAAGGCTCAAACTCTTAATATCATTATGTTGGCCATTAGGGCTTAACACCTGAATTTTGGAGGTGATACATTGAAACCCTAGCAATTATGGTTTGAATTGCAATTATAGAACAATTATCCATTTGTTGATTCAGCAAATACTTGCCAAATACCCATTCTATGGCAGACACTATTGTGGGAGGAAGTGTCCAAAATGCCTCCCAGTGGCCCCAGCTTCCTGGTCTTTATGCCCTTGTGAATCCCCTCCCCTTAGCTGTGGGCTAGACTTGCTTATAATACAGGAGTTGACCAACTTTTTCAGAAAGGCCAGATAATAAATATTTTGCTTTCTCAGTTATATAGTCTTTCTCCCAATTACCTAATTTTGTTATAGCAAAAAAAAAAAAAAAAAAAAGCAACCACAGAGGCCAGGTGTAGATCCAGAACTTTGGGAGACTGAGGTGGGAGGAGGATCACTCGAGGTCAGGAGTTTGAGACCAGCCTGGCCAACATGGCAAAACTCTGTCTCTACTAAAAATACAAAAAAAAAAAAAAAAAAATTAGCTGGACGTGGCAGTACACACCTGTAGTCCCAGCTACTTGTGAGGCTGAGGCAGGAGAATCACTTGAACCTGGGAGATGGAGGTTGCAATGAGCCAAGATTGTGCCACTGCGCTCCAGCCTTGGCGACAGAGCAAGACTCCGTCTCAAAAAAAAAAAAACAGGCTGGGCGCGGTGGCTCAAGCCTGTAATCCCAGCACTTTGGGAGGCCGAGGCGGGTGGATCACGAGGTCAAGAGATCGAGACCATCCTGGTCAACATGGTGAAACCCCGTCTCTACTAAAAATACAAAAAAATTAGCTGGGCATAGTGGTGCGTGCCTGTAATCCCAGCTACTCAGGAGGCTGAGGCAGGAGAATTGCCTGAACCCAGGAGGCGGAGGTTGCGGTGAGCCGAGATCGCACCATTGCACTCCAACCTGGGTAACAAGAGCGAAACTCCGTCTCAAAAAAAAAAAAAAAAAACAAAGACAAAAAAGCAATCACAGATAACACATGAATAAATGAGATTGTCTGTATCCCAATTAAACTTTATAAAATCTGGTGGTGGGACAGATGTGGCCTGCTGACTGTGTTTGCTAACCCCTGTTCTGATTAATCAAAAAGTGATAGTGTGTCACTTGTCACTTCTGAGGTGACGCCACGCAAGGGCTTTGGCTTCCATCTTGCCTGCCTCCTCTTGCCCTCTTGCTCACTCACTTGGGTGGAAGTGAGCTGCCATTTTGTGTGCTAAACTAGAGAGAGGCCCACATAGGAGGGGAGCCTCCGGCCAACAGCCAGCCAAGAACTGAGTCTCTCGCTCCAACTGTCTGGGAGAAACTGGATCCCACCAGCAACTACTGATGTGAGCTTGGAGGTTAATTCTTCCCCAGTCCAGCTGCGGCATCCCCAGCTGCCACTTAGATGGTGAGAGAACCTGAGCTGGGGACCCACCTAAGCTATGTTTATACTCGCGACTCACAGAAACTGTGAGATAATAAGTGTTTGTGATTTTAAGCCACTGAGTTTTGGGATAATTTGTTACACGAATTAAACAGTATGATAACCCCATTAGATAATCAATACCCACTATGATAGTCTACGTATAACAATGAGCAAAGGAAAACCCTGCATATTATTTTCCCCTCTTGGAGATTCATTGTGACCATTAAGCATATTAAAACATCAAAAACATCCTACAAAAAAGAAATAAGTTTAATATCCCAATCATTTAATCACAGATTCTGTTTTCAGGGGAAATGCTCATTGATATCTTATGGGACTGCTATTTGGAGGAATGTAAAATGCTAGAATAAGAAAAGAAATTATTCCACTAAAGAAGTAGCAATTGCCATCCTGCCATTTCTCCCTGGATTGAATAGCTAGTCAACAAAATTAATGTCTTAACATAATCAAAATAATCCTGAGGCAGGCAGTGCACGGTGGCTCATGCCTGTAATTCCAGCACTTTGGGAGGCTGAGGTGGGCAGATCACTTGAGGCCAGGAGTTCAAGACCAGCCTAGCCAACATGGTGAAACCCTATATCTACCTAAAATAAAAAAATTAGCCAGGCATGTTGGTGTGCACCTGTAATCCCAGCTACTTGAAAAGCTGAGGCAGGAAAATCACTTGAACCCGGGAGGCAGACACTGCAGTGAGCTGAGATTACACCACTTACTCCGGTCTGGGCAACAGAAAGAGACTCTGTCTCAAATGAATAATAATAATAATAATAATGATAATGATAATCTTGAGCTGGGAGCAGTTGGTCACACCTGTAGCCGCCAGCTACTCAGGAGGCTGAGGCTAGAGAATCACTTGAGGCAGAAGTTTGAGGCTGCAGTAAGCCATGATTATGCCACTGCACTGCATGGCTTACTGCAGTGAAATCCTGACCCTAAAAAAATAAACAGAAGGCCGGGCACGGTGGCTCACGCCTGTAATCCTAGCACTTCGGGAGGCCAAGGTGGGTGGATCACCTGAGGTCAGGAGTTCAAGACCAGCCTGGCCATCATGGTGAAACCCCATCTTAAAACAAACAAACAAACAAACAAACAAAACAGAAAGAGAAAAAATAATCCTGTTCAAATTTGTACATATATGCATGTATACACACACACATACCATATACTATACTATGCTCACATATTTAAGCCCACCAGCAGAGACAGCAATTATTCTTTCTGTAATGTTCAGCTCATTATATAACTCAGTAATCCCTTAACACAAAGTATAATAACAATTTTGAGAACTTGCTAAATAAAAATCCCATATGTTGGCTCTTGGAGGGATTTCACATACCAACAGCTGGGCGTCTTATGAAAGTAGGGATTTGTTTTCATTTAGTGTTGATTCAGAAGGAGGTATTTAATTTCCCACATTGCCAAGAGGTTTTTGTCTGAACAACACATTATGATATGTAGTTTGCCAAGACACATCGCTATCTTGCTTTACACATGAGGAAACTGAGGCCCAAATACTAAATCACTTGTAAAGCCTCAATTTTGGGGAGTCAGAACAGAGATCTAAATCTGGTGCTCACTGTTACGCTGGTCCTCTGTAACATTTCTAAAATTGTTCCTAATATGCTATATGCCTAACATATTCATTGAAAAAACGTGCTGCTTCTCTTGAAGTGTAATAAGAGCAGAGGCACTGCAAATGTCTGTCATATTCTAGAATTATTTTGACTCTTTAATAAAATTTCTAGCCAGGCATGGTGGCTCACGCCTGTAATCCCAGCACCTTCGGAGGCTGAGGTGGGTGGATCACGATGTGAGGGGCTCGAGACCAGCCTGACCAACATGGTGAAACCCCACCTCTACTTAAAAATACAAAAATTAGCCAGGCATGGTGGCCACACCTGTAATCCCAGCTACTTGGGCGGCTGAGGCAGGAGAATTGCTTGAACCCAGGAGGCGGAGGTTGCGGTGACCTGAGAGCGTGCCATTGCACTCCAGCCTGGGCGACAGGGCAAGACTGTGCCTCAATCAATCAATCAATCAATCTATCAATAAAGTTTTTTTCAGCTATACCAAGCCACGCTGTACTCTCTCTTAGAATTTACAGCAACAGAGGGTTGCTGAGAAACTTAGATGTTTGTGATGCTTTAATCCCAGCTAGAGTATCACTGACAAGTGTTTTTCCACCTTGAGTTTTACAAACCCCAGTAATGGACAATCTCTGGAGACAGCTAGAGCTGTCAAGTGATTTTTTTCCCGCTTAGATGGAGCCAAATCTTTCACTCTGACATCATCCACTGTTCCTAATTTTGTCTTCTGGGGATTCACAGACAATGTGTAATTGATTTTATAGATATGAAAAATCTTCAGATAGTTGATGTGTGTGTATATAGTGTGAGAAAGGGGTCCAATTCCTCTTCTCTCTTTTTTAAAACAGATAATCTATTTTCTATAAATGAAACAAGCCACCCTTCTCCTTCTGATTTGTCATCAAGCAAGCGCCCCTCTATAGCTGGGTCTATTTTGGAGTTTCTCTTCTGTTCCACGGGTTTATTGTCTGTCCCCTAACTAATACCTTATCATCATCACTACAGCTTTTTAGCAAGTCTTGATATCTAGAAACACGTCTCCCTTCCTTGTTTATCCAGACTGCCTTGACTGGTTTTGGCCCTTTAAAGTTCCATAAATATTTTAGAATCAGCTTTAAAGTTTTATGCGTCGCGTCACACACACACACACACTCACACACACACACACACTCACACACACACACCCCCCACAATTTGTTACTGAGATTGAGTTGATCTGTAGATCAAGTTGAGAGAGTTAATCTCTTCACTCCACTGAGTCCTCTAATCCATGAACAAGATGTATCTCTCCATTTATTTAGGACTTTAAACATATTTTTCAATGAAGTTTTATAATTTTCTTCATAAAGTTTGCCCTTTTAAAATTTTTTCTAGGTACTTAATAGTACTTGATGTTATTGTAAATGATATCATTTTATAAGCTTCTTGATTGAAATAGAGGATGTAGAAAAACATGCGGATCGTAAGTGTAGCATTCAATGAATCACAGCACGCAGGGGAGTCAAGGGCTCCCTTTCTCGGTCAGCACCAGCATGTGGAATCACCTCTTGAATCCCCTCCCAATCGTTACTCTCTGTTTCCTCCCCACATGTAAACCCTATATTGACGTCTTAAACACTACAGGGTAGAACTTCGGTAAATGAATCCACGCTGTATGTATTATTTTGTTCCCAGCTTCCTCTGTGTAATCTGCTCTGTGTGTAACTCATCCTTACTGTTTTGTGTAGCAGCAGACTGTTCATTGCATTGATATACAGTATTCTGTCACATGAATGCATGACAGTAGATTTCTCCACTGGACTACTGGTGGATGCTCGGGTTCTCTCCAGTTGGGAACGATCCAGTGCAGCATATTCTTGGTGATATATTTTAGTCCATATGTATCCTTTTTTCAGTTGGGTCAAGTTTGGCATTCCTCAGGAAATAACGCCAAATAGTTTTTGAAAGTACATACACCAATTTGCACTTTGACCAGCTGTATGTGAGAGCTCTAGATGCCTACCAACATGTGGCGCTGTCAGTTGTTCTGGGTAACAAACCATTCCAAAGGTTAGTAGCTTGAAATGGGAATCGTGTTATTTTTCACAATTCTATGGGTTGCCTGGCCTCAGTTGGGCAGTCCTTCTGCTTTGTATGTTGGGAGTTTGGGTGATTCACGTGGCTGCACTTACCTGGGAGCTTGGTTGGAACTGAAATAACCAAGATGACTTTATTTGCACATCTGGTGCTTTGACGGAGGTGGCTGAAACAGCTGGGGGCTGGCTCAAGCTCTCTCCGTATGGTTTCTTGTCATCCAGTATTCCAGCCCAGGCTTATTTACATGACAGCTGGATTCCAAGGGTGCAAAAATAGAAGCTGCAAGTCTTCTTAAGGTCCATGTCCATAAGTCACACATCATCACTTCCACAACATCCATTGGTTAAAACAAGCCAGTGCTAGTGCAGATTCAAGGAGAGGGAGAATAACAGACTCTACCTCTTGACAGAGAACTGGTCTGTGGGTACAGGGATGGGAGCAACTGTTCCTGGGCATGTGCACAGAAAATATGCTGTGTTCCTCCCTCTGGCCACAATTCACACTGGCAGCACACAGAATACATTTACTTCACACCAAGACACCACCAGTGTCTTCCAATTATGGTATGAGGCTTGAAGCCCAGTCTCGTGATCTCTGTCAGGTCCCGTTGCAAATGCGGCTTCTTGTTCATAACTCCTCTCAATCTGGAGACCTCTGGGCTCAAAAGACACATCATCTCTTTCCCTTGACATTCGGCTTAAAATGGTGGCCCAGAGACTTTATATTTCAAATTTTCTTGGTCCTTCTTATTTCAAGCTGGCCATGCTTTTGTGAGAACAAGGCTCTTGACAATTTTATGTGCTTTGTATATATCTAATTGTAATTTATTATATTAGACAGAAGCTATATTCACAGGTGAGCTGTGGATCAGGGTGCTGTGGACAAAGACTTTCAGATTCTTTGAAACTCTCTTACAGTTGACCCTTGACCAGTGTGGGAGTTTGGGGCACAGATTCCCAGTGCAGCTGAAAATTCATGTTTTTGTTTTGTTTTGTTTTGTTTTGTTTTGAGATGAAGTCTTGCTCTGTACCCCACACTGGACTGCAGTGGTGCAATCTTGGCTCACTGCCACCTCCACCTCTCAGATTCAAGCAATTCTCCTGCCTCAGCCTCTCGATCAGCTGGGATTACAGGTGCCCACCACCACGCCTGGCTAACTTTTGTACTTTTAGTAGAGATGTGGTTTTGCCATGTTAGCCAGACTGGTCTCGAACTCCTGACCTCGCGATCCACTCACCTCAGCCACACAAAGTGCTGGGATTACAGTTGTGAGCCACTGTGCCTGGATACGTGTAAACTTTGACTCCCCCAAAACATAGCTACTAATAGCCTACTGTTGACTGGAAGTCTTACTGATAACACAGTCGATTAACACATAATAGATGTTATGTGTATTACATACTGTATTCACTCAATAAAGTAGAGAAAAGAAAATGCTATTAAGAAAATCAGAAAGAAGAGAAAATATATTCACTGTTCATTAAGTGGAAATGAATCACCATAAAGGTCTTCATCCTCATCATTTTCATGTTGAGTAGGCTGAGGAGGAAGAGAAAGAGGAAGGTTGTTCTTGCTGTTCCAAAGGTAATTTTTTTTTTTTTTTGCCCCGCTAATTGTTGTATTTTTTGTAGAGGCAGGCTTTTGCCATGTTGCCCAGGCTTGTCTCAAACTCTTGAGCTCAAGCAATTCACCTGCCTCAGCCTCCGAAAGTGCTAGGATTATAGGCGTGAGCCACTGCACCTGGCCTAGGTATTCTTTATCACTAAAATTTGTCCCAAAGCTAAATAGATTTTTCAGATTAATTCATGTCTCTCACCTTGGACAACTAAAGAAGCCAATCAGCACTTTCTTTTTTTTTTTCTCTCTTTGAGACGGAGTCTCACTCTGTCACCCAGACTGGAGTGCAGTGGTGTGATCTCTGCTCACAGCAACCTCCGCCTCCCAAGTTCAAGTGATTTCCTGCCTCAGCCTTCTGAGTAGCTGGGATTACGGGTACCTGCCACCACACCTGGCTAATTTTTTGTATTTTTGGTAGAGATGGGGTTTCACCATGTTAGCCAGGATGGTCTCAATCTCCTGACCTTGTGATCTGCCCACCTCAGCCTCCCAAAGTTCTGGGACTACATATATAAGACACCACGCCCGATATAAGCCACCACGCCTGGCCTCCAATCAGCACTTTCTATATTCTGCTCACAATTTCTTTAGCCAGGTCTATAAATTCATTGACACATTTTCTATCCTCCACATTAGTGCAGGTAACAGTGTTACTAAATTTTCCGCTGCTAAGTAATGCCGGTCATCTCACTAGCCTTTCGTAACAATGTCACTGCTTTTCTAAACTCCACTAAACTGTCTCCTCTACACCCTTTTAATTTCCACTTGCCGAGTCCCAAAGTCAGTGTCATATGTTTTAAGTTATATTATGGCAATAATCTACTTCCAGGTACCAATTTTTTGTTATTGCTGGATAACAAACCATCCCGAAATTTAGTGGCTTCAAACAACAATCATTTATTATTTCCTATGGTTCTGAGGGTCAACTGGGCTCAGCTGGGCACTCGTTCTACCCCGTGTGTTATTGACAGGAGTCATCTATCCCTCTGCTCTGCAGTGCCACCCTTGACATAGGTCGAGTGTCCAAATGTATGTGAGTCTGTTTCTGGACTAATTGCTCTATTCCATTGGTTAGTTTATTCTTGTGCCAATATCTCATGCTGTTATTTACACTAGCTTTATAAAAAATAAGTCCTGCTATTAAGTAGAGAACGTCCAACCACTTTGTTCTTTTTAAAGTTGTCTTTGCTCGTCTTGACCCTTTACATTTGTATACACATTTTATAATCAGTTTGTCAAACACACACACAGCCATGCACACACACACACACACACACACACACACATGCGCACACACACACTACATCTGCTGGGTTTTCATGAGATTGTATTGAGTAATAGATTAACTTAGAAGAATCAATATCTTCCCAGATGTATACACTTCTTTAGAGCTTTAAAAATTTTCTCTGGATAAAATTTTTAGTATTCTGTGACTTGTCCCACCTTGATTTATATCAAATTTTGTTTTTAGTTTTTGTTTTTTTCAAGACAGGGTCTCATTTGGTTGCCCAGGCTGGAGGGGCAAGAAAACAGTTCAGTGCAGCTTCAACCTCCAGGACCCAAGTGATCCTCCCACTACAGCCTCCAGAGTAGGTGGAACTACAGGCATGCACCACCATTCTTGGCTAATTAAAAAAAAAATGTTTTTCATAGACACATGGTCTTGCTATATTGCACAGTCTAGTCTCAAACTCTCAGACTCAAGCAACCCTCCTGCCTCTGCCTATATTGGATTTTGAAATGCTATTATAAATGATACATTATTGCTTATTAAATGTTGGTAGTATACAGAAAACAACTGATTTCTGTATGGAAGCCTAGTGTGCAGCAACCTTGCCAAGCTTGTTTATAAAATCTGTCAATTTATCTGTAGATTCTTTCATCTTTTCTACATACAATTATGTTATTAATACATGATGACAATTTAATTTTTTTTTTTTTTGAGACAGTGTCTCACTTCGTCACCCAGCCTGGATTGCAGTGGCATGATCTAGACTCACTGCAATGTCTGCCTCCTGGGTTCAAGAAATTCTCCTGCCTCAGCCTCCTGAATAGCTGGGACCACAGGCATGTACCACCATGCCTAGCTACTTTTTCTATTTTTAGTAGAGATGGGGTTTTGCTATATTGGCCAGGCTCATTTTAAACTTCTGACCTCAAGTAATCCACCTGCCTCGGCCTCCCACAGTGCTGAGATTACAGGCATGAGCCACTGCCCCTGGCCTTTTTTTTTTTTTTTTTTTTTTTTTTTCAAAAAAAAAAAAATTATACACTTTATTTTATTGGTTTATCACATCAGAAAGATCCTCCAGAACAATGTTAAATAAAGATAGTGGTAGTGAACAGAGAGAAAGTTTTGCCATTTTACAATTACTGCTATGTCTGCTATAGGTTATTGTATTTGCCCTTATTCAGATTAGGAAGTTCCTTTCTTGTTCTGGTTTGCTGAGATCTTTTGTCATCAAGGGGTATTGAGGTTTATCAAAAACAGTTTTGGGGCCAGCTGCAAGGCTCTTAGCTGAAATCCCAGCACTTTGGGAGGCTGAGGCACAGTGGTGTACGCCTGTGGTCCCAGCTGAGGCTGAGATGGGAGGCTTGCTTGAACCCAGGAGGTTGAGGCTGCAACGAGCTAAGATCCAGCTGCTGTACTCCAGCCTGCGTAACAGAGCAAGATCCTGGCTAAACAAACAAACAAAAATTCCTTATATATACTGAGATTATCATATAATTCTCTCTCTTTTTTCTTTTGTTCATGATGAGAAGTACATTGATTTTGTAATGTCAAACAAAATTTACATAAATCCAACCTGGGGGTGATATATGATCTTTGATATATATTGCAGAGTTTTGTAGTTTCTAATATTTGGTAGGATTTTTGCATCCACATTTATGGTAATATATTTGTAATAATTCTTTCCTGTAAAGTCCTTAAGTTTTGGTGATAAGATTATATAAAGGTTGGCCAGGCGCGGTGGCTCATGCCTGTAATCCCAGCACTTTGGGAGGCTGAGGTGGGTGGATCACGAGGTCAAGAGATCGAGACCATCCTGGTCAACATGGTGAAACCCCGTCTCTACTAAAAATACAAAAATTAGCTGGGCATGATGGCGCACGCCTGTAGTCCCAGCTACTAGGGAGGCTGAGGCAGGAGAATTGCCTGAACCCAGGAGGCGGAGGTTGCGGTGAGCCGAGATCGCGCCATTGCACTCCAGCCTGGGTAACAAGAGCGAAACTCCATCTCAAAAAAAAAAAAAAAAAAGATTATATAAAGGTTATACCAACTTCATCAATGTGATGGATGGAATTTGGTTATACCAAATTCCCAGTGAACTTGGGAATCATTCCCTCTTTTTCTATTCTCTGAAGATTTTGTGTAAGTGTAGTGCCATTTCTTCCTTGAACGTTTGGTAGATACAGAAGTTGGTTCTAGGAGTAGGATGTTGCCTTAACAACAGCAACACATTCTAAATTATGTGGCATTAACATCCCATCTGGCAGCATGAAATTGTTGAAGACCTGAAAAGATGGCAATCCATGTTATGCAGGGGGAAAAATTTGTAAAACTATAGCCTGGAGTATATTAAAGGACATATCATATACCTAATGAGCTTGTACTTTCTGCAAAGAGGTAGAAAATGAACGTTGTTAGAATGAGTTTATTACTACAGGCCACGTTTGCCGAAGTACTAGAAGAAATAGAGGAGCTCAGAAAATATTTGACTGGTTTGCAATCAGGAATGTAAAAGAATTTAGCGAGGGCCTCAAAACTCAGGGATTTGCACAATTGGGAGGAATAACGGATTCACATCTTCAACTAGTAAAGAAAAGACTGAGAAGGCCTTTGAGCATGAAACGATGCTGAAAACTCTGCCTATTGGCAAGGACCAAGTCAAAAGTATGGTTGTCACACCATCGTTAGAAGCTCTGAATGAAACGAGGTGGTGCCCAGCAAATACTTTCAGCGGGAAAAACATCTCAGGGAAGGGAGACTTAGGGTTTGGCTTTTTCTAAGGAAGCCTGATAGGCTCAAAATATCTGTAGTTAACTTTGGAGAGAGGCTTCCATCTTTAGAGAGAGACACTCCAAAAATGTCTCTAAACAATTGTGACACATAGCACTGCTTAGAATTAAATACGTAATTTGGGATATATTTTGAGAAGTGGCATCGTCAAGGGAATCACTGGCATGGTCTAAAAGAGAATGTGATTGTTGGAGACAAAATGATCACTGGGCCCCAGCCTTCTGTAGCTGCATTTCAGGATTGTTATGAATCGTTGAATATGTCATCCTTCTTTAAGAATGGGACTATCTATTGCAATTGTCTGTCCCTGTTCTACCGTGATTTATATTGTTGACAGAGGCAAGGACCAGAAAACCTATTTTTTTAGTTCAAAGATATTTGGATCAAAGGGAGCTATATCTGTATCCACAGAGAGACTCTTGTGAATCATTCTTTGCTCAGGAACTCTGCGCTAAAAATATTGATGAGATGGAACTTTGGGGTTGTTTTCCTTAAAAATGTGTGAGTATGTTCTGCATATGGGAAAGGAAGGGAACTGATCCAAATGGTAAACTATGATAGGTTCTATTACTATTCATGCTTCATCTAATCCTCTTCCCTTGAATGTGGGCTGGACCTGGTGATTTGCTTTTAATCAACAGTATATAGCTAAAGTGATGAAATGTCACTTCTGAGGTTAGGTTACAAAGAGACTGCGGCTTCCCTCTGCTGTGCCCTCTTTTTTTTTTTTTTTTTTTTTTTTTTGAGACGGAGTTTTGCTCTTGTTACCCAGGCTGGAGTGCAATGGCACGATCTCGGCTCACTGCAACCTCTGCCTCCTGGGTTCAGGCAATTCTCCTGCCTCAGCCTCCTGAGTAGCTGGGATTACAGGTACAAGCCACCATGCCCAGCTAATTTTTTGTATTTTTAGTAGAGATGAGGTTTCACCATGTTGACCAGGATGGTCTTGATTTCTTGACCTCGTGATCCACCCGCCTCGGCCTCCCAAAGTGCTGGGATTACAGGCTTGAGCCACCGCGCCCGGCTGTGCCCTCTTTTGCTTTCTCATTTGCTCACTGTGATGGAAGCCTGCTGCCATGGGAGCTGTCATATGGAGAGGGCCATGTAGCAGAGAAGGCAAGGGAGGCCTCCAGCCAGCAGCTGGTGAGCACTGCCGTCCTCAGTCCAACAGAACATGAGGAATGAAATCCTGCCAACAACCACAAATGAGCTGCAGGGCCTTCAGTGAGACTGTGATCCCTGCAAACACCTTGACTATAACCTTCTCAGAGCCCTTGACACAGAGGTACTGGTTATGAACTGGATTGTATCCCCTCTTCCCACAAATTCATGTTATAACCTTAACCTCTAATATTATTGTATTTGCAGATAGTGCCTATAAGGAAATAATAAAGGTTAAATAAGGTGATGGGTTTTAATCTGAGAGGACTGGTGTCCCTTTTTTTTTTTTTTTTTTTGAGACAGAGTCTCTGTTGCCAGGTACCATGCTGGAGTGCAGTGGTGCGATCTCGGCTCACTGCAACCTGTGCCTCCCGGTTCAAGCAATTCTCCTGCCTCAGCCTCTCGAGTAGCTGCACCTAGCTAATTTTTGTATTTTTAGTAGAGACAGGTTTTACTATGTTGGTCAAAATGGTCTCAATCTCTTGACCTTGTGATCCGCCTGCCTCAGCCTCCCAAAGTGCTGGGATTACAGGCGTGAGCCACTGTGCCCGGCCGACTGGTGCAGCACACATCTGTAATCCCAGTGTTTCGGGAAACTGAGGCAGGAAGAACCCTTGAGCCTAAAAGTTTAAGGTTACAGCAAGCTATGATTTTTTTTTTAGATGGAGTCTCACTGTCACCCAGGGCTGGAGTGCAGTGGCATGATCATGGCTCACTACAACCTCCACTTCCTATTCAAGCGATTCTCCTGCCTCAGCCTCCCAAGTAGCTGGAATTACAGGCATGTGCCACTATGCCCAGATAATTTATTTTTTATTTATTTATTTTGAGATGGGGCCTCATTTCATCACCCAGGCTGGAGTGCAAGGGCATGATCTCAGCTCACTGTAACCTCTGCCTCCCAGGTTCAAGTGATTCTCCTGCCTCAGCCTCCCGAGTAGCTGGGATTACAGGAGCCTGCCACCATCCCCAGCTAATGTTTTTATTTTTAGTAGAGACGGCGTTTCACCAGGTTGGCCAGGCTGGTCTCGAACTCCTGACCTCAGATGATCCACCTGCCTCAACCTCCCAAAGTACTGGGATTACAGGCATGAGCCACTGTGCCTGGCCCTAATTTTTGTATTTTTAATAGAGATGGGGTTTCATCATGTTGGCCAGTCTGATCTCAAACTCCTGGCCTCAAGTCATCCACCCACCTCAGCCTTCCAAAGTGCTGGGATCACAGGTGTGAGCCACCACACCCAGCTCAGTAAGCTATGATTGCCTTACTGCACTCCAGCCTGAACAACAGAAGTGAGACACTGTCTCAAAAGAAGGAAAAGGAGAAGCAGAAAGAAGAAACACCAGAGATCCCTGTCTCTGCATGCACGAGGAAGAAAGGCCACATGAGGACACAGTGCGAAGGCGGCCAGGAGAGAAGCCTCCCCAAACCGATACTACTGACATCTTAATCTTGGAATTATAGCCTCTAGAACTGTGAGAAAATACATTTCTGTTCAAGTCACCCAGTCTGTGGCAGTTTGTTATGGCAGGCCTGTTAGGCGAAGACAGTACTCCCCTAAACTGTGCCTGGATTCTCGAACCACAGAAGCTTTAAATAATTGTATGTTGTTTAAAGCTGAAATTTTTTGGAGTAATTTGCTATGCAGCAATGAATAATACATTAGCCTATTTTGTTTTTCTTTATATCCTCTTTGACCTCTGCCCTGAAAAGATGGGCAGGTGGAATGTCATCTTCCAGCATTTCAAATTCTTGCTTTTGGAAAGACACAGTGGCTCTTGCCTGTAACCCCAGCACTTTAAGAGGCCAGGGCGGGCAATCATTTGAGGTCAAGGAGTTCGAGACCAGCCTGGCTAACATGGCAAAATCTCATCTCTATTAAAAATACAAAAATTAGCCAAGCATGGTGGTTCACACCTGTAATCCCAGCTACCTGGGAAGCTAAGGCAGGAGAATGGATTGAACCCAGGAGGAGAGGTTGCAGTGAGCAAAGATTGTGCCACTGCACTCCAGTCTGAGCAACAGAAGCGAGATTTCAGATCTGGGCGAAAGTACATAAGAAAAGAATAATTGCAATGATTTGAAGTTCATGGGATTTTTGTATATTTGTATGGTTTATTATATATGTATATATATATATATATATATATATATATACACACACACACACACATACACACGAATTGTTATAATTCTTTGTATATATGTTGTATGTGAATTTCTATAATTATGTAATTCCTATAAGGACATTAACATATTGGATATTTCTAGGTGATTTTAATTGCACACCTATTGAAATAAACCTGTAGTTTCTAGAAGCGGAAGAAAATTTGCTGAGATGTCAGCTGGGGGTTCTTTCTGGAGAACCCCAGAAATGGAGAGCTTCCACACGAGATTTAGTGCCTGGACACCTTTTAACAACAAGTCATTAAATAGACAGGTAAGTTACATATTTTAGAATAGAACAAGTTTAATTCGGAAGGTTAATTTTACTGTGATATATTGGGTCTCATGCTGCCATATTTTTAAAAGAAAAACTCTCTTAAGAATTTATTTGAGTCAGTTTAAACAAAAAGAAACCTAGCTTTGTCCCCAAGGCAATCTCTTCTCACCCCAGTCCTCATCTCCTACCTTAAGGGAGGTTCCAGATGGCCTCTGTTTTCACTCAGTACCTCCAGGATAAAATAGAGACCTCCCAGACATGGCTGCTATAGACAGGGTAGGAGATGGGAATGGTGTGCTTTTGGTGGGGGAGGCTGGGACCGTTCATGCCTGTGTTCCTGCGCATTTCTATAATCCCTCCTACTTCCTGTGCCAATTGGATGGTTCCACGTGGCCTGGGGATGCCACTCCCATTTTAAGGTAATTCAGGAAGTTGTCATTTAATGGCCTATGGTGGCTGTGGCAATAGAGAAGGTGAACTGGGTGCTCAGAGCTCTCGTGGGTGTTCTTGTGAGTTCAGCCTCGTTTACCGAAGAAGGAGACTAGACCCAGCTGCGACTAAAGCCTGACCTATGAAAATAACAATGAACTTGTTATCTCTATCTGAGCAAAGCTGGACCGAAACCCAGGCTTGCAGGATTCTGGTCCTTAATGTATTTCTTCCCTAGAGACAGCCTGTCTCTGTTGGCTATTTAGCAATACTTAACTAACTTTCATCTTGGTGGGTACTATGAAGATCCAGGGTTGTAGGTTAGTGAAGTTATACCTACCTCAGATGGTCCTGTTTTCACAATCAAATGAGTGTAGCCTGTATATGTTTCCTTTTTCTTTCTTTTTTTTTTTTTTTTTTTTTTTGAGACAGAGTTTCACTCTTGTTGCCCAGGTTGGAGTGCAATGGTGTGATCTCAGCTTACCCCCACCTCCACCTCCCAGGTTCAAGTGATTCTCCTGCCTCAGGCTCCCAAGTAGCTGGGATCACAGGCATGTGCCACTCTGCCCAACTGATTTTGTATTTTTAGTAAAGATGAGGTTTCTCTACGTTGGTCAGGCTGGTCTTGAACTCCTGACCTCAGGTGATCTGCCCACCTGGGCCTCCCAAAGTGCTGGGATTCCAGGTGTGAGCACACCGTGCCTGGCCAATGTTTTCAAGATGAAATGTATGGACTCTGTTTCTCTAGGCCACATTAGCCTAGGTAGAAACAAGATCCAGGAATCATCACCTCTTTGTTTTCCCGAGGTCTTTCTTGGGCCCTTCTACAATTACGTCACTGCCAGTCTTTCCCACCAGCCCTCCCAACAAGCCTGGGCCTGTCAGTATCCCCGGGTTAAAAATTTAACCTGAAAGGGGAGAACTTTCTATCTGTGAAAGCGCTTTGTGAACTGCAATGCACTTTGCAAATGTTAGCTGTGAGATTGCTGGTACATTGTCTAAAGATTGCTTGGCAATTAAAAACATATTGAACTGTACCGCAAAATGTCACTTCCTCCCCTCCCCCTTATAGCTCTTTCAGGAAAGAGTGGCTCTTATAAGTCATTGGTTTGACCTCTGGACTAACAAGCAACGTCAAGAATTCTTATTCGAGATTTTTTTACGATGCACTCACTCACAATTAAGGTAAATGTAGCCTAATTATGTAATTATCATTGCTTCTTAAAGAAATCATATATAAATGTTTATATAACCTTTAAGAGCTTTTTTGTTCCTAGGAAAAAAAAAGCGATCAATATTTTAAGGTTTATAAACAGACTTCCCCAGTGCCTGCTTCCTCCTTGAGGCTGAAGTGCAGCAGTGGGGGTGATTTAACACTTTTTTTTTTTGAGATGGAGTCTTGCTCTGCCACCAGGCTGGAGTACAGTGGCGTGATCCCGGCTCACTGCAATCTTTACCTCCCAGGTTTAGGCAATTTTCCTGCCTCAGCCTCCTGAGTAGCTGGGACTACAGGCGCACACCACCATTAGCCCGGCTCATTTTTTGTATTTTAGTAGAGGTAGAGTTTCACTGTGTTGGCCAGGATGATATCAGTCTCCTGACCTCATGATCCCCCCACCCCCTGCATCAGCCTCCCAAAGTGCTGGGACACTTGAGACACCACACCTGGCGGATTTAACGCTTTCATATCATGGTGGGACACGTAAGACACCACACCTGGCTGACTAAACACTTTCATATCATGGTGGGACTGTTTCATGTTGGCAAAAACTCAGTGGCTTCAGCCAGTGTATTTTTAACGTTCTGTTAGCATATTAAATTTTCCTTGGAATCATCAGACAGACAGTATATTGCAAATGGATGTCTGGGACATAGGTAGGCATGAATAATCATTAAATGGATGGCTGGATCTAAAAATATATAATGACAAGTGACAGTGGTTGAAACATTTAGGAATACGGGCAAGACATACAGCCATAGTCAAGGATTACCAGGAAGGTTCTTGTTCTCATTCTTTCTTATTCTCATCCTTCCCTCATGTTATGCATTTTATTTTATTTATTTTTATTTATTTATTTGAGACAGACTTTCGCTCTTGTTGCCCAGGCTGGAGTGCAATGGTGCGATCTCAACTCACTGCAACCTCTGCCTCCCGGGTCCAAGCAATTCTCCTGCTTCAGCCTCCCAAGTAGCTGAGAGTACAGGCATGTGCCACCACGTCTGGCTAATTTTGTATTTTTAGTAGAGATGGGGTGTCTCCATGTTGGTCAGGCTGTTCTCGAACTCCTGACCTCAGGTGATCTGCCCACCTCAGCCTCCCAAAGTGCTGGGATTACAAGCATGAGCCACTGTACCCGACCTGTAATTTACTTTAAAACACTCAGCATAGACGGGTATGACATCTGTGAGTTGAAGTTACACCAGGGCAGCCTGTGTTCCAGTCAGGAATGAGTATACCCTAGGGGTCATTAGCCAGCTCCAGATTGGAAGGTCATAATACCTGAGTTGTTATCAGATACTTTGCTAACTAGCATAACAAATATCAGACATTATTCTCAAAACAACCAGTGGCTTGTTAACTAGCCAGATGAATGTTAGAAACGAATTCTCTTTTGTGAAATTAAAGGTATTCAAGGTATGTGTGGACTGACGGAAAGATTCTAGAGAGCCCTCCAGCTTGCCTGGGTGTGGTTGAAGAATCCAGCCAGGCTGGTAGCGGGTACATGGCAGGATGGTTTTCCAGCCTTCAATGCTAAATAAATAGCCTATGTTAGTCTGGAGGATTTCTGGTAGCCTGAGACCAACAACGAGGGTGATAATAACAGAATACTATTTCTGAAACATCGTCCTTTCTCAACTGAATAAATCTTTTACCCAGAGGAGAGAGAGCTGGGACTTCATCATGCCGACAGAGGAGACTGTATGAAGTTGTTTGGGCTTATTTACTAATGTTTGTTTAGAAAAACTCTAGGTTTGGCATCATTTGGTGTTAGGTGCTTTTACTAGAACTTGGTGGTGAGGTTACAGGAGAGGCGAACCTTTGGATGTCTTAGATAGCTACCGAAAGTATCTGAGACTTGTGCCTGATCGAATTGGCTTATTTTATCTTGCAATACTTGCTTCTTGTTCTTTCTTACACATTTTCCTTCCAGTCCTTTTTGATCAGCCATTTTTTTTCTCTTCTCTCCACCTGTCAGCTACTCCTGCATCTGTGGGTACAAAGCAAAACTTTTGTTGTTGTTGTTTTTCAAGAGCCAAGTGCACATAGCAAAGCAGATTGTTAACGGGCTCTCCCGATGGAGTCACTGGAAGGAGACAGACATCTTACTGGCTCTGTTGAAAGAGGCTACAAAGACAGGGCACAGATAAACCGGACCTTCAGTCAATGTTGAAAAATCAGGGAGAAGGGACATTTTATGATAGTCATTGGTGAGGTTTCCTTTTGCTCCAACTTTGCAGCTTTCAAGATAAGAAAATCACAGACCAGACTTCACATTTATAACCACTTTGTGCATCGTGTTGTAGGCTGTGTATCCTAAACCCGGCAATGTCAGTCATGACCACTGGAGGTCATTAGAGATCTTGTGGCATGCTTTGAAGTCCCGTAACGTTAGGCCTGACATTTTGTCACTGGAAATGGCATCCGTGCTGTGGTAACTGAATTCTTTTTTCTGGGGGACAAAAATATAAAACTAATCTGTTCAGTGAAAGTACTTTGCCTTTTTTTTTTTTTTTTTTGATGGCAGCATTTCTTCAGAGAGCAGACGACTGTATTTCATAGTTCCATGAAAGTTAATGCAATCAACTTGCCTTTAAACAGCTTTGAGATCTAACTCACACACAATAAAAAACATCCATTTATGGGTTCAATTCAGTGGTTCTAGTACATTCTCAGAGTTGTGTGATCATCCCACGTTAAGGTTAGACCATTTTCATCACCCCGCAAAGAACCCCCATAGCCATTAACAGTAACTGCCCAGCTCCGTTCCTCTAGATCTGGGCAAACATGAGTCTACTTTCTGTCTCTATAAATTTGTCTCTTCTGGACTTTTCATATAAATGAAATTATACAGTATGTGGTCTTTTGTGACTGGCTTTTTTCATAATATTGTAATGTTCTCAAGGTTCATGCATTTTGTAGCATATATCAGTACTTCTTTCGATTGCCAAATATCCCATTGTATGGATATGACATATTTATCTATTCATCAGTTGATGGACATGCAGACTGTTTCCCGTCTTTATTTACAATAATTATTGTAAATAATTAGTATAAATCATGCTGCTATGAACATCTGTGTCCATGTTTTTGCAAAGGGATGTTTTTATTTCTGTTAGATATACATATAGGAGTGAAATTGCTGGGTCCAATGGTAGTGCAATCAATTTTTAATTATTAAGTTTTTTTTTTTTTTTCTGAGATGGAGTCTTGCTCTGTCACCCATGCTGGAGTGCAGTGGTACGATCTCAGCTCACTGCAACCTCTGCCTCCCAGGTTCAAGCGATTCTCCTGCCTCAGCCTCCCAAGTAGCTGGGACTATAGGCACACACCACAACACTTGGCTAATTTTTGTATTTTTAGTAGAGACAGGGTTTCACCATATTGGCCAGGCTGGTCTAGAACTCCTAACCTTGTGATCTGCCCACTTCGGCCTCCCAACATGCTGCGACTATAGGCATGAGCCACCACGCCTGGCCCTTAAGCATTTCTTTTGAATCATTTATTCCTGTAGTCTCACTTACCCAATAACTGTAAATAAGCTTGTTAATAAATGAAAGAAATTAGTATTATTTGAATGCTTGAAATCTTTATACGTAAACTAGGCTATATTTGTACAATATCTTTCTTTTGGTACTTTTTCTTTCAAGGTAGAGAAGCCACTGTTTTAGATGTTTTATAATTTCCAAATAATTTTAATTCAGTCAGTTATAAACAGGGTATTGCAATATTGGTGGGAACTGTTATCACAATTTTCTTTAAAAATGTCTTCTTAGGCCGGGCGCGGTGGCTCAAGCCTGTAATCCCAGCACTTTGGGAGGCCGAGGCGGGTGGATCACGAGGTCGAGAGATCAAGACCATCCTGGTCAACATGGTGAAACCCCGTCTCTACTAAAAATACAAAAAACTAGTTGGGCGTGGTGGCGCGTGCCTGTAATCCCAGCTACTTAGGAGGCTGAGGCAGGAGAATTGCCTGAGCCCAGGAGGCGGAGGTTGCGGTGAGCCGAGATCGCACCATTGCACTCCAGCCTGGGTAACAAGAGCGAAACTCCGTCTCAAAAAAAAAAAAAAAAAAAAAAAGTCTTCTTAATTTCTATGAGATATACTCAAATATTTTAGAGTTTCTTTTCTGTCCTAATAAATATTCCCTATTAAGTTTTAACATGATGTCCTAAGTGGAATTATACGATATTTAAGACATTTTTTTAAAGGTTCAGCTTCTTAAACCATCCTTCTGGCAAATTCTCCTTCTCACCACAACTTAAATGTCCCTTCTCCTGGGAAGCCTTCTCTGCTTGTCTTTTGTGCCCAGCAACTTTTACACCTCAATTGTGGATTTTCCCCAGTACGATATGGCCCCATGTCCACATGACTAAAGGTTCCCAGTGATGTCTTTCCCTGCCGCTTGACTAGGTTGACCTTTCCTGTGACTCCTTAAAGGAAACTGGGCTGCTTGTGTCTGTTGTACTTGGAGAAGCCTCTGAGGAGTCTGAATCAGTCTCCTTGCCACACTGGTGGGACCGGTTTGGAATTGCCTCTGCTTAGTGCCTGATAATTCCTCATACAAAGGCCTTTGGTTCCAGAGGCAGAGCTGCTCAAACTTGCAGCTTTCCTGGGTGGGGCAGCATTCATACAACTGCTTTCCCTAGAGGGGGATGCATTGATCCTGGCGTGTGTGCGCGTGTGCGTGTGTGTGTGTGATCATAAACAGCCCATGAAGGGTTCGCTGTTGTCACTTGTCTCCATCAGAGCAGACTGGAAATGGGGTTGGATGGAATAAAAATGTATCCACCCATGTGTATTAAGAGAGAACAGCTCCCACTCCCAGTGCAGTAACTCCTTCCCTTCTCCCCAAGCAGCCTGTGAGGGCTCACTTGAGGATACCTGCCTCAGCTGTGATCTGTGAGGCAATCTGATGTGCAGTTTTTCAGAGACAACGTACTCCTGGGTTAATTTTAAACACAGAACAGCCACATCCCTCTCAGTTACTGAATGTCCATATAAAAGGAGAGTATTTCTGTGTGGAGATGGTGAAGATGTTAAAGAAAAAAAACACTGGCCAGGTGCAGTGGCTCACGCCTGTAATCCCAGCACTTTGGGAGGCCGAGGCAGGTGGATCATGAGGTCAAGAGATCGAGACCATCCTGCCAACATGGTAAAACCCCCTCTCTACTAAAAATACAAAAATTAGCTAGGCGTGGTGGCACATGCCTGTAATCCCAGCTACTTGGGAGGCTGAAGCGGGAGAATTGCTTGAACCTGGGAGGTGGAGGTTGCAGTGAGCTGAGATCACGCCACTGCACTCCAGCCTAGAGGACAGAGCAAGACTCTGTCTCAAAACAAAACAAAGTAAAAGATAAAAAAACATCAAATGAAACTTGCTGAAGACAGTCAAGGTAGTTGTTGCTCAGAACCATGGAGCTGGGTATAGGGACTGCTGCCTGGGGTCAGGGGAGGGAGATTGGGCTCAACTCCAAATGCAACATGGGCAAGTCAGAATGGATAGCCCAGGAGCAGGGTGGGGCTCAGTGGATGGAAAATTACTCGAGGAAAGATCAGGGGTAAGCAGGGATCTGGATATACTGACCCAACAGGACTCTTGCTGAAGACAGGCCAGGGTACTCAGACAGCACCTGGGGGAAGGTGGAGGATGAGGATCCAGGTAAGATAAAGGGTGGGGGGTTCTTCCTAAACTGACTTAGCCAGGCTTTTTACTAAAACTGAATTTTATAAGGGAGTGCACAGGTGGGCCAAGGAGAAGTTTCAGAAGCCTGACTAAAGTTTGGTCAAGCAGAGAATCTTTGTCAGACAGGAGAGGGGAGTATTCAAAGCAAAAGTGCACGCTTGTATCTAAAATGACTGTTTTCCAAATATCCAAGGCAAGTCTGGAAATTCGAGCACCCTGCCTTCCCTCCCCCGAGCACAGTATTCTGCACATGTTCCGGCCCTGCTACCCAGGGGGGTTGATTAAGGACAACCACATGAAATATTAGCATTTGCAATTAGGATGGTTTTTAGAGGTGAATGATGCTCAAAAAGAAAATGATTGAGTTTTAAAAGGAAAGGAGAAAGCAAAAGCCAAAGCTCTTTGATTGTGTGGATGGAGGGAAGACGATTGGCCTATATCAGGCAGCATCGTGCAATGTAGACTCATTTTGTGAGTGCGTGGAGCTGCTCTCTCCCCCTTCCTCATGTTGAGCTTCTCTGTCTAGTGCTTGGCACCATCTCACGCTATGTGCCATGCCAGACTTGTTTATTTGCTGTCTGCCTAACCCACTAGAATCAGGGCTCCATGACAGCAAAGACTTTGGTGACTCTTTTCGTCTCTAGCTCTTTGAGCGATACCCGGCACACAGCAGTCACTCAATAAATGCTTGTTGAATGAACTCAGATATCTAAGGCACTTCTAATTCCAAAAATGACAAAAAGATAATCAGAAAATAATTTTCATTTGGTAGCTCTCTAAGAGGAAGGAGTTTTTCAAAATATTCCAAGTTTTAATTTCAAAAAATGTTAGCCAGGCATGGTGGCAGATACCTCTAATCCCAGGCTACTCAGGAGGTTGAGGCAGGAGAATTGCTTGAACATGGGAGGTGGAGGTTGCAGTGAGCTGAGATCACGCCATTGCACTCCAGCTTGGGCGACAGAGCGAGACTTAATCTCAAAAAAAAAAAAAAATCTAAGTGTTAGAATATAGGAGACTACTAAATACTTTGCTTCATTTGAGTTTTCATACTTAATTCAAGGTGGCTGGAGAAATCTCTCCCCTTGTCTTCAATTCCTGCTTACAGGGTTAGACACTGTTGATTACTGGCCCAGCCAAGCCATTCCACATTCCTCTCCTTCTCCCTGACACAAGCCCTGTTTCTCCCCGCCCAGGTACTCTGAGCTTCAGGGGTGGCTGGTTACCCCACCCTACCAAGGGTGGGTCAGGGTTGGACTGAATTCATCATGATCATTGCCTCCCCTGGATGGTGTCCGGTTTAGGAAAGGGCATACAGATATTAATTCTGCCCAAGGAGACATAAGGTGGACAGTTTTCTTCTCGCTGAAAGAAACTTTAAAAAGATATGAGGAAGAACATCTTCTCTTTCAACCTGCTAGCAGTGGTCACTGTTAGGTGAAGACCAACGCTCACAGCAGTTAGTTATTTGAGAACTATTTTGGGACAAGCCCGAGGACCAAAGCAAACTGTTGAAGATGGCAAAATGGAAACATAAAAAAAATCCTCTGCCCTGGATGACATCACTGATTCCTCCAATTTGCTAACTCTGATGCTGCCCTTAATTGTTTACAGTGAAAGGAAGAAAAATCGGTTGAAAATGGCCCATCACAGTCCATTTATCTAGCAGTCATTTCTCTGATCATCTTAACTCTCCAAATTTTATCTGAGAACCAGGAAGGAAAAAACAAAAGCAGTGAAACGTTCCAACACAGGAGAAAGGCCTTCAGATTCTCATGCATAGCCCAGATATTTCATTAATTTCGGACTTCAAGGCCTGGCACAGTGGCTCGCGCCTGTAATCCCAACACATTGGGAGGCCAAGGTGAGTAGATCACAAAATAGCTTTCACCAGCCACCATACTGTGACCCACCATACTAGTTCCAGCTATTTTTGGACCTACCCACCAAAACCACATCACCTCATTGGCCCTAAGTTACTCTGAAGTATTGCACATAGGAAGTCAAACTGCAATTATGCAACAACGATATGTCTTTGTGCGTACATTATACTTCAATTCCCATGATCCAAGGCCAGCCTGGCTAGCCTGACATATCACAGAAATAGCTATGACTGGGAGAATTGACAAAGGAAAAGTAATGAGACCTCACCCAGTCCAGAGGGTCAGGGGAAGCCGCCCTGAAGATGGGGATATTTACGCTGGAGGAGGAGTAGGAGTCAGAGAAGCCAAGACTTGGATAATGACTTTTCTATCTGGAGTGACAGCATGTGAGAGAGCCTTGGTTCTTCTCTGCCTGCTCAACACCAATACCAGGCTTTCGTAGAAGCATTAGAAAATACAGTTAAGGCTGGGCACAGTGGCTCACGCCTATTATCTCAGCACTTTGGGAGGCCAAGGCGGCCGAATCATTTGAGGTCAGGAGTTCGAGACCAGCCTGGCCAACATGGTGAAACCCCATCTCTACTAAAAATACAAAAATATTAGCTGGGCAATGGTAGCACATGCCTGTAATCCCAGCTACTTGGGAGGTTGAAGCAGGAGAATCACTTGAACCCAGGAGGTGGAGGTTGCAGTGAGCTAAGATCATGCCACTGCACTCTAGCCTGGATGACAGAGCAAGACTCCATCTCAAAAAAAAAAAAAAAAAAAAAAAAAAAAGGAAAAGAAGATTGCTGGCAAGATGGCTGAATAAGAACAGTTCCAGTGCACAGCTCCAAGCAAGATCGATGCAGAAGGCGAGCGATCTCAGCATTTCCAACTGAGGTACCTGGTTCATCTCATTCGAACTGGTTAGACAGTGGAGGCAGCCCAAGAAGGATGAACTGAAGCAGGGTGGGGCGTCACCTCACCTGGGAAGTGCAAAGAGCTGGGGAACTCCCTCTCCTAGCCAAGGGAAGCCATTAGGGACTGTCCCCTGCACTCTGGCCCAGATACTGTGCATTTCCTATGGTAGTCACAACCTCCAGACCAGGAGATTCCCTCCAGTGCCTACAACATCAGGGCCCTGGGTTTCTAGAACAAAACTAGGCAACCATTTGGGAAGATACCAAACTAGCTGCAGCAGTTTTTTTCATACCCCAGTGGCACCTGGAATGCCAGCAAGACAGAACTCTTCACTTCCCTGGAAAGGTGGCTGAAGCCAGAGAGCAAGTGATCTGGCTTGGTGGGTCCCACCCCCGTGAAGACCAGCAAGCTAAGATCCACTGGCTTGAAATTCTCACAGCCAGCAAAGCAGTCTGAGCTCAACCTGGGAGGTTCAATATCAGTGCCAGGAGGAGCATCTCCCATTGCTGAGGCTCAAGTAGGCAGTTTTACCATCACAGTGCAAGCAAAGTCACCAGGAAGTTTGAACTGGGCGCAGCCCATGGCAGCTCAGCAAGACCTCTGCAGGGCAGGGTGTAGACTCCCTCTTGCTAGGCAGGGCATCTCAGAAAAAAGGCATGAGCACATCAGGGACTTATAAATAAAGCCCCTGCCTTCCTGGGACAGAGCACCTGGGAAAAGGGGCGGTTGTGGGTAAAGCTTCAGCAGACTTAAACATCCCTGCCTCGCAGCTCTGAAGAAAGCAACAGATCTCCCAGCACAGTGTTTGAACTCTGATAAGGGACAGACTGCTTCCTCAAGTGGCTCACTGACCCCTGTGTATCCTGACTAAAAGACACCTTCTAGTAGGGGGCTGACAGACACCTCATACAGGAAAGCTCTGGCTGGCATTTGGCAGGTATGCTTCTGGGACGAAACTACCAGAGGAAGATACGAGCAGCAATCTTTGCATTCTGCAGCCCCCAGTGGTGATTCTCATGCAAGCACAGTCTGGAATGAACTTCCAGCAAACTCCAGCAGACCTGCAGCAGAGGGGCCTCATTGTTATAAAGAAAGCTAACGAACAGAAATAAATAGTTGCAACATCAACAGAAAGGACGTCCACTCAGAGACCCCATCCAAAGGTCACCAACTTCAAAGACCAAAGGTAGATAAAGCCACAAAGATGGGAAGAAACAAGCACAAAAAGGCTGAGAATACCAAAAACCAGAATGCCTCTTCTCCTCCGAGGAATCACAACTCCTTACCAGCAAGGGAACAAAACTAGATGGAGAATGAGGATGACAAGTTGACAGAAGCAGGTTTCAGAAAGTGGGTAATAACAAACTTCTCCAAGCTAAAGGAGCATGTTCTAACCCAATTCAAGGAAGCTAAGAACCTTGAGAAAAGGTTGGATGAAATGCTAATCAGAAGAAACAGCATAGAGAAGAACATAAATGACTTAATGGAGCTGAAAAACACAACAAGAGAACTTTGTGAAGCATACACAAGTTTTAATAGCTGAATTGATCAAGTAGAAGAAAAGATATCAGAGATTGAAGATCAACTCAATGAAATAAAGTGAGAGGACAAGATTATTAAAAAAAAAAAAGAGTGAAAAGAAATGAACAAATCCTCCAAGAAATATGGGATTACATGAAAAGACCAACTATACCTTTGATTGGTGTACCTGAAAGTGATGGGGAGAATGAAACCAAGTCGGAAGACACTCTTCAGGATATTATCCAGAAGAACTTCTCCAACCTAACAAGGCAGGCCAACATTCAAATTCAGGAAATACAGAGAACACCACAAAGATAATCCTCAAGAAGAGCAACCCCAAGACACATAATCGTCAGATTCACCAGGGCTGAAATGAAGCAAAAATTGCTAAGGGCAGCCAGAGAGAAAGGTCAGGTTACCCACAAAGGGAAGCTCATCAGACTCACAGCAGGTCTCTCAGCAGAACCCTACAAGCTAGAAGAGAGTGGGAGCCAATATTCAACATCCTTAAAAAAAAGAATTTTCAACCCAGAATTTCACATCCAGCCAAACTAAGCTTTATAAGTGAAGGAGAAATAAAATCCTTTACAGACAAGCAACTGCTGAGAGATTTCATTACCACCAGGCCTACCTTACAAGAGGTCCTAAAGGAAGCACTAAACATGGAAAGGAGCAATCAGTACCAGCCACTGCAAAAACATACCAAATGGCAAAGAGCATTGACACAATGAAGAGACTGCATCAACTAACAGGCAAAACAACCAGCTAGCATAAAAATGCCAGGATCATATTCACACATAGCAATATTAACCTTAAATGTAAATGGATTAAATGCCCCAATTAAAGACACAGACCAGCAAATTGAATAAAGAGTCAAGCCCCACCAATGTGCTGTATTCAGGAGACCCATCTCACATGCAAAGACACACATAGGCTCCAAATAAAGGGTTGGAAGAAGATTTACCAAGCAAATGGAGAGAAAAAAAAAAAAAAAAGGAGGGGCTGCAGTCCTAGTCTTTGATAAAACAGACTTTAAGCCAACAAAGATCAAAAGAGACAAAGAAGGGCATTACATAATGGTAGGATCTATGAAACAAGAAGAGCTAACTATCCTAAGTATATATGACCCCAATACAGGAGCACCAAGATTCATAAAGCAAGTTCTTAGAGACCTACAAAGAGACTTAGATTCCACAAAAGAGTGGGAAATTTTAACACCCAACTGTCAATATTGGACAGATCAATGAGACAGAAAATTAACAAGGATATCAAGGACTTGAACTCAGATCTGGACCAAGCAGACCTAACAGACATCTACAGAACTCTCCACCCCCAATCCACAGAATATACATTCTTCACAGCACTACATCACACTTATTCTAAAATTGACCACATAATTGGAAGTGAAACACTCCTCGGCAAATGCAAAAGAACAGAAATCATAACAAGCTGTCTCTCAGATCACAGTGCAATCAAATTAAGAACTCAGGATTAAGAAACTCACTCAAAACCGCACAACTACATGGAAACTGAACAATCTGCTCCTGAATGAATATTGGATAAATAATGAAATGAAGGCAGAAATAAAGATGTTCTTTGAAACCAATGAGAACAGAGACACAACATACCAGAATCTCTGGGACACATTTAAAGCAGTGCCTAGAGGGAAATTTATAGCACGAAATGCCCACAAACGAAAGAAATAAAAATCTAAAATCAACACTCTAACATCACAATTAAAAGAACTAGAGGAGCAAAAACAAACAAATTCAAAAGTTAGCAGAGGCTAAGAAACAGCTAAGATTAGAGGAGAACTGAAGGAGATAGAGACTTGAAAAACCCTTCAAAAAAAAAAAAAAATCAATGAATCCAGGAGCTGCTTTTCTGAAAAGATTAACAACATAGATAGACTGCTAGCTAGATTAATAAATAAAAACAGAGAGAAGAATCAAATAGATGCAATAAAAAATGATAAAGGGGATTTCACCACCCATCCTACAGAAATACAAACCACCATTAGAGAATACTATAAACACCTCTATGCTAATAAACCAGAAACTCTAGAAGAAATAGATGAATTCATGGACACATACACCCTCCCAAGATTAAACCAGGAAGAAGTTGAATCCCTGAATAGATCAATAACAAGGTCTGAAATTGAGACAGCAATTAATAGCCTACCAACCAAGAAAAGTCCAGGATCAGACGGGTTTACAGCCGAATTCTACCAGAGGTACAAAGAGAAGCTGGTACCATTCTTTCTAAAACTATTCCAAACAACAGAAAAAGAAGGAATCCTTCCTAACTAATTTTATGAGGCCAACATTATCCTGATACTGAAACCTGGTAGAGACACAAGTAAAAAAGAAAATTTCAGGCAATATCCCTGAGGAACATCAATGCAAAATCCGGTAAAATACTGGCAAACCGAATCCAACAGCATATCAAAAAGCTTATTCACCATGATAAGTCAGTTTCATCCCTGGGATGCAAGGCTAGTTCAACATATGCAAATTAATAAATGCAATCCATCACATAGACAGAACCAAAGACAAAAACCACGTGATTATCTCACTAGATGCAGAGAAGGCCTTTGACAAAATTCAACAGCCCTTTATGCTGAAAACTCCCAATAAACTAGGTATTGATGGAACGTATCTCAAAATAATAAGAGCTATATGGCAAACTCACAGCCAATATCATGCTGGATGGGCAAAAACTGGAAGCATTCACTTTGAAAACCAGCATAAGACCAGGATGCCCTCTCTTACCACTCCCTCTTTCACCACTCCTATTCAACATAGTATTGTAAATTCTGGCCAGGGCGATCATGCAAGAAAAAGAAATAAAGGGTATTCAGTTAGGAAAAGATTAAGTCAAAATGTCTCTATTTGCAGATGACATAATTGTATATTTAGAAGACCCCATCATCTCAGCCCAAAATCTCCTTAAGCTGATAAGCAACTTCAGCAAAGTCTCAGGATACAAAATCAATGTGCAAAAATCACAAGCATTCCTATACACCAATAACAGACAGAGAGCCAAATCATGAGTGAACTTCCATTCACAATTGCTACAAATAATAAAATATCTAGGAATACAACTAACAAGGGATGTGAAGGACCTCTTCAAGGAGAACTATAAACCACTGCTCAAGGAAATAAGAGAAGACAAAAACAAATGGAAAAACATTCCATGCTCATGGTTAGAAAAAATCAATCTTGTGAAAATGGCCATACTGCCCAAAGTAATTTATAGATTCAGTGCTATCCCCATCAAGCTACCATGGACTTTCTTCACAGAATTGGAAAAAAACACCTTAAATTCCATATGGAGCCAAAAAAAAGAGCCCGCATAGCCAAGACAATCTCCTGCTGCAGCCTCCTGAGTAGCTGGCTAATTTTTGTATTTTTACTAGAGATGGGGTTTCACCATGTTGACCAGGCTGGTCTTGAACTCCTGACCTCAGGTGATCCACCCGCCTCGGCCTCCCAACGTGCTGGGATTACAGGCATGAGCCACCGTGCCCGGCCTCAGGTACTTCTTTATAGCAACACAAGAAGGGCCTAACACATATACAAACAATATAAGGGACCCTGTATATTCAGGATCCATTTTTAACAATGATCAGCTCATGGTTCATATTATTTCATCTATTTTCCCAAAGTTGTAACCACCTCATAAACCCTGGATTATTTTTGTTTTTACTGTTTTTTTGAGATGAAGTCTCACTCTGTCCCAAAGGCTAGAGTGCTGCAGCACAATCCTGGCTTACTGCAACCTCCACCTCCTAGGTTCAAGCAGTCCTCCTGCCTGTCAGCCTCCCAAGAAGCTGGGCAGGCATGTGCCACTACACCCAGCTAATTTTTATATTTTTAGTAGAGACAGGGTTTCCCCATGTTGACCAGGCTGGTCTCAAACTCCTGACCTCAAGTGATCTGCCTGCCTCTGCCTCCCAAAGTGCTAGGATTACAGGCATAAGCCACCGTGCTCAAGTCCCTGGATTATTTTAAAGAAACTCTACACACATCATATCATTTTATTCCTTAATATTCCAGTACATATCTTTTTTTAAAAGGACTATTTTTAAAAATCTAATCACAATCACGTTAATAGCCTGAAAAAATTAACAATAATTTCTTAGTATCATCAAATGTCTAGTCAGTAATCACTTTTCCTCAATGATCTTATAACTTCTTACTTAAAAATAATTTATTTAAGGCCGGCCGTGGTGACTCATGCCTGTAAGCCCAGCATTTTGGGAGGCCAAGGCGGGTGGTCAAGAGATCAAGACCATCCTGGCCAATGTGGTGAAACCTGGTCTCTACCAAAAATACAAAAATTAGCTGGGCGTGGTGGTGTATGCCTGTAATCCCAACTACTCGGGAGGCTGAGGCATGAAAATTGCTTGAACCCGGCAGGCAGAGGTTGCAGTGAGCTAAGATTGTACCACTGCACTCCAGCCTGGTGATAGAGTGAGATTCCGTCTCAAAATAATAATAATTTATTTAAATTAGGATCCAATAAGGTTTACACGTTGCAAGTAATATCACTGGTAAATTTCTTTTAATATATCGGTCTTCTTCCCTGTTTTTCTTTTCTCTTTTGTTCTGTAGTTTCCCACAGTCTGCATTTTGCTGATTGTTGCCTTCTGCCTCTTGCATTTCCTGAAAATTGGTAGTTTGAGGCCTGATGAAATTCAGGTTTGATTTTTTTTTTTTTTTTTTTTTGATGAGACGGAGTTTCACTCTTGTTACCCAGGCTAGAGTGCAATGGCGCGATCTCGGCTCACCGCAACCTCTGCCTCCTGGGTTCAGGCAATTCTCCTGCCTCAGCCTCCTGAGTAGCTGGGACTACAGGCACGCGCCACCATGCCCAGCTAATGTTTTGTATTTTTAGTAGAGACGGGGTTTCACCATGTTGACCAGGATGGTCTCGATCTCTTGAGCTTGTGATCCACCCGCCTCAGCCTCCCAAAGTGCTGGGATTACAGGCTTGAGCCACGGCGCCCGGCTAGGTTTGATTTTTTTGATAAGAGTACTTCGAAGGTGTTGTTTTGTTTTCTTTCAGAAGCTGATGATTTCCAGTGGTCTTTCTGTACACTGGTAGCTGCCGTTGACAATCTTTGCATGAGTCTACTGTTTCATTAGGGGTTGCAAAATGTCGACATACTACCTTGTCATTCTTTTTTTGTTTACTAATTTGAATACTTCTATAAAGAGAAACTTTTGTTTATTAATGAATTGCTTTCCCGAGATACAGTTCATACAGGAGAGATACATACTAATTTCTTTACCAATTTTCTAACCAATAACTTGGTTTTATGTTGTCCTCCAAAATTGATCACTGAGTTGTTTGTAATATTACAAACTCATGAACCTAAGTCTTGTTACGTTTCAATCCATTTCAGTTATTTTCTTATTGGTATTCAAATTGTCCTGTTCCTGGCCAGGGGAGGCTCCTCAAGATAACTCTTGAGTTCTTTTGACATGCGTCAATTTCTCTTCTTCTATTTTGAGACAGAATCTTGCTCTGTCACTCAGGCTGGGGTGCTGGCTAAGTTTTTTAAAAAAAATTTTTTTGTAGAGATGGGAGTCTCACACTATGTTGCCCAGACTGGTCTCAAACTCCTGACCTCAAATGATCTCCCCACCTTGACCTCCCAAAGTGCTAGGATTACAGAGCGTGAGCCACCACACCTGCTGGTTTCTAATCATTTCTTTTCCTTCTGGTGTGATAAAATCTTCTGGGCTTGTCTTATCCTTTTTCTGCCTCAGACTTGAGATCACCATTTCTCCAAGGAGCCCTGGTTCCTTTTGGTGGGAAATAATATTTACTATTAGGTATTGCCCTAATAAAGCACTCTTATAAGTATCTTACAAGGCTGTTCATAGTTGCGACGAATTTTTAATATGCAGAACTAGAAAAAACTTTTTTAAAAAAGTGACAATGCATCATGAGTTCAGATCCATACTCTCAATTTAAATTCAAGTCAACAGGATTTGTATTGAACCTCTCTGTATCACATCCCTATCTCCTTTCTCTCACATAGGAAATCTTGGTTCCCAATGACAGTAACATAATTACTCCTTTTCTTTGTTCCATAACACAGGCACAACATTCCCAAAATAACAAAACCATCACTACCATTCCCAATATCATTACTGAAATCAGTTAAAAATAATGTTTGCAGCTCTAGTTGTCCTTAAGGTATGGCACATTTAGGGATGTGAGTCAAATTTGTGTGTTTCAAAATGGAATAACTTCAATCTGTATGGTTATGCAACTAAAGCAATACACAATTAGGTTTGTTTCCTTTTGCTTTTAAATTTTTGGGATGGGCCGGGCACGGTGGCTCAAGCCTGTAATCCCAGCACTTTGGGAGGCCGAGACGGGTGGATCACGATGTCAAGAGATCGAGACCATCCTGGTCAACATGGTGAAACCCTGTCTCTACTAAAAATACAAAAAAAAATTCGCTGGGCATGGTGGTGCATGTCTGTAATCCCAGCTACTCAGGAGGCTGAGGCAGGAGAATTGCCTGAACCCAGGAGCAGAGGTTGCAGTAAGCCGAGATCGCGCCATTGCACTCCAGCCTGGGTAACGAGAGCGAAACTCAGTCTCAAAAAAAAAAAGAAAAAAAGTTTAGGGATTACTCTTATCAAATTCAATTCTGTTTCGATAATTAAAGGCCTATAGTTACAGAAGTCACATCTAGAAAACAAGGTATATTCAAAAAATCTAGCTTCTATGCGTTCTGTGCTCTGTTCCCTCTCTTCAAATCTCTCTACAACAGGGCTGGACAAGTTTTTTCTAAAGGGCCAGAGAGCAGCAATCTTAGGCTTTGTGGGCTGTGTGATCCCTGCTGTAACTAAACTTGACCGGCACAGTATGAAGGAAGCCATAGGCAATATGTAAGCAAATGGGTGTGACTGTGTTCCAGTAACATTTTGCAAAAAGGGGATGTCAAAAATACATGGATATAGTCCACGAGCCATACCCCTGCTCTAGAGTCATCTGCAGAGACTGTCCCCAGATCCTCAGTTTCAACTGACCACTCACCCCATCCTAAAAGCCCATGTGGCTGAATCCAAATCACTCTTGGATTTTTTCAGTTATCTTGCTTGTCCTTTCTGCAGTTTTCAGTATGATCAAGTACTCATTCATCGAAGTAACAATCTTCCTGTGAATGCCATGACAGAAGATTCACCTGGCTTCCTCCTATCTCTCAGTCCTGTCCCTTCCGTGTTCCTTATTTAATGACAAATCCTCTACTTGTTAAATGTGGGCATTCCCCCAGCCTGTGTGAACTCGGCTTCTCTTTTCAATCTGCTCTCTCTGTAGAGCACTTAATCCATACCCAGGCTTTTATTTAATATTTCTATAACAGTGATCAGGTAATTTTTGTCTCTTGTCCAGACATTGCCTTTGAGTTCCTAATTATATATCCAGCTGCTTGACATTGAATTTTGGACGTCTTGAAAACACCTCAAAACCAACATGTACAAGCATACATAATCATCGTAGGAAAATGTGACTATATTCTCTATTTTAATAAATGGTATCACCAGCCATCCAGTTTCAAAAGTTAGAAACCCAGAGTCATCTAACGGCCACTTCTTGATTCACCCCCGATATCTCTGATGTGTGTTCAATTTTCTATGTCTCTATCAATACCCCCTTAGGCCAGCCCACCGTTATCTCTGGCCTGGGCTGTGGCCATGGCCTAATTGGTCTCCCCATCATTTTGGACTTCCTCACCCCTCTCTGTACAGCCAGTGTTGGCTTCTCAAATGGCACTGTGACCGTGTCATCATGCCAGCTTAACATTTTTAGCTTAAAAATTGTAACCTTTAACATGGCATCCAAGGCCCTGCAGGGATATGGCTCTACCCACTCCTTCAGCTTTCTCTCTTCCTCTTTCTCCAGTTCCTGGTGCTTTAGCCCAACTCACCTTCTTCCAGCTCCTCAGGGATGCCATGCTGCCTTTGCCCTTGACATTGCTGTCTACATAGGAGGCTCTCCTCCCTCCACTGCCCTCTTCTCCCAGTTGCCTTTAACCCACCTAGCTCCTGCAGGGAAGCCTTTCCACACATGTACTTTTTCTTTAAAAGATTAACTACAGTTGTAATTTTACACTTATTAGACTTTTTAAGAAATTGGTGCTGTCTTTCTAACCATACTGTAGGCTCCATAAAGGCAGGAATTGTGCCTTTTTGGTTTTCTTTTTTGTCTCATCATAACCCCAGAATATAAGAAGGGATTCAAAATCATGTTGATTTAATAAGTGAATCAATGAACTGTGTAACCACAGCAAACATGCACATACCAGGTTAGTTCTTAAACAATTTTTGATCATGAGCTCTTTGAAATGAGGTATTCAAACTGTACCAAAAATTATAAATCTCCCCAGAGAAGACTCATATGTGCATAGACACAAAATTTGCCAGACATTTCAGGAACTTTGTATGCTGCATAAAGCTCTCATATGGATAATAGTGCATGAAACCAAGTGAAATATCTTCACTTTTTTATTATTTTTAATGACTTTGGAATATTCAATGGTACAGATTTTGCTTAAGATTCTCTAGTTTTCCCTCCTTTGATTTCAAGTTTATCATCCAACTCATTCAGTTTTCTTTTAATTTCAAAAACTATGTATTTTTTACTTCAAAAGTCTGTTTATTCTTCTTTTCCAAATGAACATTTTAAACATTCACTCCTGTTATTACCTTGATTTCTCTTTGAGTATTTTCAGCATGTTTGTGTTAAAATCTCTTGGATTATTTCATTACCTCCACCTCTTGAGGTGACAGATCTCTTGTTTGTTTCATTTGCTGGCCCTCCCTCATGGTGTTTTAATCTGAGGTTATTTTCCGTGGGAAGGATAACTGCCCTGGGTTGTGGAGGCACACAGGATGGTTCACATTTGTACCTTCCTCTCTAGGAACCCTTCAGATTTCTTATTTTCTCACCAGTTTTTATGTTTCTGTGGTAGCCCAGGGTCTCTAATGTGCCAGAAGATTTAACAAGGACTAAAGCCTATGCAAGGTTCAGGCCTGTTCTGATTTCCCCCACGTCTCCCTTTTCTTTAGCAGCCCAGGAGAAGGTAGGCTTCCTTGCTTCTTCCCTGCAAGGTCTGAACTCTTGTCAGTAGGAAAGTTTAGCACTAATCATCAAGACTGGGCCCAATTATCCTATGAATTTCTCAATTTCAGCTACCACTTACTGCCCTGGTGTTTAAAAAAAAAAAAAAAAATCTATAACTCGTTGATTCCTTTTTTTCATTACTATTCCTTTTGAAGAGATTATGCTTTATAAGCCCAGCACGTTTAGCTGTTTGAAATTAGTTCATAGCGTATTAGTCCATTTTCACACTGCTATAAAGAACTGCCCAAGACTGGAAAATTTATAGAGAAAAAAGCATTAATTGACTCAGTGTTCACATGGGTGGGGAGGCCTCAGGAAACTTACAATCATGATGGAAGGGAAGGGGAAGCAGGCACAGCTTACATGGCGGCTGGCAGAGGCAGAGAGAGAGAGAGAGAGAGAGAGAGAGAGAGAAGGAGGAACTGTCTAATGCCAATAAAACCATCAGATCTCATGAGAACTCACTATCACAAGAACAGCATGGGGGAGACTACCTCCAGGATCCACTCACCTACCCCCAGGTCTCTCCCTTGACATGTGGGGATTATGGAGATTACAATCAGAGATGAGATTTGGGTGGGGATGCACAGCCAAACCATATCACATAGATTCCGCTTGCAGCTCAGTCTACTGATTTCTAGGAAGATTAGATTTTATAGATATGCCATTACTTATCTTGGACATTTAGCTTGTTTTCCCCACCTTTTGCTACTATAAACAATCCTTAGAAAAACATCCTTTAGCTAAATCCTTAGACGCATCTTTAATCATTGTTTTAGGAAAAACCCCTAGAAGACAAATTGTCAGATCCAAAGGCACATTTGTACGGCCATTGGTATTTGTCACTTGCCAATTCTCTTCCTTTTTTATGCAATTCAGGAGTTGCACAAATACCTATGGGTGCCCTTGTTCTTGTGTCATCTCCTTTCAGCCCCATTAAAACATGCACCAGGGGATCACCTGAGGTCAGGAGTTCAAGACCAGCCTGGCCAACATGGCAAAACCCCGTCTCTACTAAAAATACACAAATTAGCCAGGCTCGGTGGTGGGTGCCTGTAATCCTGGCTACTCAGGAGGCTAAGACAGGAGAATTGCTTGAACCCAGGAAGCAGAGGTTGCAGTGAGCAGAGATTGTGTCATGGCACTCCAACCTGGGCAACACAGCAAGATTCCGTCTCAAAAATAGTTAATTAATTAATTAATTAAAAACAACCCACCATGCACCAGGGACTGAAACGGGGGGATGAACAGCACCGCAGACCCTGACCGAGCCATAAAGTGTTTGCAAAGAAGCCACCAGGCAAGACTTAGAGGTGCTACCTAGGCAACCGGAAAACAGGGAACTCTGCCAGATCCACTCTCCCCTCCACAGGCCTCTCTCCAAGCTGTTCTCTAGTCATTTTCGTCACAATTTTGGCAGCCTCTTTCTAGTTCTTATCAGAAATTTAAGAGCAGAGAATTAAATTCAAGTCCCGCATTACTAAGCTTTGTTATTTTTGCAAAGTACACATTGTACATTCAGTGGCACACTGCAAAGCATTATCATGAATTATTTAAATGAAACTATCCTTGTCACAATAAATGAGCAAAGCACATTTCGTTCATTGTCTCCTTGCATGTTGTCATTTCTCTTCACGGATTTCTTACTTTGCAACATTAACTAAAATGTGATAAGCCTTGCGATGCCATTGCTACAGACTACCCTACCTTAGTTCTGCTGCTCATGTATGGAAGGTTTTTTTTTTAATGTGACTGAAGCATTTTCCTTTCTTCTTAAGATCCATTATACTCAAATGTGTCCTTGTAGCAGCATAGAATAGGAACAAATATAAAATATGTATAACTGCAGTTTACTTTTGGAAGTAATTCATATTCAGTTCTCCTTTGCTCTGTGGGGATGGAACAATAGATGCTGTAGGGTGGGAAAAGAAGAGACACGAAAATCTAAAGCTACCGGGGCCCTTCTTTGGAAAGGAGGCTTCAAACATTTCTGTTTTGCTTCTTCTTTTATAAATCTATCTTATAATTCCAAGTAATGAGAGTAAATCTTACCTCAAAGGTTAGCAAAATGCCCCTGAAGTGTACCTCAGGCAATGAGGACAGTAGTTCATTAGAGATTAACTGTTCTTGGCATTGTCACAGTCTGGTTCAGCTTGAATGTTAATCTCGATCTAAGGAAATGACAGTTATGACCTGTGCTTTATCGTTGATACTGACAAGATCAAGTAACACTTCTGTCTGTGGATACTACATGCTACCCGTACAAGGCCCCACTTCATTCTTTGCCCCCATTTACACACACACACACACACACACATACTCTCACTCTCACTCTCTCTCTCTCTCTCTCTCTCTCTCTCTCTCTCTCTCCTCACACCAGCATGCCAACAGGTTCATTTTAGGCCACTCTGTTTTGTCTCAGAATGTGACAAGGCTACATGGACAGGGATCAAAAAACAGTAGTGACGTAAGGCCAGGGGAGGAGGAACACAGACAATAAATCAGCAATCATTAAAACTTGGAACTAAAGCAAACTTTAAAAAAATTTTTTTCTTTTCTTTTTTTTTTTTTTTTTTTTGAGGCAGAGTCTCACTTTCTTACCCAGGCTGGACTGCAGTGGTGCAATCCCAGCTCACTGCAACCTCTGCCTCCTGGGTTCAAGCAATTCTCCTGCCTCAGCCTCCTGAGTATCTGGGATTATAGGTGTTTGCCACCAAGCCTGGCTAATTTTTTGTATCTTTAGTAGAGACAGAGTTTCACCTCGTTGGCCAGGCTGGTCTTGAACTCCTGACCTCATGCTCTGCCTGCCTTGGCCTCCCAAAGTCTTGGGATTACAGCATGAGCCACTACACCTGGCCTAAAAATTATTTTAGCCACTTTAAAAAAAAAAAAAAAAAAAAAAAAAAAAAAAACTTTTCATTTTGCAATAATTTTTAACTTACAAAAAAGTTGGAAGAATAGTACAAATAATGTTTTTATCCCTTTCATCTGGACTTCCCCGTTTAGTTAACATTTTTGTAGTTATGGCCAAGCACAGTGGCTCACACCCACAGTCCCAGCACTCTGGGAGGCCAAGGCAGGCAGATCACTTGAGCTAAAGAGTTCGAGACCAGCCTGGACAACATGGTGAAACCCCATCTCTACTAAAAATACAAAGAAATTAGCCAGGTATGGTGGTGCATGCCTGTAGTCCCGGAGACTTGGGAGGCTGAAGTAGGAGGATTGCTTGAGCCTGGGAGGTGGAGGTTGCAGTAAGCTGAGATCGCGCTACTGCACTTCCCGCCTGGGCAACAAAGCCAGGCTCTGTCTTTAAAAAAAAAAAAAAAAGTTAACAGTTTAATAGCTAACATTTTATCATTTTTGCCTTATTTAGAATCACTTGAGAGCACATTACAAACGTGACACCCATTACTTTAAGTGTGTCAATGTGTGTTTCCTAAAACACAAGGACATGCTGCTGAAAAATTAAAGTACATCCAGCATTACCAGAAATCAGCACTGATACAATAGTACATCCACCCGCAGACTTCATTCTCATATTCCTGATCGCTCCCGCAATGTCCTCTGTAGCCACCGTTTTCTTTTTGGACCAGAATTCAGCCCAGGGTTATCTACTATATTTAGTTCCCATGTCTCTCGATCCGCCTTTGATGTGGAGCAAATTCTCAGATTTTCCTTGCCTTTTATGTCTTGACACTTTAGAAGAGCACAGGCCTGCTGCTTTGTCAAATGACCCTCGATTTCTGGTTGGGTGACGCTTCCTCAAGATTATGTTCAGGTTATATTTCCTTGGCAGGAATAGCCCAGAAATGATGCTGCATTCTTCTCAGTGGACCGCATCGGGGGACATAGTGTGTCAATTTATCCCATAGCTGGTGATGACTATATCCCTTAAGATGATTATTTTGTACTTTATATTTGATAAACAACTTTAAAGTATTTGATTAATTTTAAAGTAATCAAAAACTATTTTAATCTATGTAAATATTCTGTTTCTTATCAAGCCTTCACCCCTATTTTAGCGATTCATTGATTTTTTTTTTTTTGAGATGGAGTTATGCTCTTGTCACCCAGGCTGGAGTGCAGTGGCACAATCTTTGCTCATTGCAACCTCTGCTCCCTGGGTTCAAGTGATTCTCCTGCCTCGGCCTCCTGAGTAGCTGGGATTACAAGCACGCACCACCACACCTGGCTAACTTTTGTATTTTTAGTAGAGACTGGGTTTCATCACATTGGCCAGGCTGGTCTCAAACTCCTGACCTCAGGTGATCCACCCACCTTGGCCTCCCCAAGTGCTGGGATTACAGGCGTGAGCCACTCATTGATAATTCTTATTTAAAGCAGTGATTTCCTAATTTCTGAATTCCTTTTGCATGTATTAATCGGTATTCTTTTGTGAGGTAGTTTCCTTCTCCGCTACTTACTTATTTATTCATTCATAGGTATGCTTATGTCAGTATGGACTCAGGGATGCCTATTTCATTCAATAGGCTATATTACATTCATTATTTGATACTCAAGTTATTCCATATTTTGCCAGTGGGAGCGACTTTATTAATAAATTGGCTTCTGCATTCTTTTAGTATGTCCATGATTCTTTAAGTATTTCCTTATTTTCTGGTGTCCCCAGATGTTCCAGACCCATCCTATACTTTCCTTGCCCCTGCCCTGGCATCAACCATTTCCCAGTAAGCTCTGGCTTATTATTTTTTTGAAATGGAGTTTCGCTCTTGTTGCCCAGGCTGGAGTGCAATGGTGTGATCTTGGCTCACTGCAACCTCCACCTCCCAGGTTCAAGTGATTCTCCTGCCTCAGCCTCCTGAGTAGCTGGGATTACAGGCATGTGCCACCACAACTGGCTAATTTTTGTATTTTTTAGTAGAGATGGTGTTTCACCACATTGGTCAGGCTGGTCTCAAACTCCTGACTGTGTGATCCACCCACCTCAGCCTCCCAAAGTGCTGGGATTATAGGCGCAGGCCACCATGCCCGACCTGCTCTGGCTTATTTTATTAGGGAATGGAATTGAGAAACCAAGATCTGAGTTGATGGTATGTTCATTGCTTCTGGGATGTCATTGCTGTTAGGTGCCCTAAGTGGAGATGAAATACATGTACACACGTGTACATATACAGCCATCTGTCTCTATTTGTATATCATTCATTTATATACATATTTTAAAACATGAGATTTTACAGTGATATCTCCAATTTCTCTCTAACTCCATCTAGATTAGTCCAGCCTTCCTCCTTTACGTATTTGTAGATCCTTTTTCACCTGGCTCCCAGACTCTTTAGATTTTTTTTTCCGCGAACCCCCCTGTAAACAACCAATCTTCCAGCCATTCAGAAGCCACCACCTCTTCTTCCTCCCCTTCTGCACATGGCTCTTGCCCTACTGAGTATCTCCACGCTCTTCCTGTGGCCACGCCAGGCTGAGCAAACCCTGTTACTGACCCGTAACAGCAGACTAGTTAGATTCTTCCAGACTAGACTAGCACACTAGAGCAGTCTCTTCTATACCTGCTACCCAATCAGGAGAAATGATTGGCATTTCAGAATATGGCCAGCTTTGTGTCAAAAGGAGGATTAAATAAATCACATAATATAGTGTGTTAGCTCCAGTAGGGAAGAGAATTTAGTCTTGTAATAGAAACAGCCACTTAAAAGGAAAAAGAAATTTATTCTAGAAGCACTGGTCTCAAAAAAAAAAAAAAAAAAAACATACACACACAAGAAAATCTCCATTAATATATCTTTGCTTTGAATTTCAACTCCATTAAAAATCTTGAGTTGTTTTAAATTGATAGTAAAAAGGTTTTATAGCCTTTTCTCTTGAAAATCACAGCAAACTAGATTTACTCCAAGATTTTTTTATTCCTGTGAATTTTAGATATTATTTGTCTTCCTTTTTATAATGAATAATTCAAAGTGAATGCATTTTTTTTTTTTTTTTTTTTTTTTTTGAGACGGAGTCTCACTTTGTTGCCCAGGCTGGAGTGCAGTAGTGTGATCTTGGCTCACTACAACCTCAGCCTCCCAGGTTCAAGTGATTCTCCTGCCTCAGCCTCCCGAGTAGCTGGGACTAACAGGCATGTACCACCATGCCCGGCTGATTTTTTTGTGCTTTTAGTAGAGACAGGGTTTCACCATGTTGGCCAGGCTAGTCTTGAACTCCTGACCTCAAGTGATTCACCTGCCTTGGCCTCCCAAAGTGTTGGGATTACAGGCGTGAGCCCTGTACCCAGCCTGAATATATTTTCTAAAATCTAGATTTATGTTTTTTTGGGATTTAATTATTTTTTATAGGTATAACTTTGGAGAAAGAACAATGACCAATATTTATCCTGGTTTTTTAGTCAATTTTAGACATTCGTGTTCTAAACTAAATTTCTCTTTCTTTTTAGGTTTGTCCAAGACTGGTTTTCAGAAAGGAAGCAACTGGCCAAAGTGGATTTCTCTACAGTGTTACCACGCTTCATTTCTCTATACATCTTTTCCTTTCTGAGTCCCAAAGATTTGTGTGCAGCCGCCCAAGTCAGCTGGGCCTGGAAGTTTTTAACTGAACAGGTTTATTACTTGTCACTTCCTAGTAATAGAGCACAAGTACGACTGTCATCTGTAATGAGGGTTCCAGGGTAGCTCCCTTAGGGTACCCGATCCATCATTAACTTACCCTTGAGAGAAGAAGTGGGGATAAGTGAAAAACAATAATGTATTTCTGAAAATAAAGAAGGAACATAGACTAGTCCAAAAATTCATGTTACTTTAAAAAATCTTTAGTCGGGTGTGGTGGCTCAGGCCTGTAATCCAAACACTTTGGGAGGCCGAGGCAGGTGGATCACGAGGTCAGGAGTTTCAGGCCAGCCTGGCCAAGATGGTGAAACCCTGTCTCTACTAAAAATACAAAAATTAGCTGGGTGTGGTGGCAGGTACCTCTAATCCCAACTATTTGGGAGGCTGAGGCAGGAGAATTGCTTCAATCCAGGAGGTGGTGGATGCAGTGAGCCAAGATGGTGCCACTGCACTCCAGCCTGAGCGACAGAGCAAGATTCCATCTCAAAAAAAAAAAAAAAAAAATCTTTAAATACTCAGAATAATTATTTAGAGAACATTTTATCTTGGTTAAAAAAGTTCACTTTTCTTCATGAAAATTTATTTGTGCTTTAGGTTTTGTATATTATTTTATCTCTAATAACTCAGCTCTAGAAACTGCTACCCGACCACCGCCTCACCTGATCCCTTACTGTCTAACACCTGTTAAAGAACACACATTGAGATCGGTTCACAGCAGTTGAAAGCAGTTCACAGCAGCAGCTGTTTAAGTGTAAAAAATAAACAACACAAACACATCTCACAAATCTTTTTTTTTTTTTTTTTTTTTTTGAGACGAAGTTTCGCTCTTGTTACCCAGGCTGGAGTGCAATGGCACAATCTTGGCTCACCGCAACCTCCGCCTCCTGGGTTCAGGCAATTCTCCTGCCTCAGCCTCCCGAGTAGCTGGGATTACAGGCACGTGCCACCATGCCCAGCTAATTTTTTGTATTTTTGGTAGAGACGGGGTTTCACTATGTTGACCAGGATGGTCTGTATCTCTTGACCTCGTGATCCACCCGCCTCGGCCTCCCAAATTGCTGGGATTACAGGCTTGAGCCACCACGCCCGGCACAAATCTTTATTACTATTGATTTATGTCTTCAATATTTATACGTAACCATAATTTTTTTTTTTTTCTGTAGCTCCTTTTCTTCTGTTCCTGCATCTCTGAGTTTCCATTTGGGATCATTTTCCTTTTGCATTCTATTTCATATTACCTCTAGTGCAGGTGTGCTGCTGATAAATTCTCTTAGTTGTATGTCTGAAAGTATTTCATCTTTATACTTAGACGATATTTTAATAAGAAATTTGAATTCTAGGTTGACACCTAATTTTTTTAACAGAACTTTGAAAATATTCCACTGATTTTTTTCTTGAGATGTCAGAAGTTTTATTGTTGGTCCCTCAAAGGTAACATTTCTATCATCTCTAGCTGCTTTTCAGACTTTTTAATTTTCAGTAATGCTGTTGTGATATACCTAGGGGCATGTGTGTGTCTGTGTGTGTGTGCACACATCTATCTTGTTTTGTGTTCTGCAGAGCTTTTTGAGTCTGAGACTTAATGTCTTTCATCAGTTTTGAAACGTTCTCAGATGTTATTTCTTCATATTGATTCTGCCCCATTCTCTTTCTCCTAGGATTCTAATACTTATAGGTTGGAAAGATTCACCATGTCCCATAACTTTCATATTCTTTTATACGCATTTTCCATTTCTGTGACCTTCACTATTTCAGTCTGGGTTTTCTTCAGACCTATCTTTCAGTTTACTATTTCTTTAGCTAGATTCTAATATGATCTTAAACCCATCCATTGAGTTATACATTTCAGTTATTATATTTTTCAGTTTTAGGATATTGATTTAATTCTTTTGCCAAAATTTTCTACCTAGTCATTTATTTTAGATATATTAATTATAGAGTATTTACTTCCCCAAAGTTCATGTCTGATAATTACAACATTTAGATTACCTGGGGATCTCTCTACAGTTACTAAAAACCAGAAAGAAGAAACAAAAGATTTGTGTCTATTGTGTGTTCTAGTTGATTTTGATTGAGTACCAGATACTGAGTTTACAAAATTGACGTGATCCTTTGAGTCTCTAGGTGATGTTATCTTCCTCCAGAGAGAATTTCCTTTTGCTTCTGGCCCGTCTAAATGCTAGGAACAGGTCATACAAATCCAGTCAAGGAATGAGATATTTCAAAGCTGAATTCAGTCTTTGTGAGAGTTTGTCTAATTCAGTATTATCCTTCCTGAAAAGAATTTTTTTCTTTTAATTCAAGACAGAGCCTTGCTCTGTTGCCCAGGCTGGAGTGCAATGGCATGATCTCAGCTCACTACAACCTCTGCCTCCTGGGGTCAAGTGATTCTCCTGCCTCAGGCTCCCGAGTAGCTGGGATGACAGGCATGCACCACCATGCCTGGCTAATTTTTTGTATTTTTAGTTGAGACTGGGTTTCACGATGTAAGCCAGGATGGTCTTGATATTCTGACCTCGTGATCTGCCCACCTTGGCCTCCCAAAGCAGAATAAAATCTTAGCTGAAAGCTGGTATGATTACCAAGGCTCTCCTTAATGGGCCCTAAATTTCCATTTGTGTCTTCTCTTCCCTGTGAGAATGCCTAAGATTCTTTTTTAGCATCTTTTAGTCATAACTTTCTGTTCTGCTTCTCAGGATAACAGGCTTTACTTTGGAACTGACAAATGCTTTGAAATAAAAAGTGATACCAAATATCAGGCTCTTACCTCTCTGGGTTTCCCTTCTTTCTGGGGTCTTGGTTGAACAAGTCCTTATTGCATTGATAGCTGTATAATATAGACTTCAAATAACTGTTTTTATAATATTTGGTCTAGATACTTCATTAGATCAAACCACATGAAATTTTCTGTCTTCATATATCAAAATGGTTGCATACTGGCAATATTATATGGTTCAGTCAAAATTATTGTCAATGAGAGAGTTAATCTGAAATGAACTATTCCACTATTGCTAGAAGCTAAATTATCAGAATCTAGGGTTAATGTAACCAAATGCTATTGGAATATTGGATAAGTGTTACAATGACTAATATATACATTCACATATAATATATATATTCATCAAATAGTATTTTTCCTGTGGAACAAGATATGCTTCTTCAAAGTCAAGTTCAGATAGTAAGTCAGTAACAGCATTTAAAAACCTTGTATCTGGACCGGGTGTGGTGGCTCACGCCTGTAATCCCAGCATTTTGGGAGGCTGAGGTGGGCGGATTACAAAGTCAAGAGATCAAAACCATCCTGGCCAACATGGTGAAACCCTGTCTCTACTAAAATACAAAAAAAAAAAAAAAAAAAAAAATTTGCCAGACATGGTGGTGCGCGTCTGTAATCCCAGCTAATTGGGAGGCTGAGGCAAGAGAATTGTTTGAATCTGGGAGGTGGAGGTAGCAATGAGCCAAGATTGCATCACTGCACTCCAGTCTGGTGATAGAGTGCGACTGTCTCAAAAAATATATATATATATGGCCGGGCGCGGTGGCTCAAGCCTGTAATCCCAGCACTTTGGGAGGCCGAGGCGGGTGGATCACGAGGTCAAGAGATCGAGACCATTCTGGTCAACATAGTGAAACCCCATCTCTACTAAAAATACAAAAATTAGCTGGGCATGGTGGCGTGTGTCTGTAATCCCAGCTACTCAGGAGGCTGAGGCAGGAGAATTGCCTGAACCCAGGAGGCGGAGGTTGCGGTGAGCCGAGATCGCGCCATTGCACTCCAGCCTGGGTAACAAGAGCGAAACTCCGTCTCAAAAAAAAAAATATATATATATATATATATATATAATTAAATTAAATAAATAAAAACCTTGTATCTGGCCAGGCATGGTGACTCACACCTGTAATCCTAGCACTTTGGAAGGCTGAAGTGGGCAGATCACTTGAGGTCAGGAGTTCCAGACCAGTTGGCCAAACTCTGTCTCTACTAAAAATATAAAAATATGGCCAGGCTGGCCGGGCGCGGTGGCTCAAGCCTGTAATCCCAGCACTTTGGGAGGCCGAGGCGGGTGGATCACAAGGTCAAGAGATCGAGACCATCTTGGTCAACATGGTGAAACCCCGTCTCTACTAAAAATACAAAAAAAATAGCTGGGCGTGGTGGCACGTGCCTGTAATCCCAGCTACTCAGGAGGCTGAGGCAGGAGAATTGCCTGAACCCAGGAGGCGGAGGTTGCAGTGAGCCGAGATCGCGCCATTGCACTCCAGCCTGGGTAACAAGAGCGAAACTCCGTCTCAAAAAAAAAAAAAAAAAAAAAAAAAAAAAAAAAAAAAAATATATGGCCAGGCATAATGGCTCATGCCTGTAATCCCAGCACCTTGGGAGACCAAGATGGGCAGATCACGAAGTCAGGAGACCAAGACCATCCTGGCCAACACGGTGAAACCCCGTTTCTACTAAAAATACAAAAATTAGCTGGGTGTGGTGGTGCATGCCTGTAATCCCAGCCACTCGGAGGCCGAGGCAGGAGAATCACTTGAACCATGGAGTTGCAGGTTGCAGTGAGCCGAGATCACGCCATTGCACTCCAGCCTGGTGACAAAGTGTGACTCTGCCTCAAAAAAAAAAAAAAAAAAAAAAAAAAAATTAGCCAGGGGTGGTAGCATGTAAGTGTAATCACAGATACTCTGGAGGTTGAGGCAAGAGAATTGCTTGAACTCGGTAGGCAAAGGTTGTAGTGAGCTGAGATTGCACCACTGCACTCCAGCCTGGGTGATGGAGTGGAACTCCATCTCAAAAAATAAATCAAAACCTTATATCTTACATAAACATTGTAGAAACAAATGAATTTCCATACAAATTTGCACAGAGGAGATTTTAGTAGCAGAAATCTCAGCGTAATGAAAAAGGTATCTGTGTACCTGAAAATATTATTACTGGAAAACTGTCTGAAAACAATTTGTGATTCCTCTTCCTCTTGTTTCTGCAGGATTGCTTATGGATGCCCAAATGTGTTAAGTTCGGATGGTTTCTGCCCTATACTCCAACAGATAATGAGTATGGTGCTTGGAAGCGCCATTACATTGCTTGTGTGTCCCACTTAGACTGGCTGACACCCAGGGAGGCTGCTGCTACTTACGGGACGCTGAATGAACCCAAAACAGAAGATGAGGAACTACTAGAGAGACATAGAGAAAAGTGCCTAAGGAAAAGAATTTGGGAGAAAATTGCACTACGTAGGAGTAAGTAGCATTTTAAAACTTTGTATCTTATATAAATATTGTAGAAACAAATGGATTCACATACAGATTCCCACAGAGGAAGACAGCCCTATCTTTCAGAATACTCTGTGGGTGGCAGTCTTAAAAGTATTTTCAGGATGAGCTCTTTTTTATTGTGTATTTCAAGTTAATTGACAAGAAAAACAGAAAAACAGATTTCAGACAAAATAAGTTTAAATATCAGTGCCTCCATTGCTATTCTGGCTCCTCTGAGGCTCATAAGACCAAAAACGAGGAGGTGAAACATGTTTGAACATGGGCAAAAAGCAAATAAATGGGTCCAAAACAGAGGAAGTGGGAGTGGTGAAAGGAGGAGGAGAAATGAAAATGAGAATGGAAGCAGGAAAAATGGCATTTAAAAAAGAGAGGAAAGAGAGGACAGCTCTCCTTTTTTTTTTTTTTTTTTTTTTTTTTTTTGAGACGGGGTTTCGATCTTGTTACCCAGGCTGGAGTGCAATGGCACGATCTCGGCTCACCGCAACCTCCGCCCCCTGGGTTCAAGCAATTCTCCTGCCTCAGCCTCCTGAGTAGCTGGGATTACAGGCACGCGCCACCATGCCCAGCTAATTTTTGTATTTTTAGTAGAGACGGGGTTTCACCATGTTGACCAGGATGGTCTCGATCTCTCGACCTCGTGATCCACCCGCCTCGGCCTCCCAAAGTGCTGGGATTACAGGCTTGAGCCACCGCGCCCGGCTCCTTTTTTTCTTTTTTTTTTTGAGACAAAGTCTCACCCAGGCTACAGTGCAATGGCATGATCTCAGCTCACCGCAGCCTCTGCTTCCCAGGTTTAAGCTATTCTTCTGCCTCAGCCTCCCGAGTAGCTGGGATAACAGGCATGTGCCACCATGGCCAACTAATTTTTGTAGTTTTAGTAGAGAAGAGGTTTCACCACCTTGGCCAGGCTGGTCTTGAACTCCTGACTTCTGACAATCCATGCGCCTCAGCCTCCCAAAGTGCTGGGATTACAGGTGTGAGCTACCACACCCAGCCATTTCCTCTCTCTCTTTTTAAAGCTCTCTCTTCCAGTTAAGCCCCCTTTTGATTTTTGATTTTTTTGAGACAGGGTCTCACTCTGTCACCCAGGCTGTGCAGTGGTGTGACTGCTGGCTCACTGCAGCCTCAACTTCTGAGGCTCAAGTGATCCTCCACCTCAGCCTCCCGAGTAGCTGGGACCACAGGTGCATACCACCATGCCCTGCTAATTTGTTGTATTTTTAGTAGAGACGGGGTTTCGCCATGCTGGTCATGCTGGTCCTGAACTCCTGGGCTCAAGTGACCCACCCACCCTGGCCTCCCAAGGTGCTGGGATTACAGGTGTGAGCCGGGACGCCCAGCCTTGGGTAGGCCTTATGCTTTACGCAGTGTATAAAAGAAAACGGCAAAACTGATTTGAGTTCTCCCATGCTGTCTTCCAATTAACTCACCCTCTGGTGAGATTGTGATACGTAGGAAATTGCTTGAAGACAAGAAGGGCACAAATGAATGTGACACTTATCAATTGATTAACTGGTCTCCACAAGAAAAGAGTTACTTGTTCTCTGAGCTTTGTTTCTTGACCTGAAATGGCTGGTAGCTCACAGCCACAGTGCCGAGAGGATGAGAAATCCAAACCGAGCGTGTGAAAATGGCTGTAATTATTGTCATTTGGAACCTTGCCCTGGTACAGCTTTAGTTCTGATGCCTTTTTCTGTGTGGACTTGGCTGGGAGAAGCATGAAGTAACCAGCCCCGCTGCTGCTCTTTGTCTTTCAGAGGAGTTATTCAAAGTTCGACCCCCTTGGGTGAGTGGAACGGGCCGCTCTAGCGTGCTAAAGCCCAGATGCCAACCACGCCTCTCCCAGACTGTAAGGGAGCGAGCAGGATCACATGAAGCTTTGGAGAAACAGCTTGTTTTGACATCGTTAGAAACCTTGCCCAAGCAGTAAGTAAAATTCCATCTACTGAAGGCTCAGCACCATCCCCTGATACCAATGATTCATTCTACAATAATTTAGCTAACATGCAGAAATCTTGTGTGGCTCATATCCCATGAAATATTGGTAGAGATAATTTTCTTCTTTTTTCTGAGATGGAGTTTTGCTCTGTCGCCCAGGCTGGAGTGCAGTGGCGCGATCGTGGCTCACTGCAAACTCCAACTCCCTGATTCAAGCAATTCTACTGCATCAGCCTCCCAAGTAGCTAGGATTACAGGCATGTGCTAATATACCCAGCTAATTTTTGTATTTTTGGTAGAGATGGGGTTTCACCATGTTAGCCAGGATGGTCTTGATCTCCTGACCTCATGATCCACCCACCTCAGCCTCCCAAAGTGCTGGGATTACAGGCATGAACCACCACACCTGGCTGAGATAATTTTCTAGAACAGTGGTCTTAAACATGCTTTCTGAAGAGGTAAACATATAACATCCAAAACTTACATTTTAAATATTCTTTTATTTGTTTTTGAGATGAGGTCTTGCCACATTGCTCAGGCTGGTGTCAAACTTGTAGGCTCAAGCGATCTTCCCACTGGCCTCCCAAGTAGCTGCAATTACATGCATGCCACCGAGCCTGACTTCACATATTCTCAACTCTGCAGTGAAGCTATATTGTGGATGTAGAATATTTTCTGAATAAAGTGATTGAGCAAAAATTGCATTTTTCCACAAGTGTTTTTTATGAAGTAAGAGTATCCAAATGGTATCCAAATATAACTTCCATTTATATTTGTATGTACAAATATAATTTTATTACCCAAAATAGAGAAACATCAGCTGCATTCAGTTACCAAATCATACTATACAGTGAAATTACCAGAAATTCAATTCCATCTGACTCTCATAACCATCACAATTGTGCATCTACTTAGAATTTCTTTTTAACTTTTAACTTTGGATTCTAGAGATCATGTAATCTCACTCACCTATGTTTCAAATGAGGAACTTGAGGCCTAGAGAGGTGACATGACTTACCCACATGTCAAAGTGTCAAACACTAGAACCTAAAACTCTAAAATTCCAAGTCTTTCAACTTCACCCACTGATGCTACCTGCGTAGGATCTCTATATGTCTGAACATTTGTGATTGTGTGTACGTACATTTACTTGTCCAAGGCACCTAAAGAATTTTAAGAAGCCAGGCGTGGTGACTCAGCCTATATTCCCAGCACTTTGGGAGGCCAAGGTGGGAGGATCACTTGAACTCAGGAGCTGGAGACCAGCCTAGGCAATATGGTGAGACCCCATCTCTATAAAAAATAAAAAATAGCTGGGTGTAATGGTACGCACCTGTGGTCTCAGCTACCTGGGAGGCTGAGATGGGAAAGATTGCTTGAGCCTGGGAGGTTGAGGCTACAGAGAGCTGTGATCACACAACTGCACTCCAGCCTGGGTGACAGCAGGACCCTGTCACTTTATATATATATATATATATATATATATATATATATATATATACACACATATATATATATGAAGTGTATACATACACACATAAAAAGTGTATATGTGAGTGTGTGTGTGTGTGTGTGTGTGTGTGTGTGTGTGTGTGTATGAAGAGATTATTCAGGAAAAACTGAGGCCTAGAAGGAAATTCAAAATCTCTCAGCTACTTTTTAAATATCTTAAATATCTTTTGAACTCCCAAATATGTCATTACATTCATTTAAGTGCCCAATATAAGCTAAGTAAGTTCCAAGAGACTGTTGCATCCCACATGTGCAGAGGAGAGGCTCAGAGAGCAGATTTGGCCTACCCCACCCAGGAGCTCCATTTGCTACTGGCCCCTCAAAACTCAGGGAGAAGCTAAGGCATGGAGGCCACATGCCTTGCAGAGTAGAGCTGATGCCCAGAGCACATATGCTACTCACTTACCAAAACTCAACGTAAAAGAAAATTAAAACTTCATGTATTTCCAGCCGGGTGTGGTGGCTCACGCCTGTAATCCAAGCACTTTGGAGGCTAAGGTGAGCGGATCACCTGAGGTTGGGAGTTCAAGACCATCCTGACCAATATGGTGAAACCCCGGCTTAAAAAAAAAAAAAAACTTCATGTATTTCCTTTTTCTCCTTAGAAGCAATATTTCTGGAAGCCATTCCTACCCTTTATTATCAAAGAAAAACTGGCATGGAGTGTATAAAAATGATGACAGCTCTTCATATGCTCTCCGGCCACACTTCATATTAATATCCTCTCGGATTCCTGCATATGAGGTAGAGTATGTTATGAGACCAGTCCTGTCCTGATTGGTTTTTTAAATCTAGACTAGAGGGGGGGTGACAGTCTTTTGACCACCATGTGTATGAAAAATGATTCAACTTCTAAAAGGAAAATCAAGCCAGGTGTGGTGGCACATACCGGTAGTCCCAGCTACTTGGGGGGTTGAAGTGGGAGGATCACTGGAGCCCAGGAGGCGGAGGCTGCAGTGAGCTGTGATCACACCACTGCACTCCAGCCTGGGCAACAGAGTAAGACTCTGTTTTTATTTTTTAAAAAAATAATAATAACAAGAGCGAAACTCTGTCTCAAAAAAAAAAAAAAAAAAAAAAAAAAAAAAGCCAGGTGTGGTGGCTCATGCCTGTTATCCCAGCACTTTGGGAGGCTGAGGAGGGTGGATCATGAGGTCAAGAGATTGAGACCATCCTGGCCAACATGATGAAACCCTGTCTCTACTAAAAATACAAAAATTAGCTGGGTGTGGTGGCATGCGCCTGTAGTCCCAGCTACTCAGGAGGCTGAGGCAGGAGAATTGCTTGAACCCGGGAGGTGGAGGTTGCAGTGAGCCGAGATCGTGCCACTGCACTCCAACCTAGTGCCTGGTGACAGAGCAAGACTGCCTCAAAAAACAAAGAAGAAAAATCTTCATTTTAGGCTGGGCATAGTGGCTCACGCCTGTAATCCAAGCACTTTGGAGGCCAAGGCGGGTGGATCACCTGAGGTCAGGAGTTCAAAACTGGCCTGGCCAACATGTCCAAACCCCATCTCTACTAAAAGTACAAAAAAAAATAGCTAAGTGTGGTGGCACAGGCCTGCAGTCCTAGCGCTACTCAGGAGGCTGAGGCATGAGAATTGCTTGAACCTGGGAGGCGGAGGTTGCACTGACCTAAGATCAGGCTACTGCACTCCAGCCTGGGTGACAGAGTGAGACTGTCTAAAATAAAATAAATAAAGTAAATTAAACATAAATAAAATAATCTAAGTGAAAATGTATAGACCTGAAATAGTTTTTAAAGTCAGAAGTAATGAATGTAATCATAAATCAAAATTATTTGGAAAAGTATTAAAGGCTCAGACTTTTAACTGAAGCCTTTTGAGAGGTAACAACTTACTCAAGTGTCAAAGTTTCAAACACTAGAACCTAAAATCCTAAAATTTCAACACTCTTAGCTTCATCCATTGATGCTACGTGTGGATCTCTGTGTGTCTGAGCATTTGTGAGTGTGTCTGTGTATCAGTCTGTTCTCGCACTTCTATAAAGAAATACTCAAGACTGGGTAAGTTATAAAGGAAAGAGATTTAAAATTGACTCAAAGTTTCACAAGGCTGGGGAGGCCTCAGGAAACTTACAATCATGGCAGAAGGCTAAGGGTAAGCAAGGACCTTCTTCATATGACAGCAGGAGAGAGAATGAGCAAGAGAAATGCCAGACACCTATGAAACCACCAGATCTCATGAAAACTCACTCAGTGTCACGAGAACAGCATGGGGGAAACTGCCTTCATGATCTAATCGCCTCCCACCAGTTCCGTCCCTTGACTCTGGGGATGATGGGGATTACAAAGCAAGATGAGATTTGGGTGGGAACACAAAGCCACACCGTATCAGTGTGCATGTCCAATAAATTTTTGAATTTGTTGCACTTAATCCAAAAAACGAGCATACTGATTAAGAATTACTTTAAAACTTCTCTGGAATTCTCAAATAATTTAATAGTACTATGTAACCACCATCTCACAAAAGAAGAATGTCAGAAATCCTGTTTTATGATTTAATTAAGGTACCATTAAACTAAAATATGCTTTCTTTATAATGAAGTTATAGATTTTAATTTTAATATGAATAATATGAAGTTACAGATTTTAATTTTAATATGAATAATATAAATTTAAAGGAAGTACAAAGATGATCTTGGAAGACAATAGTATTTATATATGTGGGTGTATATGTATGTATATACCTGTAGGTATTAATATGCACACATAGGGACATTTACTTAGAAAAGTTCCTATTTGTAACAAAATGGCTCCTTTCAAGATATGAGCTCACTTCTTCCGGGCATCTGGGAGTCAGCTCTAATCACTGACAACTGGTGAGTTCAGTGGATCCACATGAAAGCAAGATCAGAGCCTTGATCTCCATGTGGGCCATAGTTTCCCCAGTGCTTCACAGTGCATCATGCTGGCTGGGTATGGTGGCTCACACCTATAATCCCACCATGCTGGGAGGCCAAGGCAGGAGGATTGCTGGGACTACAGGTGAATGCCTCCACCACCACACCCACCTAATTTTTGTATTTTTTATAGAGACTGGGGTTTCACCATGTTGCCCAGGCTGGTCTCAAACTCCTGTGCTCAAGTGATCTGCCAGCCTTGGCCTCTCAGAGCGCTAGGATTACAGGTGTGAGCCACTGCACTTGGCTTGTATTACATTTTTTTTTTTTTTTGAGATGGAGTTTCGCTCTTGTTACCCAGGCTGGAGTACAATGGTGCGGTCTTGGCTCACCGCAACCTCCGCCTCCTGGGTTCAGGCAATTCTCCTGCCTCAGCCTCCTGAGTAGCTGGGATTACAGGCATGTGCCACCATGCCCACCTAATTTTTTGTATTTTTAGTAGAGACAGGGTTTCACCATGTTGACCAGGATGGTCTCGATCTCTTGACCTCGTGATCCACCCGCCTCGGCCTCCCAAAGTGCTGGGATTACAGGTGTGAGCCACTGTGCCCGGCAGCTTTTATTACTTTTTAAAAGTTATTTATCCTTTCTGCTCCCTAGCACTGCTGGGCCTGCAGGTATCTTTTGAACCGCTTACATGGGTCTCGTTTTGCAGGATGGAGTTTATTGACGTTGTTCATGAGGTCAAGAGATCGAGACCATCCTGGTCAACATGGCGAAACCCCGTCTCTACTAAAAATACAAAAATTAGCTGGGCATGGTGGCACACACCTGTAATCCCAGCTTGGGAGGCTGAGGCAGGAGAATCGCTTGAACCCGGAAGGTAGAGGTTGTGGTGAGCCAAGATCAAGTCATTGCACTCCAGCCTGGGCAACAAGAGCGAAACTCTGTCTCAAAAAAAAAAAAAAAAAGGCCTACTTTAAGAGATACCAGGTGAAATTTAGAAGACAACCAGAGGGTAAAAGTGATTACTATGCTGGGAAATGCTTGGTGATACAAGATAAAAATAAATGCAACACACCCAAATACAGGACAATTCATGTAACAAACAGAGATATCATTTGTCATATTGCTTATTCCCCATAGAAGGGGATACGACAGTCTGTGCAGCATATGCGCATGAACTGCCAAAATACGGTGTGAACGTTGGCCTGACAAATTCCGCTGCAGTGTACCGTACTGGCCTGCTGCCGGCCCGCAGGCTTCTCAATAGGCTTGGCATGGACAAGATCTAGGAAGGCCAAGTGGAGGTGACTGGTGATGAATACAACGTGGCAAGCGCCGATGGTCAGTCAGGTGCCTTTACCTGCTATTTGGATGCAGGCCTTGCCAGAACTACCACAGGCTATAAAGTTTTTGGCACCGTGAAGGGAGCTGTGGATGGAGGCTTGTCTATCACTCACAGTACCAAACCATTCTCTGATTATGATTCTGAAAGTAGGAAATTTAATGCAGAAATATGCCAGAAGCACTTCACGGGCCAGAATGTTGCAGATTACATGTGCTACTTAATGGAAGATGAAGATGCTTACAAGAAACAGTTCTCTCAACGTATTAAGAACAGCGTAACTCCAGACATGATGGAGGAGGTGTATAAGAAAAGTCATGCTGCTATACGAGGGAATCCAGTCTGCGAAAAGAAGCCCAAGAAAGAACTTAAAGAGAAGAGGTGGAACTGGCACAAAATGTCCCTCGCTCAGAAGAAAGACCAGGTAGCTCTAAAGGCAGCAAGCTTCCTCAGAGCTCAGGAGCGGGCTGCTGAGAGCTAAACCAAACCATTTTCTATGAGGATTTTTCAGATAAAGACAGTAAACTATGGACAACAAAAAGAAAAGAAAAGGTTATTTATATGTCTTTGTGCATGGTGTGCACAAAGATAAAAAGGTTGAAAGAAAATAATCTAATTTTTTTTTTTTTGAGATGGAGTCTCGCTCTGCCACCCAGGCTGGAGGGCAGTGGTGCCCTCTCAGCTCACTGCAACCTCCACATCCCAGGTTCAGTGATTCTCCTGCCTCAGCTTCCCCAGTAGCTGGGATTACAGGCACGTGCCACCACATCCAGCTAATTTTTGTATTTTTAGTAGAGACGGGGTTTCACCATGTTGGCCAGGATGGTCTCGATCTCTTGACTTTGTGATCTGACCACCTCAGCCTCCCAGAGTGCTGGGATTACAGGCATGAGCCACCGCGCCTGGCCTAAATTGTGAATAGTATTTATCTCTGAGTGGAGTTACATGCTCAATTTTCTCCTCTTATAATTAGAAATAAACTAATTTTAATAGAAACCAAGGAAGGAGGAAGCTTATCTTCTTCCATATTCTCTGAAAATTCTTTAGAAATCATGGCATATTTTGTATCCATTCTATTTCTTTCATTAATAAATATTCTAAAATAGTGGGTCTCAGCTCCTACAGCTTTGGTTTCATTTTCCAGATGGTGGTGGAGAGCGTCAAGGCTGGTGTCGTTTCTGTGGTATACGAACACAGCGTAACCTTGGAGAGCCTGCTTTATCTCACAGAAAAAGCTCTGGATGGGCAGAAGGCACAGAGCATGGGAATATTTAGCGATGGAGATAGCAGAGAAATCAATTTACTCCAAGGTAGGTCTGGGGATTGGTGACAAACCACCATGCAACTTCGTACTATGCAGCGTTTGTCCACAGTGTGACTTTCGGAGGACTGTTTCAGTTCCAAGTTGCTAAGATGTATTGATTTGGTCTTTATGAACACAGTGAAGTTTTTTTTTTTCTTTTTTGATTCAGGGTCTTGCTCTGTCACCCAGGCTGGAGTGCAGTGGTGTGATCATGGCTCACTGGAGCCTGGACTTTCCAGGTTCAAGTGATCCACCTACTTCAGCCTCCTGAGCAGCTGGGACCACAGGCATGTTCCACCACAATGAGCTAATTTTTGTATTTTTTGTAGAGATGGGGTTTTTCCATGTTGCCCATGCTGGTCTCAAACTCCTGGGCTCAAGTGATTCTCCTGCCTTAGCCTCTCAAAGTGCTGGGCTTACAGGCGTGAACCACCACGACCACCTGTTGGTTTTTTTTTTTTTGGAGACAGAATCTTGCTCTGTTGCCCAACGTGAAGTGCACTGGTGTGATGATCGCTCACTGCAGCCTCAAACTCCTAAGCTCAAGTGATTTGTCCTCAGTGTCCTGAGCAGCTGATGCATACAATCATATCAAGCTAATTTCTATTTTTGTTTTTTAGAGGTGGGATCTTACTATATTGCCCAGGCTGGTCTGGAACTCCTAGCCTCAAGCAATCCTTCCATCTTAGCCCCCAACGTGCTGGGATTACAGGTGTGAACCGCTGTGCTTGGCCTTCTTAAAATTGCAGACATTCTAATGGATGTAGTATCTCATTGTGGTTTTGATTTGCATTTATCTGTTGATTAGTGATATCAAGCATCTTTTCATATGCTTGTTGGCCATTTGGATATCTTCTTTAGAGAAATGTCTATTCAAGTCCTTTGCACATTTTTTTAAATTTTTATTTTATTTATTTATTTATTTATTTTTGAGACAGAGTTTCACTCTTGTTACCCAGGCTGGAGTACAACGGTGCAATCTCGGCTCACCGCAACCTCCGCCTGCTGGGTTCAGGCAATTCTCCTGCCTCAGCCTCCTGAGTAGCTGGGATTACAGGCACGCGCCACCATGCCCAGCTAATTTTTTGTATTTTTAGTAGGGATGGGGTTTCACCATGTTGACCAGGATGGTCTCGATCTCTTGACCTCGTGATCCACCCGCCTCGGCCTCCCAAAGTGCTGGGATTACAGGCTTGAGCCACCGCGCCCAGCCTTTTGCACATTTTTAAAAATTGAGTTGAGTTTTTTCACTGTTGAGTTATAGGTGTTCATATATTCCAGATATTAACCCATTATCAAATATATGATTTGCAAATATTTTCTCCCATTCCATAGGCTTTGTTTTTACTCTGTTGATTGTACACTTTGATGCACAAAAGTTTTAAGTTTGATGGAAGTACAGGAATTTTAATAGCAAATACCAAGATCTATAAATTAGTGCATACTAACATTTATTATATTCCTCCTTGACTTACACTACAAAGGAAAGGAATGACTGATAACAGCAACTTGTTACAGGGCAGCTATCAAAAACCTCAGTGGGGTGGAGCATGGTGGCTCACACCTGCAATCCCAACATTTTGGGAGACTGAGGTAGGTGGCTCTCTTGAGCCCAGGAACCCATATCAGCTTGGACAACATGGCAAAACCCTGTCTCTACAAAAAATACAAAAAAATTAGCTGGCTCTGGTGGCACACACCTGTAGTCCCAGCTACTCCTTGGAAGGCTAAGGTGGGAGGATCCCTGGATACTGGGGCCGGAGGGGATGGGGGCAGACGTTGCAGTGAGCCATTGAGCCTCTGCACTCCAGCCTGGGCTACAGAGAAAAACCCTATCTTAAAAAAAAAAAAAAAAAAAAAAAAAAAAAAAAAAAATCCACCAACCCCCCCAAAAACAAACCTCAATTGTTACCCTTTTTTGGGGGAAAGAGATGATGAATGTTTTAGAAGCAAACTTCTAGTTTCTTTTTCTTATAACTTGCATTCTTTTTTATACTTAAAGTAAAATTGTTTTAAAACTTACTCAAATGAAATCTTCCATCATTGTGGGATGAGGGGAGAGAATGAATAAGATGGTCCCAGATACAGCTGGAGTAAACCAGCAAAATGGCAGAGTGAGTCCCTGAGTCACCCATCAACTTGCCATCTCTGTGGCTGGGACTTCATGTACTTGGAAAGTTTCAGTGAAATTTCTCATTGGCAGAAATGAATTGCCTTTTGTTTCACTTAACCTTACTTCTGGTTTTCCTTGTTTAGCTTGCCTTTGCCTGGGGCAAGTTGTGTTCCATATCAGTATTCTATGTCCTCCCAAAGTAAAGCACAGATACTATTTATCTGGGGTTTAAATTTACAATTAGTTACATCATAACTCTTTTTTAAATGTTGCAGAGATATACACAAGTTTATACAGTGGAAGTAAGTTTATCTCATGTGGAATGTCCTATTAGGGTTTCTTGATCTCTGCCTTTATGTTCTCCAGGTAAGAAAGTTTTCAAACTCTGCCTTTTCTCTGTTCTGGTTTTTTGTTGTGTTTTCTTTTTTTTTTTTTTTTTTTTTTTTTGAGACGGAGTTTCGCTCTTGTTACCCAGGCTGGAGTGCAATGGCGCGATCTCGGCTCACCGCAACCTCCGCCTCCTGGGCTCAGGCAATTCTCCTGCCTCAGCCTCCTGAGTAGCTGGGATTACAGGCACGTGCCACCATGCCCAGCTAATTTTTTGCACTTTTAGTAGAGACGGGGTTTCACCATGTTGACCAGGATGGTCTCGATCTCTCGACCTCGTGATCCACCCGCCTCAGCCTCCCAAAGTGCTGGGATTACAGGCTTGAGCCACCGTGCCCGGCTTGTTGTGTTTTCTTTGTTTTTTTGAGATGGAGTCTCGCTCTGTGGCCCAGGCTGGAGTGCAGTGGCACAATCACCCAGGCTGGAGTGCAGTGGCACAATCTCGGCTCACTGCAGCCTCCACCTCCTTGGTTCAAGCAATTCTTTTGCCTCAGCCTACCGAGTAGCTGGGACTACAGGCGCGCACTACGATGCTCAGCTAATTTTTATAATTTTAGTAGAGATGGGTTTTCACCATATTGGCCAGGCTGATCTTGAACTCCTGACCTTGTGATCCACCTGCCTCAGCCTCCTAAAGTGCTGGGAATACAGGCATGAGCCACCGTTTATTTATCCTTATTCTGTTTTTTTTTTTTTTTTAAGTAGTAGTAACAATAACAAAATACCTCAAACAACCAATTTCCTTCAATATAATTGTGGTGTTTTCTCAAAAGCTTTTGCTTTAAAATCACCATCAAAACCAAGTTTGCTACTCTGTCACATGAAAAAGTCCTTTCTAGCTATTTAGAAAATATCTAGACTTCCCAGTGGGAGGGAGTGAAACACCAGAATTCTGTGCCTATTTTCATTTCATCACCGGAGCCTAGGATTGTGGAGTTTCCAGGACTCCTTTAGAAATGGGTCCAGACCCATGAAGCTTAGTGGAATCATCACACAAAATTGTTGGGAAGTGAGAGAAAAGGAGCATTTCCATGGATGTTTACCATCTCTGGGAGCCTTACTTCTGCTCTGCACTACTTATTTTTTGATTGACAATCATGGGAAACATTTCTACTTTGGAACTTGGTTGCAAAATTCCAGGACTTTCTGGCCAGCCACCCTAAATCCTGTGTGCGCGTGTTATCTTACCCTGCTGCATAGCGGAGAGAGAGATGCAGCGTCGTAAACCTGAGTGCACAGTGTCCAATGTACCCAGGATGTGAAGGATGGTGCAGGAGGAAGCAGAGATGCCTCGATGTCTTGGTCTTAAGGCAGATGGCGTTTTGATTTTGTGCTTACATTTTCACAAACTGCTAATAATTTCTGTTCAGGAGTATGTCACAAACTAACATGACATTTTGATTTTTTTTTCCTCAGGGTATAAAATTGGTGTTAAAAATTTACTGAAGCCTGAAGTGAGAGATTTCTGGGAGAAATTAGGAAGCTATGTGGCCACTGAAGACGAAGGAGGCCACGTGGACTTCTTCGTGCCCCTTGGAGCATCAGGTCAGCTCAGACACCTTATAGAGAGGCAGCAGCCAATGCCACTGCATGGGGACATGTTGTGAATTACTGAAGTGCCCCTGGGCCAGATGATTCAGTCACATTTTGCTCTTCAATGTCTTTTTTCTTTATACTTCCCATATCCAGGTATTTCAGGAATGTAGGAGTGAGGGATAGTGATGAGAGTGACCTGTGTCTGCAGAAGTACAGTCCCTAAATGGCAAGACCCAGCAGCATGATTTATATTTATCCTGGAAAACACAATAAAACCAGCCTCCAGGATATAAGGGAAGGTGCCTGACCATCATAGGAACCATAATCATTCAATCTGAGAAAACACCCCCTGCCGCCTTCTGAACCTGGAGTAGGCATGAACTTCGGTGACCAAGAACCTGAACTTGAGTCTCATCCATGTCATTGTTTAGCTTTGCGGCATTAGGCAAACTTGTGGACCTCCATTTGCTCATATGAAATTTAGAACAACAGTACCTTGGCGAATCTTTTTTTTTTTTTTTTTTTTTTTTAATTTTGAGATGAAGTCTCACTCTGTCACCCAGGCTGGAGTGCAGTGGTACAAACTTGGCTCACTGCAACCTCCGCTTCCCGGGTTCAAGCAATTCTCCTGCTTCAGCCTCTCAAGTAGCTGAGACTACAGGCGTGCACCACCATGCCTGGCAAATTTTTTGTATATATAGTAGAGATGGGGTTTCACCATGTTGGCCAGGCTGGTCTGAAACTCTGACCTCGTGATCCACCCACCTCGGCCTCCCAAAGTGCTGGGATTACACATGAGCCACCACGCCCAGCCAACCTTAGCGTATCTTAAATATGCTAAGGTGAAAATCAAGATGGCATAAATATTTAAATACTAAAAATAGTGTAAATTCTTAGATAATATTAAAAACAGTGAAGTGCTTTGTAAAGATGAGTATGGCTAATGATGACTGAGGTTGCTGGTATCATTTTATAAGTGCCTGCCTGTCTAGGATCAGCAACTGTGATTCAAAGTTGATTTCTAGGCTTGAAAAGAAACTCCAGCAGCATTAAGTCAGATTCACTCTTTGGAGATCTATTCAATAAAAGTTCTGCATTCATGGCCGATGTTTTACCAGGCAGAGCTGGGGGAGTGTGAAATTAAATTTTCTCACAATGTTTTCTTTTTGTTGTTGTTGTTAGTCATTCCTTGGGGAACTGTGAGTTTTAAAATTCTTTCTACTCCTCAAATTTCACCGGATTGTTCAACATGTACAAAGCAAGGCCTTGGCAGGCTTCAACCAGGGGACAGGAAAAAACAAAAAAGGAAGGGAAAGAATTTTTTTAAATGTGTAAATAATTTTACCAAGTTATTCCAATTATATTTACATACAAATATATATTTCTTAAATCTCAGCTGTGTAGAAAATATGCTGGCCAGGTGCGGTGGCTCGCACCTGTAATCCCAGGACTTTGGGAGGCCGAGGTGGGAGGATCAACTGAGTTTAGGAGTTTGAGACTAGCCTGGCCAATATGGCAAAACCCCATCTCTACTAAAGATAGAAAAAAATAGCCAGGTATGGTGGTGGGGGCCTGTAATCCCAGCTACTTGGGAGGCTAAGACAGGAGAATCGCTTGAACCTGGAGGTGGAGTCTGCAGTGAGCCGAGATCGTGTGACTGTATTCCAGCCTGGGTGACAGAGAGAGACTCCGCCTCAGGAAAAAAAAAATATGCATAGAAAAATGTAGGAGGAAATATACCAAAATATTAACAACATCTGTTTCTAGATGTGTTTTATGTTTTTTCTACTTTTGAAATTGGTTTTAAAAGACTAGGTTATAAAGAGTGTGGATGGTGTGATCTCGTTGTTTAAAACATGCATGTGTGTGAGGTGGTGTATGTATTTATAGAAAAATATTTGGAAGGATGTATACCAAGGTATCGACACTAGTTGTCAAAAACTCACTTATAAGTGAGTTTTCCTTTTTTTCTCCCTTTTAAAAAATCTCTTTTGTTTGCCTCAATTTCCTTTAATGAACTAATATTACTTTTATAATAAGAACAAAGCAAATATTTTAAGTGGCGTAGAAGAAAGGACTTGGGAAAGCACTGAAGGCAGAATAAGAATAAAGGAAGAAAAGAACGGTGGGTTTGGTGACGTAAAAATCATCTCAAGTGAAACTTAATGATACTCAAAAAATAGACTTCCTGTCGCCATTCTGGGCCCCCAAATTCTCATCAAATGTAATATCCACCTGGATGCATCAAAGATCACGGACTTCTCAGTCCAAATACTTCTTTTCCACAACTTCAGGCATCTCTCTTAGGCTTGTTAGCCCAGTAGCTGTATTACCCCTAAAATCTTGATTTCAAGCATTTATCTTTGAGAACCATTTTCAAATCATGTACTCAAACAACCCCACTATAGCAGCTCCTTGTCTAAGACCTCCAGTCTACACGCTCCAACTTTTTCACTGTCTATCACCACATCTTCATTTTTTGCTCCCTTGTTAAACCTGGATTTAATGGCCCAACTTTATCACCACTTCCTGGCAAAAAATCTGAACTTCCTTTTCTCCGTTTTTTGGCTAAATCCCAGTGTTCGTTACAACAACTCTCTGCACAGGCTATTCCTGTGGGTACTAGAGCAGCTAAAGACTTTTGGAATAAGTGATACAACTGCTCTGATTGGTCCAACTTTACTCTGGTGACGTAACTGTCAAATTCTGATGCAACACGGATGACCATCCTACTGCATTCCTTGGTAAATTCATTTTCACACTCTTAGAGATGACAATTTTATCTCTTCTCTTTAGACAGTCTTTCAATAACCCTGTCTCTCAGCTTTGACCTCACCTTTTACTTCCCTGAGAAAACTGAATCACACAGAAACTCCCCAACTGTCCTCCCACCAGCCAATTCACCAGCAGCTCCACCTCTTACTTTTTAGTCTCTGTCTTCCCTTCTGCCCAGATGGAAGAAGCGCCCCTGCCCAAACAAGATCAGGTGCTGCACTTGGAATCTATCCCATTGCCTTTCATCTTCTCCACACTCCTCTACATCCAATCCTCTCCTGTGGCCTCATTTCTCTTTATTGGGTTATTTCTATCAAATCAGGAACACCTGTAGTATCTCCCATCTTTAAAAAAGGACAATAAACTTTCCCTCACCGATTTTTAATTGGACAAGACTTGAGCACGCATCCATATCACTGGAGGGCTGGTTAAACTACACATTGCTGGGTCCCACCTCGAGCTTCAGACTCAGTTAAGTCTGGGGTGGGCCTGAAGAATTTTCCTTTCTAACAAGTTTCCAGGTGATGTTGATGCTGCTTCTAGGCCTGCCTTCCTTACCTCCCACTGTCTCCTCAAGCTCCTCCAACTGGTTTGTCTCTACTGACACTGCTTTTGGAAGACTGTCAGTGACTTCCATGTGCTCAAATCCAGTGGTCCCTGCTCCATTGCCACCTCACTTTGACCTTTGACTTCTCGGAAGCATCTGATGCCGAGGAAAGCCCCTTCTGGAAATACTCCTTCTCTTGGTGTCCCTAATACCACACTCTCCCTGTTTCCTCCTGCCTCAGTGCCTCTTCTCAGTCTCCTTTGCAGGCTCTTCTTTCTCTATAAGACCCTTAAATATTCCCCAGGGCTTGATCCCAGCCTCTCTCTCCTTTTCCACATATGCACTCTCCCTAGCCAGTCTCATTTTCCTATGTTTATTAGTCCACTCTCACACTGCTATAAATAACTGCCCGAAACTGGGTAATTTATAAAGGAAAGAGATTTAATTGACTCACAGTTCTGCATGGCTGGAAAGCCTCAGGAAATTCACAATCATGGCGAAAGGGGAAGCAAATACGCTCTTCTTCACGTGGTGGCAGGAGGGAGAAGAATGAGAGCCCAGCAAAGGAGGAAGCCACTTACCAAACCATCAGATCTCTTGAGAACTCAACTCACTATCACAAGAAGAGGGTGGGGGAGAGTGCCCCTTAGTGAAATTATCTCCACCTGGTCCCACCCTTGACACGTGAGGATTATTACAATTCAAGATGAGATTTTGGGTCAGGACACAGCCAAACCATATCAACGACTATACACGTAATTTATATGCTGAGGACTCCCAAATTTATGTCTCCAAGGCTGAAATCTCTGAGCTGCAGATTCATATCTAATTCCTACTTACCATCTTCATACTGGATGTTTAATTTTCATGTCTAATAGATACCTCAAAGTTAAGTCAAACCCTTGATTGCCTCCTCAGTACCAAACCTACCCCTTCCCCAATTCCTCAGTAAAAATATCATCATTCAAAAGTTATTGCATAAGCCAAAAATCTAAGAATCTAAGATTTATTCTTTGTGGCATTAAAAACATTTTTAAACAGCATTATTGAAATATAATTAATATACAATAAACTGTACATAATTAAAGTGTATAATTGACCAAATTTTGACATATATTTGCCTACTCCATGAAACCATTTAAAAAATCCAGAAAATGAACATATTCATTAACCCCAAAAGTTTCCTCATGCCATTCTGTAATTCTGTAATTTCTCTCTCCTGCTTCTCCCCACTCCCAAACTGAGCAACCACTGATCTTTCTTATTTCACATATATTAGTTTTCATCTTCCAGAATTTTCCTTTGTTTTTTGAGACAGGGTCTGCTTTGTTGCCCAGGCTGGGGTGCAGTGGTGAAATCACAGCTCAGTGCAGCCTCAACTTCCTGGGGTCGAGCGATCCTCCGACCTCAGCCTCCTGAGTAGCTGGGACGGCAGGCACACAACACCACGCCTGGCTAATTTTTTTATTTTTTATTTTTAGTAGAGACAGGGTCTCCCTAGGTTTCCCAGGCTGGTCTTGAGCTCCTAGGCTCAGGCAGTGGGATCACAGGTATGAACCATTCCACCTGATTTTCCTTTTTTTTTTCCTTTCTTTCTTTCTTTTTTTTTTTTTTTTTCTCTGAGATGGAGTTTTACTCTTGTTGCCCAGGCTGGAGTGCAATGGCACGATCTCAGCTCACTGCAACCTCTGCCTCCTGGGTTCAAGCAATTCTTCTGCCTCAGCCTCCCAAGTAGTTGGGATTATAAGCACGTGCCACCATACCCAGCTAATTTTGTATTTTTAGTAGAGAAGGGATTTCACCATCTTGGCCAGGATGATCTCAATCACCTGACCTCGTGATCTGGCTGCCTCAGCCTCCCAAAGTGCTGGGATTACAGGTGTGAGCCCCCACGCCTGGCCTTCCTTTTTTCTTTTTTAATATGGAATAATTCAAAAATTTACATGTCATGCTTGTGCAGAGGCCATACGAATCTTCTCTGTATTGTTCCAATTTTAGTATATGTGCTGCCAAAGTGAGCACGGGCCTAGAGTCTTCTATAAATGGCATCACACTAGGTATTCTCTGTCTGACTTTCTTCACTCAATCATTATTTTAGATTTAGCCATCTGATGTATGTATCAGTGTCTCCTTTTTACTACTGGGAATTATTATATTGTACCCATACACCACAATTTGTTTATCCATTAATTTGTTGATAGATATTTGAGCTCTTTCTGGTTTCTGCTTTTACAAATAAAGCTGCTATGAACTTATGCTTTCATTTCTCTTGTATGAATTCCTGGGCGTAGAGTGGTAAGGTTATATGTAGGTGTATGTTTAACTTTATAAAAACACCAGCTAAACTGATTTCCAAAGTGACTTTACCTTTTTACATTTTCACAAGCAGTATCTGAGAACTCCAGTTGCCTAACACTTGGTATGGTCAATCTTTTTTATTTTAGCCATTCAGTTGGGGGTGTGATGGTATCTCATTGTGGTTTTCATTTGCATTTTCCTAATGACTAACGAGGCTCAAGATCTTTTCGTATGCTTATTTGCCATTCTTTTGCCCATCTTAAAAACTAAGTTGTTTTCTTATTCAGCTTTTGAAACCTTTTTATATTTACTGGATAAGTAATTTGCAAATGTTTTCTCCAGTCTGTAACATATTTTCCTTCACTGAAGAGTTTCCTTTAAAGCACAGTTCCTTTTTCTGAGACGGAGTTTCGCTCTTGTTGCCCAGGCTAGAGTGCAATGGTGTGATCTCGGCTCACTGCAACCGCTGCCTCCTGGGTTCAAGTGATTCTCCTGCTTCAGCCTCCTGAGTAGCTGGGATTACAGAATTACAGGTGTCTGCCACCATGTCCGGCCAATTTTTTTGTATTTTTAGAGACAGGGTTTCAGCATGTTGGCCAGGCTGGTTTTGAACCCCTCACCTCAGGTGATCTGCCTACCTTGGCCTCCTAAAGTGCTGGGATTACAGGCATGAGCCACTGCACCTGGCCTGAAGCATAGTTCTTAATTTTGATGAAATCAAATATGTCAAGTTTTCCTGTATAGATCATGCTTTTATGTCATATCTAGAAACTATTTACCTAACCAAAGGCCACTAAGATTTTCTCCCATGTTTTTTTCTAAATGATATATAGTTTTAAGTTTGACTTTTAAATCTGTGATCCACTTGACTATTTTTTTAATGTAATACATGAGATATGGATAGAGGTTAATTTTTTTTTTAACATATGGCTAATGTTTCATCACCATTCCTTATAACTACTATCCTTTTTCCGATTAATTTCATTTGCACCTTTGTTGAAAACTATCAATTATATATGGGTAAGTTCACCTTTGGACTCTCTATTTGATTCCATTGATTAATTTGTCAATGAAAGTACTGTAGACATCAGTAAGTGAGAGACATCCAAACTTTCAGCTGCTATCATCCTGCTTCATGCAGTAATTGAAGCATTTTGGAGTATCTATTTATTCTTGGACCACAAATAGTTAAAATATATTACCCATTCATTCCAAGTAATTCAATCTGTGTGTTGAATTAATAATTCAATCGATATGTTGTGTCACTTAAGGGGCTAATATTTTTTTTTTTTTTAACTTTACGTTCCTGGTTACAAGTGCAGTGTGTGTAGGTTTGTTACATAGATATATGTGTGCCATGGTGGTTTGCTACGCCTATCAACCCATCATCTAGGTTTTAAGCCCTGCATGCATTAGCTATTTGTCCTAATGCTCTCTCTCCCCTTTCTCCTCACCCCACAACAGGCCCCAGTATATGATGTTCCCCTCTGTGTATCCATGTGTTCTCATTGTTCAACTCCCACTTATGAGTGAGAACATGTGGTGTTTGATTTTCTGTTCCTACATTAGTTTGCTGAGGATGATGGTTTCTAGCTTCATCCATGTCCCTGCAAAGGACATGAACTCATTCTTTTTTGTGGCTGCCTAGTGTTCCATGGTGCATATGTGCCACATTTTCTTTATCCAGTCTATCACTGATGGGTATTTGCGTTGGTTCCAAGCCTTTGCTATTGTAAACAGTGCCACAATGAACATACATGTGCATGTGTCTTTACAGTAGAAAGATTTATAATCCTTTGGGTATATACCCAGTAAAGGGATTGTGGTGTCAGATGGTACTTCTGGTTCTAGATCCTTGAGGAATCACCACATTATCATCCACAATGGTTGAACTAATTTACACTCCCACCAACAGTGTAAAAGCATTCCTATTACTCCACAGCCTTGCCAGCATCTGTTGTTTTCTGACTTTTTAATAATCACCATTCTAACTGGTATGAGATGGTGTCTTATTGCGGTTTTGATTTGCATTTCTCTAATGACCAGTGATGATGAGCTTTTTTTTTTTTTTTATGTTTGTTGCTGGCATAAATGTCTCCTTTTGGGAAGTATGTGTTCACATCCTTTGCCCACTTTTTGATGTGATTGGTTTTTTCTTGTAAATTTGTTTAAGTTCCTTGTAATATTAGACGTGTGTCAGATGGGTAGATTGCAAAAAGTTTCTCCCATTCTGTAGGTTGCCTGTTCACTCTGATGATAGTTACTTTTGCTGTGCAGAAGCTCTTTAGTTTAATTAGATCCCGCTTGTGAATTCCGGCTTTTGTTGCAATTGCTTTTGGTGTTTTAGTCATAAAGTCTTTGCCCATGGAAGGGGCTAAATTTTAACCATCATATTCCATCCTATGTTTAATCTTTTAAAATCTGTCCTCTTAGAATGAGACTCCTCCTTTAAGTGAGACTATTTTAGAAAATATATGTAGATTTTTCTCTGTCTTTAGGCTGAGTATTACAAATCTGGAATAAGCCCCAGTTCAAACTCCACGTCCTCCTTCCGCATCCTGTTGTTTAGTCCTCAGACTGTTTCACCTTCATTATTTAGGGGTGAACTATAAAGTGTTCATGAACTGTTCAGTGGAGAGATCTGAATAGAAGATGAGCTGCTAGTGGCCCTTCTTGACCATCTCTCTAGTGCCCCTAAGTAATATTTAACTGTTCTGTATTAGTCTGTTCTTGCAGTGCTATAAAGAAATACCTGAGGGTGGGCAATTTACAAAGAAAAAAGTTTTAATTACTTCATGGTTCTTCAGGCTGTGTAGTAACCACAGCACTGGCCTCTGCTTGGCTTCTGGTGAGGCCTCAGGGAGCTTATAATCGTGGCAGAAGGTGAAGGGGCAGCTGGTGTGTCATAAGGCAAGAGCGGGAACAAGAGAGGGAGGAGGTGCCACACACTTTTAAACAACCAGATGTTATGTGAACTCAGGGTGAGAACTCACTCATCACTAAGGGGATGGCACTAGCCATTCAGGAAGGATCTGACCCCATGATCCAAATACCACCTGCCAGGCCCCACCTCCGACATTGGGGATTCAATTTAACATGAGATTTGGAGGGAACAGATATCCAAATTATATCATGTTCCATGGCAAAAGATATGAATAAACTAATTAAAGTATTTTTGACTATGCAGAGGCAGGAACTGAAGTTCTTTCTCAGCTGTCTCAACTAACTGGCACATTCTTTACGGCACCCACTGGGATTGCGACTGGCTCCTACCAGCACAGTAAGTGTTACGGGAGCTGTCGGCCATGTCCGATGACACAGGCCAGCTCCAGGACCACCAAAGAACAAAATCCAATTAATAGTACTGGTATGGCTGATATTATTACTCCCTTTCATTCCTCCCCCTGAAGGAGCACTATTACTTCCCAAACTAAGTAATCTCATATCATTTAGTCATTTGCTTAGATTATTTATTGTACATATTTGCCTCAATCCATCATTTGCAAAACCTCTGTTGAAAACATAATCTTTAACAGTTAAGCAAAGTTGCTAATCTAGAAGAATAAGTACAAAGAATAAGTTTTCTTAGTAAAATATGGTCAATATGGCTTTATTTGGAAAAATAAATTGTAGCTACGAAGAGATGGCAAAAAGGCTCGCTTAGTTTTCATTTCAGTAGCATTATCTGAGAGGAAAAATGATCGGAGAAAATGCACCTGAAAGCAAACTTTCATTTAGATACTAACACTGCAAATTTGAATTAAAATGTAACATGGGCTGACCAACAAGAGAACCAAATTGCTTTGTTACACTGAGGCCAGTCATTTTCCCCTTGAATGCACCCTTGATTCCTATCAACGAGGGCTGAGAGGGATGCAGAAACTGTAGAAATCATTGCTTCTCTACTCCTAAATGCCAGGGGCCTTTTAGAATTTAGGAAAACTGGTACAATTGTGAAATCGGTAAGGGAAAAGATTCTTTGTAGATATAACAAAGTGCATTGACCTAATATAGTTTTGAAGCAGAGGTCGCTTGCTAGTTTTAGTTAATATAGCAATATCACCAAATGATAGCATATTTGGCTCTGTGGAGAGAGGAACTGGCCTTGCAGAGCATAGCAGGGCATAGACACTGTTGCTGGTAATAGGGGACAGGTTTTCTCCTTTTTCTCCTCCTCTGCCTTCCCTTTCTCCTGTTCATCCTCCTTTCCTCCTCTCTTCTTCTCATTCTCCTTATTTAAAAGAAAAATGTTGTGGCCAGATGCAGTGGCTCATGCCTATAATCTCAGCACTTTGGGAGATTGAGTTGAGCAGCTTATCTGAGGTCAGGAGTTCGAGACCAGCCTGGCCAACATGGGGAAACCCCGTGTCTACTAAAAATACAAAATTTAGCTTGGCAGTAGTGGCACGCATCTTTAATCCCAGCTACTGGGGAGGCTGAGGCACGAGAATTGCTTGAACCCAGGAGGCAGATGTTGCCGTGAGTCGAGATCATGCCACTATACTCCAGCCTGGGTGACAGAGCAAGACTTGGTCTCAAACAAAAACAAAAACATAGCCGGGCGCGGTGGCTCAAGCCTGTAATCCCAGCACTTTGGGAGGCCGAGGCGGGTGGATCACGAGGTCGAGAGATCAAGACCATTCTGGTCAACATGGTGAAACCCCGTCTCTACTAAAAATACAAAAAATTAGCTGGGCATGGTGGCACGTGCCTGTAATCCCAGCTACTCAGGAGGCTGAGGCAGGAGAATTGCCTGAACCCAGGAGGCGGAGGTTGCTGTGAGCCGAGATCGCGCCATTGCACTCCAGCCTGGGTAACAAGAGTGAAACTCCGCCTCAAAAAAAAAAAAAAAAAAAACAAAAAAAAAAAAAAAAAAAAAAAAACATGTTATGAAGCTTTTCACATCTATCTTTTCCTCTATAAAAAATAGAGGAAACAAAGCAAACAAAGATCTCTCTCCATTCAGAACAGAAAATCAAATTTAACATACCACTGCATCATCCATTAATTGCTTTTTTTTTTTTTTTTTGAGACAGAATCTCTTGGCTCATGGCAACTTCTGCCTCCCAGGTTCAAGCGATTCTCCTGCCTCAGCCTCCCAAGTAGCTAAGACTACAGGTGTGTGCCACCACACCCAGCTATTTTTTTGCATTTTTAGTAGAGACAGATTTCATTGTTAGCCAGGATGATCACGATCTCCTGACCTTGTGATCTGCCCGCCTCAGCAGTAATTGCTTTTTAAGAAGAGAAACTTTCTGTAAGCACCTGCTATAGTCACATAGATGATTTTTACAGCAAGGTAGCAGTTTGACATAATTTAAGAAAGATATAGATTTGGCTCTGACAGGGTTGCCTTTCAATGGTTTGATGGGGAAGCCATGTACCATGGGATTTCTTGTGTTTTCACTTTTAGACTGGAAAGGTAAAGCAGTGCATTCTTCCTTAGATGACTGCTCAGCTTCCCAATGCACAGTCCAGCAGCTGTTTTTTTAAACTTTGAATGGAATACATCAGCCTCACCTATCAAAGAGTAGAGATGCATTTGAAATGATTCATTGAATCCGTTTTGAGTTTCTAACTTTTCCTTTGAAAACAGAGGATGGGTGTTTGTCTTAGTCTTCTAATGAGAAACTGTAATAAACTCTAAACAAATGCAACCAAGTTTCTGTTGTACTTTAAACAAGACATAGAATTCTTTCATTTGAGCTCAAGCCTGCAGGAATAACAGAAGAAAATCATGTCAGTTCTTAGTGATTGGCTGGGAGCCCAATGGGGAAAGGCCCCCTCTTCCATCTACTTCAGCGAATCAAAACTACAGACATGGTGCAGCTTCACAGACTTCCTAGAAGACACCTTGAAAAGGGTAAGGAAGCAGTTGTGTCCTCTCTTCAAGGAACTGCAAAAGAGCATCAGTGGCAGGATGATAGGTAAGCAGTCCCGGTACTTCTGTTGCAGGTTAATTACCAAGTTGCCTTCATATCCCGAGTGAATACAAGTTTAGTTATGGTGCAAGTAAAATTTAACTCTTTAACACTTCAGTAAAACTTTATCTCCTAGTTTGCTCACATTGGCTTTCAAATATAATGAATACTCCCTAAGAACAGATATATTCAGGTTCAAAATGTTGAAGTTGGTTCTTATTTTAAAATTTTACCACCTTGAGCCGGGCACTGTGGCTCACGCCTTTTATTCCAGAACTTTGGGAGGCCGAGGCAGGTGGATCACCTGAGGTCAGGAATTCGAGACCAGCTTGGCCAACATGGTGAAACCCTGTCTCTACTAAAATATATATATAAGCTGGGTGTAGTGGTGGGCACCTGTAATCCCAGATACTCGGGAAGCTAAGGCAGGAGAATTGCTTGAACCCAGGAGAAGGAGGTTGCAGTGTGCAAATACGGTGCCACTGCACTCCAGCCTGGGCAACAGAGTGATACTGTGGCTCAAAAAAAAAAAAAAAAAAAAAAAAATTTACCACCTTATTAATTCTTGTTTGTCAATTATTTGCCTAGACACAATTTGCTGTTTGCTAAGCCAGAGAGCTGTGTACTTTTTCCACTAGAATTTGCTCTAAAAGTTAAGCACCTCTTAAACCCCAGCACTTATTACATAAATTCTTCTACAATTTAAGTTATATTTATTTTCTATCTAAAATATGTAATTTATTGATGGGTTCCATGGGCCTTTGCTGAGCCTACTGGACATGGCTGAATGAATTTTTCCATTCACACCCCATCCCCATGATCGAATGAATGACCACAGCAGAGCCCTTTGAAAACAACTTACTGCCTTAACTTTGCATCTTTACTAAAGTAGTCCATTCTTTTTTTTTTTTTTGAGACGGAGTTTCGCTCTTGTTACCCAAGCTGGAGTGCAATGGCACGATCTCAGCACACCGCAACCTCCGCCTCCTGGGTTCAGGCAATTCTCCTGCCTCAGCCTCCTGGGTAGCTGGGATTACAGGCACGCGCCACCATGCCCAGCTAATTTTTTTGTATTTTTAGTAGAGACGGGGTTTCACCATGTTGACCAGGATGGTCTCGATCTCTTGACCTCGTGATCCACCCGCCTCAGCCTCCCAAAGTGCTGGGATTACAGGCTTGAGCCCGGCAAGTAGTCCATTCTTTAAGTATATTTCACTCTCTGGGTAAAAAGTTTTTCTTTTTCTCATCTGCAACTACTAATATCTATTCAATTTTTCCCCTAATACTTCCCACCTGACTGAAACACCATATCAATCAAATCATCCTGTACCTATGCCTTTCTTCTTTTCCTCTGCCCAGTTCCATATTTAAGGTCTGTTTACATAGTTACCATCTACACAACAGCTGCCACACACAGCGTGCATGCAGATATCTTGTCGATGTCTGTCCTACATCTCTTTACATAAATGCCTCCAAAACAGGGATTTGCCTTCCTGCTAATTTGTCCTACCCACTCTGTCACATTTAGGAGGTGTTCAACCATTGTTTAAAAATAGTTATGAAGTGGCCGGGCGCGGTGGCTCACGCCTGTAATCCCAGCACTTTGGGAGGCCGAGGCGGGTGGATCACGAGGTCGAGAGATCGAGACCGTCCTGGTCAACATAGTGAAACCCCGTCTCTACTAAAAATACTAAAAAAAAATTAGCTGGGCATGGTGGCGCGTGCCTGTAATCCCAGCTACTCAGGAGGCTGAGGCAGGAGAATTGCCTGAACCCAGGAGGCGGAGGTTGCAGTGAGCCGAGATCGCGCCATTGCACTCCAGCCTGGGTAACAAGAGGGAAACTCTGTCTCAAAAAAAAAAAAAAAAAAAAAAAATAGTTATGAAGTTATAAACAGGGAGAAATTATTTCTTTCTGGGTTTTTTTTTTTTTTTTTGAGATGGAGTTTCACTCTTGTCTCCTAGGCTGGAGTGCAACAGTGTGACCTCGGCTTACTGCAACCTCCGCCTCCTGGGTTCAAGGGATTCTCCTGCCTCAGCCTCCCAAGTAACTGGGATTACAGGCACGCACCACCACACCAGGCTAATTTTTTTTTTTTAATGGAGTCTCGCTCTGTTGCCCAGGCTGCAGTGCAGTGGTGCGATCTCGGCTCACTACAACCTCTGCCTCCCAGGTTCAAGCAATTCTCCTGCCTCAGCCTTCCAAGTAGCTGGGATTACAGGCATCTACAACCACACGCTGCTAATTTCTGTATTTCTAGTGGAGACGGAGTTTCACCATGTTGGTCAGGCTGGTCTCGAACTCCTGACCTGAAGTGATCTACCCGCCTTGGCCTCCCAAAGTGCTGGGATTACAGGCACAAGCCACTGGTGCCTGGCCTAATTTTTGTATTTTTAGTAGAGACGGGGTTTCACCATGTTGGCCAGGTTGGTCCCCAACTCCTGACCTCAAGTGATCACCTGCCTCGGCCTCTCAAAGTGCTAGGATTTCAGGCGTGAGCCACCACATCTGGCTCTCCTATTTCTTTCATAGATATTAAGGACTAGAAAGAAAATTGGAAAAGTAAACTTTTTAAAGATACAATTTTGTGTGTTTTGGTTTTTTTAGAGACAGGCTCTCTGTCACCCAGGCTGGAGTGCAGCAGCACAATCATAACTCACTGCAGCCTCGAACTCAAGTTCAAGCTATCTTCCTGCCTCAGCTTCCCCAATATAATATATGTAGACAATGAGAAATCAATGGAAAAACAATTTTTTTATATAACTGCATGGTGTTAAAATTTTTAAAATTAACAGATTTCTGTGTATGTATGTTTGCATGTTATTTATTTTGGGCTTTAAAATATTTATATTTTGGTGAAACCCCATCTCTACTAAAAATACAAAAAAATTAGCTGGGCATGGTGGAGTGTGCCTGTAATCCCAGCTACTCAGGAGGCTGAGGCAGGAGAATTGCCTGAACCCAGGAGGTGGAGGTTGCGGTGAGCCAAGATCGCGCCATTGCACTCCAGCCTGGGTAACAAGGGTGAAACTCCGTCTAAAAAAAAAAAAAAAAAAAAAAAAAAAAATTTATATATTTGAAGCCTGATATGGTGGCTCATGCCTATAATCCCAGCACTTTGGGAAGCCGAGATAGGTGGCTCAGGAGTTTGAGACCAGCCTGGGCAACGTGGAAAACACTGTCTCCACAGAAAAATATAAAAGTTACCTGGGCATGGTGACATGTGCTACTGAGAAGGCTGAAGCCTGATAATTGCTTGAGCCGGGGAGGAAGAGGTTACAGTAAACCAAGATCGCGTCACTGCATTCCAGCCTGGGTGACAGAGTGAGATCCTGTCTCAGAAAAAAAAAAAAAAAAAAAAAAAAAAAAAAAAAAAAAAAAAAAAAAAAAAAAAAATTGGCTATTTGAGCACAAAGATAAAGGGGAATATAGAGGAACTTTTGGTAGGATTGAGACTCTAACATTTCAATTTACTGAGCTCCTTTTCTCGTGTTCGCTCCTTATTGTCCAATTTATACATTTCATTCAATATCAGTTTTGCCAGAATGGGCACTTTTTATATGCTAGACATTTAAATTACTTTGGTTCTTTTTGTATTTTATCATAGTAGAAATTTTCATGGTGTAATAGAATTTTTAACCTCTATTCTTTGCATTTTTATCCACTGAAAAACAACTGTGGGTCCAGTATGGTGGCTCATATCTGTAGTCCCAATGCTTTGGGAGGCTAAGGTGGGCAAATTGCTTGAGGCCCAGAGTTTGAGACCAGTCTGGGAAACAGAAAGACCCCATCTCTACAAAAAATTTAAAAATTGGCTGGCGCAGTGACTCATGCCTGTAATCCCAGTACTTTGGGAGGACGAGGTTGGCAGATCACTTGAGGTCAGGAGTTCGAGACCAGCCTAGCCAACATGATGAAACCCCATCTCTGTTAAAATTATATAAAAAAAAAAAAAAATTAGCTGGGCATGGCTACTTGGGAGGCTGAGGCAGAAGAATTGCTTGAACCTGGGAGGCGGAGGTTGCAGTGAGCCCAGATAGCACCACTGCACTCCAGCCTGGGTGACAAGAACGAGACTCCATCTCAAAAAAAAAAAAAAAATTAAGCAGGCGTGGTGGTGCATGCCTGTAGTTCCAGTTACTTGAGCAGCCGAGGTGGGAGGATCACTTGAGCTCAGGGAATCATGGCTGCAATGAGCTATCATTTTGCCACTGCACCCCAGCCTGGGCAACAGAGTAAGACCCTGCCTCAAAAAAAAAAAAAAAAGAAGAAGAAGAGGAATTGTGAGGACCGAGTTGTTGTTGTTTTTAAATCACATTTCTTCCATAAATCGACGACAGGGCATGTGGCCTTTTATTGACAGGGCAGTTTATGTTTGATACCATGGGTATGAGCGACATTCTGAACAACCAAGAGATCGCACACGCTCTGACAGATGGGCTGATGGAGTTGTCAAAAGAAGATTCTGTAAGTGTTTCTTTGAAGAAAGTAAACTGTGAAAACCAACATGTAAATCAATTCTGTTTGCAGGTATTATTAATTTTTTTGACCAGTTTATCCCTTTCAGGCACAATCCCTCCGAAAAATTACATCAGTTTCTAATAACAGCCACTGAGAGATTCTGGGCCCAAGATGTGTTAAGTACACAAAACAGACAAGTAGGAAAATCTTCTAGGTTATTTCAGGTTTATTACGTTGTGCCCCGTTTCCTGCCTTGTGCTTAGTTTCAGTCAGAAGTGACTTTTTAATATATAAAACATGTTAGTGGCTTTATATTTCACATAAACTTTACTCAACAGTGAAACCAATTCCTAGTTTGAGGAGAAGCCTGAGAAAATGTGACCCTGATGTGAAAAGATGAAGGGAAAGGGGGCTAGATGAGAGAGGAAGGGAAAGAGAACACAACAGAACAGAAAGAAGCAAATCAGTCATTCAGTTGGGGATGGCTGTAGGAGAAGCCCCAGGAAACAATTTCATCAGACACGGATCCAAGGTACTCTCTCATTAAGGTCAGTCCACATTTCAGAAAATGGTGAGGAGAGGCCAGGCTCCAGGCAGCTCTCCCAGCTCCAAAGAGGCCAGCATAGCTATAGGAAAACTGCGATGTGGCAGGGTCGCGGTGGCTGACGCCTGTAATCCCAACACTTTGGGAGGCCAAGGTGCATGGATCACTTGAGGTCAGGAGTTGGAGACCATCCTGGCCAACATGGTGAAACCCTGTCTCTACTAAAAATACAAACATTAGCTGGGTGTGGTGGCAGGCACCTGTAATCCGAGCTACTCGGGGGGCTGAGGCAGGAGAATCCCTTGAACCTGGGAGGCGGAGGTCTCAGTGAACTGAGATTGCGCCACTGCACTCTAGACTGGGTGACACAGCGAGACTCTGTCTCAATAAAAAAAAGAAAAAAAAAAGAAAAGAAAATGCAGCATGCAGCTCTCTATCTGAGGGAAGTCAGGAATAAGATGGAGCTAGGGCTGATGTTAACATATTCAATAATCTAAATTCTCTAGTTTTCCAAGGAATTCTCAAGGAGGTTCTGAAATCTTTCTTTTCCACCATCATAACTCTACTTTGTGGGCAAATTTAACATTGTCTCTGCACACATCTCTCTCTCCTTATCATCGAGTATCTGCTCCTGCTTCAACGTGGCTTCCTGGGTTTGCACCAGGCATCTCTGGGCTTAGCTGTACTGCATTGGGTGTGGGCTGCAAAGTTGCATTAGCTGTAGTTAGTCTTCTGTGAAGTCTCAGCTCTGCAGTGAGACTCAGGCAGCCTAATGATGAAACGCCTTTGGTGAGCCTTGCTGATAAAATGAACAGGGATAGGCTCACTGCTGTAATCTCAGCACTTTGGGAGGCGAAGGTGGGTGGATCACCTGAGGTCGGGAGTTTGTGACCAACATGGAGAAACTCCATCTTTATTAAAAATACAAAATTAGCCGGGCATGGTGGCGCATGGCTACAATCCCAGCTACTAGGGAGGCTGAGGCAGAAGAATCACTTGTACCCAGGAGGCGGAGGTTGCAGTGACCTGAGATCATGCCATTACCCTTCAGCCCAGGCAACAAGAGCGGAATTTGTCTCAAAAAAAAAAAAAATACTAGAGCAGGGATATTCACAGAGATGCCCCTGCACTGTCTCCCAAAACACCAAAGGATTACTCAGTGTGCTGGTGTAGGTTCAGTGTACTTATTTCCACCTAATTATTTAAAAATAACCAGGTATGATATAATTTTCATGGTGCTCAAACCTGTAGCCTGAGAGGGAACCAAATTTGAGAGCCTCAGCATGTTTTTTCCAGCAATTCTACTACTGCGGCCTCTCTCCCAGGCCTTCTTTCCCATGAAAAACAACAAGATCCTGCCTGTCCACTTTCCTCATTTGGCCAAGAGGCTGGTGTGGGCCACTTTGGTTCCAAAGATCTTTTTTTTTTTTTTTTTGAGACAGAGTTTCGCTCTTGTTACCCAGGCTGGAGTGCAATGGCGCAATCTCGGCTCACCGCAACCTCCGCCTCCCGGGTTCAGGCAATTCTCCTGCCTCAGCCTCCTGAGTAGCTGGGATTACAGGCACGCGCCACCACGCCCAGCTGATTTCTTTGTATTTTTAGTAGAGACGGGGTTTCACCATGTTGACCAGGATGGTCTCGATCTCTCGACCTCGTGATCCACCTGCCTCGGCCTCCCAAAGTGCTAGGATTACAGGCTTGAGCCACCATGCCCGGCCCCAAAGATCTTGAGAGACCCTCCTATCAAATTCTGGTGTCTTAACTGGATAGGGACAAATGTATGGTAACTGGGATATGAGATTGATCAGAGAGTCTTGTGTACCGACTCACATTAAGTACTAGTCACTTTGTTTTCTGGACACGTAAATTCGTTAAGTAGAAAGCTGAAATCCCTGCTAAAAAGTCTCTTCTCTCTTCTGCTGCCCTATTGACACCTGTATTTCAGATGAATGTTTTAAACAGGAATTTTTCTTGGGGGGTGGCATTTTTTTAGGACAAACCTCTGGAATTTTTGTCATATTTTCTGCTGAAGAAATGTGGTAAAAAGATCAAAGAGTTTGAAGAAAATGTTATTCCAACAAAATGTGACCCAAAGACAGCATTCGGCTTATTGATGAAGGTAAAGATGCTGCTGAATTTTCATGCCATTGCTTTTCTGTAGAGTCAGGCACATGTGATGAAGAAATTTATAAACCATAATATGAGCTCTACTGGGAAGCTTTAATGTACCATTTCTCCTAAGAATTTTGTTTTCATGAAGTATTATTAAAAAGGGTGTTTCAGCCAGGCATAGTGGCTCACACCTGTAATCCCAGCATTTTAGGAGGCTGAGGTGGGCAGAGCACAAGATGAGGAGTTCAAGACCAGCCTGTCCAATGTGGTGAAACCCCGTCTCTACTAAAAACACAAAAATTGCCAGGTGCGGTGACTCACGCCTGTAATCCCAGCACTTTAGGAGGCTGAGGCGGGTGGATCACGAGGTCAAGAGATGGAGACCATCCTGGTCAACATGGTGAAACCCCATCTCTACTAAAAATACAAAAATTAGCTGGGCATGGTGGCGCGTGCCTGTAATCCCAGCTACTCAGGAGGCTGAGGCAGGAGAATTGCCCGAACCCAGGAGGCAGAGGTTGCGGTGAGCCGAGATGGCGCCATTGCACTCCAGCCTGGGTAACAAGAGCAAAACTCTGTCTAAAAAAAAAAAAAAACACACACACACACAAATTAGCCAGGCGTAGTGGCATGCACCTGTAATCCCAGCTACTCCGGTGGCTAAGGCAGGAGAATTGCTTGAATCAGGGAGTTGGTGGTTGCAGTGAGCCAAAATCACGCCATTGTACTCCAGCCAGGGTGGAGGTTGCAGTGAGCCAAGATCAAGCCACTGCACTCCAGCCCAGGCAACAGAGCGAGACTCCATCTCAAAACTAAGAGTGTTTCGTAGTTTTGTAATATGAGCAACATTTAAGCCACTTAAAAGCATAAAATTACACCACGTTAACTTGAGTAACACTATTGGATTATGGGAGAACGTTCGAAATTTGCATTTTGCTTTGCCATTTATACAGTTGAGCCACCGTGCCCAGTGAGACACTTTCATTCCTGGACGTTCCTCGATTTCCTCTGCCAAATAAAATTCACACTGAATGAAATCTTTTTAACAGGCTGTTGACCTGAACAGCTAATCATGTTCAAAAGATAACGCATGAAATGGCCGAGTGCAGTGGCTCACACCTGTAATCACAGCACTTTGGGAAGCCGAGGCAGGTGGATCACCTGAGGTTGGGAATTTGAGACCAGCCTGATCAACGTGGAGAAACCCCGTCTCTACTAAAAATACAAAAAATTAGCTGGGCATGGTGGCACATCCCTGAAATCCCAGCTATTTGGGAGGCTGAGGCAGGAGAATTGCTTGAACCTGGGAGGCAGAGGTTGTGGTGAGCCAAGATTGCACTACTGCACTCCAGCCTGGGCTACAAGAGTGAGACTCTGTCTAAAATAATAATAATAATAATGCATGAAATGTGGGCTTAAAGTTTCTCATTGCTGGAAAGCAGGCCCTCTATTGCTCCACTGTCTGCCTATAATAAAACTGGAGAAATGTAAAACTCCTTAATGCCTGGAAATTTCTTTGATTTTTTTTTTAAGTTGAATTAGGAAAAAATATATATTAGATTCTCATTTGGTTCTCTACTATCTAACACTAGAGAGCTTAGGCACAAAGCCCACAAAACAATTGCAGAGACCTCTAGGACAAAAAACCACAGCTAAATGTCAGTGTTGAATTAAGATAAAAATAGAAAAGCTGGCCAGGTGCGGTGGCTCAAGCCTGTAATCCCAGCACTTTGGGAGGCTGAGGCGAGTAGATCACCAGGTCAAGAGATCGAGACCATCCTGGTCAACATGGTGAAACCCCGTCTCTACTAAAAATACAAAAAATTAGCTGGGCATGGTGGCGTGTGCCTGTAATCCCAGCTACTCAGGGGGCTGAGGCAGGAGAATTGCCTGAACCCAGGAGGCGCAGGTTGCAGTGAGCCGAGATCGCGCCATTGCACTCCAGCCTGGGTAACAAGAGCAAAACTCCGTCTCAAAAAAAAATAAAAATAAAAAAATAAAAAAATAAAAGCTGATTTTCCTTACATCAGGGTTTATTTTTAAAACTGGATATTCATTCAGAAGACTCAGGAGACAACAGAGGGGAAAGTAAAAAATTCTCTGAGATAATTGTTTTAAAGACCCTTCAGCCAGGCATGGTGGCTCATGCCTGTAATCCTAGCACTTTAGAAGGCTGAGGTGGGCGGATCACCTGAGGTCAGGACTTTGAGAGCAGCCTAGTCAACATGGTGAAACCTTTTCCCTACTAAAAACACAAAAATTAGCTGGGTATGGTGGTGGGTGCCCGGAATCCCAGCTACTCAGGAGGCTGAGGCAGAAGAAATCGCTTGAACCCAGGAGGCGGAGGTTGCAGTAAGCCAAGATTGCGCCATTGCATTCCAGCCCAGGCAACGAGAGCAAAACTCTCTCTTAAAAAAACAAACAATAACAACAACAAAACCCTTCCAGAGAGGCTTGAGAGTGTGTGTGTGTGTGTGTGTGTGTGTGTGTGTGTGTTTGTGTGTGTGGTGTGTGTGGTGTGTGTGTGGTGTGTGTGTGTGTGTTTCTATCCATGTATCTATCCATCCACATACCTACCTATCATCTTGCTGCCCAATCATTATTTACTGTTGATCTTTGTCTGCCTATAATGTTTACACTGATACCATGCAAACATGGTGATGGCTGGTAGCCAGAATTATAGTTGTTCCTGAACTCTACTTGTCATTTTCACAACTATTTCTGTCCCCTTATCTAGGCAGCTGAGTGTTTGCTGGCAGAAGCATCAGCAATGACTAAAACGTCTCTGGAAAATAGTGTCTGCCTAGAGAGCAATTCCTAACATGTGGTCAAAGCCTGGTTCTGCGAGCTTATTTTTTTTATGGTCTTCATACGTCCTGGGGAGCCAAGGCAAAGACCCATCAACCCAAAATAATAGTTGTCTTATAAATGTCCAAAGTTTCTGCCCTGTTACTTTCTCTGAATTCATCCATAAAAACAAGTAAGAAGGCCGGGCACGGTGGCTCACACCTGTAATCCCAGCACTTTGGGAGGCCGAGGCGGGTGGATCATGAGGTCAAGAGATCGAGACCATCCTAGTCAACATGGTGAAACTCCATCTCTACTAAAAATACAAAAAAAAAAAAAAATTAGCTGAGCATGGTGGTGCATGCTTATAATTCCAGCTACTCAGGAGGCTGAGGCAGGAGAATTGCCTGAACCCAGGAGGCGGAGGTTGCAGTGAGCCGAGATTGCGCCATTGCACTCCAGCCTGGGTAATAAGAGTGAAACTCCGTCTCAAAAAAAAAAAACAAAAAAACAAAAAACAAGTAAGAGATAGTATCTGAATCTAAAATTAAGCTGTAAAAATTCTGGCAATTAAACATATAATATAAAATGAATGAACTTGGCAGTTTTAGGTTCAAACAAAATTACTATGCCAAATCAATGTCCTCTCCACAAAGGAAAAAAAATATATTTAAAAAAGTAAGTTGCTCCTGAGCCAGAATGTGAAACAAAGCCCAATTGTAAGCAAGCAGGTTCCAAAATAGTCTGGGGTCCATGCTGACACCTGGATTTTAATGCGTAAATTTTCATGTGAGCCTGTGCAGTCAGGTGATGTCCCAGAGAAAGATGGTTCCCTTATCTCTGAGATTCATGACACAGTTTTGTACTGTTTGGGTTATCCTAATCTTGGCCCAAACTGAGAGTTTTTGTTTTTGTTTTTTGAGACAGCCTCACTCCATCAGGCTGGAGTGCAAGATACTGGCTGGGCACAGTGGCTCATGCCTGTAATCCCATCACTTTGGGATCCCAAGGCAGGAGGATCACTTGAATTTGAGATCAGCCTGGGCAACATAGTGAGACCTTGCCTCTAAAAAAAAATGAACAAAATTAGCCAGGCATGGTGGCTTGTGCTTATAGTCCCAGCTACTTGGGAGGCTGAGGTGGGAGGTCGAGGCTGCAGTGAGCCAATATTGCACCACTGCACTCCAGCATGGGTGAAAGAGTGAGACCCTGTCTCAAAACAAGACAAAACAAAGTAGATCTCCTCCCCTTGTCCAAGCCATACTTACGGATACATGCCAGGCTGCTCTGAGACAGCCACAAGTGCAGAGGACAAAATAAATTATTAGAAGACTCCCTGGAGCAGACATGAAGCACTTGGGGTCAGGCAGGACCTCCTGCCATCTAGGACTAGAGCTAGCTGGCAGCGGCTTTGCAGATCAGGGCTCTTCTGCAGAGGCTCAGGCTGCCATAGCAATGTGGCATCTCCAAAAAAAAATCATTTTGCCTCAGTAAAGTAAGACAAAAGGAGTCTTGGTTACAAATTGAAGTTATTCTTCCAGTCAAATTCCTGGACATCCGAGGGTTTCATCTTTGATTAGGAAGGCAGCAGTAACGACCATTAACCATCATCATCCCTCAACATAACCATAGGACCAGGATCATTGCTCCCTGCTAGCGTGGACCCTGCGGTGCTGCAGGCAGCAGGGGTAGGGAAGGAGGGCTTTAAAAAAAAAATGGGCTGAGTTTTAGGGAGGCCACAGCAAGAATAGTTAACAAGGTAAAGTAAAGCTTTATTTAAATGTGCAGGTCTAGAAAGGGTATGTGAACTGTTTATGACATATTTTCACTTTGTGGAAAAAAAAAGAGTGAGTTTTGTGAGCTTTTCCTTCTGGCATCTTAAGAGTAAAATAACCTATTTGCCCTCAACTGAGAAGGAACAGAGCAGAGCTGAGGCAGAAACCTGTTACTCGGCTGGGTGTGGCAGCCCATGCCTGTAATCCCAGCACTTTGTGAGACCAAGGCGAGCAGATGACCTTATGTCAGGAGTTCTAGACCAGCCTGGCCAACATGGCAAAACCCCATCTCTACTAAAAATGCAAAAATTAGCAGGGCATGGTAGCAGGTGCCTGTAAGCCAGTTACTCAGGAGACTGAGGCAGGAGAATCACTTGAACCCAGGAGGTGGAGTTTGCAGTGAGCTGAGATTGTGCCACTGCACTCCAGCCTGGGTGACAGAGCAAGACTCTGTCTCAAGAAAAATAAAAATAAAAGAAGCCTGTTACCCAAGAATGTGTGTGAGCCTCTAAGCCTGGGAGGAGCCCCGGCACACCATCCCTTCCCTGGCTCCCAGGGAAGAGGGAGCTTCACTTAATTTAGTTCTCAAGTATAGTATACTTCGAAGGAAGCAAAGGCTATTTTTAAAAAACATAAAATTTAAGAGTGGTGGGCCGGGCGCGGTGGCTCAAGCCTGTAATCCCAGCACTTTGGGAAGCCGAGTCGGGTGGATCACGAGGTCGAGAGATCGAGACCATCCTGGTCAACATGGTGAAACCCCGTCTCTACTAAAAATACAAAAAACTAGCTGGGCATGGTGGCGCATGCCTGTAATCCCAGCTACTCAGGAGGCTGAGGCAGGAGAATTGCCTGAACCCAGGAGGTGGAGGTTTCAGTGAGCTGAGATCGCACCATTGCACTCCAGCCTGGGTAACAAGAGTGAAACTCCATCTCAAAAAAAAAAAAAAAAAAAAAGTGGCATCCCATTTGCAAGCACTGATGTCAGGGAACACTGTGGCTGGGCCTGAAGGCAGATAGCTTCTGAGGGCCTCCTGTGGGCACAGTATTGAGTTTTCAGAGATGCCAAGACCTGCCTGAAATAACCAAGTTTCCATTCAATCTTCAGGAAAGAAATGGTGCAGAAGACAATTCTTGGGACACAAAGTCAAGACTCAGCAAAAATGATTTAAATTTTGAAGCGCTGATTAATCTGGTAAGCTAATTATTACATAATGTAAATTTACCATTGGTTTTGCTCCCGACAATGAAATTTCAGCCTTTTTTTCTGGTTAGTTCTTCATTTTCCTTGAAAATTTCTCTTTGGGGGATTTTTAAAAACCCTCAATGTAATCCCAGCACTTTGGGAGGCTGAGGCGGGTGGATCACGAGGTCAAGAGATCGAGACCATCCTGGTCAACACGGTGAAACCCCGTCTCTACTAAAAATACAAAAAATTAGCCAGGCATGGTGGCTTGTGCCTGTAATCCCAGCTACTCAGGAGGCTGAGGCAGGAGAATTGGCTGAACCCAGGAGGCAGAGGTTGCGGTGAGCCGAGATCACACCATTGCACTCCAGCCTGGGTAACAAGAGCGAAACTCAGTCTCAAAAAAAAAAAAAAAGAAAAACACCCTGAAATATAATTGGGGAGAATTCAGCCAGCAGACTTTTCTTTTAAATAAGCCCCAGACTGAAAAGTTGAGCCCCAAGGATAGCAGTGTAACATACTGGAGCAAAACCAATCTGTATGTTACTCCCTGACTTTCCTGTATGGTACTAGGATGCCTTTTAAAGAAATGGCACATGGACAAAGGCTCACAGTTTCTAATTAATCTAGCAACTTACAGTCTGACTTCAGAAGTTGAGTCTAATGAATCCAATGTCTAGGGCTCCGTCTTTCTGTGTAAAGTGTGGAGGAAGCTGCTGCCTCAGCAGAGGCTGGTCCCATCCTGTGTCATCCACGGCACTGCATGTGGTTTTATTTTCTTCAACACACAAACACATTTATTATCACCTTTCATTCTCAGAATCCTATAAAGGAGACATTCCTAGCCACATTACAAGGAACTAGAGTTAAGAAAGATTCCATGGGGGAAGAAAAAGTTAAATGGTTTCCCTAAGGCCAGACAACTGGGCAAGACAAATCTTAAGTCCTGCAGCCCCGAGCTCAGACTTGGGGCTCTATCCCGGCCCCAGACATCCTGGTTGTGTCTATCTGCTGCAGACAGTGCAGGCTGTGAACCCGAGGGCATGGGTGTTCGCTCACCCCAAACCCATCCCTAGGAACACCAAGGAAGAGTGTGTTTCCATCGAGCAGTGAATATGAGAGTTTCTCATCTATCGGTAATAATACCTGACAGTGGCTTTAAGATAACAACAAAGGGCTTGACAATGAAAATCTTAGTTCGAAATGATTAAAAACATTCAATAACTCCAATATTTAAAAATATATACATACGGCCGGGCACGGTGGCTCAAGCCTGTAATCCCAGCACTTTGGGAGGCCGAGGCGGGTGGATCACGAGGTCAAGAGATCGAGACCATCCTGGTCAACATGGTGAAACCCCGTCTCTTCTAAAAATACAAAAAAATCAGCTGGGCATGGTGGCGCGTGCCTGTAATCCCAGCTACTCAGGAGGCTGAGGCAGGAGAATTGCCTGAACCCAGGAGGCGGAGGTTGCGGTGAGCCGAGATCGCGCCATTGCACTCCAGCCTGGGTAACAAGAGCGAAACTCCATCTCAAAAAAAAAAAAAGAAAAAAAAAATATATATATATACACACATACAGAAATACACATACAATATTTAAAAATACATGAACTGTAAGCCAACTGCGAAGTGGGATGCAGATGTATTTTTTTTCTTCATTAGATATGTCTAAATAGGCATTCTATACAGACAATGTGTTTGGAAAATAAAAAAGAGTTTGGTAGCTCATGCTTGTAATCCCAGCACTTTGGGCAGCCAAGGCGGGTGCATTGCTTGAGCAGAGGACTTAGAGACCAACCTGGGCAACATGGCAAAACTCTGTCTCTACAAAAAAAAAAAAAAAAAAAAAAAAAAAAAAATTAGCCTGTTGTAGTGGCTATTCTGGTGGCTGAGGCAGGAGGTTGCTTGAGCCCAGGAGGTCGAGGCTGCAGTGAACTATGATTGTACCACTGCACTTCAGCCTGGGTGACAGAGGGATACCCTGTCTCAAAAAGAAAGAAAGAAAAAAAAAGAGTATATTTATAACATTTCAAATACAATGATTTCTCATTTGCCTCTTATTTTTACATTATAATTCCAGTGAATGCAATTATGGTTAATTCATCTCGGTGAAGCTCACATAGCATTACACATTTTTTTCATTTTAAACAAGACACTTATTTAAACAACAGGGTGTTTTACTTGAAGGAAAAACTATCTGGGAATCATTTTTATCAACTAATTGATCCTCACTTAAAGACAGATTGCCCTACATATAAGAGGTATGTATGAAAATGCTATAAAATAGCACTTTGTTTTTTGATGAAAAATGAGAAACATTAGCATTCTCCAATTGAACAAGGTATGCAAGAATTTATATATATGTATATGTTATTGTTGTTAAAACAGTGAGAGCAAAATAACAGATTGGAATGTAAAGATAACAGCTGAATCAGCATGCCATGGAGGGAGAAAGGAGGCTTTTTTTTTTTTTTTTTTTTTTTTTGAGACGGAGTCTCACTCTGTCACCCCAGGCTGGAGTCAGCTCACTGCAACCTCCGCCTCCCAGGTTCAAGTGATTCTCTTGCCTCAGCCTCCTGAGTAGCTGGGATTACAGGTGTGTGCTACCATGCCCAGCTAAGTTTTGTATTTTTGGTAGAGATGGGGTTTCACCATGTTTGTCAGGCAGGTCTCGAACTCCTGACCTCAAGTGATCTGCCTGCCTTGGCCTCCCAAAGTGCTAAGATCACAGGCATGAGCCACTGCGCCTGGACAAGGAGGTCTTTTCACAGAAGCATTTTTCCCCTTCTCATCTCCATTTGATGTTGATCAACGCATACTACTCACCACTACTTTTTAAAAAATGCTTGTGTACATTCATCAGTTACCTTATATACAATAGAGGAATAGGGAAGGAAATGAAAGAATAAAGAGAACTATACTGTAGTAGGTAGGATGCAGTGGAACAAAATAGCAGTTCTCTAGTTGAGAACGCACTCTTGGTCTGCTAGAAGAGCCTCTAAAGTAGCAGGTTCTCTTTTTAGTGGACCCCTCCCATCTGCTGCTGAAACACATCAATTGCATCTGCAGCCTCCAGTTCCAACTCTGCAGGTGTGTCTGTTTCATTGACTAGCCATCTGACAAATGGAATCTGATCTGCCTCATTGACAAGCCCTGTTATTTCCAATAGGCTTTCATTAGTTTACTAAGTGATGTATGTCTGTTCATCTTAAATTGCACCAAGGAGCCATCCTGCCCACCACCTTAAAATTAATGTGGGCAGTTCTGACTCCCTCCTTGAGCTTTTTGTTCACCATGGTGAGTGCTGGAGTCACCTTCAGGTCCACACTGAATGAGCACACAAGTAGCACCAGGAGTGACAGCAGCAGTATTGTCATATTTTACTGGGGGCAGTGTGGGGTATACTTAGGGCTGGAGGGAAAATATTAATTATTCTAGGCTCAGATTGAAGGACATTATGTTTTTAAAATTTAGGTACTATAAATTTTCTGGTATAAAGATGCTCATTTTATAGCTTTTGAAATATACAGGTAAAAGAAAAAAATTACCTAGTACCAGCAATAAAAATTAATTTATCTCTCTATATGAACATAGCACACACAACATCAGGGTATGGAATTTCCTTAGGCCAGTGTATGGTTTTTGCCTCTGCATTAAAAAATAAAACAAGAGTTGGAAACATAGGAAAGCAGCACATCTGGCAACCTGGCTAAACAGGAGAGACAGGCTTATGGCTCAAAGCCTATCCTTAATACTGAAGGTAGATCCTACTACTAAAAGAGGAGCATATGCTTCAGTTATTTCATATGTCAGTTGGAGAAGCAAATTAGCTAATAATGAGAAGGCGTCTTCACTGGTTCTTGCTGTTGCAACAGAACACTTAAGACTGGGTAATTTACAAAGAACAGAAATTCTCTATGGAGTCTGGGAAGTCCAAGATCAAGGTGCTGGCATCTGTCAGGGGCCTTCTCTTGGAGTCCTCACATGGTGGAAGGCAAGAGAGGACCAACTTCCTCTGCCAAGCCCCTTTATAAGGGTACCTGATCCCATTCATGAAGGAGGAGTCCTCATGACCCAGTCACCTTTTCACGGCTCTACTTCTTAATACTATCACATTGCTAACACGTGAGTTTCAGAAGGGAGCCATTCGAACTGTAGCAAAGGGCCAGCTCATTTCAGTTCTTCTGTCTGCAGGATAATCAATAAAACACTACTGGGAAAAAGAAATAGGAAAACAAACAAGGGTAGACAAGCCAAAGGCTTCCTCACTAGACTGTAACCTCCACGAAGACAGGACTCCGTCTTGTTCCCATCATTACATGGCCAGCAACAGCATAAGACACCTAATATGGATTTAGATGGACAGATGGATAAAAATAAACTTTCAAACTGCCTTCCTTTAGATCCAAGATTAAAAATCTCCTCTCTACTTGGGCGTCAGGCTAGCCTGATGGGAGAGGGGCTCTTTGGCAATCCTGGGGAAAAGTGATGGACAGCAGTGTCTTCCACAGCCCCCTGTGAATTCCCCTTCAACCTGCATAGCACAAACCAGCAAAAGGGGATCTCCATGTAGCTGCCTGACTGCTCAGCACTTCCACTTCTCTATCACTGACTTTCAGGCTTCTGGAGGCTATAAGCCTGAGAAGAATCACTGCACTTCTTCTGTGAGTTCTTAATCCTTCTCTACAGGAGAGAATGCTCCAGAAAGACTCAGCAGAAAAGCGAACTAGAGTTGTCAGGGAACTCTTACAGAGTGAGAGAAAATATGTGCAGATGCTGGAGATTGTGAGAGATGTTTATGTCACACCACTGAAAGCAGCACTGTCATCAAACAGAGCAATTCTGAGTGCTGCCAATATCCAGATCCTCTTCTCTGATATTCTGCGGATTTTAAGTCTCAACAGGTAAACTATGAATATATGCTTTTTAAAATATTCACTGTGCACTGAGAAGCCCATGCTTTGTTGTTTCAAAAGCAGTCTGGAGGTGCAGTGATTCTCTGCCCCTCTTGGGGACCCTGATTACAGTGGAGAGATCCTCATTACATTACCTTCTGGGCTACAACCGGTATTGATTCCCAAGGACAGCCCTTCCCCCATTCATAGCCATGGTGCAGGGAGTGGAGCTCAGGACCTAGGCATTTTATAACCCAGTGGTCCCCAACCCTTTTGACACCAGGAACCAGTTTCATGGAAGACAATATTTACACAGACTAGGGGTTGGGGGAATGGTTTCAGGAGGATTCCAGCACGTTACATTTATTGTGTAATTTATTTCTATTATTATTACATTGTAATATATAATGAAATAATTATACAACTCATCATAATGTAAACCAGTGGGAGCCCTGAGCTTGTTTTCCGGCAACTAGATGATCTCATCTTGGGGTGGTGGGAGACAGTGACAGATCATCAGGCATTAGATTCTCATAAGGAGCACACAACCTAGATCCCTTGAATGTGCAGTTCACAATAGTGTTTACACTCCTGTGAGAATCTAATGCCACTGCTGATCTGACAGGAGGTGGAGCTCAAGCAGTAATGTAAGCAATAGGGAGTGATTGTAAATATCAATGAAGCTTTGCTCACTCAACCGCCACTCACCTCCTGCTATGTGGCCTGGTTCCTAACAGGCCATGGACCAGTACTGGTCCATGGAGGAAAGCCATATGTTAATTCTTAATCAGCAATGCTCAGTTAAGCAATGGGAAAAAAACAGAAAGCTTTAACGGGATTAAGCCACCAGGACACTTAGCTTAGAAAGCCCAAGGCTGGGGGTCAGTTTAATAACAACATGTACATATATATATATATATATATATATATATATATATTTTTTTTTTTTTTTGAGACAGAGTCTTGCTCTGTCACCAGGTGCTAGGATGGAGTACAGTGGCGCAGTCTTGGCTCACTACAACCTCCGCCTCCTGGGTTCAAGCAATTCTCCTGCCTCAGCCTCCCGGGTAGCTGGGACTACAGGCACATGCCACCACACCCAGCTAATTTTTTTTTTTTTGTATTTTCAGTAGAGACGGTGTTTCACCATGTTGGTTAGGATGGTCTCAATCTCTTGACCTCGTGATCCACCCGTCTCGGCCTCCCAAAGTGCTGGGATTACAGGCTTGAGCCACCGCGCCCGGCCAATAACAATGTATTTTCAAGTTCATAACACGAAAGAGAAAAGTGATCATTTCTGCCTGTGGTAAAGGAAGGCAACCTGAGTATGTCTTCTCTGATGGTAATTCTCTAGGTAACCCGGAACAAGTTCCCTCTCCTCAATGGACCCCAGCTCCTACCAAGCGAAGAGGTTGAAGCAGGCCTCTTCCAGTGTTCACGGCCTGTGATGGATGAATGAGGGATTTTCTTAGAGCCATGGGGAAATGGGCCAAGCAGGGGTTATGGCATTCAGCTTTTGGAGACAGTGGAGCACTCTGCTCTAAATACTGTAAGAGCTTTCACCCACCTGCTATCTGGAGACAAGAGAACGGGACATTAGGTAGCAGCTGCATTGTGGCCAGTGTGTGGTTCTGACCCAAGGAATCGAGGTGAAGAGGTGGGATTCTACCCAGCCAGCCTACTTCTTCATGTCCCAGTTCCCCTTTCCTGTCAAATCTGCACTTCTCTGTGTTAAGAAGAAATGACTTGACCAAAACCCTACTGTAAAGGACTAGGCTGAAAATGCTTGCACTAATGACAATGGATATTTGGGTTTATAAGTTATCACAAATTAATATTTCATACTTACGCTTTTCTCATACCGCAGGCAGTTTCTAGATAACCTGAGAGACAGACTGCAGGAATGGGGCCCAGCTCACTGTATTGGAGAAATAGTCACAAAGTTTGGAAGCCAGTTGAACACATATACCAATTTCTTCAACAATTACCCTGTCGTTCTGAAAACTATTGAAAAGGTAAATGAGTTTCAATCCCATCATTCTATGAGATCTGAGCTAGAAAGGAAGTTATGTGTGGGACCCAAAAGACTAGCGTTAATAAGAAAGGCTTCTCTTCTCTTAGCTCCCAGCTCTCTTCCCATATACTGTGACCTCTGAGGACAGGAGCGCTGACTTAGGGGCTAGCAAGATATTTGCCACACAGCATTACCAGTAATTGGTTCTTGAACTGAACTAATCCTCATACAAGTTCTCGGGCTTTCACTTGCCCAGATACCTTCAGCTTACAGGAAAATGCTCAACAGTTGAGCTTGGAATCCACTCTGCTACTACAATCCTGTGTGTCCTTGACAAGTTCACTCTCTCATGTAGAAAATAAATGAATTATCCACATCTTTCTTGGAAGAACAATTAATTTATGAATGTCACTATGAAGTAAGAAGTGTCTTGGTCTTACATTTCCTAGAGAGTAAATTATTAACAGTTTTCTTTGTTGCGATTTCTGCCATTATTTATTTATTATTTCTTTTTGAGATGGAAGTTTCACTCTTGTTTCCCAGGTTGGAGTGCAATGGTGTGATCAGCTCACCACAACCTCCGCCTCCCGAGTTCAAGAGATTCTCGTGCCTCAGCCTCCCAAGTAGCTGGGATTACAGGCATATGCTACCATGCCCAGCTAATTTTTGTATTATTAGTAGAGATGGGGTTTCTCCATGTTGGTGAGGCTGGTCTTGAACTCCTGACTTCAGGTGATCTGCCCTCCTTGGCCTCCCAAAGTGTTGGGATTATAGGTGTGAGCCACTATGCCTGACTAATTTCTGCCATTATTTAATCTGAGCAGGAATATGCAGTTCCCTTCTGTACCATTTGCTGCTCTTGTTGGGATATCTTCTGATGGGAATAAAATCCCTCTTTCTTCCCCTCTTAGTTGGTATCGAAAGCCTAGAAAAGGCTACCTTGTCACATGGCAGCACACTTCTGCCAGAGTCCACTGTGGCCTTGTCTTCACTGAGGCCCTGCAGGAAAGGCCTGCGGGGTGGGAGGCCTCTGGAGGGCTCCTGCCTTTGGACAGCTTCCTTTGTAGTATTCCTTCTACCCCACCCAGGGAGTCTAGTCACTGCTGGACAACTTCATGATTCAAAAGTTAGATAAATAAGGTAATGTCTTACAACTGACTGGTAATACAAGAATTGGAGCAAAGCATGACACGGTATCTGGGAATTTTTATAGCTATAGATAACGATGCCTATTTCACTAGCACAGTGTGTGCATACAAGTAAGTACTTAGCTTGAATGTTAGCTATTTGGTTGTGGGGTTTTTTTTTTGAGACAGGGTCTCCCTCTGTCACCTAGGCTGAAGTGCAGTGGTGTGATCACAGCTCACTGCAGCCTCGACTTCCCCAGACTTAGGTTATCCTCCCACCTCAGCCTCCCAAGTAGAAAGGACTACAGGTGTGTGCCACTACATCCGGCTAATTTTTTTGTATTTTTTTGTAGAGATGGGTTTTACCAGATTGCCCAGGCTGGTCTTAAACTCCTAGGCTCAAGCAATCCATCTAACTCTGCCTCCTAAAATTCTGGGATTACAGAGGTGAACCACTATGCCAGCCAATGTTAGCTATTAATATGACTGAAATCCACGAATATTTGCTTGGTCTTAGCCAAAAGTCTGAGAATGAAATCAGTGAATATTTGATTTCTAGAAGTTAGCAGTGTTGAATCTTTTAGGCACGGAATAAAAGGTAACTTCAGGGCCGGGCGCGGTGGCTCAAGCCTGTAATCCCAGCACTTTGGGAGGCCAAGGCGGGTGGATCACGAGGTCAAGAGATCGAGACCATCCTGGTCAACATGGTGAAACCCTGTCTCTACTAAAAATACAAAAAATTAGCTGGGCATGGTGGTGTGTGCCTGTGATCCCAGCTACTCAGGAGGCTGAGGCAGGAGAATTGCTTGAACCCAGGAGGCGGAGGTTGCGGTGAGCCAAGATCGTGCCATTGCACTCCAGCCTGGGTAACAAGAGTGAAACTCCATCTCAAAAAAAAAAAAAAAAAAAAAAAAAGGTAACTTCAGAGGTGTTCTAATAGTGATAAATGAATACCTTTTAAAATAGATATTAACCGTATCTGAGTCACGGCACCAAAGAAAATAAAAATAAAAGTAAAATAAAATAGATATTAAGGCTGGGCTTGGTGGTGGCTCAGGCCTGTCATCCCAGCACTTTGGGAGGCTGAAGCAGGTAGATCACCTGAGGTCAGGAGTTTGAGACCAGCCTGGCCAGCATGGCAAAACCCTGTCTCTACTAAAAATACAAAATTAGCCAGGCACAGTGGTGGGCACCTGTAATCCCAGCTACTTGGGAGGTTGAGGCAGGATAATCACTTAAACCTGGGAGGCAGAGGTTGCAGTAAGCCAAGATCACGCTACTGCACTCCAGCCTGGGTGACAGAGCCAGGACTCTGTCTCAAAAACAAACAAATCAAAACAGATATTAAGTACAGTGGAACACCTGTATAATAAACATCACTATGGAAAACATAACAGAAATATTAAAAGTGAATACCATTAACAGTTAAGATCTTACAATATTGAAGTAACAGTTACTGTGTGACAGGCACTTTATGGGTAGGATGTTTTTTCCCCCACACCACAAGCATTAGAGATGGTATCCATGTTACAGATGAGAAAGCTGAGGCTCAGAAAAGTTAAGTAATTTGACAAGTTTATATACTCAATGTATTCTAATTTGTAAAGTACATTCTTATTTGTCTGTGTGATTAAGTTCAATGGATAGGTTCGGGTCTGTGTATAATTAACACACATTCTTATTAGGAAGACACCAATGGCATTACTAATAGTTTGACTGGTTAGACATAGATGTTGCCCTTTTGCTTCAGGCATTCCATAGATCACACTTGCTCAGTGGAACAGTGGACTTTACAACTATCTCATAAAATTTTGACAATATAATCCTCACCTTTTAGTGCAGAGAAATGATACCAGCCTTCCGAACTTTCCTGAAGAGGCACGATAAGACCATTGCTACCAAAATGCTGAGGTATGTTCTGAGGGAGAGCAGAGCAGGTCTCCCCCACCCCTCTGCCCCAGACAGGGTATTCTTGGGCCTTCAGAGACCAGAGTTCTCTTCTCTATGCCTTGTACAGTCTGCCAGAACTGCTGCTGTACCCATCACGAAGATTTGAAGAATACCTTAATCTTCTCTATGCTGTCAGGCTTCATACTCCTGCTGAGCATGTTGACCGTGGGGACTTGACCACTGCAATTGACCAAATAAAAAAATATAAAGGTTATATAGATCAGGTTGGTTGCTGATAAGAATCTGTGTCCTTAAAAATGTTATAGAGCTTTTGTGGCACTCCCACTCAGAGATCCTAGATACCTTATCTTCTTGTGGTGTTTTTTGCTTTGAAGTCTTTCATCCTTTTAGTGCTAAATCAATAGTTGTGTTCGGTGATTTCCAACACTAAGGGCATCTATTCTAAGCCAAGCAACATGAGACAATGTTTTCAGATTTTTGTAAATTTTTTTTTTTTTTTTTTTTTTTGAGACGGAGTTTCGCTCTTGTTACCCAGGCTGGAGTGCAATGGCGCGATCTCGGCTCACCGCAACCTCCGCCTCCTGGGCTCAGGCAATTCTCCTGCCTCAGCCTCCTAAGTAGCTGGGATTACAGGCATGCACCACCATGCCCAGCTAATTTTTTGTATTTTTAGTAGAGACGGGGTTTCACCATGTTGACCAGGATGGTCTCGATCTCTTGACCTCGTGATCCACCCGCCTCAGCCTCCCAAAGTGCTGGGATTACAGGCTTGAGCCACCGCACCCGGCTAATTTTTTTTTTTTTTTTTTTTTTTTTTTTTTTTTTTTGAGATGGAGTCTTGCTCTGTCACCAGGCTGAAGTACAGTGGCATGATCTCAGCTCACTGCAACCTCTGCATCCTGCGTTCAAGCAATTCTCCAGCTTCTGCCTCCCAAGTAGCTGAGACTATATGCACGAACCACCATGCTCAGCTAATTTTTTTGTATTTTTAGTAGAGACATGGTTCCACCATGTTGGCTAGGATGGTCTTGATCTCCTAACCTTGTGATCCACCCGCCTCAGTCTCCCAAAGTGTTGTGATTACAGGCATGAGCCACTGTGCCCAGCCTACAATAAAATTTTTATGTAAGTTTGAAGAATGAAATACTTGGACTGATTTTTTTATTTTTGTAACTAAAAGGCAAAAAAAAAAATCCTTTGTTTCTGAAAGTACTTTCAATGCATGAATTAGCTTTCCTGCCTTAGTGAGTACAATGGTCATAATTATTCTCTGAGGAAGTAATTAAGTAGTTTGGAGTACAGTACTATCATTCTGAAAATATCATTTTATTGTGCATACTGTTAACAGGCATCTAGGCCGAATGTAAGCTACTAACACATTTTTTCCGTGAAGATACCTTTTTGCATACAGTTTTGTCATTTGCCTTTGTTTTAAAACACTAGGTACAAAAAATTTGATTTTTTTTTTTTTTTTGAGACATGGTCTGGTTCTGTTACCAAGGCTTGATTATAGTGGTGCAATCTCGGCTGATTGCAACCTCTGCCTCCCTGGTACAAGCAATCCTCCCATCTTAGTCCTCCGAGTAGCTGGGACCACAGGCACAAGCCACCATGCTCGGCTTTTTTTTTTTTTTCTCATAGAGACAGGTTTTCATCATGTTGCCCAGGCTGGTCTTGAAATCTTGAGCTCAAGCTATCAACCTACTTCAGCCTCCCAAAGTGCTGGGATTACAAGTGTGAGCCACCACACCTGACCCAGAATTTTGAAACTTTCTATTATAACATGTGAAAATACCAAGCCCTATATCAAGTGCCATAAAATATTTTAAACTATTTCTTTTATGAATAAAAATGTCACAATTTTGGTTTGCCTAAAAGTACTTTTTTCCCCCTAGATGAAGCAAAACATCAATATGAAAGATCATCTGTCAGATATACAGAGAATCATCTGGGGATGCCCTGTATGTATTCTTAGGAACTTGCTCTATCTCATGCTCATGAATACAACCTCCAGTCATTGGCAAAAGAAGACCTACAGATCCCAAGGCAGCTACCATTTGTGGAATGCCTGCTACATGTCAGGCACTACCATGCTCTTCCATTTCACATTTTTCTTTTTTCTTTTTTTTTTTTTTTTGAGACGGAGTTTCGCTCTTGTTACCCAGGCTGGAGTGCAATGGCATGATCTCGGCTCACCGCAACCTCCGCCTCCTGGGTTCAAGCAATTCTCCTGCCTCAGCCTCCTGAGTAGCTGGGATTACAGGCATGTGCCACCACGCCCAGCTAATTTTTTGTATTTTTAGTAGAGACGGGGTTTCACCATGCTGACCAGGATGGTCTCAATCTCTGGACCTCGTGATCCACCCGCCTTGGCCTCCCAAAGTGCTGGGATTACAGGCTTGAGCCACCGCGCCCGGCCCATTTCACATTCTTATCTGCAAGGTTGCTTTATAAAAAGAGGCACAGTGAGCTTGCCCGGATCCCATAACTTTTCAGCATTCTTTGCTCCTTTATTGCTATGATCATGATGCCCTTTGAGGAAAGGGGCCATGTGTTCTACTTGTTTTCTATCTCCCTACAGTACCTGGTGCAGGATTCTGCACACTGATGGTATCTGAAGAAGCTGTAGAAGGCCTGTGTTAGCTACCTGTTAACCTATAGAATATCATCTGGCCCCACCCTCCCTTATCACTTACAGTTTCCAACTTCCCTAAAGCCATACCACACAGATCTACTCATGATTCTCTAATGTTAACCTCTCCTCACACATCTGTGCTTTGCACATACTCTTTCTTCTCTGAAATTGCCTTTCCTATTCCACTGGCTAAACTCCTATTCATTCTATAAAAATCTAGTTCAGGCCGGGCGCGGTGGCTCAAGCCTGTATTCCCAGCACTTTGGGAGGCCGAGGCGGGTGGATCACGAGGTCGAGAGATAGAGACCATCCTGGTCAACATGGTGAAACCCCATCTCTAATAAAAATACAAAAAATTAGCTGGGCATGGTGGCTCGTGCCTGTAATCCCAGCTACTCAGGAGGCTGAGGCAGGAGAATTGCCTGAACCCAGGAGGCGGAGGTTGCGGTGAGCCGAGATCGAGCCATTGCACTCCAGCCTGGGTAACAAGAGTGAAACTCCGTCTCAAAAAAAAAAAAAAAATCTAGTTCAATCGTCATCTCCTTTGCAAAGTTTCCCCCAGCATTTCCATCTGTGAGTGGCTTCTTCCTAGGGATTTTGCATCCTGAATAACCCTGTTACATTTTACTGCAATCCTTTCTTCACAAAACTAGGAGCTTCATCATGTGTGAGCTATGATTTACTTGCCTTCTTGTGTCTGGCACATAGGAGGAGCTCAGGGTGTAAGCTATGTTGAATTAAAGTATCAATTGATTAGAAATGTTATTTTTATTTGGTCAAATTGGGGAAGCAAGATGAAGTTGTTTTGTCATAATTTTGGCCTGCACATTTTGTAGGGAAAGATAATTGAGGTTGATTGGATTGCAAAGATCCAAATTCTTGAAATTCTCAGGGTTAACAAAACTCTGTCTCTGAATCACTGTTCACACCAAGAGATCATCCCCATGACTAGATCAATATAAAGGCTTGACTTCTTATTCCGTACTAATTCATTCACTTCTTTTCCTTTTCTTTTTTCTTTTTGAGATGGAGTCTCACTCTGTTGCCCAGGCTGGAGTGCAGTGGCATGATCTCAGCTCACTGCAACTTCCGCCTCCAGGGTTCAAGCAATTCTCCTGCCTCAGCCTCCCAAGTAGCTGGGACTACAGGTGCGCACCACCACATCCAGCTAATTTTTTTGTATTTTTAGTAAAGACAGTGTTTCACCATGTTGGCCAGACTGGTCTCCAACTCCTGAGCTCAGGTGATCCACCTGCTTCAGCCTCCCAAAGGCATGAGCCACCGAGCCGGATCACTTCTTATTCTTAATAGCTCCCTTTTTTTTTTTTTTTTTTTTTGAGACAGAGTCTTGTTCTGCTGCCAGCCATCAGGCTGGAGTGCAGTGGCGTAATCCGTGATCTTGGCTCACTGCAACCTCCGCCTCCCGGGTTCAAGCAATTCTCCTGCCTCAGCCTCCCGAGTAGCTGGGACTACAGATGCGTGCCACCATGCCCAGCTAATTTTTGTATGTTTATTAGAGATGGTGTTTCACCATGTTGGCCAGGATGGTCTTGATCTCTTGACCTTGTAATCTGGCCGCCTCGTTCTCCCAAAGTGCTGGGATTACAGGCGTGAGCCACCGCGCCTGGCCAATAGCTCCCTTCTTATCCCCCAGCCCCCAACTTTGTTTCTGATATTAGGAAAGCACTTACCGCCCTCCACCAACAAAGGAAAGCACTTACAACTAAAACTATAAATTCAGTAGTTTTAAAACTTTGAAAAAAATTATTTTTTCCCTTAAATATAGTTTTGTCAATATTCTAAGAAAGCCTGTTTCATAAACAGTGAAAACATTAACTTCTTCATACTTGAACTGTGTTTTAGTTAACATTTGCATATTATGGGATATAAAATGATTCGTAGTGAGATTTATTTATTTAAAAGAAATTTATATGTGCTTCTAATTTTGTTTTTGATTTTATAGACTCTCTCAGAAGTAAACAGATATCTGATTAGGGTCCAAGATGTAGCCCAACTTCATTGCTGTGATGAAGAAATAAGTTTCTCTTTAAGGTAAACAGCAGTTAACTATCCTAAGGCTGTGAACACCTTACAAGCAATGACTGTCTTACTCATCCTGTAGCCCCGCATTCAGTACAATGTCTGGCACAGTAGGTTTGAGATAAATCTATGCATTGGACTGAAAAGTTACAAACAACTCCCTCGGGGATACTGTAGGGTATTTTATCACCATGTTCACCTTCTAGCCAGCTGCTGGGTAGAATGGGAGAAATAAATTGTTTCTGCCAGAACCACAAACTCCACATAAGCAGGCATTCTGAAGGTTGGCCACTTGTTTGTTTGTTTGTTTGTTTGTTTTTTGAAATGGAGTCTGACTCACTGCTGCCCAGGCTAGAGTGCTGTGGTGCAATCTGGGCTCACTGCAACCTCCACCTCCAAGCAGTTCTCCTGCCTCAGCCTCCAAAGTAGTGAGATTGCAGGCACTCGCCACCATAACCAGCTAGTTTTTGTATTTTTAGTAGAGACAGGGTTTCACCATGTTGGCCAGGTTGGTCTCAAATACCTGATCTCAAGTGGTCCACCTGCCTCAGCCTCCCAAAGTGCTGTGATTACAGGCATGAGCCACCACACCTGGCCACTTTTCTACTTTGGTAAGCTCCAAGTGTTGTGGGATTTTAACACCAATGATCGGCTCAACTGTAAGAAAAGGAGGACCAATTTATTATCCTCAGACAGTTATTGAGGTCAGTTTTTTAAATGACCTTATGCTATTTAGTTTGTACAATGCTCAGAGTGGCATAAAAAAAAAAGATAGAAAGATGCTAATTTTTATAAATTAGTATCCCCTTCACTGCTTTAGAACAAGGATGGGCAAACTTTTCTATAGAGGTTCACATAGTAAATATTTCAGATTTTGCTGGCCAAAGGATGCCTGTGGCAACTACCCAACTTTGCTATTGTAAAACAAAAGCAGCTATATCAATGACAACACATAACAAATAATACACTATTCATAAACAGTACAAGATCTAAATGAACAAATTTGACTATGTTCCAATTAAACCTCATTTGCAAAAACAGGGGTGGGCCACAGTGTGCTAATAATCTCTGCTTTAGAAAACTGTTCATCAAACTATGAATAAAATAATAGAAATAAAATAAATAACAACAGAATAAAATTCTATTCTCAAACATTCTTCCTTTCTTTACACAAGTTTGATTTTCAGTATTAATGACAGAGTGACTCAACAAACAGCTACCAAAGGGAGGGGAATTAACTTAATTTGTTCAACTCCAATAAACGTAATAAAAATTGATTTATTTCAATGAATATTTGAATAAATGTTCCTCAAAGGCACAGGATAGCAGGGTAGGGAGAAGAAATCAGTCCCCTCACCTCCATCTTCACCTAGACTAGATCTTAAATGAAAATCAAATCACACAATGTATCACTTTTCTCATTGTCATGACATTTTTGTTTTCTTTGATCTTGGTGTTTTGGTTAGTAGCAATAGAAGAGAGCTACAATGATGGAAAGAAACTAGCTACCAAACTCAATTCTAAACACGCTGGTTTGGTAGAAGACATTCTATGATTTCCAGTTTTTGATTATTAGATTATTCTACATTCGTGTATTCTTTCTCAAACATCCCTCCTTTCTTTACGTCAGTTTGATTTTCTATATCATTTTCCTTCTCTCTGCAGAACTTCTTTTAACCTTTCTTAATGTTCTAACTAAGGTCTATTGGCAATAAATTCCCTCAATATTTTTGTGTGTAAAAAATTTATTCTTCATGTTTGAAGGAAATTTGGCTGGATACAGAATTCTAGGTTGCTGGGTTTTTTTTCTTTTAACACGTTGCTTATTTCATTCCACACTTTTCTTACTTACATGGTTTCTGAAGAGAAGTCCAGCATTATTTTTATCCTTATTCCTCTATAGGTAATGTAAACCAACCATAAAATTCTAAGCCCCCCCACAGCCGACTGAATGGACTCCTCTGGACCAAGAGAATTCAAGTAAATCCGAAAAACTAGTTCAGGCCATGACAGGAGGTGGGGATTGGACATGTCTCATTATATTCTCCTCCCTGAAGAATTCAGGAGCTCCCCTCCCCCCGTCCTTCCCCCGCTTCCCCGCCTAGGGAAAAAAAAAAAAAGAATTCAGGCACAACTGACCAATATTAGCATTACAACAGAGATCTTAAGACTGATAAAATGAACTCCCTGTAGAAATAAGATACCAAATTCCAACCCAACTCTAGTATAGTATCACATGACAGATAACAGACACTGAAATAAATCAGAGTATTTTACCTCAAAATATATTTCTCTGACATATTTTGAAATGGCCCCGAAAAGTCATCTCTTTTGGAGAAAATTTCCATTCTGTAGAGAATCTCCTCTTTCCAGGTCTTTTTCTGATCCAGGAGAGATTCAGCTAAGAGAATGGTATCTGTTAAGGTCTGATAAGAGACATTTACCATCTATTCTTCCTGAAGCCTACTACCTGGAGCCTTCATCTACATAAGAACGTTAGTCTCCACAATCCCTTATCTAAAGCCTGACACTCCTTTCAACACTGATTCCAGACCTTTAGATTTTAACTCTTTCAACCCATTACTAATCAAAAAAGCTTTTGAATATGCCCATGACCTGAAAGCCCTTACTTCAAGTTGTCCTATCTTTCTGGAACGAATGAATTTATACCTTACATGTATTAATTGATGTTTGCCTGTATAACTTCTGTCTCCCTAAAATGTATAAAATCAAGCTGTCACCCAACCTTCGGCACATTTTCTTAGGACTTCTTGAGACTGTGACTCAGGCCCTGGGCACTCATATTTGGCTCAGAATAAACCTTTATTTTACAGAGTTTGACTTTTTGTTGTAAGGTGGGTTTTTGTTTTTTTATTATCTGAAATGACAAAGATTTTCTATTTGTCTTTTATTTTCTACATCTGAATGTACTATGCCTAGGTATAGTTTTTCCTTTTTGGGGGTGGGGGGAAGTATCTATCCTGCTTAGTGTTCTTCGAGCTTCCTGGACCTATGGTTTTCTGTCAATTATTTTGTAAAATCTCCAGCCATTATTACTCCAAATATTTCTTCCTTTCTTCTTCATCTGATATTCCCATTATGCATATGATTTGCCTTTAGTAACTGTCCCTATTACCTGGATATTCTGTTCCTTTCCCCGGTAGTCCCTACCCGTTACCCCGACTTTGTCCCTGGTCTTTTTTCTGATTTTCAGCTTGGCAAGTTTCTACTGACATATCTTCAAGCTCACTGATTCTTTCCTCAACTGCGTCCAGTGTATTAATGAGCCTACCAAAGGCATTCATTTCTGTTATATTTATTTCTGGTATTACCTTTTCTTTCTTAGAGTTTTGGTCTCTATTCTTACATTACCTATCTGTTCTTGTATGTTGTCCACTTTTTCCATTAATGCCCTTAAGTTTCTGGTCTGAATAATTCCAAAACCTCTACTATATCTGAGTCTGGTTTTGATGCTTATCCTTTCTCTTCAGTCTGTGTATTTTGCTTCTTAGCACCCCTGATTTTTTTTTTGAAAGGAGCCTCTGTCACCCAGGCTGGAGTGCAGTGGTGTGATCTCAGCTCACTGCAGCCTCCACCTCCTGGGTTCCAGCAGTTCTTCTGCCTCAGCCTCTTGGGTAGCTGGGATTACAGGCACACACCATTACACTGGCTAATTTTTAAAATTTCAGTAGAGATAGGGTTTCACCGTGTTTGCCAGGCTGATCTCAAACTCCTGACCTCAAATGATCCACCTGCCTTGGCCTCCTAAAGTGCTGGGATTACAGGTGTGAGCCACCATGCCTGGCCAGAATAAGGATATATATATATATATATATATATATATATATATATATATATAAACATAAATATATATATATATATATATATATAATAATATATATATATATATATTTTTTAAATCAGGTCTTCATTGCAAGAATCTAGTGGGCTCCTAGAGGCAAAACTCATACCAGTGTGCAAGCCCAAAGGTATTAAATTCCAAAGCTAGTCCACATTCTATCTCTAGCAACTAATCCAATACTCTTAAAGTATCCCTACTCCATGCAGGCACTTCCTGTTCCTGATAAGCTTTGATTCTTTGTAGCAGCCTATCATTCCAGCTTTTGGGATGAGTTTACCCTGCCACTTCAATTCTGTGACGGATTCTGAGTTCTTTAGCTCCTTTTAGTTGTTGTTGTGAGGACAGGACTGACAACTTCCAAGTTTTTTGCATGTGTTTTTTCATTTTTATTTATTTTTTGTTTTTCTGAGGCAAAGTCTTGCTCTGTCACCAGGCTGGAGTGCAGTGGTACAATCTCGAATCACTGCAACTTCTGCCTCCAGGGTTCAAGCGATTCTCCTGCTTTAGCCTCCTGAGTAGCTGGGACTACAGGTGCCCACCACCACACCCAGCTAATTGCTGTATGTTTAGTAGAGATAGGGTTTCACCATGTTGGCTAGGCTGGTCTTGATCTCTTGACCTCGTGATCCACTCACCTTGGCATCCCAAAGTGCTGGGATTACAAGTGTGAGCCCTAGCACTCAGCCTACAACTTCCAAGCTCTTTACATGTGGACTGGAAGCTCGAGGTCTAGTTATTAGAAATTAGACTTCTGTCTTCAGTATTTGGACAACAAATGAGAGTACTTTGAAGATTTAGGATAATCCAAAATTATTTTACACTCTAATTGTGAGGTACCTTTATATTTGAATAGGCACTGCTCTGAGCTATGAGAGGCCCAGAGAGACAAGAGTACAGACTCTTCAGTCACATCTCCCAGCCATGCCTGTCTGGGGGCAAGTGTTCCTGGGCTGCCTCATCCATTATCTTCACATTCCTGGAATTTGTGGACAAAGAACAATTACAGGCAATCAACAGCTTGTGCTATTTTAGTGTTAAATCTTGATAAACTCCGGAACTGTTCTTTAAAAATCCACTTGTAAATGCTACTTATTGGAGGGTATATTCCTGGTAATTGAATTTATGATCCAGGGTTGCAGTTCCCAAGCTTGGCCCAACTCAACTCTCCTTATATTGATTTTGCCTCAGCTTCTTCCTTTTAGGTCAATAACAGTGTCTCAGTGATTATGTTTATATTATTTGCTAATAAATTTAAATATAATTTCAAATTAATTGGATGGGTGTGGTGGCTTGTTCCTGTAATCCCAGCACTTTGGGAGGCTGAGGTGGGAGGATCACTTGAGGCCAGTAGTTCTAGACCAGCCTAGGCAACATAGTAAGACCCTATCTCTATGGGGTGAAAAAAATTTCTTTTTGAAATTAGGTAAATGCAAACAGGCTCATATTCCAAAAGCTATCACACAATACTCAGCCTGCAACCTTGTTTTCTCTCATTTTGGAAAATCACATAAAACTCAAGGAATGCCATCCTCATGATTTCTACCAGGAATTTTTACTTAAACATACTCTGTATTTATACATACAGTACCAAATATAAGGCTTTACTCTTTACCATATATGTTAACGTCTCTCATTTGATAAATTTAATTACAATTACCTGATAAGGCAGGTAGGACAGGAACCACGTTATGGGTGGGGAATCTGGCTTACGTAAGTTGCCTAAAGTCAGGCTAAGTGCTGGTCTGGAATTTAGAACCAGGTGTCTCAGTGCACAGGCAGTGGTGTTTCCTGTGATTAGAAGGTAGAAAGGTGAACCAAGCCTTCCTCATAATAATCTCACTAACATAGTAACAGTTACTAAGCAAGTATCTTTTCTTTTTCTGAAACAGAGTCTTGCTCTGTCACCCAGTTGGAGTGCAGTGGTGCGATCTCGGCTCACTGCAACCTCTGCCTCCCGGGTTCAAGCGATTCTTGTGTCTCAGCATTCCACAATAGCTGGCAATACAGGGATGTGCCACCATGCCCAGCTAACTTTTCTGTATTTTTAGTAGAGATGGTGTTTCACCATGTTGGCTAGGCTCATCTCAAACTCCTGGCCTCCACCCATCTTGGCCATGCATGAGCCATTGCACCTGGCCACAAATAACAAACAAGAACTATGACACAGAAAGAACAAGTGTTTGCATTCAAAATGAAAAAAATTTAAAATAGAGGTGAAGTCATACAATCATTTTAAGAGCTGGGAAATTCAGAGGGCAATTTGTTACTCTGGGGACATGGGCCATTATTTCAAGCATTTTAAGCTTTTTATGATATATTATGTATCTTGGAACTTCTGTATTATTGTTTTTTTCATAAACACTGATTTTCATGTCTGTGATTTTAAGCTTAATTTTTTTTTTTTTTTTTTTTTTTTTTTTATGAGATAGGGTCTTGCCATGCTGTCCAGGCTGGTCTTGAACTCCTCGGCCCAGATGATATTTCCAACTCGGCCTCCCAAAGTGCTGAGATTACAGGAGTGAGACACTGCACGTGGCTAAAACTTGCTCACTTTTAGGCATGCTTTTTTTCCTCCAGTGGAGTCTTGCCAAAGGTAGAAAAGTGGTGTCTTCAGGACTGGTAAATACAGGCCTGGCCTTGATCATCAAATAGAGCCATCAACTTCCCAGACTAATTTTCCTTGGGGAAATACCCTATTATACTGCTAAAAAGACATACTGTAAACTTTCTTCTTAGCTCTCCCCAAAGGGATCTACAGTGACTTAGCATTGCAGAAAATGTACCCAGGTTTCTCAGGGATACTAGACTTTGGTCCAGAATTGACACATTTTGGGGACCCCAAATGCCACTGTGATCCACTAGGCTAGGTGATAAAAAAGTTTTGACTCAGGTCAACTCACAGTGGGGTTGATGACCTGCTGTTGTCCATGTACTGTAATTTTTTTTTTTTTTTTTTTGAGATAGTTTCACTCTTGTTGCCCAGGCTGGAGTGCAATGGTGCAATCTCCACTCATTGCAACCTCCACCTCCTGGGTTCAAGTGATTCTCCTGCCTAAGCCTCCCAAGTAGCTCGGACTACAGGCACGTGCCACCACACCTGGCTCAGTTTTGTATTTTTAGTAGAGATGTAGTTTCACCATTTTGGCCAGACTACTCCCGAACTCCTGATCTCATGATCTGCCCGCCTTGGCCTCCCAAAATGCTGGAATTACAGGTGTGAGCCACCATGCCCAGACTAAAACTTTCTTTTAAAGTTTTATATATTTATATAAATTGGGTACTTCCTGCCTTTCTGTGTCTCTTGGGCTGGCTAATACAGTAGTTTAATAACAGTAACAAAGCATTTCTAGAATGGAGTTAAGAATTTACATTATAGTAGCTGTGTTCCATTTCGTAGAATCACTGAACCTATTTGTAAATAGGCAAAGAAACTCTATTCAGCTTCAGAACAAAACCCACCACTGGAGTTGGTTCTGAGTGTGAGCAGAGGCAGATTTCTGAAACACTAGTAGGGGCCACTTCAGCTGCTCCATTATGTCAACGCTAAAAGTGAAATTACAGCCGTATCTGCAGGCTCCACACCGATGGGTTCAACTGAGGATGGAAAACATTAAAAAATAAACAAATACAATTAAAAAAACAAAACCCCAATATAGTATAAGTATTTATGTAGTATTAGATACCATAAGTAATCTAGAGATAATATGCAGGTTATATGCAAATACCAAGCATCCTCAGATTTTGGTATTTTCAAGAGGTCCTGGAACATATTCTCCATGGATATCAAGGGATGACTCTATTTGCTTTTGCCTATCTAGAGGAACTGCTAAATTTTTAGTGTTTCTGGTGTTTTGTCTGTGGATAAAAATGGTTGGAGATCTTGAGGGGCTTAATTTAGTAAATGGCTTTTGAAAAGTATTTTTAACAGATAAAAATCATATATAAAATAGCCCTCTCAGAAACAGAAACTCTTTGTGTGTTTCTTTCCCTCACTCATGTGCTCAGATTACAAAAGACTCAATTCCAAGCTCCAGTTAGTGTGGCTGCTCCATCCTTTCCTGGGCCAACCATCTACCAGGTCCAAGTGGGTCACAAAACTGGAATTCTCTGTCATTTACCTCTAATATCCGTGTTGTCCCTTCCAAAGGAAAAAACTGATCAATTTACCAAAGCAAGTACTTTTTAAAATGCTACTTTTTCAAACCACTCTGTTGGCATATTCCCTGATAATTCGGATACAGCAAAGTTCTATTACAGATTTAAACAGTTATCTAAACTTTTTTTTTTTTTTTTTTTTTTTTTGAGATAGAGTTTCGCTCTTTTCGCCCAGGCTGGAGTGCAGTGGTGCAGTCTCAGCTCACTGTAACCTCCGCCTCCCAGGTTCAAGCAATTCTCCGGCCTCAGCCTCCAGAATAGCTGGGACTACAGGCATGTGTTCTCCACCTAATTTTTGTGTTTTTAGTAGAGACAGGGTTTCACCATGTTGGCCAAGATGTTCTTGATCTCCTGACCTTGTGATCTACCCACCTCAGCCTCCCAAAGTGCTGGGATTACAGGCATGAGCCACTGTGCCCGGCCCACACACACACACACACACACACACTGTGCTTCCCCTTCCCCCAAAAAAGCAAGATCATGACAGAATTCTTTTGCCTATTCAAAATGGCCACTCACCACATACTGCCCCTCACACACCTCTTGCCTTTCTTGCTTCCTCTCTTTCTCATCCTTAGTTCTATGCACTCCTTTATTCTCAGAACCTATTGACTTGATCTAGCACAATATTTCTTGCAAGATTATCAGTAAATATGAAAAGCCCCCCACTCCAGCTTGGGCAACGAGTGAAACTGACTAAAAAAAAAAAGTTTCAGTACATGGATAACAGCAAACCATCAGATCCACTGTGAGTTGACCTGAGTCCAAACTGCTTATCACCTAGCCTGGTGGATCACAGTGGCATTTGGGGTCCCTACAATTCTGGATCAAAGTCTAGTATCCTTGAAGCCTAGGAACATTTTCTCCAATGCACATTCTGCTAACTGACTGTACATCCCTTTGGGGAGAGCTAAGAGGAACACTCCTACAGGACAGATAACCCACACTAGAGTACAGTGAGGCCAGCTAAACACAGCAATCAGGCTCCAATGACAGAAAAGCAAAGAGGATAACAGATGGGAGGTTGAGGACACCAAATTTTGCCCCTTGATAAATACAGCCTACAGTTGACCATGGTAGCAACCTCAGTGAAAACAAGGAACTATTTAATTTTTACCTTTCAAACTGATGAACTGTATTGGGTTATCTACTAGTTACTTTTTTTTTTTTTTTGAGACGGAGTTTCGCTCGTTACCCAGGCTGGAGTGCAATGGCACGATCTCGGCTCACCGCAACCTCCGCCTCCCGGGTTCAGGCAATTCTCCTGCCTCAGCCTCCTGAGTAGCTGGGATTATAGGCATGTGCCACCATGCCCAGCTAATTTTTTGTATTTTTAGTAGAGACGGGGTTTCACCATGTTGACCAGGTTGGTCTCGATCTCTCGACCTTGTGATCCACCCGCCTCGGCCTCCCAAAGTGCTGGGATTACAGGCTTGAGCCACCGCGCCCGGCAACTTCAATTTGTTATTCCGTTATTTTGCAGGGGCGGGGGGATGGAATCTCAATCTGTCGCCAAGGCTGGAGTGCAGTGGTGCAATCTCGACTCACTGCAACCTCCGCCTCCCAGTTCAAGTGATTCTCTTGCTTTAGCCTCCCAAGTAGCTGGGACTACAGTTGTGCACCAGCATGCCTGGCTAATTTTTCTATTTTTAGTAGAGATGGGGTTTTACTATGTTGGCCAGGCTGGTCTCGGAACTCCTGACCTTGTATCTGCCTGCTTCAGCCTCCCAAAGTGCTAGGATTACAGTAAGCCACTGTGCCCAGTCTTGTTATCCTTCAAGGTGAAACAAAAAGGTCAGGAGTTTGAGACCAGCCTGGCCAACATAGTGAAACCTCATCTCTACTAAAAATACAAAAATCAGCCGGGTATGGTGGTATGTGCCTGTAATCCCAGCTACTCAGGAGGCTGAGGCAGAATTGCTTGAGGGAGGTGGAGGATGCAGCGAGCTAAGAGCGAACCACTGCAGTCCAGCCTGGGTGAAAAGAGTGAGACTATGGCTATTAAAAAAAAAGGGGGGGAGGGGAACAAAACAAATACTTAATTTCTTCAGATTGCCCAAATACTTCAAAATACTGACAAAAATTTAACAGCACAGATATAAAGTAAATCATTTCATAAAGAAGGGAAAGTCAGTGTTCATTTTTTCCACATGGATTATGAAATACTTGTTCTATGGACAAACTCAAAGTACTTCACCAGGAGACCTGATGGCCCATAGTACCGACCTCAGAGACACAGGAAGGGCGAATCACATCAGAAGGAATACTACACTGAGAACTCCAACCAGCCATTCAAAATGTCAGTAGTGAGGTAAAAGCCTTGACTATCAATTTCAAGATAATTAACTATGTTAACAAAGCACCTATGTATTACTGCACCTTCTCCATTTTAATACAGGCTCTATGAACACATCCGCGATCTCAGCCTTTTCCTCTTCAATGATGCACTGCTGGTTTCTAGTCGGGGCACATCTCACATTCCATTTGAGAGGACTTCAAAAACCACCTACCAGTTCATTGCATCAGTGGCCCTTCACAGGTTATTCATAGAAAATATTCCAGATTCCAAGTGTATGTATTCTTTTCCTTCCAAGAGACAGATACCTTCAAAAAGCTACATAATGTAAAGCTCATTAATAGAAAAGTAGAAAAAGAACTGGAATTATAATTTACCAGGATGCAAATAATTCCCCCAATATTAGAATTTCATTAAGCAATGTAAACTTTCATCTACCTCTGAAATGGTTAAAGACAGGGATTCTGACATTCAGACTTGCACCTTAAGAAAACAGCCCCCCCACCTTTTTTTTTTTTTTTGAGATGGAGTTTCACTCTTGTTACCCAGGCTGGACTGCAATGGCACGATCTCGGCTCACCGCGACCTCCGCCTCCTGGGTTCAAGCAATTCTCCTGCCTCAGCCTCCTGAGTAGCTGGGATTACAGGCACGTGCCACCATGCCCAGCTAATTTTTTGTATTTTTAGTAGAGACGGGGTTTCACCATGTTGACCAGGATGGTCTCGATCTCTTGACCTCGTGATCCACCCGCCTCGGCCTCCCAAAGTGCTGGGATTACAGGCTTGAGCCACCGTGCCCGGCCTTTTTTTTTGAGATAGAGTTTTGTTCTTGTTGCTCAGGCTGGAGTGCAATGGCACAATCTTGGCTCACTTTAACCTCCACCTCCAGGGTTCAAGTGATTCTCCTGCCTCAGACTCCCGAGTAGCTGGGATTACAGGCATGCGCCACCACGCCCATCTAATTTTGTATTTTTAGTAGAGACAGGGTTTTTTCCATGTTGGTCAGGCTGGTATCAAACTCCCAACCTCAGGTGATCTGCCTGTCGCAGCCTCCCAAAGTGCTGGGATTATAGGAGTGAGCTACTGTGCCCGGGTGGAAAACAGCTTTCCAAAATCACAAAGGGAAGCAAGGCTCCAAATGACTGTGAGTTCTTTGAAGATCTGGAGCTCTTAACCACTATTCTATACTGTCTGAAGGTGCTACAGTCTTAAAGCATATTTTAAATTTTTATTACTTTCCCATTCTACTAGGATTAAGTGATTATTACATATTTGACACATACCTTTTTTTCCTTAAGTTTGCATCTAACCTGGGAGTTGTTAAATAAACGAATTAACAGATATGCAAAGGATGTTTGGTAAATTAAACATTTCACTTACAGTAATTCCAATAGAAATATCATTTGTCACAAAAATGATTTTCTACTTCAACCCTATTGTACATATTTATAGTTATTATCCTAAACTTTACTTCCCAAGTTTAAAAGTTTCTATATCTTAGCCCTATGTTTCTTAGGCAAGACAATCTGAATGTAACATCTCTCATTCTCATGTCTTAAGGTTAAAGCTGGAACCCAAGACCCTAGAGAAGTACCAAACTAAATAAAAGGGCTATTTCCCAATAGCTTCAGCCCCATCCTAAATCTGAGCCTGAGAAAAAATTTATCACCTAGAATACAAACTCAGCTTAAAAAGGCTTAGTTACCTATAATCATTGGGTATGGTGAGTGTACGAAACATGTCTCCTTCAGTACCCCTCCCACCATGGCAATCAGCTATGAGCTGTGTCAAAATAGTGTTATGTAATCTAATAGATAGTGGGCATTCAACTAGGTAGTTGGCTTGATTCTGTCACTGGCTCTCATACTGAGGTCGTCTAGTCTAGCTCTTAGAATCTTTATTTATAACAACTATCAGTAAAGACTGTTACTGATTTCAGTTCTTTCTGGAGTAGTTGAGACAAGTAATTAAACAACATTCTATCATCCTATCATCTATCCTTTAGTTTTTAAAATAATTGCTATTACAATAACTGTAAGATAAAGACATTATTTTACATTGTATTTGAATTATTCAGTAATTTTAGGAAGTTATATTCTACACTGGGTATGTTTTTCTTTTTAGGTTTTAAAAATTCTTTTTTTTTTTGAGACAGAGTTTCGCTCTTGTTACCCAGGCTGGAGTGCAATGGCGCGATCTCGGCTCGCCGCAACCTCCGCCTCGCCGCAACCTCCGCCTCCTGGGCTCAGGCAATTCTCCTGCCTCAGCCTCCTGAGTAGCTGGGATTACAGGCACGTGCCACCATGCCCAGCTCATTTTTTGTATTTTTAGTAGAGACAGGGTTTCTTTCACCAGGTTGACCAGGATGGTCTCGATCTCTCGACCTCGTGATCCACCCGCCTCGGCCTCCCAAAGTGCTGGGATTACAGGCTTGAGCCACCACGCCCGGCCCTTAAAAATTCTTAAACATAGTGATTATTAAAATTTTTTCTTGGCCAGGCACGGTGGCTCACGCCTGTAATCCTAGCACTTTGGGAGGCCGAGGTGGGTGGACCACCTGAGGTCAGGAGTTCAAGACCAGCCTAGCCATCATGGTGAAACCCCATCTTTAAAAAAAAAAAAAAGTAAAAAAAGAAAAAATTTTTCTCATTTTGATTGTTACCTGCAAAGATTAATTAGTATACCTCAAATGCTTTTACAGATGTCAAGAATGCATTTATTCTTCAAGGTCCAAAATATAAATGGATTTGTGCTACAGAAGCAGAGGATGATAAGTTCCTATGGCTGTCAGTACTTCAAAATGCAATCAAAAGTAGGATGGAGAAGTGAGACTGAACTTGAAAGCATCAAGGGTACCAATTCTACCCAGCAAAGACAGACAACATGTATTTTCTGTTCCAAAATATCCAGTAAGAAACAGAGTAACTGTCATGGACCAAGATGACCCATAGGATCCTTCCAACTTTTAAACTGTATCATTTGTGCTCACTTATGAAGAATGTATAAGAACACTTTGAGTCCAAAAGTTTGAACTACTTCTTTTGGTAGCTATATTTCATGGGTAATCTGATGTGACGAAACCTAAGACAGCGCAAGCACATTGTGTATAGCTTTGTTTTGTGATCTCATGAAAAAAGCAGAATTAAACTGTTTCTTAAATGATCAGTCTAGAAAAATATTTTGTTGGTGATTTACCATTTTTAGTATTTTCGAGAAATTATTAAGCTATAAATAACAGGGCCAGGCGTGGTGACTGACACCTGTAATCCCAGCACTTTGGGAGGCCGAGGGAGGCGGATCCCCTGAGGTCAGGAGTTTGAAACCAGCCTGAACAGCACGGAGAAACCCAGTCTCTACAAAAAATGCAAAATTTGCTGAATGTATTGGCGCATTCCTGTAATCCCAGTTACTTGGGAGGCTGAGGCAGGAGAACTGCTTGAACCTGGGAGGCAGAAGTTCTGGAGACCCGAGATCGCCCCATTATACTCCAGACTGGGCAACAAGAGTGAAATTCCGTCTCAAAAAAAAAAAAAAAAAAAAAAAAAAAAGGGTAAGAGGCCAGATGCAGTGGCTCATGTAATCCCAGCACTTTGGGAGACTGAGGTGGGTGGACCACCTACGGTCAGGAGTTCCAGACCAGCCTGGCCAACATGATGAAACCCTATCTCTACTAAAAACACAAAAACTTAAGCCAGGTAGTGGCACACGCCTGTAGCCCCAGCTACTTGGGAGGCTGAGGCAGCCAGGAGAATTGCTTGAACCCAGGAGGCAGAGGCTGTAGTGAGCTGAGATTGCACCATTGCACTCCAGCCTGGGTGATGAGTGAACCTCTGTCTCCAAAAAAAAAAAAAAAAAAGATAAATACAAATGGCAATTTACTCAAAAACTTGTCATACGTATCCTTAATATGAATGTACTCCTCTAGAGCACATTAAAGATATACCACTACAAAGTACTAAAATTTGTTCTATAATTTTTAAGTGTTATTTACTGCAAGACTAAATTCTAAGAAGCTTTAAAAATATTTTTGACATTGTTACATTAGAAGGCTATTTTTTTTTTTTTTTTTTTTTTTGAGACGGAGTTTCGCTCTTGTTATCCAGGCTAGAGTGCAATGGCGCGATCTCGGCTGACTGCACCTCCACCTCCTGGGTTCAGGCATTCTCCTGCCTCAGCCTCCTGAGTAGCTGGGATTACAGGCACGCGCCACCATGCCCAGCTAGTTTTTTTGTATTTTTAGTAGAGACAGGGTTTCACCATGTTGACCAGGATGGTCTCGATCTCTCGACCTCGTGATCCACCCGCCTCGGCCTCCCAAAGTGCTGGGATTACAGGCTTGAGCCACCGCGCCCGGCTAGAAGGCTATTTTTAAAAAGCAACTTTTAAAAAACAAAAATAAATTGAAACAGCAAAACTTGCTTAAAATGAAATTAGCTGTAAAAATGTTTCTTTTAAAACAAAGAAACAGCAAAATAGGTATTGAGTAATTTCCTGGGCCTTTAAACTATTACTTAACAACTAAAGGCATACTGATAGCCACTTGGAAACTTTAGCTGATGTGTATCTTTACCTAGATATTGCTAGATAAAAATTACATTAATCTTGGAAGCTTAAGGTTGTCAGTTTCTTTTGTTCTTCAAATTCTTGTTTATAGTAATACAGTCTATTGGTACAGTTCAGGATAGTGAACCTAAAGTATTTAAACATTTTTTCTTTCGGAAATGAAAATACAAAATCCTCTATTTCTTTTTTTTCTTTTGAGACGGAGTTTTGCTCTTGTTACCCAGGCTGGAGTGCAATGGCGCGATCTTGGCTCACTGCAACCTCCACCTCCGGGGTTCAAGCAATTCTCCTGCTTCACTGGGACTACAGGCACGTGCCACCATGCCCAGCTAATTTTTGTATTTTTAGTAGAGACGGGGTTTCACCATGTTGACCAGGATGGTCTTGATCTCTTGACCTTGTGATCCACCCACAAAATCCTCTATTTCTTCAAACTTTAAAGGCTTATTTAAAAAATGAACAAAAGTTAAAATATTACACTGTTTTGTGTAAAACCACACTTCTGATTCTTTTAAGATATATCCATGTAGTTTAACATCTATGATTCTACAGACAGAATAAATCTTAAAGGAAGTATCTGCTGTTAGCAATGGGTCAAAATGTATATATAATATTAAATAAAATCTAAAAGTGTATTCTCCTCAATAAGGCATACTCCAGAAACTCATTAATAGGAAAAATTTGTCTATACAGCAAAAGAATGACAAGATGGCTAAAGGTAAACTAGAAATCTTAAGGAATTCCCCTTTATTTTGTGAATAATCGATATCCTCAGAAGTTTTAAAACAATACTTAAAAATAATTAAGAAAGGTCATTATTCATTCATATCTATTTCATAAGTTTACAAGACTAATGAATTATTCAATCTCACATAAAATAGTTCTAAGTCACTGATGAAGTTGATCACATTTCCACAAGGAAAATATAAAATCTAACATGTTTATATTTGTCACAAGTTGACACGTAAAAGAGGCGTGAACATACCACATGATTCGTGAAGAATGTATATTACTGCAGAGAGTAAATTAGCTTATGGTGAACACTGCCTTATCCAATATAATTCTTTAAAATAAAAAATTAAATGGGAAACTTTTAAAAGACTTTTTATGGAATACAGATGCTTTATGTAAAATATTAAACATAAAAGAGGACAAATTGACAATTTATTTCTGAGTATGTGACTGAGATGTAAATGAGCCCATTCTAGAAATCAAATCGGTGTGTGGTTTAAGCCATAGAAGTATTATGTATCCTGGATGCTATGGAACAGAAAAGGTGGGTGTCCCAACAAACACGATATACCCTCCAGAAAACGTCATCCTGACCTTTTTATTGTTGAAATTAAAAAATAAAAGATACTTAAATACAATGGTGAACATACAGGGCAAAACAGAATCATAAAATTTAACGTTGAATTAAGCAATGAGCTGAATGTTTGGGTCTCCAAACTGGCTTTAAACCCAAAATCACTTAAAAACGACTATGTTCACAGTTAACGGCAATTGGCTTATAGGTGAGAGAATGGTCGAAGTTGTTCCAGTTGAACTTCCAGGGAAATTCTCTCCTCAAGAACATCCTGAAAAAGAGGCAAAGTCCAAGTTATGTTTCAAAGTATATAAAAATAAAGGAACATCTAATAACACCTCTGCTTCAAGAAAGCAATTTAAATTTGTCAAGAAGACTAAGGGAGAGCTTATTTGTGTTTTAAAAGTATACTTCACTTTAGAAAGGTGGATTCTTTATATCTTTTTAATATTAAAGAAAGATCCTGGTAATTTCAAACATTTTATTACATAAAGCAGGGTAACAGAATGTCTAGTTATCAGAAAAGTCAATGTTTGCAACAAATGGGTATTAACAACGGAATTTTGCAATAAGTCTGCCCTCTGAATTAATTGTAGATGAATTTGTTAATATAGCTTCTTTTCCCTAGTGATGACATCTGGCTACATCGACTCCTAGATCTCATTTTGAGCTTTAGTTTCACAAAGAGTAACTTTGCATTCAGAATTTTAAATCAATGCTGATTTTGGACAGTCTTTCTAGTTAGCCACCAAATTCTAACTTACTTTCCTTTTTTTGTTTTCTCTATCATGCTGACAGTACCTTATTTTACCCAGAACTACCTCTTTCTATTTTGTACCTTACTTCCTATTTTCTGTTCTCAGAAGTAATAAAAAGGGAATTTTTCAAAACAGTTTCTATGTACTTAATGGTTTTCCTTGGTTCAGAAAAACATACATGACCCCAGGTTAACATGACCCCAGGTTACCTGTATAAGCATTAAGGTTTGAGAACCACTTTTTTAAAAAAAAATTTTTGTAAGACATGAGTACCTAATAATGCTGGGAAGCCATAAGTGAGTCTGGGAGTAATTTTTTTTTTTTTTTTTTTTTTTACCCAATAAGGAAGGAGTAAGTAGAAGTAATTTTATTTCTAGGGATGCAAAGAAATCACAGTTAATAGAAAATACACACATTCCTCTCAGGTATTGCCTTTTCTCTTTCCACATGCAACATGATAGAAATTGCTGCCATCTCTCTTCTTTAGATCTGTTTAAATCCCTTTAATGGAATCTGAGTTGTCTTTGATAAAAGGACAAACTACAACCTGGATGCAGTGGCTCACGCCTGTAATCCCAGCTACTCAGGAGGCTGAGGTGGGAGGACAGTTTGAGCTTGAGCCCAGGCTGCAGGGTGACAGAACAAGACCTCTTAAAAAAGAAAAGGAGTGGGGTAGGGCAAGTAAACTAACCACAGTAAAAGCATCTAGAAAATTAGAGCGGAGAACCATGTATGTGATCTTGGAGGTTATCTGGGGTCACATTTCTTCCTTTAGGTTTCTTTACTAAGATGAGGAACATTATAAAGATTCAGAAACTATATTACCTTTAACTGTTGCTGCAATTCACTATTCAATCTGGCCAAAACTGTGTTGGTTTCCTTATTTCGTCTAATTGATGCCTGAATAGCTTTCTTATCTTTCCCAATAGATCTGAGAAGACAAAGAAGGCAAAACAAAAAACAAAAAACAAAAAACAAAAAACCATAATCTTTGTTTCTTATCTTAAATCCTCTCTATTCCTCCCTATTTTTGAACATGAAAAGTTAAAAGGAGCATCTTTTTTCTTACTAGTACAGCTCAACCTCACTTGCTCAGTTGCAGTGATAAACCAAAAAATAAATTATTAAATAAATTATTCTTCTGTAGAATCACCTGAATTTAAGAAGAATAGTCTAAAGTAGGTATTGGCAAACCTTTTCTGTAAAAGACCAGATAGTAAATATTTCAGGCTCTGTGGGCCACAGAGTTTCTGTCTCATATTCTAGTTTTTTATTTTTTCTCTCCTATTCTTTCTTCTTTCTTCTACAAAAAAGAACAAATCATTCTTAGCTCATGGGCTATACAAAAATAGGCCATAGGCCAAATTTGGCCCATAAGACTTAACTTGCTGATTCCTGATCTAGAATACCGTAACACGAGTTTTAGTATAAACTATCAAGTTTAAGAAACCCTGTATTGCTACAGGGTTTGAAACAGGGTGTTAAAATGGAATTGGAATTCAATTTAATAAAGGGGAAAAAATGGGAAGAATACCTACCCATACATGACAAGGTTCTGCTTAACTAAAGAACTAGTCTGACCATAATTTCTTTCAGTCTGATTATTGTTATCATTATTATTTTCTAGATGGAGTCTTGCTCTGTTGCCCAGGCTAGAGTGCAGTGGCATGATACTGGCTCATTGCAACCTCTGCATCCTGGGTTCAAGCAATTCTCCTGCTTCAGCCTCCCAACTAGCTGGGACTACAGGTGTGAACCACCACACCTGGCTAATTTTCTTATCTTGTTAGTAGAGATGGGGTTTCACTATGTTAGTCAGGCTAGTCTCCAACTCCTGACCACAAATGATCCGCCCAGCTCGGCCTGCCAAAGTACTGGGATTACAGGCCTGAGCCACCATGCATGGCCCATTTGATTATTTTTAATTGCTGTGCTTTTTCTTCCCAGTAATTAAATGTGTCTAGGAATAGCTTTGATTACCTGGGAATAGAAGGTTGTGATGCAAGAACAGCAGCTAAGACACCCGTCTTTTGTGTATGTTCATCAACTTCTGGCCTTAATTCATCTTCTGATTTTAATCTTCTTCGAACAGGTTTAGGTGGTGGAGCAAGAGGTGTTGTGCCTTTGCTCTTTAAGACAAGAATTCCATTAATAATGAGCACTTCTGAAGACATTCATAGTTAGTTAGCACTTTGCAACACAATTTGCTTTCTTTAAGCCATTTGCTCTTGGAAAATCAAAGTTTGTCCTACTTTAAAGCCATGTTATTTGTAGTAAGAACCAACTTAAATCGCAGTGGGAAAGGATGTCTCTAGTTGACACCACAATCATGAATGTACCTGCAATATAAATTTTTTTAGAGTAACATATTGATGCAAGACTGTAACATTCAGTTTTAACATAAATATTGTACAGAATCCTGTTCAACAATAAACAAAGGCAGTCTCCAGAAATATCTATCCGTTATCACCACAGGCTTTCTTACTCAAAAATACTAACACACATCTTAATGAATATATTGACATTATAAAGTAATGGAAAGCTAGGCAATTCTTAAAAAAAAAAAAGCATCACTATTAATATGCACAGTAATTATAAGTTTTGAAAAGGAATTGACATTTTGTTGGAGATTATGAATCTGCCCCAACAGAATAAAAAATGGTGTTTTGGCATTTACTTGGTTTTTACTTAAATAAAAACCATCTCTTTAGTTAAATGCTATTTTTAATTTGTTGCTGTGAGTTGATAAAAAATAAAGTTCTTTACTTAAAACTTACAGGACTACTAATGTAATACAACATAGTGATACAGTTTGGCTCTGTGTCCCCAAATCTCACCTCAAATTGTAATCTCCATGTGTCAAGGGAAGGACCTGGAAGGAGGTGACTGGGTCATGGGTGGTTTCCCCCCTGCTGTTCTTATGGGAGTGAGGGAGTTCTCAAGAGAGATAATGGTTTTAAGTGAGGCACTTCCTCCCTCTTTCTCTATCCTGCCACCTGCTTCCCCTTTACCTTCCGCCATGATTGTCAATTTCCTGAGGCCTCCCCAGCCATGCAGAACTGTGAGTCAGTTAAATCTCTTTTGCTTATAAATTACCCAGTCTCAGGTGGTATCTTTATTGCAGTGTGAAAATGGACTAATACACAGTGTGTGTCCAGAAAGCAGAATTTAAGCACTTCAGAAACACATGCTGTTTTTATACCTACTGGAATGTCCAGGTAACAGGGAAAAAAAAAGTTAACCAAAATTATTCCCTCAAGGAGAAAATGTGCTGATAGTTGCAATCTGAAGTGCAATGATATAATTTAGGTATTTGTCCCCTCCAAACCTCATGTTGAAATGTGACCTCTAATGCTGGAGGTGGGCCTAGTGGGAGGTCTTTGGGTCACGGAGGTAGATTCCTTGTGAATGACTTGGTGCCCTTCTCACGGTAATGAATGAGTTCTCACTCTGAGTTCATGCAAGAGCTGGCTGTTTAAAAGAGCCTGGCACCTCTCCTTGCTCCCTCTATCACCATGTGACACAATTGCTCCCATTTTGCCTTCTGCCATGATTCGAAGTTTCCTGAGTCTTCACAAGAAGCAGATGCTACCACCATGCTTCCTGTATATTCTGCAGAACCATGAGGTAAAATAAACCTGTTTGCTTTTTTTTGAGACAGGGTCTCACTCTGTCACCCAGGCTGGAGTGTAGGACACTATCTCAGCTCACTGCAACCTCCACCTCCCAGGCTCAAGCAATCCCCCAACTTCAGCCTCCTGAGTAGCTGGGACTATAGGCATGCACCACCACACCAGGCTAATTTTTTTACTTTTTGTAGAGACAGGGTTTTGCCGTGCTGCCCAGGCTGGTCTTGAACTCCTAAGCTCAAGTGATCCATTTGTCTTAGCCTCCCAAAGTGCTGGGATTACAGGTTTGAGCCACTGTGCCCGGTATAACCTCTTTTCTTTACAAATTACCCAGCCTCACCTATTCCTTTATAGCAATGCAGACGGGCTAACACATACATAAAACAGATAAGGACTGACAGATGAATGGAAGGCATGGAGAGATATGTAGTAAAGTATAATAAAATAATAATGGTACATAAGGTAGTGGATTTACTGATATACAATGAAAAATTGCTTCAATTTTTCTGTATGCTTAAACGTTTTTCATAATAAAATGTTGGGGAAAAATTATCCCTAAAACAGTTAAAGAAAAAGTTAAGAGCACAGAGAATAACAATAACCTTAGAGGGTTCATAATTTTCCTCTATTATATTCAAGACTACAATAAAAGAAACTGAATTTCACCTATAAGGAAGTCCTACTTTATATAGTGGGAAGAATGTGATAACCACTTAAATTCTGAGAACCTGTGACAAATATTTAATATAAGATTACAGAATAGCAGCCCGGGAGTGGTGGCTCATGCCTATAATCCCAGCACTTTGGGAGGCCGAGGCGGGTGGATCACGAGGTCAAGAGATCAAGACCATCCTTGTCAACAAGGTGAAACCCCGTCTCTACTAGAAATACAAAAATTAGCTGGGCATGATGGTGCATGCCTGTAGTCCTATCTACTCGGGAGGCTGAGGCAGGAGAATTGCTTGAACCCAAGAGGTGGAGGTTGCGGTGAGCCGAGATCGCGCCATTGCACTCCAGCCTGGGTAACAAAGAGTGAAACTCCATCTCAAAAAAAAAAAAAAAAAAAAAAAAAGATTACTGAATATCATCTCCATCAAATAGGCAGACTTTGTTCTGAGATAGACTGACTATCCTACAGGTAAAGGCAGAGAAATGGGTTAGATGACTTCTGGTTGACCTTATTTCTAAAAATTATTTCACATAACCTATAATGTACAAAATTATTATAAAAGACATTTTGCATACCACATTGGCGGGAGCACTAGCAGCTGTCTTTTCTTCAGTTTTACTATCTGTTTTGGCAACTCGAAGAGAACTTGCAGGATCAGAAGCTTTTTCAACCTAGAATTGAATATGTTATCACTATTAATTACATAACATATAATTATGCATAAACATAGAATATGTAACCAATCAGAGCAAAATGTTAAAAAAATATTCTGACAAGAAATCTGAGATGATAAGGAACTTGAAGGAACCTTATTAAAGGAGCTTTCTCTGCTGCTGAAAGGCAGTGGGGGCAGGTAATAGAGGTGTAAGGGAGAGGACGACATGGTAAGGATGCACCTGCTGCACTGAATCTCTAAGTAGTTAGTCTGGGAAATCCTCATGGTTGGGAGAGGGGAGGCATCCACCCAGGGGAGCGAGTCCGGTATCCTCTGCACACTTCTACATGCCCACCCCAACCCTCCTAGATGCAGCCCAGTTCCCTAATGGGCCTGGCAGAAAGTTGTAGGTTTGACAAGGGAGCTAGTAGGAAATTTTCCATGGCTATGATCTATATGACAAGAGATTTCAGAATTCCTCTGGTTTCTCCAACTCCACATTTATGCTCAGCGATTTAGGTCAGAGATTCCTAGAGAAGTTCTTGCCATTGGAACTACAATAGACTCTCCTAGAACACTGTGAATATTAAATTTTGGTATCCTGTAGTCTTTGCTTAACTAAGGAAACTTACTCTCATACAAATTTTAAATGCTTCAATTAGAAGTTTGGCTAAGATTTAGTTCTAAAGTTGTAATTATATACAGAAGTTATGTCTAGAGAAATTATCCTTGGGAAAAAGTTGCAGTGAGTGGAGCTATGGTAACCATGGCCTCTTATCACATGGAAATCTTCACCAAATCATGCAGTCAGATGCTTAGCATTAAGACAGAAATACCCAAAGCAGTGTTTTAGCAATGGCCAGGTTGTGGTATCTTTTCATGTGGTAACAATCCCCCACCCCACCAGACTCTGAAACTTAGTAAGTATTACACTACAACCAGCAGATATTGGAGGCCAATACAAAAGGCGAGAAGCACTGACCTAGGGAGTATTTTACTGATGTCCCCTCTAATATCTGCTAGGTTGACAGCACATGGTATAGGAAGAGACTGCCTGCAGAAAATTAGCCAAGCCCTTGAAAACTGACCGTCAGGACTTCTGGATGTTTCTCAGCTTCATCATCTTGTTCTTCATTTACATTTGATGCAGCAAATACTTCAAATTGGCTGAAATCCGCAAAATTTGGTTGCTCTGGTATCTGCTGAGGTGAGGTACTAGTGTGAGTCATGAGGCCATCGGCATCCACTGGGCGATGCACAGCGGGACCAGGAGCCTGTGCAATGGTTCAGAACAGAGAATCACACATTTTATCAGCCTATCAGTGTCACAGAGTACTCTTCTTCTCTTTGAAAATTTAGTATATAAAGATGCCCTGTTTTATTAACTGTTAAGTTCAGAGAGGTGTATTACAGTAACCTTTAGCTCTAAATAAATGATTGAACTATAAGTGAAAAGCTAAGACACTAAAAAAAATTTAAGATAATAAACCTCCAATAAAAAGATATATATATATATATATATATACATATATATATATATATTTTTTTTTTTTTTTTTTTTGAGATGGAGTTTCACTCTTGTTATCCAGGCTGGAGTGCAATGGCGTGATCTCGGCTCACCGCAACCTCCGTCTCCTGAGTTCAAGCAATTCTCCTGCCTCAGCCTCCCGAGTAGCTGGGACTACAGGCGTGCACCACCATGCCCAGCTAATTTTCGTATTTTTAGTAGAGACGGGGTTTCACCATGTTGACCAGGATGGTCTCGATCTCTTGACCTCGTGATCCACCCGCCTGGGCCTCCCAAAGTGCTGGGATTACAGGCTTGAGCCACCGCGCCCGGCAAAAAGATATTTTTTCAAAAACTTTATTGCAAAGAATGTACACTGAAGGAGAGGGTGGGTCTGGCCCTACCTTCACTCTCCACTTGCAAGTATTTTTTTCTTAATTGGGCTAATGCACAATAGCTTGTTCCTTAATTTTTTTTTTTAATGTTTCACTATGTTTCTTAAAAAGGTTGCTTTTTTTAAAGTGTGAAAAACACTATTCTAACTATTCTCTGAACATGTCAGAGCACTTCCCTTCAATTCATTTACCACTCCTTTGCCAGACCAAGGCTGCTACATCTTCCGTCTAAAAATTTATTTACTGAATATCTACTTGTGAACAAAACAAGTAAGGCCCACTCACATCCTAATAAAGCTGACAGTCCATAGCAGAATAAAAGAATAAGTACCTAAGAAATTAGAGTGTGAGATGTTTTATGACAAAGGAAGTAAAGGATACTAAAGAAATAAATTTGAAGTCTCTTCCTTTTAAAAATTCTTCATCCCCTCTAAGAAAAACTCTATCCTTCTTACTATGATATGGGAGATGCTCTGCCTCCCCCTCCCTCTCTAGTTTCATTTCCCATCACTCCACATATCTACTCCTGTTGTGCTGAACTAATCTGTTTTCCCCTGAGGAATGTACCAGGCTTAACACATACCTCCATGGCTTTGTGGATGTTACACCTTCAGTTTGGAATGCCTTCTCCCCAATAAATTTCACTTTCAAAGTCCCTGCTAAATCTCACTTCCTTCATTTTACGTATGATGTGATCCTTAACTTTAGCCACTAAGGCTATCCCAAAGCATTTTATACATAGGTCTACCATAGCACTGTAATTTTGACCTGGAAGGGATGCAAAGGTCATTATACTTCCTTAACTTATGTAGTAGCACATCCAGAGAGATGCAGTGAGGTTATTTTGGGGTATATTTTGTTTTGTTTTGAGATAGGGTCTCAGTCTGTCACTGAGGCTGGAGTGCAGTGGTGCAATCACAGCTTACTGCAGCCTCCTGGGCTCAAGAGATGGTCCCATCTCAGCCTCTCAAGTAATTGGGACTACAGGTGTACACCACTATGTCCAGCTAATTAAGTATTTTGTTGTTGTTTTTAGAGACGGAGTCTCACTATGTTGCCCAGGCTGGCCTGCAACTTCTGGGCTTGAGAAATCCTACTGCTTCGGCCTCCCAAAATGCTGCAATTACAGCTGTGAGCCACTGCACCCAGCCCAGTGAAGTTATTTTGTGAGCCACTGTTAGACCCTGGACATTAATGGATATCTCCTATCTCCCAATCCATTGTCATTTCCACTAAACCTTTCTCTGTCAAGACATTATCATTTGTTTTACTTTTAAGTTTTCTTCCAAAAATAACAGATCATTCTTGAAATGTGTATCTTTCAAAATTATATTTAGCCTCACTGAACTAAATGCTCATTAAGGATTACCATCAGATCATTCCTGACCTTCCAAATAATTTGAGAATAGAATTAAAGACTTAGCAGACAAACTGATCATAGGACATTCAGTAATAAATACCTTGGAGAATTACCTGTGAGGGCTGTGGTCTTGGAGGCACTGCAGGAGGATGGGCAACAACTCCAGCTTGTTGTTGTCCTGCATGAATACAAAAGTCTTCTTTTTAGTAACTGTATAATCACTTTGTTAATAGAATAGGCTGAATGAATGTGACCACATGATAAAGATTTCTAAGAATGTCTTGTAAGTATTGGAAGGCAGATATTTCTGGTTACACAGTCTGTATGTAACCTAAAGACCAAATCCCAGAGCATTTCATCAGATCTCATTTTGCTTCTTACCTCTATTACATAAAGCCCTCCTGGCATACTCCTGCCTGTTTCAGTGATAGTATACAATCTTGATTTTCTTCCCGTATCTCTGACTGCTTTCAGGTATCAAACGAAAACTTCCAAATTTTCCCTTTCACTTAACACTGCACTCTCCCATTTGTATGTAAATGAATTCGAAATAATGTATCACTCTTTCTTAGCCAATGGTGTTATTTAGCCTTTTCCTCACCACTCGAAACTCGCAGTGACTAAAATATAACATCATCATCCTCTGCCCTAACTTTTCTATTTTAACTAATGTAATAATAATACTGCCAGTTCTCCAAAAAATTGAAAACCTGAGAGGTAAGTTATGATTCTTCTTCATCAGCCAAATTGAGACCTATCAGTTTTCCCCTCTTGATATTACAACGTCTTTCTTTCAAAATTTCCTGTGACATCTCTCAGGTTCCCACCTTCATCATTTGTATTCAAACACAGTTTAAGTAGTCATTAAGAAAAAAAAATTGTCTCTTGTCTGCTATCTTTTTAATCCAAAATTTATCTTCAGATAATTTTTTCTTTTTTTTGAGACAGGGTCTCACTCTGTCGCCCAGGCTGGAGTGCAATGATGCAATCTCAGCTCACTGCAACCTCTGTCTCCCAGGTTCAAGGGATTCTCAGCCTCTCGAGTAGCTGGAACCACAGATGAGCATCACCACATCCAGCTAATTTTTGTTATTTTTACTAGAGATGGAGTTTCACCATGTTGGCCAGGATGATCTCGCACTCTTGACCTCAAGTGATCTGCCTGCCTCTCAAAGTGCTGAGACTAAAGGCGTGAGCAACCACACCCAGCCAGATAAATATTTTTTAAAAGACATATTAAGAGAACAAATATAAATGTGTATGTGTCTTGGATTAACTTTAAAATTTAATGATCATGTATATTATGGTTCTCTAGCCCCTACCTGTGGTGACTGTAAAGGTCCGATTCATATCTAAAGATGATGATCTAGAATGAGAGGGCTGTGGCCTTGGAGGGGGAGGTGGTGGTGCAGTGTTATCAGGCGACGTTCCTGAATGAGACCTGCAAAATTCACCCCATCATAATTGGTCATACTACTGATATTGGAGCTTTTTTCTTTTTAAGCATTCAAACTTGGCTAAGCAGCAAAGGATCTTATTAGCATGACATTTTCTCAAGTAGGTATGTAAATGTTACAATAAATTAAGATAGCACGTTTATGATGTACCCTAAACAACTGATTATTTTATATGGCAAATAATTTTTTAAATAAAGTTATATGCAAAATTTCAAAAAAGTCTTCTTCTTTTTTTTTTTTTTTCCTGAGACAGTCTCACTCTGTTGCCCAGGCTGGAGTACAGTGGCATGATCTCAGCTCACTGCAATCTCCGCCTCCTGGGTTCAAGCAATTCTCCTGCTTCAGCCTCCAGAGTAGCCGGGATTACAGGTGTCTGCCACCACGTCCGACTTATTTCTGTATTTTTAGTAGAGACACGGTTTCACTATCTTGGCCAGCTGGTTTCGAACTCCTGACCTCAGGTGATCTGCCTACCTCAGCCTCCCCAAGTGCTAGGATTGCAGGTGTGAGCCACCGTGCCCAGCCTCAAAATTTTGAAAAGAAACTTAGTTGTCAACATGGTACCATAATAGACTACGTATTTAGTGTAATGCTTTCTCATTCAATTAAAGGTAATAATAGTCTGAAAAACTAATTATAAAAAGAGAAAATCTACTTTCAGGAACAGTTAGCTTTCAATCTATTAAGGTCTGGAGTTTAGTAAGTTGAAATACCCTTTCATGTGTCCGCACAGGCCATCTCATTTTAGAGGTGACTATACTCAAACTCAACTCATCCTAGAGATTCACTTTTTTGCTACCAAAGTCTTTCATATTCTGAAAAGAGTCTCCAGGACTCTGATCTTCACATATGGGAATAAAGAGCAGAGTAAAATCCAAGATTACTGAGAATGCTGAGAAACACAGGAAGAACTACAAGAGGGCTCAGAAAGGAAGATAAGCAGCCTTCTGACTCTAAGCTCATTGGAGAATCTGGATCCTCACTACATCATCCAGGCGTACAGCAAAATGATACTTACCATGTGCAAAATGTGAGGAGAGAAAGATGCTTCTGTCTTGCACACAGCTTTTAAAGGATAGTAAAGCCCTGGGAGACAAATCTCTTGCCATCCTCCACTCTATCCCACCCCTTTCTTGTTTGTGTCTGAAAGGTTATTATGAAACACAGAACTTCAAGGTGGAGACATGGCCCACCACTGGGCTGTGCTTTTGGATGGTGTTTTAAAACACAGAATTCTTTTGGTACTTGCCATAAGGTTATACATGTATTACTTAATAGACTCTCATTGTTTAGGTACAAAAAGAATTATATAAAACTTCTATCACCAAGAAGTTATCACCTCTTTTTAGACCTTCTACAAAATAACTACTTAGAAAATCAGGGTTCTTTCTGTTTTTCTATTCAAGTTGGAAAGGATCAAAATTACTCTCTTTTACATAAATTGAAAAGTAACCTAACAGCTTTCAGAGAACAAAATCATTTGTGCTTGGTTCTAAATAGTTTTAAACATTAAAATGCAGCAAGATATTTTAACATGCTTTTCATTGACAGAAATACTGACCTTTGACGAGTTACATTGCTCCCGATCTGTTCTGGGTCAGAAGTAAAAGAGTCTGAACTACTGTAACCATCTGCTGATAAATGGGATATGTCCTATTTAATAATAATCATTTCTTTACTTTTTGCTCTATCTACTCCAAACAAATATAACTGATATGCTGTTTCGAGCCAGAGATAGTCAAAGATTGGCTAGTAGACTAACAGTTCATCCCAGCTGTTATTAACTGTAAAAACTACAAATCAAATAAATCATGGCATATTTACACAGTAGACAAAGCAAGTTATAGTCTAGAAAAAATAATACTTAATGATGCAGAAATATTCCAAATAAGCCACAAAATGGTACATATACAATCTGGCCCTTCAAATCTGTGGTATGTATCTGTAGATTCCACAGCTGAGGATTCAACCAACCGCAGACAGAAAATAAAGTAACAATACAACAATAAAAATAACAAAATAAAAAACCATACAGTATGACAATTTTTTTCTTCAAATACAGTGTGTGTGTGTGTGTTTGCTTTTTGGTAGAAATGAGGTCTTGCTATGCTCTAACTTCTGAATTTAAGCAATCCTCCTGCCTTGACTTCCCAAAGTGCTAGGATTATAGGGTGTGAGCCACCAAACCTGGCCCAATAAAACAACTATTTACATTGTATTAGGTATTATAAGTAGTCTAGAGATGATTTAAATTTGCATGTGCATAGGCTACATGCAAATACTACACCATTCTACATATCAGAGAGTTGAGCATTCACAGATTTTGGTATCGATGGGGGTCCTGGAACCAATTCCCTATACATATTGAGGGATGACTGTATTACAAGTTCACATTACATACAAACATAATTTCTGCATGTGCAGAATAAAAACTAACCTTAACAATGAATCTGTTAACTATAGACTTGAACGGAATAGCGAGAATATGATTATTTCATTTTTACTGATTACACATTTATAGAATAAGTAACTTAACTTTTGCAATGGACAAAAAGGTCACTTTTAAAGAACAAATTAGAAATATTTTAAATAAAGTAATTTTAAAATTGTTAACGTGAAAATTAAAAATTTGACACAGGAATAAAATGTGCTTATACAATAATAAAATTTATGAAATTAGCCAAGGAAACCAGATTTTTCTGCAGAGGAAACATTCATTTTCAGTTTCCTCAAAGTCTTATAAGCAGATGAGAATCCCAGAAATAGACTAAGAGTTGTGACAGAAAAAAGAAATTTTAAAATAGAAACTCGAGGGACAATCTGAAGGAATATTACTACAGAAGTTCAAGAGTCATAACCTGAAGGGATTATTTTAGTTTTATTTTAAAATGTATCTCTTTCCTTTTTCCTGTAAATCATAGAATCATCTAGTTGATATAAGAATGACATTAAAATGAACATATTCCCATCTGGATATTTTAATAGGCACCTCAAGTTTAATGTATCTAAAACTGAACTTGATTTTTTCCCTACAAACCTGCTGCTACCATTTTTCCTCATTTCCCTGTTGCTCAGGCCAAAAACCCTGGAATCACCCTTGGCTCCTCTCTCTCTTACATCCTGTATCACACAGGTAAAAGAAACTCCTGAGGTCTTTTCCTACGCAAGGTACACGATATAGCCAGAGTCCAGCCACTTCTCAGCACTTCTACTGCTTGCACCCTAGACACCAAGCTGTCATAATCTTCACTTGCCTGATTACCCCATCCTCTAAATTGCATGCTGTTTTCTCTCGCCTTCTTCTGGCCTATCATCATTAGGACAACCAGAGTGACCCAATTAAAAAGGAGGCTAAGATCATGTCACTACTCCATTCAAACCTTTGACTGGCTTTTCCTCTCACTAAGTCAAAGGAAGTCTGACACTGCCTCCTGTTACTGTTCTACCACTGCTACCTTTCCCTGCCAAACTTGCCATCCAATTCTGTTCCAGGTATTTGTTTGCTATTCTAGTAGAAGCAGTCCCTACTCTACATTTGGTGCTTGCTGTGCCTTGATTTTCCTTCTTTTTTTTTTTTTTTTTTTTTTGAGACGGAGTTTTGCTCTTGTTACCCAGGCTGGAGTGCAATGGCACGATCTCGGCTCACCACAACCTCTGCCTCCTGGGTTCAGGCAATTCTCCTGCCTCAGCCTCCTGAGTAGCTGGGATTACAGGCACACGCCACCATGCCCAGCTAATTTTTTGTATTTTTAGTAGAGACGGGGTTTCACCATGTTGACCAGGATGGTCTCGATCTCTTGACCTTGTGATCCACCCGCCTCGGCCTCCCAAAGTGCTGGGATTACAGGCTTGAGCCACCGCGCCCGGCCTTGATTTTCCTTCTGAATTCACACAGCTGAATTCATCTCCTTCAAGTCCACTCAAATGACATTTTTTGGTAAGGCCTTCCTTGACAATCCTATTTAAAATGGCACTCCTCCTACATTTCCCCGGATTTACTTTTATCCACAATGTTAATTACTTTCTAACATGAGTTATATTTTATTCCCCTTTTATCTCCCACACAGAATGTAAACTCTATAGCAGCAAAGACTTTTTTATTGTTAAATCCCCAATATCTAGAACAGATCCTGGCATACTGTATCCAATTAACACTGGCTGAATGAATGTATACAGAATTTCTTGTGAGAGAGAAAAGGAAGGAACTCACTGGAGAAGAGCCGTAAGACCAAACCTGGCTACACTGAAAGGGATGGCAAACACGAGGCCTGCCTTGAAGCAGGTGTCAATGGGCAACCATTTATTCATCGATAGGACAAAGTGTTCAAAAGGGGTCACTCTCCTCTACTTTATCTAGTGAAGACAGTATCAAATGGGTACACATCCGAAATAGCCTCTAAACCCAGATCGGTAAACTTCAAATGGAAGACGTAATACTTCACTTACCTACAGTATTACCAGAAGCAAATTTCATTGATGAATTTATCTTATTTTCTTCTGAAAGGTCAGGTGGCTTCACAAGTAATGGGCTAGTGGGATTTGTATGATCTAATAGAGAATCAATAGGTAAAAATACAAGATATAGGTATTTGAATCGATAAATTCATAAAGCTCAGACTATTAAGACTTCATTTAAATATCAAAAGAAGTGGCAGGTAAGTCCATAAAATGTAAGACAAAATAATATTTTTTTTTTTTTTTTTTTTTTTTTTTTTTTTTTTTTTTTTTTTGAGACGGAGTTTCGCTCTTGTTACCCAGGCTGGAGTGCAATGGCGCGATCTCGGCTCACTGCAACCTCCGCCTCCTGGGTTCAGGCAATTCTCCTGCCTCCGCCTCCTGAGTAGCTGGGATTACAGGCACGCGCCACCATGCCCAGCTAATTTTTTGTATTTTTAGTAGAGACGGGGTTTCACCATGTTGACCAGGATGGTCTCGATCTCTTGACCTCGTGATCCACCCACCTCGGCCTCCCAAAGTGCTGGGATTACAGACAAAATAATATTTTTAATAAAAATAAATGTAAAACTGTTTATTTAGAATTTTGTTTTCTGCCATAATAGAAACTAGTTTATAATGAAAGTTTATTTGCATGTTCATACTTAAATTTTATTCCTGTAGCACACTTACCTAAACACTACATATAAGCTGTAAAATAAATTAATTTATAATACTGACTTACACAGAAAATAAATCTATGTTTCAGAAACCCTAAAACATTTAGTCTAAAATGAGACTTTCCAAGAGTTCAAGCAAAATATATAATTTCCAAGCCAAAATGTATTTTAACATGTATCTCTTCAGTTAAAGTTTTAACATATTTTAAATGTAAATTTACAAGGGTGACCATAAAAACCCAAAGGGTATTAGAAATGTCACATTTTCAAATGCCTGTATTTAAAAACTTTATAATTTAACAAATTCCCTTTAAAAACTGCAACATAAATAAATATGCATGAAAATACACTTAATTGTAGAAAGTACTAGCTTAAAAAATAAGCAATGATGAAATAAATTTGTACCTTAACAGAATAATTACTTACGTATTTTAGTTTGATGCAAAACTAAAATACAAACCAGCAACAGCTTCCTTACTTACCACTGCCAGTTCTTTTAAGTTCCATTTCCTGCATGTGGATTTTGCTTGGAGTCATACGAATGGGAACTGGATGAACAATAGCAGTATCCTAGAGACAAATGTGAGGAAATACAGAATTTGTATCAAAGTCAAGTTAATGCCATGCAATAATCAAAACTAACAAAACTGTTAAAACCAGTGCACAGGCTTTCCCATTTACACTAAGGCAGGCATGAAAATAAGCTTTTTAAGTTAAAAGTTCTAAAACGGTATTTAAAAATCAAGCTCACTATACATGCCTAAAAATCTGTTTAATTTTAGAAAACCACATTTTAAACGGAATGATTAAAGATTTATGTGAAGCCTGGGCATAGAGTCTCACACTTGTAATGCCAGTACTTTGGGGGGCCAAGGCAGGAGAATCACTTCAGCCCAGAGAATCCCTAGGCAACAGAGTGAAATCCTGTCTATTCAAAAAATATAAAAATTATCTGAGCATGGCCCACGACTTACAGTCCCAGCTACTCAGGATGCAAAAGTAGGAGAATCCTTTTTCTTTTTTTTTGAAACAAGAGTCCGCTCTGTTGCCCAGGCTGAAGTGCAATGGCATGATCTCAGCTCACTGCAACCTGTGCCTCCTGGGTTCAAGTGATTCTCCTGCCTCACCCTCCTGAGTAACTGGAATTACAGTAGCCCATCACCAAGCCCGACTAATTTTCGTATTTTTAGTAGGGACGGGGCTTCTGGCCAGACTGATCTGGAACCCCTGACTTCATGATCTGCCTGCCGCCTCGGCTTCCCAAAATTCTGGGATTACAGGAATGAGCCACTGTGCCCTGCCAGGTAGGAGGATCGTTGAGCCTGGGAAGGAGAACCTGCAGTGAGCTGTGATCATGCCACCTCACTCCGGCCTAGGTGACAAAGCTAGACTCCATCTCAAAAAGTGTCTGTGTGTGAAACAGAGAGAGAAAGATTTACATTTTAAAAATGCTCTTATAAAAACACAGTTCAAGACAATATATTCATAAGTGAGGAATGGGCCGGGCGTGATGGCTCATGCCTGTAATCCTGGCACTTTGAGAGGCTGAGGTAAGCAGATCACGAGGTCAGGAGTTTGAGACCAGCCTGGCCAACATGGTGAAACCCTGTCTCTACTAAACATATAAAATTTAGCCAGGTGTGGTGGCAGGTACCTGTATTCCTAGCTACTCAGGAGGCTGAGGCAGAAAAATTGCTTGAACCCAGGAGGGAGGTTGCAGTGAGCCGAGACTGCACCACTGCACTCCAGCCTGGGTGACAGAGCAACATTCTATCAGGATGGGGGGTGAGGGGAGTGAGAAATTACACGATAAGATTATGTAAATGTGAGCCTTAATGTTAAACTATTTCATGAGAATCCAAGAACTAAGAGACTGAAAACTCATTTTTAGTAAACTGCTCAAGAAAACTTGACACTTTTTAAAACCTGTAACACAGAGTTAATGAGATGCCTATTGCATTGCAATAGTAGGCACAATACACACTTCCTACAGATTAGTTCAAAGTGGTTAAATTTGATTGTCTCAAAATTTAGCATGAAACTGCCACAAAGGAATCCATTTTTTAAAAAAGCAGAGTAAGTAAAACTCTCATATTCTAACATGCTAATACTGTTCTTAAGCCTTTTTCATGACTGTAATACAGCTAGTATTTCTAAACTTCATGAGAGTCTAGTCTAGTTAGAGGAGTAAAGGAACTGAAAGTAAAGACTTGAAAAGAATGAAAGCACAAATGCAAGGATGAGAGAATGAAGACAATAGTAGCCTGTCGGAAAAAGAAGGAAAAGGGAGGAGTGCCTGGGACACAGATAGGCCTGGTCCTGGGGACTGAGACTCCCAGGGGAGAGACCAGACCAGACCAAGCATCCGGCTTAACAGCAATAGATTGGCTGAGAAACATCACCAAGGGGGCTTAGCTCCTTCTATGAGGGGTCAGTTCACACTCTGCATGTACTGCTACTAAAGACTGAACTTGAGGTCCTAAATTTTGAATATATATATATATATATATATATATATATATATATATATATATATATATATATTGAGACAGAGTCTCACTCTTTCACCAAGCTGGAGAGCAATGGCACTATCTCGGCTCACTGCAACCTCCGATTCCCTGGTTCAAGCGATTGTCTTACCTCAGCCTTCCAAGTAGCTGGGACTACAGGCACGCACCACCATGCCCAGCTAATTTTTATATTTTTAGTAGAGACAGGGTTTTACCATGTTGGCCAGGATGGTCTCAATCTCCTGACCTTGTGATGCACCTGCCTTGGAGTCCCAAAGTGCTGGGATTACAGACATAAGCCACTGCGCCCGGCCAATTTTGAATATTTGGTAATGAATTAAGTTTATAATTTAGTGAGGAGGATACTGTCCTTTCAGTTTAAGTTGCAAACTGTTTGGTGAGACAGTACTGTGCTAACACCAAGCTCCTGCTAGAGAAAGTTAAGTTCTAGCATACCCTCTCCTATCTGACACATTTCCTTGGCTTATGCTCATAATCTCTGAATTCTAACTATTTATAACAAATTCTTTTTTTTTTTTTTTGTCTTTTTGTTTTTTTCCTTTTTGTGGAGAACGGGGTCTCGCTATATTGCCCAGGCAGGTCTCGAACTCCTGGGCTCAAGCTATCCTCCCGCCTCTGCCTCCCTAAGAGCTGGGATTGCAGGCGTGAGCCACAGCGCCCGGCCAACAAATTCTTTACATCTATTATACTAACAAGTTCATTCAAAGTAATTTCTTTCCTCTGGGAGAATCTGGACAGGGTTCATGTACTTAACCAATCAACTTCATATTTGCCCTACAACTCTAAAATTATAGTTACAAATAATATTAACATTATAGATGGAAGTTTAGATTTATCATATAATAATGAGTCATTCTCAGGAAAATATTTGTAAGAATGTCTTAAGATATTGTTATATTTTGATTATAAAAACATGGCTTTAGGAGCAACTCTACTATTTTTTTGATTTACATTTAATATCAGAAATAACAATTATAAAAATCATAATTTACCTTTATAAGGCAAGATCAAACGAGGAAAATATGATGGTTCATGAGAAATTAAGTTCTTATTACAAATACAAAACAAATTAGAAATTAGAAACAGGAAAACTTTTTAGATGCTTAAATTTGTAACATTCATCTAATCTGTATTCTATGTATGTATATGTGTACATAAAATCAGATTTATAAAGCCTGGAACAGCTGGGAATGTTAACGAGCATTTTCATATATTTGCAGTACAATAAATCATGGCAAAAACTCATACATTACACTTCTCATTGATCTACAATTTTCCTCGTGTTTTGATTCATGTATACCCTAGCAGAAGCAGATTCTATCAAAGGCTATTAACTGACAAGCAGTTCAAGAAAAGAGATCAAGCTTCTGGAAACAAGACCATCAGAATCTCAATTTCATCAGAACTATGAAAGCTTAATAACTAACCATCTGGTTTGCAAATGGGGTCACTGCACTGTGTAGTGGCTGTCTCTAAATGCTACAGACCAGTTTGGAAACTTTTTTTTTTTTTTTTTTTTGAGACGGAGTTTCTCGCTCGTTACCCAGGCTGGAGTGCAGTGGCGCGATCTCGGCTCACCGCAACTTCCGCCTCCTGGGTTCAAGCAATTCTCCTGCCTCAGCCTCCTGAGTAGCTGGGATTACAGGCACACGCCACCATGCCCAGCTAATTTTTTGTATTTTTAGTAGAGACGGGGTTTCACCATGTTGACCAGGATGGTCTTGATCTCTTGACCTCGTGATCCACCCGCCTTGGCCTCCCAAAGTGCTGGGATTACAGGCTTGAGCCACTGCGCCCGGCCCAGTTTGGAAACTTTTACAGACTTTTACTGAGCAAATGACTAATTATTATAATTTGGTTTCTTTTTAATAGTCCGTTAAATATTTCCAATACTCTAAGAAATGTTAAATTCATATTAGAAGTGTAGTTCCTCCCTTCCCCTGGCCAGGTGATTCCCTTCTAATCTGAAAGTGCCTTATTTGCTTACTTATAATGCTCATTTCTATGAAGCCTTGCAAAGGATCATGTGGGATTGTGGCTACAGCCTGTGTGGGTCTGTAGACGGGTAATACTTCAGGTAAGTATTAAATGCAGGTTAAGAAACTTAGACAACGTAGAACAAAAAGCAGGCTACTCTTCTAACTGAAAATTTAAAGTAAGAATACTGGTTGGGAAAAAACGTTCAGATTTAAGTTTGCCACCATAAAAGAAATAAGATACTTCTAGGTATTAGATTATAAATATAAATATTTAAGAATGACAATTTATCAAATTCAGAGGTCTAAATTGAAGTTTTAAATGCAAATTAACCACCCTATTTTCCTCAAGCCTCCTGACACACTAGAGGTAACAAAGGATACTGAGCCACATAATTTTAAATATAGAGCTGGCATTCCTAAACTGGGATATTATTTCCAAGAAAAATGGAGAATATCACTGCTATTCAACCAACTATTTGTATACATTTCTTGTCAGTCATAGGTCAATTTATTTTGTTTCTGAGTTCTAGATTTTTATACATAATGTTCTTGCCTGGCCTGACAAAGAATCACAATACTATGAGTGATTATTGTCACTGTTTTTTAGGGTTATTGAATAGTTTCTTTATTGTTACATCAAACCTTCCTTCCCATATAAAGTACTTTCATATTAACTGTATAATAATGAGACAGGAATAATACAGAGAAGCAAAACTTAAAGTTTAAAGGTAAAACCTTAAACTTAAAAAGAAAAACATAACGGTAAAACCTTTAGTTTAGAGAACTTTTCATATCCTAAGAGATCTTAAGCTGCCAGTAGCAGCAAAGTTTTCAAGCATTGCCTTGTATTTCCTCCTACATTTCTCAGAGATTAAAATAAAAAATAAATGCCTTAAATGTAGCAAGAAATGAGAAGCAAAAGGCAGAGATAATCTACATATCAACTGGTCCTTGAATACTTAATAGGCTATAAAATAAACATTTTAAAAACAAATTATCTGCTTGAATTCAATAAATATAATAGCAGCCTCTATATTTCATATAAATTCTTTAAAATGATAAAACACATCAGGCTGGACATGGTGGCTCACACCTATAATCCCAGCACTTTGGGAAGCCAAGGTGGGTGGATCATTTGAGGTCAGGAGTTTGAGACCAGCCTGGCCAACATGGTGAAACCCCACCTCTACTTAAAAAAAAAAAAAAAAAAAAAAAAAAAAAAAAAAAAAGGTAGCCAGCTTGGTGGTCGGTGTCTGTAGTCCCAGCCACTCAAGAGGCTGAGGTAGAAGGTTGAACCTGGGAGGCCAGGATTGCAGTGAGCTGAGATCTCACCACTGCACTCCAGCCTGGGCAACCGTCTTGAGACTGCACTCAGTCTCAAAATACAAACACAAACAAACAAACAAGACATCAAAGGTCCATTAATTTAAACTGTTGAAGATACTTTATCTTTAAATGCCACTTCTTCAAAAATGGCAAGACCATTTTTACATTTAATTAATAAATGCTGGCTGTCTTTGATCAGAAACATCTAAAAAGAATGTCTTATGTCATTTTTTCCTTATCTTTCTACTCAGCTCATTTTTAAAATCCTGCCTTTATACTCTTCTTCACTTCCTACTTACTACCTCTTTTCTTTTTGGAAAGTGCTTATTAGCATGTCCTTGTCTTTAAAAGAAAACAAGAAAAAGAAAAAGCAGAGAAGTGAACAGGGAGAAGAACGATTAACAGCTAAGGTTTTCAAAAACCCCAAGGGACAGGTGGAGTATATATAAAATTAACTCTATAGAGACAGATTTTTTTTTTTTTTTAAATCAGGATGTGAACTTTGTAGCATTTTCAAAGCAACACAGTAAACCACAAGAAGACAAGACAGAGGCTCCTTTGCAAAAGGGGAATTTTGACCAACATCTTGTATTGCTGAACTTGATTCTCTCTTAACAGAACTCAACATGCTAATTAAATAAAAGCTATGTCATTTGGCATGTCAAAATAAAAGATGACACTGCATAAGTAGTTACATATGTAGTACATATTACATGATATGTAAGTATACAAATAAAATAGTATTTACATAAATTGTCACTACACTGAAATAAATAGTATGTATATAAAATATATATTTAATTAGCAAATGACAAGGTTAATCAAATAGACTGTCACAAAAAATGCTTTTCTAGACACATGTACCAGATTTTAAAAACGCAGTTTTCTCTCAACAAAATAACTGGAAAAACGGAATGGCAAAAAATGTTTTTCCCACCATTAAGCACACAAAAACTGAAAAGCCTGCTGCCACTTCCCTCTAAGTACTCCACTGAATCATGCATATCAGCTAAATACAATAATGAATGGAAATTTGGGTTAATAAAATTAATCTCAAACAAGCAAGCTAAGTGATTGACTTACAGGATCAGCTGGTGCAATGTTAGAATCAAATTGGGTCAGAGTTTGTGAGCTTGAAGAGCGTTCACTAAATGTCTCCCACTGCTGAACAGACAGAGGAGAGACAAGTCAGCATGATGAGAAAGATGGAGTAAAAGATCACTGGAGAAGATTTAGCAAAGTAATTCAGAGGTTGCACTGCAAGTTGTGTTTCATAGGTTTAACAAAATTCTGTAATTTCTATTTTTCCATCAACATTTTATATTTATCTATTCTGAGTCATCTCGTAATGTAAGGTGAGGAGCTTCACAATCAAAAGTATAGTCATAATTTATTGCAATCTCTATGGAAGAGATTTAAAGCTTTACAGAATTAAAATAAAACACAATACAGGAACAAAGTCTAAGTGATATAACCGTCTACCAAGTAAAAATGTTAAAGAGGCATCAAATCCTTCTTTGAACATTCAAATGTTAATGTACTGATTTTATGATCATAACGAATCAAAGTTTTGGTCAAAACAAAGCAAGTCAGTGTGACTTGCCAGTGCGACCCCTGAAAGATGATTCTATTATGTACGTGCATAAATTTTACACGTATGTATATTTAATAAAATATAATTGAGATAAAATGCAAAGAATTGTGGAATTAATATATGTTGAGCTTATGTCAATCTGTAGCAAGTCAACCCCGGCAATCAGCACTACAAACAGGGCCATGCCAGACCACAAGACAGAACTGCCAATCAGGCACCCCCACTTGCCCACTCCCCACCCCATGCTAGAAAAATCAGAATGCGGCCACAATGAGAGCAAATCAAGCATCTGAGCATGAGTTATATACAGAAGATGTATTTTGATATGAAACACTATTCTTCTAAAAGAGGTACACAAAAAAAAATCATACCTCTTAAAACAGGTGGAGTGAGATAAGTCAACATTAATTATAGTAAATTCCATTTGTTTTAGAGATCTTAGTAATAAAATGGTATAGAATTTTACATGAAAATTGTATTAAAATTATCATTTAAATCTGATTCTTAAGAATTATCAGTTATCCTCTAAAGAGGAAAAAACATCTACACACATACAATGTATACACACGAATATTCACACAAAGACAAAACTACCCCATAAACCAAAATCCTCTTTGGGAAAGTATACATTTTTATGCTTCAAAGTTCAACTTACTATTTGAAATAGTGGCATTTAAGTTTAGAAGATACGTAAAAATGAAATATTAGCAAATGAACACACTGGTGAAAATTACCTACATAAATGGCTAACACAGTAATTCAACAATTTTTCCTACAGATCAGTTTTCATATGAAAATTAAGATATTCTGAGAAATATTATTGCATTCAAAGTATTTCATGAATTAAAAATCCCACAATAATTACTTTTATCATGTGGCATCACTTCAGCAAAGTGACTTATCAGTATGTGTTAATTTACTTAGTTTTTTCCTCAAAAATTATTGTTACAGGGACACAGAAGCAAAATTTAAAATCCTAATTATCTAACTGTGGAGAAAAGTTTAGATACAGAAGATTCTTGCCAAAAAGAAGGTATTTACTTGTTTAACTCATTTGGGCAGCATGAAGTTTTAGTTTCACAAGACTGCATGTAAGCTACCTGGAGGGCAAAGGGACACTCTCTATCATCTTCATGATTTAAAAAAAAAAAAAAATGAGACGGAGTTTCGCTCTTGTTACCCAATGGAGTGCAATGGCACGATTTCGCTCACCGCAACCTCCGCCTCCTGGGTTCAGGCAATTCTCCTGCCTCAGCCTCCTGAGTAGCTGGGATTACAGGCACGTGCCACCATGCCCAGCTAATTTTTTGTATTTTTAGTAGAGACGGGGTTTCACCATGTTGACCAGGTTGGTCTCGATCTCTCGACCTTGTGATCCACCCGCCTCAGCCTCCCAAAGTGCTGGGATTACAGCCACCGCGCTTGGCCATGACTTAATTTTTAAGGGCACAAAGCTGTGGAACCAGACTACTGGAATCCCAGTTACGCTGTGCAAACTTGGGCAATTACATAACTTCTCTGTGCTTCAGTTTCTTCAGCTATATCACAATTATCTACTGCATAGGATTGTTCAGAGGACTAAAGGAGGAAATATACATAGTTCGTCTTTTTTTAAAAAAACATTTGACATATCAAAAGTGCTCCACAAAGGTTAGAGATTATCAGTGTCATCTCCTGTACTGTCTTCATCCATAACCACAAGTGTGGAATAAATCTATGTTGAATGATTACTAGTGATTTGTGGAAGACAATTAAAATGTAACCTAAATTCCATATCCTAACTAAATATTTTAAGAAATATCATAGAAAGCATTTTTATTTTTCACACACAGAAAAAAATTATGCTATTTATGATATCATTACCGAATAATATAAACTTGATATGAATATTTCAGTAGGGAAAATGCAACTACTAAAATCTGAATTTAGAAGGGGCTTCCATCTCTACTCTCTAATGATCACATGTGATTTAGAATGAACATGGGCTTTAGATCTGAGATGTTTTAGAAAGAATTGCTTTTATTTACAGACTGGTATCAATAGAATAAAAATATTATTTTAATATAATACCGTTTTTTAAAAAATGACAGAAAATAAATAGATGCAGCATAAATAGTAGTGTCTCAAGAACAATTACCTTACTTTCCAAGTATCTTGGCTCTGATTATGTCATAAAGCAGGAAGCAGTGTAAAACCACTGGTTACTTTTGTTTTCCAACTATCCAAAATTATTAATAACTAGCATGCTCTTTAATCCAGCACTCTTAAGACATGGAAAGGACAGAAGCTTAGAGCTTCTTCCTGAAAGTGAACAAACTTTTATATTTTTAGCATTTCCTACATCCACAAAAAGAAAAAAAAAAAAACATAAGAAAAAAAATGTAACTTGTTCACAAAGAAAACTGCTCTAATAGGCTAGAGCAGTGGTTTCCAAATGGAGTTCTCCAGAGCACTAAAATTTAACAATGGGGCCTAAGCAGGTATTTTCCGGGAGGCAGGGCCTCAGGTCCTCTTCACTTATTCTCATCAGTGCTCTTTTGTTATTTTAGATAATGGAGTTCCAAAGAAATTGGAGAACAGTGCATCTGTCCCAAATCCCATTTTGCATACTGTGCTTGGTCATATATGACACATCTTTAACACATATAGTATGGTGAAACATTCTATATTGAATAAAACTAATTATACAGAGTTTTGGGTTTGTAAAACATATTTTCTTCACATGGAAACTGAATTAGTCACTTCTCTTATCATTTCCAATGCTAAGATTCCAAATGTATTATTACATACCTTGTTTACAGGACTGAGAAGGCAGTGTGACATGGTGGATGTGGCAGTTCATTAGGTATCAAAGGACTTAACGTTCAAATCTTAGCTCTTGTCCCTCACTGGATATGAGATCTTGGCCAAGTTTAACCTTTTGATGGTTAAACTTTCTGAATCTGCCTCTTTAAACTCACAAGATTTTAATGGGGATAAGTGGTGGAAATCAAATGATGGAATATATACTTTGAAAACCTCAAAAAAGTCACATAATTACTAACATTTATCATAGTATAATTGATATGGTCTTCTTTCAATTATGCATGCAGATATAGATTGAAATCACCCTCTTTGGAACATCTTACCTTAAAAAGAGTTACTTTTAATGAAAGAAAAGGAAAGCTGTGCTAACCTCACTGCTCTGATTCAGCTCAGGCCAAGTCTGGTTTAGTGATGGCATCGATGGTGACTTGCTTGGAGGAGCTTCGGCAGGAGAGCCTGAATAACCTACCTCACCTGGCTGATCCCCAACATCTGCAATGTAAAAATAGAGAAATTCTCTATAAAGAATACACTGTAGTTTATTTTAGGCACATTTACTTATTTAAAAAAGCTAAAAGATGACTTTCACAAGTAGTAATATATAATCTAAATCTCCTTTCCTTATGTTTTCAGAGTCGGCATTTTAACAATCAGACACTACTTATTCCTGCTACTTATGGTCTACCCAAAACCATAGCTTTTCATGAAAATAAAATCTATTTTATTTAGAAATAAAAAGAAAAAGGTTATATACAATAATAGTGTAATAGGTCACATGCTTTAGAGATTTCTGATAAGAGAAATAGATTTATACCAGTTTCCAAAGTGCATGCTACTCTATGGAATACTAAACAGTAAGGTGGCTTTGAAAAATTAGGTTTTCTGCTCAAGTAAGTTTGGGGAAACAGTAATTCTCTGTTGGAGCATCCGTACGTACATCTGTATATCAAGACTTGTGATGTCTCAAAGTAAATAAGCTTTGTTTAAATCATTTTTTTTTTACCCAGACACACATCCTTTTCATCAAATAGAATCCCTCAGTATTCCCCTGGAATATGCTGATTTATACTAATTCACTCAAATTTTCTCTACAAATCTCCCTTGTTAACAAAAAGCAGCACATACTTGCAAGGCACACAAAAGGAGAGTCCCCAGCCACAGGAAAAAAGCAAAGTCAATAAGCCCATATGAAACTTAACGTTTACCATTAACCTCACTGGCACTTAAAGACTTAACTGAGATAGTTACAAATCCATGATACTATTTCAAAATGGTTTTTAAAGTATTTCGAGGTATTGTATTCTACTTTTAAGCATAGTTACACCATTCCAGTATCACTGTCTGATCATGAGCAAGTTGAATAAAACAGCACCTGAGTTTCTCCATCAGAAAGCTGCCACTAATTGTTAGCACTATACTTCAGATTTCTAAATATTCAGCCATATAACCTAGCAATGTATAGCTTTCAACTTTTCAGTCTACTCATTAGTAAACCCTTTTAGTGCCTTAACCCTTTAAGTTTTAGTGCCTAACACAGGACTTAATATATAGGAGCACTCATATATTTACTGAATCAGCTGCCTTGTGTATTTTTTTATTTAAATTCATTGTCCTTTACTGCCATTTTCCTAGAACCACAATTAAGTACTGATAATTGAAAAAGTTCTCAAAATGTCCCTTCTGCCTATTCTGTTACATGCTTCCCTCAAAATATTTCCTTTTTACTTACTCAGACGTTATACTTTTATAATTATACCAAATTGCAAGTTCTAGTCTGCAGTCCAGAATTGCCATCTAATTTCTGTTTTCTAAGATCAGAAATTATTTCTTTCTTAAGTCCTATATCTTCTCAACAGAAGCATCCGGGTACTACAGAGGTAGGAAGCCTTCAGATATTATCCTATGAAGACCTCAACTCAAAGTTCTTTTTTTTTTTTTTTTTTTTGAGACAGAGTTTCGCTCTTGTTACCCAGGCTGGAATGCAATGGCGCGATCTCGGCTCACTGCAACCTCCGCCTCCTGGGCTCAGGCAATTCTCCTGCCTCAGCCTCCTGAGTAGCTGGGATTACAGGCATGTGCCACCACGCCCAGCTAATTTTTTGTATTTTAGTAGAGACGGGGTTTCACCATGTTGACCGGGATGGTCTCGATCTCTTGACCTGGTGATCCACCCGCCTCGGCCTCCCAAAGTGCTGGGATTACAGGCTTGAGCCACCGCGCCCGGCAACTCAAAGTTCTTAGAGAAGAACTTACAAAAAAATTATTTAGGATAAATAGTAGTAGCAAATTCCTCACTGGATAGTTTTCAGTGGGGGAAAAATTATGAACCTTTATCCCCAATGGTAACAAGAGGAAAGGAGGACAGTAGCTATAAATTTGACAATTTACTGAAAGTCTACTAGAAGAATAATAAAGAAGTATCTTTAAGGGATTCCCCAAAGCAGGTGAATATTGAAGAAAATAAAAATAATCAGAATTAAAACAGTTTTAGCTACAGGATGACTAATTCTCAAAGGAACTTATTTAAAGCATGATTCTATTACTTTATTTTTAAACATCAATCTTAGGGCAATCTGGAGGTCCTGATTGGGCTTTCAAGTTCCCGGTTCTCATGATTTCTTCTACTGATTAATTTAGGGCCAGGCTGTACCACACCCCCACCTCAGGGAAGTTTCAATTTGGGACAGATTCCAGGAATATTTCTGATTCACTGGTACAAAGCTACAGTGGGTCTAGCCACTTGAAGCTAAGAAATGAATTGCTAGTCACCCAAATAATTGTACTTTATAACTATTCCAATACAGTTATTTTCCAAGAGTTGTAGTCCTCAAACTGTGGACTATAGACTCCTCCCTGAGAGTCCCCAAGACTCTTTCAGAGATCTGAAAAGTCGAAATTATTCTTGTAATAATGCTTTTCCCATGTTGACATTTGCACTAAATACAGTGGCAACAAAATATATTGTACTCTTCACTTACAGTTATTGTATTCCCTAACCCCCCCCACGTACATAAGTATTAAATATAAATAAATGAAAATAAACATGCATGCTGATCTCACTGAATGTTCATGAAGCAGTAAAAATTAATTTTATTAAATCTCAGCCCTAAAAACACATCTTCTTCTATTATGTCAAAATGGGAAATTATATACACAGCATTTCTGCTGCGTAAGAAAGTAAAATGGTTGTCTCACAGAAAAGTACTTGTGTGATTCAGCTGTAAGGTGAACATGTCACTTTTTTCATGGAACACCATTTTTCCTGAAAGAACAGCTGATTATAATAATTCAGACTTGGGTATTGAGCAGGTATTTTCTCAAAAACGAATGAAGTGAGCTTGTCATTTCAAGGAAAGAATAGTTTTCAGTATTTGTTTCTAATGTTTACTAATGACAATGCTCAAGCTTTCAAGGTAAAACTCAAAATTTTTAAAAATGTATATCCACGTCCATAATCTCAAGAACTTCCAACACTTAAAGGCTTCTTTGATAAGACAGGTTATGAAATCAGCAAATATACTTAAATATTTTATAACAAAATACATCAACATCTGAAAGATGTATATAACTCAATGAACTGATATTTTACAAATATCCAATGCATTATGGCATAAAACCAAGTAACTACACAAAAATGCCTTAAGTGGCTTCAGCTTCCACACTGCAACTAAGCTTTAAGAAAGTACCTTTGTGCCGGGTGCGGTGGCTCAAGCCTGTAATCCCAGCACTTTAGGAGGCTGAGGTGGGTGGATCACAAGGTCAAGAGATCGAGACCATCTTGGTCAACGTGGTGAAACCCCGTCTCTACTAAAAATACAAAACATTAGCTGGGCATGGTGGCGCATGCCTGTAATCCCAGCTACTCAGGAGGTTGAGGCAGGAGAATTGCCTGAACCCAGGAGACGGAGGTTGCAGTGAGCCGAGATCACGCCATTGTACTCCAGCCTGGGTAACAAGAGTGAAAACTCCGACTCAAAAAAAAAAAAACAAAGTACCTTTGTGCCAAATTTGATGTAGTACCTAAGAATATCTACATCATCTGACAAAGCCATGAAATAGTCCTTCCTTTTATTGTGTGGGCTAGATGTTATTTGGAAACTTTTTTCTACTTAAGGCTGGATAGTAACTATTTTAGGTTTCATGGCTGTAAAGTACCTGTTGCAACAATCCAACTCCACCATTGTGGTGCAAAGGCAGTCCTAGACAATTCATAAATGATGAGCACTGGTGGGTTTGAATACAATTTTTATAGACTCTGAAATTTGAATTTCACACAATTTTCAATGTATAATAAAATATTACTCTTTTCTTTTCCACAGTTAAAAAAAATTCTTGGCTTATAGGCTAATAAAAAATGGGCAGTAGGCTGGATATATCCCATAGGCCTTAGTTTTTAGACCCCGATATACTTCAAAGAAAACAACATATCCAACAGACAATGTGGAAGCAAATATGACAATTTAGTTGTCTTATATTAAGCCAGATGTAAAATAAATTTGCAAATATGTAAAATAATGCTATCCCTTTTAGAATTTTTTCTTTAATCTTGGTAGAATACAATTATTTTCCTAAAAATATTTATGCCAATATGTAATAGATTTACTTTATTACATAAAGTAAAAACATACAAATTAATCAGTTTTAATTTCTAGTAATGTAACTATTGATAGAGTTAACCATGTAAACAAAGGCTCTTGGGGTCCACAATTTTTATGAATGTTTAAAGGGGTTTTAAGATTTAAAAGATTGTTCCACACTGAAACAAAAAACAACAACAAAAACCAAACAAACAAAAAATGATTTAAAAGTCTGAAAAATTACTGTCCTAGAACATCCAAAAATTATTTCTGCGATAAATTAGCAAAATTACACATTGCTTCTTTCCTATGTTCTAGAAACCAAAAGTCTGTGGACAACCATTCAGTCTGGAAATAAGCTATACCTCCTTCAACTCTGCTCCATGTAAGTACTCCAACAAAGAGCTTCCTGCCCACACACAAACGTTAGTCTTTAAGACTGTATTTTTCCGGAGGCAGGGGTGTAGTTTTACTCTTACCTGATGCAGTGTTCCAACCTAGCCTCCTGCTGGAACACTGTGTCAACCCTGCCTCCCTCCTGTGGGTTCTGCTCTGCCCCTGACATCATCAGAGCATCAGGGCTGAAAAAGAAGAGCATGAGCCTAAATTATTCGTTAAAGTTAACCCCAAAAGGGCTGTTATGCAAAAAGTATTTCCACGTATAAAAGTGTGTCTGAAAGAGACAACCCAGTATGATCACACTGATCTATGGCTTATTCTACATTTATTCTAAGTTTGCAAACACTGGAAGAAGTTTTCCCTTCTCTATCCTTTCAAAGAATCTGGAAAGTTCCTAGATTCAGTTCAGTACAGTATACCTGCTAAACAGTATCTTTTTCAAAGAGCTTTAGTTTTATTCTACCCTTGTAACCTATCCATCCTAAATTTCTATTTTCTTAGTATTATACATGATATACTAAAAAAATTATCTCAAAAGTTGACTGCCAGCTGTTATTAGTCTTATAGAAATATATATACTTCCTTAAAGTCTTACAGTTTAAAACTTATTTTACTTTAAGCAGCAAACAAATCTAGAAGTTATTCAATAATGAAGGTTCAATGTTCCAACCTCATTAAATAACTTCATCAAGGCAAAAGTAACTTTTGTTTAGAGTATTATTCTTCTAAGAAAAAAGTATGTATGTAAAATAAAAAACAAACAAGTGTAGATAAATTTTAAGTCTTCAAGGAAAACTACATATGGTAACTTTTTCATTCATATTTAAAAGACAGGCATAGCAACGCATATGCAGAAAGACAACATTTAAGATATGCTTTGTTTTTTCTTGAATATTATATGCATCAAAAATCTAGGTAAGTTTTATTTTCAAAATGAACTCCACTTTTCTCCAACACTTCACAAAATGGAAACTTACTGAGTATGACCATCTTAAAAGAGGATCTATGTAGAAGACTGTTTTCAATTAAAAACAAAGGTTTAAAAAAAAAAAAAAGTAAAAATGTATTCTAGGTTTGAAAAGAAACAAACTATTCACCCAAAATTCTAATGAAACTGAACTTGCTGACTTCTTACAGTACTGATCAACATCTGACTCAACTGTCACAGTTCAAAGAATATTACCTACAATATACAGGAGGTTCCCATTATCCAAAGACAGGTACATATGGGAAAAGAAATCCATTCAAAGTTAATCCATTCAAAATAAAAACTAAAATTCTATAAGGAGAAAAACAGTTAATTGGAGCTTTATCTTAAAAACTTACAGAGAAAATAGTGTAAATGGAGCATAAAGAACAAAGAATGAAAGATAAAGGTTGGGCATAGTGGCTCATGCCTGTAATCCCAACACTTTGGGAGGCTAAGGCAGGCAGATCACAAGGGCAGAAGTTCAAGACCAGCCTGGCCAACATGGTGAAACCCCATGTCTACTAAATTAGCCAGGCGTGGTGGTGCATGCCTTGAAAGACTGAGGTAGGAGAACCGCTTGAACCCGGGAGGCAGAGGTTGCAGTGAGCCGAGATCGTGCCACAGCGTTTCAGTCTGGGAAACACAGCAAGACTCTGTCTCAGGGGAAAAGAAAAAGGAAAGATAATGTTACTTTTTGGGGGAGGGGGGCATAATTTTGTGGCAAAATTAGAAAGCACTAAGTGGATCAGTGACAATTTACTGAGGGCCTATAGGGTTCCAAGCTCTCAAGATCCCGTGCTGAGCAAGACAAGGGTCCCAATCCCATGGAGTTCTCTTTCTTTTTTTTTTTTTTTGAGACAGAGTTTCGCCCTTGTTACCCAGGCTGGAGTGCAATGGCGCGATCTCGGCTCACCGCAACCTCCGCCTCCTGGGCTCAGGCAATTCTCCTGCCTCAGCCTCCTGAGTAGCTGGGATTACAGGCACGTGCCACCATGCCCAGCTAATTTTTTGCACTTTTAGTAGAGACGGGGTTTCACCATGTTGACCAGGATGGTCTCGATTTCTCGACCTCGTGATCCACCCGCCTCAGCCTCCCAAAGTGCTGGGATTACAGGCTTGAGCCACCGCGCCCGGCCGGAGTTCTCTTTCTAACAGAGGGAGACAGAGACGTTCATCTTTCATTCACTTTTGACTTTCACAGCACAGCTGCAAAGGAAGAAGGTCGCTTCCGTAAAAAATAATTATGAGTATCATTAATTACTCCCAAGGACATGTACTAATCCACTGAATCTGAAATCACAATTTTTTTTTTTTTTAAGAGACAGGATCTGACTTTGTCACCTAGGCTAAACTGCAGTGGTGGATCGTAGCTCACTATAACCTCAAACTCCTGGCCTCCAGTGATCCTCCCACCTTGGCCTACCAAAGCGTTACTGGGAGCCACTATGCCCGGTCAAAACCGTAATCTTTTAAAGCCTCCACTACTGTCATCATCCTCACAGAGTTTTTGCCCTTCAGGTATTATCTGCCTTTACTTGTCAATGTCTGTCAGGATTTGAATTCTATTTATTCTGACCAATTTCATTAAATGGTGCATTTTTATTAATATCTGTAATTCAACTGTACTGATTTATCAGCTACAATACCCAGATATCTGGAAAGAAATGCCACATAACAGAAAGAGATAGGGGGCGGGCGGAAGACAGACAGGGATAGAGTATGTTTGGGGTGGAGGGGTGGTTTGAGACGTGATTTCTTAATTAGAAAGTTAATGACAAGCATTAGTGCATATTTTCATTATTTTTTTCCTCTGCAACTAAAGGTACCTGGATAATGAATTTTCAAAAACAAAGATTCTGGGTTATTCATTCAAAACAAAGATAGGTATATATAAATATAAATATATAAAAGCATATTCACTGCAGCAGTGTTTTAAAGGCAAAGCCAGAAAACAATCCAAAATCTATCAATAAGAAACAGTTAAATTAAGGTACACATGGTATTATGGAATACCTTGAATGATAAATGTGATAGCTCTATATATTATTGTATTAGTCCATTTTCACACTGCTGACCCAAGACTGTGCAATTTACAAAAGAAAGAGGTTTAATGGACTTACAGTTACATGGCTAGGGAGGCCTCACAATCACAGCGGAAGGCAAGGAGAAGTAAGTCTTATCTTACATGGACAGCAGCAGGCAAAGAGAGAGCTTACTCAGGGCAACTCCCTTTATAATAACATCAGATCTTGTGAGACTTATTTACTACCACGAGAACATCATGGTAAAGACCTGGCCCCATAATTCAATTACCTCCCACCAGGTCTCTCCCACAACACGTGAGAATTCAAGATGAGATCTGGGTGGAAACACGGCCAAAGCGCATCAATTATAAGTAAAAACATGTCCAACATTACAAGAAAAAAAAAATCAAGGATGTATAGTACGATTGTATCTGTATATATACCAATACCTGTGTGTAGGTTTTTATATACACGGTAAAAATTAATGGATGAATATAAGAGAAACTCCCAACAGTAATTTACTTGCACCAAGGTAGTCTTGAATCTGAATTTACATGTTTTCTAGTAAACTATTCATGGAAAGACCCATGTGCCTCTCTTCTCTGGCTTAAAAAAATTCATGTTGGAAATAGTTTTAGAGATTGTGGATCCATGCAATGCACCTTATAAACAACAATGAAACATGTGCCCAAATCTACTGTGTAAAGTAGTGATCCTGCAGAAGGAGATGTAGATAGGGAGCTCACATCCCTTTCCTTCTTTCAGCATCTCAGAGATTGCCGAGCTGCATATGTTAGCAGTGTGGTGTAGAGCTAGAAAACAGTTAAAAATCATTGGCTCAGTCACTTAATCATTTCAACAATCTGAATGTCTGTCTATTCCTATACTCAATTTGCACCTTGCCAGGCACTGAGATACAATGAACAAAACTGATCCAGTTACTACCTTCCTAGAAGGCTGTAGTCTAGTTTGAGAGAAAGGTACGTATCAATCACAAAGTCCATGGAAGATTGCAACTGTGCTTCAAAGGAGAAGATACTTTGGACATTAAAATGTATAGCACCTCAACCTGTTTGTAGCAGGTCATCTTAATCTTTTATTATTTATTTATTTATTATTTTGAGATTTATTATTTTGAGATATATTATCATGCTCTGCCACCCAGGCTGGAATGCAGTGGCGCCATCTCGGCTCACTGCAACCTCCGCCTCCTGGGTTCAAGTGATTCTCCTGCCTCAGCCTTCCGAGTAGCTGGGACTACAGGCACCTGCCACTGCACCCAGTTAATTTTTTGTATTTTTAGTAGAGATGGGGTTTCACCACTGTGTTAGCCAGGAAGGTCTCAATCTCCTGACCTCGTGATCCGCCCGCCTCGACCTCCCAAAATGCTGAGATTACAGACGTGAGCCACAGCTCCTAGCCAATCTTCTTCTTCTTCTTTTTTTTTTTTTAAGAAGACAAACATTCTTAAAAAGATAAATATTCTTCAATTCAGCTTCAGAAAGCTCACTCTGCAGATGAATTTTTGTATGCTTTCTTCCATAAGACAACAAAAATCAAGTTTCCCATTCTATTTATTTTAGGTGCCAAATTCAGTGCTGATGTTATTTATTAAATATTCTAATTCAGGTCTACAGAAGTACTTCTACCTATAATCCTTAATAGTTCTATTTTATCTTGATTTAACTCTGTATACCTGTTCAAGTAATTTTGGGAAAAAATGCACATTTACCCACTCATGTTTTCATGTCTATAGAAAGCCTAGCATGTTACTCCAAGGAGTTGTAACTCAAGTGTCCACTGCTCACCATCTATTTGCCTTTAAGAGTTAAACTGTAAGTAAAGAATATTTGTAGAACTAATGCTTTAGTATGTCCCAACATCATAAATTTAGAATAACAAATCACTATATTTTCAAAGGTAGAGAAATGTTAAGAAAGATACCTTTCTTTGAAAATGGCACACATATAGAATTAATTCACCCAATATTAGCGCAGTGCCTGGCAAGGTGATAGGTTTTGAACATACTACAATAAATAGGATACATTTCCCTCGTTTCAAGGAATTCAGAGTATAGTGATAGAAAGAGGGGGGAAAAACAGGATTTAGTGTGGTATGTTTCAGTAATTAGGATGTAGGAGATGCTATGAAAGATCAGAAAGAAGAGAAACTGCCTCTGACATAGTCAGAAAGGCTCCACAGAGGGAATATTTACAATAAATTATGTTATCAGTGAAAAGAAACTATTTGAGTATTACTCTCTTAACTGTGACCTTTAAAAACACAGCTATTTTTACAATGATATTTATGACTGACCCACAGTGTCACAAGATAATTTCTATACTCAAAGGACTTTTTGTCATGTGAATCTCAGGTTTATGATAGGTGAAAGAAAAATTATAATTTATATTGGCTCATCCCAGAATCAACAGAATTCCAAAATTTATCATTTGTAAATATGTAAAGCAGATTTCAATGTAATACTGTGTGATCCCAATATTTACAGTAAGTTTGGTCAGAAAACCATATGTTGGGAGGGAGAAAAAACTATCTGGGACTATGATACATTTAAAATTATATTTAGAACAATAGTACACAGATATAAACAGGCAATAAAATCAGTCTCTCTTTGTTAAACAGATGTAACAGGTGTAAAATTAGACAAAAAGAGAAATGCCCAGAAAAAAACTTCTTGAACCATCAACCTTATAGATCAAATTTACCTGATTTTTATTTAAATTAAATAAAGGAAAAAGAAACCCATTAAATATATGCAAAAGCCAGATTCATCAATGAATATAACAGACGACAGAATCAGACAAGCCTCTACAAAATCACCTACAACAGATAAAACTTTGTTTAAATTATTTTCTTGTATTATTATGCTATCAGTTTTCAAAGGCCTGAAGTCATATAAAAGCCGTAGGTACAAGTACAATTTTTAAATCAGTGATACTGAAAGTATGAAGTTACCACATTTTCTTCTTTTGTTTACTATCACAGCATAAACAACAAAGAAGTTGTTATTATTTCTTAAGTAGTAAATCAAAGTTTTTTGAAGCAAAATTACCTAATAAAGATACTTAGCTTTCAGCTCAAGTTCGAGGATGACACTTCACAACTACCTGAAATGATCCCAAAATCCTAGGATTCTCAAAGAAAAATTTGCTTAAAAAATTAAAAGCAATGCTATATTTTTAGAATCAACCTACTGGTTGATAGAACATCAGTGTACAATTCAGCTCCTGAAATGTGAATGGCATCAAATCCACATTTCAGGTGGAGAAACAGAAGGGGAAAATACAGTAAATGATCAGAACTTGCCCAAAGTCACAGGCAAAATTAGCAAAACTAGAAGAACATTCAGATTGTGGACTCCAATGAGACTGTTCTCTTTGTGACAGTAAATTCATGCATCTGATTCCTACTAAGTCAGACCCATGTACATTTTTAAAGACATACTGCTTGATAGATAAATGCTCCTTTCAGAGACAAATTCTATTTTAACTTCCCCTTTAAAAGTATAAAATTCCTTCCATCATCATCTCCAAAAGAGAGTTTAGATAGACACACTGAAGACTATAATTTATTTTAATTAGGCTCATTAAGAATTAAACATTAGGCCGGGCGTGGTGGCTCAAGCCTGTAATCCCAGCACTTTGGGAGGCAGAGGCGGGTGGATCACGAGGTCAAGAGATCGAGACCATCCTGGCCAACATGGTGAAACCCCGTCTCTACTAAAAATACAAAAAATTAGCTGGGCATGGTGGCACGTGCCTGTAATCCCAGCTACTCAGGAGGCTGAGGCAGGAGAATTGTCTGAACCCAGGAGACAGAGGTTGCGGTAAGCGGAGATCACGCCATTGCACTCCAGCCTGGGTAACAAGAGCGAAACTCCGTCTCAAAAAAAAAAAAAAAAAAGAATTAAACATTAGATTTCCTTTTATTTGCTCGGAATTTAAGAAAAATTTACTAATTTTTAGGCCCCGATTTTCTTTTTAAAGAAAGGTCCAGGCTGGGCATGGTGGCTCACACCTGTAATCCCAGCACTTTGGAAGGCCGAGGAGTGCGAATCACAAGGTCAAAGGATCGAGACCATCCTGGCCATCATGGTGAAATCCCATCACTACTAAAATTACAAAAATTAGCTGGGTGTGGTGGCATGCACCTGTAGTCCCAGTACTCAGGAGGCTGAGGCAGGAAAATCACTTAAACCCAGGAGGCGGAGGTTGCAGTGGGCCAGCATCTCGCCACTGCACTCCAGCCTGGAAACAGAGTGAGACTCCATCTCACACAAAAAAAGGTCCCAATAAATATGAACATTTAGCATTCTTATTGACAACACAGCATGCTCTAAAATCAAACGTAAAAGTCCAGATTTCTTCAGAGTCTGCAGAAGAGAGCTTGGCATTTTAAAGGAAAATGCTCACAGCTATAAAGGTCTAATGATGAACCAAGTAATTTCCCTTCAACAAATTAAGATGTGTTAAAGAGAAAAATGTTTATAATGAAGATGGGCTACTTTACCCACTTGATACAATATATATCACAATTAAAGAATAGCAAAGTAAGACAATGAAATGCTCTTCAAATCTCAGCAAGTCACAAGTATAAAGGTGAAATAGTGGTACATATTACTTATCTTTATTTTTTAAAGTAGACTGAATAAGACAAATCCAAGTTTAGCCCATATATCCTATTCTGATGACAAATCTATGTACACTTGATGAAATATCTAAGCTGCTAATCTAAGGTTGACCTCTACCTTGATTCTTTCAGAATCAAGCGTTATATTTATCAAGGCATGCAAACACAGCTCTCTTCAGCTCCCAATCTTACCTGCTGAATCTTCCAAATCAATCAGTTTGGGCATTAAGCTTTCAGGAAGTTTTTCTGGTAAATCATAGCCATTCTTCCTAGCAACCACCAGATGAAAAGCAGCACAAAACTCATCCAGTGTCAATGCACCATCTTTATCAAAGTCTGAGAGTTCCCTAGAAGATAAGTTTATTGTGAATATAATCACATTCCACTTTGGATCCTTTTATTTCTCAAAAAAATAAAAAATAAAAAATAAAAAAAATAAAAAAAAAAAGCAAGACAAATATTTTCCATGAGAAAGTGTAAAAAGTCACTAATTCTGAAAATCCCATACATGAAAAGATGTGTAACACAGCAAAGGTAGCAAAACGTTAACTGCAGAATCTAGGTGGTGGCATATGAGTGTTCATGGTACTTTTCTTTAAACTTTCCTGTGTGTTTGAAATTCTCTAAAAAGTGGACCCAATAATTAAGGCCACCAAAAAGAATGACCTATAACTCACACACATTTTTAGAAGTAGGGCATATGTAGTAAGTTAGTGACATTTTTAAAATGTTTTTGTTAGCAAAATTCAACATTTATGTACTTTATCTCATTTTTCATTATTTTTTTTTTGACACAGTCTTGCTATGGCCCAGGCTGGAGTGCAATGGCACGATCTCTGCTCACTGCAACCTCCACTTCCTGGGTTCAAGCGATTTCCTTGCTTCAGCCTCCTGAGTAGCTGGGATTATAGGCATGTGCCACCACACCTGGCTAATTTTTATATTTTTAGTAGAGATGGGTTTTCACCATGTTGGCCAGGCTGGTCTCGAACTACAGACCTCAAGTGATCCACCCACCTCAGTCTCCCAAAGTGTTAGGATTACAGGTGTGAGCCACTGCACCTGGCCAATATGTATGTACTTTAAATCATTGAGTAGAATTGCAAGGCTTAAAACAAAAATACAGTTTCTCCACCTTGCTGTCTATACCCTTTCCTAGCTACACAGACAACCACTTTTGTCTTTATTGCCTTAAACTATAAATAGCATACATAATATTACTATTTTTGAGTTTTCAGTTTTAGGTGTTATCTACCTACCTCGTACAGCATGTCACGGTACCAAAAACCTATTAAAAATGATTTAGAATATAGAGAAATACATTGATATACAGTGGAATTAACATTTATATTTATCTGATAACCATTGATTTGTTTTTGAGACAGAGTCTTGCTCTGTTGCCCAGGCTAGAGTGCTATGGCATGATCTCAGCTCACTGCAAGCTCTGCCTCCTGGACTCAAGCAATCCTCCCACGTAAGCCTCCCAAGTGGCCAGGACTACAGGCCTGCACCACCACATCTTGCTAATTTTATTTTTCGTAGAGACGGGGTTTCGCCATGTTGCTCAGGCTGGTCTTGAACTCCTGGGCTCAAGCAATCCATGTGCCTCAGCCTCTCAAAGTGCAGGAATTACAGGGGTGAGCCACCACACCCAGCCTTTTTCTTTTTTGAGACAGTCTCATTCTGTCACCCTGGCTGGAGTGAAGTGGCACAATCTCAGTTCACTGCAACCTCCACCCAAGAGGTTTAAGCGATTCTCATGCCTCAGCCTATCGAACAGTTGGGATTACAGGCATGCGCCACCACACCCAGCTAATTTTTTGTATTGTTAGTAGAGACAGGGTTTCACCATGTTGCCCAGGCTAGTCTCAAACTCCTGGGCTCACGCAATCTACCTGCCTCGGCCTCCCAAAGTGCTGAGATTACAGGCGTGAGCCATTGCGCCCAGCCCCAGCTGCTTTTTTTGTGATTGCACTTTGTGTTCTATGGCCAATTCCAACAATATTCCAAAACGGCTATTCTCAGTCTCTGTTTAAATGGAAGCTAACACCATTCCTAATCTTATGGCATGGTATAGGACTTACTAAACTTGATAAAAAACCGAATGGGATAATATAACCATGTATGTGCAAACTAACTTTTACCTCACGCATTAGGCTAGCAACAAAAAAACACCTGAGACAGCTTAAAGAATTTTAGCTCTTTATAAAGTACTACTTTATCAGTTATTACTTATTTCTTTTTCTGCAGAATAAGAGAGAAGCTGGCTATTGTAAGGCAATACTAAGTTCTTTGACAACATTCTAGAAGGTGGTAGTCGTTTATTTTTTAAGGCTCTAAAATCTATCTATTAGAAACTCCTTGGAAGCAACCCAGTTACCCAACTAATGATATACCACACTTACCAAATATGAGAAAGTTCAAGAATAGGAAGTTTTGATTTTGTAAAAAACTCTTTAGCTGCAGATCCTGAAATATTAAAACAGTGCTGTTTAATGTTATTCTGAACTTACGGATCCATGAACAGAATATAAGAGTCTTACACTTTTTCAATTGGGGAAAGATATATTTAATATGTGAATATGTCATGTTTTTGGCCCCCAGTGATTATAAATTTTTAGAAAATTATTTGATAATTATCTTGTATAATTAAAATCTATGACCAATAAAACAATGTCTCTGGGATTATGAAATTGAGACTTTGTCCTGTCCCATCTAGAAGAACTTCTGTTTTCAAAAACTCACCTGGAATAAATCCGTTTAGATCAGGCTGAATGGTTTTAAACTGATTTACATAATACTGTCTTTGTTCATCTGTTATTTTCCAGGGATCATCATAACTACTGGATTGCCTACGAATTTCAATGGCAGTTGTAGCTGATGCTACAGTTCGTACTGTTGTCTGGTCCTGTAATGAAACATTTTTTCCTCAGTATAGTATCTACCTACATGACTATATGGACCAAGATTGCTAGGTTATTTATCTTTGAAAGTAAAACTTGCTTTTTGTGGACATTTAAAATGTAAAACCACGTATTTGTTACAGTCAGATTATTGGATATGTTTTTGTACAATGATTATAGAAATGTATAGAATGATAGCAATTATGTAAGCAACAGAAAGTTATGAAAATGTGCTAAGAAAGCCAAGCAAATATATTTCCAGATGCAGAAACCTTTCAAAACTTCACTAGGAAATCAGAAACAGAAATAAAATCGCTGAAACATTCCAATGATAACAGACTTGAAATGCACAGAGCAGAATTTTGCTTTTTTTAAATAAATGAGTAAATTTGCATTCATAAAATCTGCAACAGCAAAATATAAAAACAATGACTGCAGCAACACTTTGAATGAAGCAAATAAAAATGCAATACCAATAAAATGTCACACCTGGACAGAAGCAGGATGCATGGTTAAAAGAGTACTGGTTGGTGGAGTATCTGCAAAACTGACCCAGTTTTCTTGAGGTGGAGGTGGGGAATGCCCTGACCACACTGCATCACCGGCAGAAGAACCTATAAGGAGAATGGGTAAACATGCTGACTCATGTTTGAAGAAAAAAACTTACGGTATCAGGAAGTTTTCTTTCAAACCATGAAGAAATCTAACAATTTCCAAAATGGAATCTTTTCTGTTCAATTACAAATTATACCTCATTTAAATCTTTTCAATTATTTTGTGCTCTCCTTGACAATACTAATAAAATTTACGTGTTATATATATAATATTCTGGGAAATAATTATTTTACACCTTTAGAGAATCTGGTATCCATAAATGCAATTACTACTTTTCAAAGCAATGTATCCACTTAAAAATTTCCATAGTTGGTTTTTGCTTCTATTTAATTAAAAACTGTCCTGGAGGTCACTCTTGAAGAAATATTATCAAGTTTCTTTCAGTTTACAATCCAAAATAATTGTTACTTAAAAAAAAATCTCTAAGCCAAGTTCTGTGGCACAAGCCTATAATCCCCACCTACTTAGGAGGCTGAGGCAGGAGGATCATTTGAACCCAGGGGTGCAAAACCAGCCTGGGCAACACAGTGACACTCTAATCAATCAATCAATCAATCAATCAATCTCTAAATACCTGACTGTGCTTCACCAAAGGGAGACCAAAATGGCCCAGATCCTGCAAGAGGCCTCTCACTATTCCCACCGCTGGGATGACGGCTGTGCTTTCTCCATGTGTGTGGAGAAGTTGGTGGAGATTGCTGTGGTGAAACTACTGGGGATGCAGGTTCCTAGAAAAGAATATTATTTTAAAATTTTCAGGAGACATTTTAATTATTAAGGTTGCAATAAACATTTTAGTGTTAGCATTTGCAGAGGGCATCTGCTGCTACTATTTACATGCATGTGATTACCTGTGCATCTGCAGATGTACGAGGCTGAACCGTATCATGGGTTACAGATCCCTTTTTCACTTGCCCCCTGCCAGGTGGTGGGGGAATTACACCAGAATATGACCCTTGATTTTCAGAATCTGAAGAATATGAGGCTGCATGGCGAGATTCCTGTTCATTCTTTGAAGCAACAAATCTTGGCAGAGGAAGATCCTTTACTGTTAACCAAAAAATAATTATTACTTTAAAATAAAAAAAGGACACATACATTAAAAACTAAAGTAAGACATGAATTAGATATTAGAATTTTTGTAAAATGGATACAGAAACAACAGTCGCAAAATGTCTATCACTACAAAATTTGGGCCATCATCTCCCTTAACATTATTTAGGAAGACTCTACCTAGAAGGAAGTAATAAAACCAAATTGTCCTTCTAATGAGTGATAACAATAGCTACATTAAACGTCTACATATGTTTGGCCCTATACTTGACATTGAATATTTATTTCACCTAGTAACCACAGTACCCCTGCAAAGCCCCTATTTACAGATAAGGATACTGAGGCTCTATGATGTCAAGGTCCTTCTAATGCATAATAACAATAGCTACATTAAGTGTCTACATATGTTCGGCCCTATACTTGTCATTGAATATTTATTTAACCTCGTAACCACAGTACCCTTTCAAAACCCCTATTTACAGATAAGGAAACTGAGGCTCTGTGATGCCAAGCTCATGCTCGTAGTGACTGACAGTTAGGATATAAACCTAGGTCAGTTAGACCCCAAAGCCTAGGCTGCTTCTACTCACACTGGGCCTCTAAAGTAAGATTTTAGAGCTCTAAGTAAAACACAGAAATGTCACTAAGTCTGAGACTAGATTTACAAATTTTCATGGCAAAAATTCCTAAACATATCTTACTGTTCACCTACCAAAAACATGGTACAGAGTATTCTATCTATCCACTATAGTCTGGTTTATGGCTCTCCTACAGTCAGATATTCTACATTCAATTTCAAATACAGGAGAAAGAAGAAAGACTGAGAAATTCTTCAAGTAAATCGGTAAGTCATACTTTTAGCCCAGAACAAATACAGGTGCAGAATTATTTCAGAGGAAAGCATACTTACCTCCATTACATGATTACCCTCGTCTCTCTTTAGAACCTCCACATGAAGGAGGAAAACTATTAAGCTTATTCAATATACATGTGAAAGAATTCAAAATTAACTGAAAAGAATGTAAACTCCTAACACTAGAAGAATGATGTGTGGCAAACTAGAGGTCCACAATGAAAACCTCTGTTGACCAATAAACTAAAATGGTACTTAAAACTATTTCTACAAATTATGTTATTTACAGAATTTTTATAAAAATTTTTCTGTAATTCACAGATTTAAAAAATCTTAATTTTTGTTTTTCCCCTTTACTCTATGAAAACAAAAGAACCCCCTGCATTTAAATGCCTATCTTTATAGAATTTCTATCTTCTTTCACATCAATAAGCCATTAAATACTTGAAAAACAAATTATCTGATATAATACTTTAATATGGTTTGGTTCTGTGTTCCCATCCCACATGGGGGGGTGATTAGATCATGGGGGGCGGGGTTTCCCATGAGAGTGAGTTCTCATGAGATCTGATAGTTTAAATGTCTGTAGCAGTTTCTCTCTCCACCCCCACCCCCACCCCCCGGCAGTGTAAGATGTGCCTTGCTTTCCTTCCACCTTCTGCCATGATTGGAGGTTTTCTGTGGCCTCCCAAGCCATGTGGACATGAGTCAATTAAACCTCTCTTGTTATTGTAGGTTTCCTGTGGACTCCTGAGTCACATGGAAGTGAGTCAATTAAACCTCTTTGGTTTATATATTACCCAGTCTCAAGGATTTCTTTATAGCAGTGTAAAAACAGACTTATACAAACTTGTAATGTGGTCAGATGTCTATAACTAGATTTTAGTCTGCCAATATTTTAATACTGTCTCTATCAACCAGAAAGTTTAGGTTAATTGTTACTTCTCTATTTTAACTGGAGCCTCCAAAGACTTCCCAAACAAAAAAATACAAAGTATAATGTTGTTTTACTAGAAATGAAGAAAATAGGGAAGCTATATATGAAGACGGTAGCTATAATTTATTATTTACCTTAATAAAACTATTCACCTAAAATATTTTTAAACAACTTTAAGTAATTCTTAAAAAAATTGCCATTTCAACAGTGAATATAGTCAAATATGGATGAAATACATATACTATGCCATAATAGAAGATAGACTTTTTTTTTGAGATGGCGTTTTGCTGATGCGCAGGGTAGAGTGCAATGGAGCATCTCTGATCACCGCAACCTCCACCTCCCGGGTTCAAGCAATTCCCTTGCCTGAGCCTCCAGCTGGGATTACAAGTATATGCCACCATGCCTGGCTAATTTTATATTTTTAGTAGAGACGAGGTTTCACATGTTGGTCAGGCTGGTCTCAAACTCCTGACCTCCGATGATCCACCTGCTTCAGCCTCCCAAGTGCTGAGATTACAGGCGTGAGCCACTGCACCCAGCCAATAGACATATTTTTCTAATGTTTTCAAGTGAAAAATGCAAGGTAGTGGAAATAAAGTCATGACACTTCACTCAAGGTCACACAAGCCATTATAAGACCAGAAAGACACAAGAGTTCTATTGACTTGACTTCATTTGTAATAGAAGCCTATTTTCTTTCAGTTACTAGTGTACTCCATATTTACCTGTATTTATACTTTCCACTCTTAAAGGGAAACCAGACTGGGCAACAGCTACAAGTTTCAATGCAATGTAGAACTGACTTCTTCCAAAATAACCAAGTCTTGTTGCACCACAAAGCTCCATGATCTATAAAAGAACATAATGTTAACGTTAAGATTCACGACAAAATTCTCCCTTCAAAAATAAGCAGCTACCCAACTGGTTTGTAACTTCTCAAAATGTCTAATAGATGGTATAATTCTTTCAACTGACAACTCACTTCCTCAAATTTCAGGTTCATATGTTTAGAAACAAGAAGTCACTGCTTTACAATAAGAAGGTAATCATTTTACTATTTATCAGAATCCATATGATTAGCACTAAAGAGTCACATTCTTTAAGAAACAACATACCACCCACTCTTCTTCATAAGCACTGCACATAAAATAGGATCATGTGACTAAGAGTCTAACATGCAGCCATTTAAAGTGGTAGCCTTTAAATGATATAGCAACATGGTAAAATGCTAAGGATACATCGAGTGGGGAAGAAGAGAAAGATATATAATTTTTACCACACAAATACAAATTTGAAAACTATTAAAAGTCTATCACAGTTTTTTAGGTGAGATTAAGAGTAGGATGTTTCCCTTTTATTTTCCAAATGTATTTAACATGGTTACACTACTCTTCTTTAAAACAAACAAAATTTGTCTTTTTTTTTTTTAAGCATGAAAGTGTTCAAGGATCTACATTAATCATTCCAGTCTTTCAACAAGCATTTCTAGACTTGCTAGCACAAGTAAATATTAGACTCAAAAAAGAGGATTTCAGATTACAAAATTGTAACTCTAAAAGCTGGAGATTTCTACTATGCAGATATTACAATCTTATCTCAAAATAAGCACTAGGCATCCCTGCTGCATCGTTTCAAATAATACTACTTTTTGTATAGAGAGAGCAGCTTTAGTCTATTTTTCTAAAATATTCAAAGGAAGATAAGGTATCTGAGATGTTGTGGTATTAAGTCTGAAGAAAAGTATTCATAGAACTTAAAAAAAAAAAAAAGAGCACCTATTAATGATTAAGTTCCTTTGTCACAACAATAATAACCATTTGTTTACATGCACAAAAAGAGTCCTTTTTGCTGACTGACCAGCACTGTTATGAATAAGTTCCTGTTCCTGCCACTAAGGGGTATGTTCTTCTGAAGAAATTTAAAAGGGCAAAGAGAATAGAGGCAGGTTAATACCATTAAGGGAACTATGAGGAAAAGGAGAATTTAAAAAGCAAGGCTACCCTACACAGCCCCAATCCTCTACTCTTTTCTTCCCACTTGACACCTCTTAGAGGATCATTACACATCTTAGATACTTCTGTTTACATAATAATGCATCTAATATATGCCAGGTATATGCTAGACAAAGGGAAGTCCTAAAAGGAAATCACAGTATGTAGTTTGTTGACATTTCAGGAAGATATCAGGGAAACGGAAAGAAATGAGGAGGTAGTGTTCAAGATGGGAGACAGAATCTCAATGCTGTTTTAATTGGTATTTATTAAAAGTTTTATATTTGGTAGCCATTTGCATTTCTTTTCCTGACTTGCCCAACTTTAAACGGATTGTCTAAGTCTTTCTTAAGAAGTTTTATTATGGCCAGGGGCGGTGGCTCACATGTGTAATCACAGCACTTTGGGAGGCCAAGGCAGGCAGATCACTTCAGGTCAAGAGCGCAGGACCAGTCCGGTCAACACAGTGAAATCCAACTCTACTAAGAATAAAAAATTAGCAAGCTGTGGTGGTGTGCACTAGTAATTCCAACTACTTAGGAGGCTGAGGTGGGAGGTTCACTTGAACCCTGGAGGTTGGAGGTTGCAGTGAGCCAAGAAAGCTCCACTGCCCTCCAGATTGGGTGACAGATTGAAACTGCGTCTCCAAAAAAAAAAAAAAAATTTTTTTATTACATTATAGATGTTGACCTGCAAACTGTCATGGAATTAATTCATTTAATCAATGACTATTTACTGAGCACTCTCAGGAAGGAAAGACCGGAATGTAGCTCCAAGTGTGTGTATGGAGCTGATGGATGACTTAGGCAGAAACCAGATCATATTGTACATGTTGTTTTCCCAATTATCTGTTTTTCATAAAAAGCTGTTTTAGGGGCCAGGTGTAGTGGCTCATGCCTTTAATCCAAGCACTCTGGAGGCCAAGATGGGCGGATCACCTGAGGTCGGGAGTTCAAGACCAGCCTGACCAACATGGTGAAACCCTGTCTTTAAAAAATTTTTTTAAAAAGCTGTTTTGTTGGTACAGAATTTACCAATTTTTATACAAGTCTGTCATTTACCTCTTTAGGACTTTTGGGTTTGCTGTACTTAGAAAGGTCTTTATATACGTTTTCTTCTAGAATATCTATGATTAATATTGAAAACATACAAGTCTCACCAAACTGGAATTGGAATGAGAAGCAAATTAGGTATCCTTTTGATCCTCCTCAGTAGTTAACCACTGAGGCCAGGTGCAGTGACTCATGCCTGCAATCCCAACACTCTGAAGGCCAAGGTAGGAGGACTGCTTGAGGCCAGGAGTTCAAGACCAGCACTGGCAATATGGTGAGATCTCACCTATATATAAAAAAACTGAATTAAATTTAAAAGTAGCTGGATGTGGTGACACATGCCTGTAGTCCCCACTACTCAGGAGGCTGAGGTGGGAGGATCACTTTTGCCTATGAGCTCTAGCGAGGCTGCAGTGAGCTATGATGGTGCTACAAAGCAAGACTCTGTCTCACTCCCACCAACAAAAAAGAAAAAGTTAACGATTTATTAAAAAATTCATCCTTTCTCCATTAACTTGAAAAGCCACGCCTATATTTATACGTGCTTATTTCTGGGCTCCTTATGTTACAGTTTTGTATGCTATTCTGGACCTGTAACCAGTGTTTTAGTTACTTTAGCTTCAAAATACTTAAATAATCTGATAGGATTAGTCCACCCCTCAATTTTTTCCTGTTTAGAAATCTCTCATATACTTATTCTTCTAAATAATCCTAAGAATCATTTGTCAGAATAAACTGAGATTTTACACAGGGCAGCAACTGATTTACGGTCTTGTTCCAAACTTTAACAAGATCATTTCTAGTGTTTTATCATTAAGCATGATACGGGCTAACACTCTGCCAACACCTTTGTTAAAGAAACTATTAAGCTAGTTCTGTTCTTTTAAGAATCTTGTTTTGGATTTTATATTTTCAAAAACTACATAAAGATGTTAATTTTATCATATCTGGATTTTCGGCAGAAAACTAAATATCATAAATTTTCTCTGGTCCATTGATATTAGTAATTACATTAACAAATTTCCTAACACAGAACCATTCTTTGATTCCTGGAATGAATTTCATTTAAACATGGTGTATTACTTTTCAAATAATATTTATAAAATATTTTAACCACAATCTTAGAACAATTAAATTTTAAAGCATATGTAATCTTTGATATGCTTTGGAGTTGGTGTTATATTGGCCTTTTCAGCAGAACTAGCAAACTACTTTTTTCTCTCTGCTCTGAAATACTTTAAATAGATTAGGAATTAATGTGTTTCATGATGATTTGAAATAATTCATCTGTGATCCAGGTGAGGCAACAGCTCTCATATGTTTCTCAGTTTCTTCCATTCTATTTGAAATAAACCAGGTTTTCTATCTCTAAGATTTGATAATTTCCTAGAGAATCATTTATCATTTCCAAATTTTATAATTTCTTAGTTGAGCATCATTCAAAGCAGTCTTATTTTTAAAATTTCCTTTCTATGATAACTTCCTCTTAATCTTAATTATGCATATTTGTATGCAGTTCACTCTTTCTCTAGTACAGTTATCTGACCATGGGGACCACTTGAAACATCTGTTAGGGTACAGATTCCCAAACTGCTCCCATTAGATTTCTAACTCACCAAGGAAATCTAAATCACCAAAGGCCAGTTAATGATTGCTGCTATAATACTGATAATTACTGAAAATTATCATGCTTTGTTTTGTTAACACTATAAAATGTACATGCTCAGGTAAAATAAATAAAATGGTAGTTAAGGATAAAGAATTAAAAGTCCCTACATTCCCCATCAGACATATCAATTCCTCCAAGCAAGGGCAGTTAGGTAATAGAAAGAAAGAAAGGGCATTCAAACTGTTTGAAAGGAAGAAGTCAAACTGTCCCTGTTTGCAGATGAAATGATCTTATATAAATAGAAAAATCTAAAGACTCTACCAAAAAACTCTCAGATCTGATAAACAAATTCAGTAAAGTTGCAAGATACAAAAGTAACATACAAAAATCAGTAGCATTTCTATACACAAACCACAAAGTAGCTTAAAAAGAAATCAAAATGACACCACCATTTACAATAGCTACAAAAAACCCCACAAACTTAGGAAAAATTTAACCAAGTAGGTAAAAGATGTCTACAAGGAAAACTTCAAAACACTGACAAAAAAAAAAAAATGAAGATACAAGCAAATGAAAAAACATCCTATGCTCATGAATTGAAAAATTAATACTGTTCAAATGAGAATACTATCTAAAGCAATCTACAGATTTAATGCAATTTCTATCAAAATACCAAAGACATTCTTCAGAGAGAAAAAAAAAATCCTAACATTTGTATGGAACCACAGAAGACCCCAAATAGCCAAAGCAGTCCTAAACAAAAAGAAACAAAGCTAGAGGTATCACACTACCAGAACTCAAAATATACTATGAAGCTCTAGTAACCAAAACAGCATGATACAGGCATAAAAACAGACACATAGATAAATGGAACAGAAAAAAGAACCCAGAAATTAATCTACATATCTACGGCCAACTAATATATCTATTTCTTGAGACAGAGTTTCACTCTTGTTTCCCAGGCTGGAGTGCAATGCCATAATCTAGGCTCACTGCAACATCCGCCCCCACACCCCCACCAGGTTCAAGCGATTCTCCTGCTTCAGCCTCCTGATTAGCTGGGATTACAGGCATCCACCAACACACCTGGCTAATTTTTGTATTTTTAGTAGAGATGGAGTTTCACCAAGTTGGCCAGGCTGGTCTTGACCTCCTGATCTCAAGTGATCTGCCTGCCTCAACTTCCCGAAGTGCTGGGTTTATAGGCATGAGCCATTGTCCTCAGCCTACAGCCAACTGATTTTTGACAAAGGTACCAGGAACACTCAACTGAGGAAAGGACAGCCTCTTCAATAAACATTGCTGGGAAAACTGGATATCCATATGAATTATATATTATATGAATGAAATTAGATGCCTACCTCTCACTCTATATAAAAATCAACTCGAAATGGACAAATACCTAAATATAACATCCAAAATAATAAAACTACTAGAAGAAAAGACATAGGAAATGCTTCAGTACATCAGTGTGGGCAAATACTTTATAAAAAAGATCTCGAAAGCAGAGGCAACAAAAGCAAAAATAAAAAATGAGTTTTGTATCAAACTTCTGCACAGCAAAGAATGCAATCAACAGAGTAAAAGACAAACTACAGAAAGGGAGAAAGTATCTGGACACTAACCATCCAACAGGAGATTAATACTTAAAATATATAAGAAGCTGAAATATCTCAAAAGAAAAAACAAAACAAAACAAACAAAAAAAAACTGATTTAAAAATGGGCAAATGATCTCAAAAGACATTTCTCAAAGGAAGTCAGACACATAGTCAGCAAATATATGAAAAAATGCTCACCACTACTAATCATCAGGGAAATGCAAATCAAAACCACAATGACGTACCATCTTACCCCAAGTAGGTTGGCTATTATCAAAAAAATAAACAAAAAATCCAAATGCTGGCAATGATGCAGAAAAAAGGGAACTCATTCTGTTGGTGGAAATGCAAACTATTTGAAGAACACTATGAGGTCCCTCAAAAAGCTATGAATAGAACTACCATATGATCCAGCAATCCTGCTACTAAGAATTTATCCAAAGGAAAGGAAATCATTATGTCAGAGAGGCACTGCACGCCCATGTTTACTGTGGCACTATTCACAAGAGCCAAGATATGAAATTAACCCAGGTGTCCCACAACAGATGAATGGATAAAGAAAATGTGCTATATAATACACACCATGGAATACTATATAGCCATCAAAAAGAATGAAATCCTGTCATTCATAGCAACATGGATGGAACTGGAGGACATTATGTTAGGTGAAATAAAAGCCAGTAACAGAAAGTTAAACTCATATATGGAAGGTAAAAAACAAAACAAAACAAAACAAAAAAACAGTTGATCTCATAGAAGTAAAAAGGAAAACAGAGTATACCAGAGGCTAGGAAGGGTAGACAGAAGGGAGGAATAATGTCTACCACTCTAGGATGACCACAGTTAATAATACATAGTTTCACATAGCTAGAAGGAGGATATTGAATGTTCCTAACACAAAGAAATAATAAATGTTTGAGATTATGGACATGCTAATTACCCTGATTTTATCACTGTATGTTATTATTAGGGGTGTCCAATCTTTTGGCTTCCCTGGGCCACACTGGAAGAAGAACTGTCTCGGGCCACATATAAAATACACTAAAACTAATGACAGCTGATGAGACTTAAAAACATCTCATGATGTTTTTAAAAAGTTTACAAATTTGTGTTGGGCTGCAGGCTGGACAAGCTCACATTATATATTTGAAACATCACTATGTATCCCAGAATATGTACAATTATTCATCAATTCTTTTAAATAAAATTCTAAAAACGTGATTACGTAAGACAGGTTAACTTTTTAATCGCAAGGTATACTATTAGCTATGCAATATAAATCTGAAAGCAACTTTTAATAAAGCCACCACATGGGTAAACTTAAAGTAACACTTCCTTTCATATATTCTAATTTTTTTCTACATGTATACAAACAGCACACATAATACATAAATCTTACACAAGTAGGGTCACTGTACATGATTTTTTCATATATTACTCAAAGATCTTTCCATACCCACATTGTTAAATACAGTAAGAAGTTCTTAAAAGGTTTAAGTTTCCTTGTTCTTTGTTTCCTGCTTTCAAGGCCAGACTTCCTTACTCTGCGTCTCTCTGCCCTGGTCTCAGTAAGCAACTTCCCCACCAGTCTGCATCTATAGGACCCACATTCCACTCACTCTGCAAATTACCCCTCCTGCTGCGACAGTTTCTCCCTTCGAAACTGTCCTTGCTGTCAGTATAACCCCCTCCCTGCACCCTTCAAATTAGCCATTGTGTCGTCCAGTTCCAGCCAATGGAAACAAGACACAGCGGTGGAAACCCACTGCATTAGGAATAAAAACCTCTGCTTTCCTTTATTCATGGTGCTGTCACCACTGCTCCATCCACAAGATGCACTCTTCTATAGAAGTAAATTTGCCTTGCTGAAAAGATGTATGTTCAAGTGTTATTTCTTTTGCAGCACTGAAAATCTGTTTCTAACACACATACATCTCAATTTTTTTTTTTTTTTGAGACAGAGTTTCGCTCTTGTTGCCCAGGCTAGAGTGCAATGGCGCGCTCTCGGCTCACCGCAACCTCCGCCTCCTGGGTTCAGGCAATTCTCCTGCCTCAGCCTCCTGAGTAGCTGGGATTACAGGCACACGCCACCATGCCCAGCTAATTTTTTGTATTTTTAGTAGAGACGGGGTTTCACCATGTTGACCAGGTTGGTCTCGATCTCTCGACCTCGTGATCCACCCGCCTCGGCCTCCCAAAGTGCTGGGATTACAGGCTTGAGCCACCTCGCCCGGCCCACATCTCAATTTTTTTAATAAAACATTTTGTTGTGTGGATGGATGTGCCTATCACGAATTAACCAATCCCCTACTGATGGATATTTAGTTTTTTCCAGAGTTCTATTACAAATATCGTAAACATTTTTGTGCACGTCTTTGTGCACTTGTACAACTATAGAACAAATCTCTAGAAATGGAATATGCTTTAAATATATAATATAGTCCACCAAGTATGATGGCTCACACCTGTAATCCCAATATTTTGAGAGGCTGAGGCAGGAGGATTGTTTGAGGGCACCATTTCAAGATCAGCCAGGGCAATGTGGTGAGACCTTGTTTCTACAATACATACAGACATACATACACACACACACACGTACGTATGTACATATGTGTGTGTGTGTATGTATATGTGTGTGTGTGTGTGTGTGTGTGTGTGTGTGCTGGGTGTGATGGCATATCTGTAGTGCTAGCTACTGGGGAAGCTAAGGTGGGAAGATCGCTTGAGTCCAGGAGTTCAGCCTGGGCAACAGAATGAAATCCTGTCTTTTTTTTTTAAATGTGTGTGTGTGTGTGTGTGTGTGTGTGTGTGTGTGTGTAAGTAAACAACAGTGAAGTACTAAAAACTATGAGTGACAATTACATCTTAAATCCTGGTTAAACTTAAAGTAAAGGCTGTGTGGTCTGAGAAGAGAGGGAAGTTAATGTTTTCCTTAACTTTACTGGCTTTACCAAGGAATATCAGCCTAGAGAAGTCAGTATTGACTTCTTTTCTAAATGTTTCATTCCACAATATTTACCAAAAAGCTATTAACTTCTAGGAAAAAAGACAGACTGTAGTTCATGTAACACCTGCACAGATCAACACAGCTAGAAAATCATGGTTTATGCCATTCATATAGTACTTGGGCAAGAACTCAACTTTACTGTGCCTCAGTTTCCTCATATGTTAACTGAGGAAAATAATATAATACACTATCTCATTCAGTTGCTGTGAGCGTTCAGTGAAAACTGTATTAAATAAAACACTTCAACAAGTATCTGGTCCAGAAATATCATTATTACTTTCCATTTACTTCCCTGATCATGGTGGACTTTATATAGTCAGAAACTTCAAAGACTAAAGTCATCCTTGAAAACCACATTTTCTTGAGAGCCAAGAGTTAATGCCTGTAAGCACTAAGATGAGTGTTACAATTTCTGATGGAAAGCCTTCTAAAATAATAGGATGCTCTCATGTCTTCCTAAGTATTTGCAACTTCTGGTTTAAGACGACACTCTGAGCTCAGGATTTTACTTGCTCTCCTTTCAGGACTCTCATTAAAATGACAGTAAGGGAATAAACCCACAATAATAAAGGGGAAGTTAGCTGACAGAAAATATCAATAAACTCTTGCATTCAGAAAACAGAATAATGAGTAATGAAGCAAGGTGGAAGAAACGAGTGCCAAGAATCCTCATGGAGAAAAACCAATACGCCCCACAAAATCCAGACTCACCCAGCAAAGCCAGGTATGATTAGGGATGGGACTGGGACAGAGAATGAAGATCCGCATCTCTACGGCTGCTCACAGATACTAGCAACTTGACCCTACCCTCCAAACAAAAGCAAACAGACAAACAAGCACTGGGAAATGTATCTAAAAGAATGAAATATTAGAGAAAAACTAGGACAGTTGGTATAGACAGCTGCTGTTGCCCGTTAAGTCTTTCCAAAATTTACCAATCCCAATTAAGAATCAGCACCTGACCCAGCCCACCTAAAATAAGACTGCCTTTTAAGAAGCTATTTCCCATCCCGTCAAAAAAAGATAAGCTACACCCAAGTACACAGAACTTAAGTCAGTTTTTCTATTGCCTCATCTTCAAATATGAACAGCTTACCAAAGATCAATAAGCACCTAGGGAAAGCCTATAAAGTTAAAATGGACTGCCAAATTTACAAACAGAAAACACACACACACACACATACACACACACACACACACACACACACAAAGAACCTTAATACTCTAGCGTGTAGCCTCTGACAGATTTTAGAAAATACTCCATTCGTAAAAGGAGAATAAGATAATACATTAAAAGAACAGAGAACAAGATATCTTGAAATATACAAAGCTCAACAGAAGTATTAGATGATAAAAATGAGAAAAACGTCTCCAGAAGTAGCAAGATTAAAGGTAAATTAGGAAAAAAAAAATTTCATCTAGAAGGACCAAATTTTAATTAAAATAAGGTCTACAAAGAATGCAGAGAAAACAGAAGAGTTCATAATTAAAGTAAGAGGTTTTGCCCAAAGCTAAAGGGCACATGTTTTCAGATTATAAAGCTCCACTGAGTATTCAACCCAATGGGAAAAAAATTCCTAAACATATTACTGTGAACTTCAAAACAGCAAGGAGAAAACAAAGATCCTAAAAGGATCCAGAATAGCAGTGAGAGAAAGGAATTTCAATAGACTTAGCAGTAACACTGAATATTAGAAAACAATAAAGCATATCCAGAACGTTCAAAGAAAAAAATAGTTTTCCACCTAGAATTCTATATCCAAACTATCATCAAGATCATGGAAAGAATGGACACTTTCAACCAGCCAGAAATTTTTAAAAGTTTATATCCTGTGAACCCATTCTTGGAAAAATATTGAAGGATGTCATTCATCAAAATGTGAAGATGGAGCATCCAGGAAAAAGTAGAGACATGCCAAGAGAGCAAAGAAATAAAAGTTGCAGGATGTCAGCTATGCAATGGTCTACAGAGCGACTAGTCCAGATCAAAGTACAATGCCAGAAGTCTCCAGGAGGAAGCTTTCAGGAAAAAGAAAGAACTCAACGGCTGCTAAGGCAAACACTGAGAAAAAAGGGAAAGACAGTTAAGAAACCCCAGGGGAAAAGCTGTAATCATAGTACAATACTGAATACTTGGCTCTACTGTGAAAATATTTATATAGTCAGCACATGAATTTTATTGGTTCATTTTCAACTTTTAGATTCAACCTGAAGTCAAAACATATTAAACAATTATGGTTACAGAACAATATAAATGTTATTAATATTAAATATGTGAAAGTACTGCTAAGAAACCAAGAGGGAGTAGTATAAGAAAGGTGAAAGGAAAAGGCATTGGTTCACATTCTCAACTTAGAAAAGTGTTAACAGGATGAGAAGTAACTAAGTTTCCAAAGTAACAGAGAACCTGACATGAAGTTTGAGGGAACACAGAGAAGTAACTTGAATCTTCATTTATTGTTTATATTTGGATAATGTCTATAACCTAGATAAATTGGGGTTTTAAGAGATATGGAAGTGATTACTGAAGAACGAGTTTAATAACTTTGAAGTGCTTTTTGCAGGAAACAACATTAAGTAATACAGGTAGAGGACATTGCTACTTTTTATTGTTAAGTTCTTGTGACCTATTTGATTTTTTTAAAACCATGAGCAGAAATTATTTTTATGAAAACCATTTTTACTATTTGATTTTTTAAAAACCATGAGCAGAATTTATTTTTATGAAAACCATTTTTACTTTAAGTTCCAGGATACATGTGCAGAACATGCAGGTTTGTCACACAGGTTCTATGTGTGCCACGGTGGCTTGCTGTACCTGTTGACCCGTCCTCTAAGTTCCCTCCCCTCATCCCCCAATCCCCAACAGGCCCTGGTGTGTATTGTTCCCCTCCTAGATGTCCAGTGTTCTCAGGGTTAAACTCCCACTTACGAGTGAGAATAAAAGCATATATATTTTTGACAATGCAGATTTTGGAAACGTATTAGTACATTGTTCTATACTGCAATTATGTATTCAGGGCCTTTAAAAAAAAGTAGAATGTTTCTCTTGCACATAATTAAATAACACTATTAACAGTGTTTTTGTTTTGTTCTTTGTAATAATCTGTGACTTTTTTCTTGTTGCGAAACTATCATTTTTTGCTTTATCAGCAGTCTCTAGTTGTTGCCCTTTTGCCTTGCATGCCATAGGCTTAGAAACAGAAATAAGTTTTTAATACTGTAAAACAAGAATAGTTCTTTTATAAGGACCCAAAGAACTCTCCAAGGAGCAAATTACATGAGCATCTATGTTTACTTCCAAATATACAATTATGGGGGGAGGTCAACATTTATCGAGCATACACAATGCTAAACACTCAAGGTATTCCCATCTAATTCTTAAAAATAATGGAGTAGAATTGGTATTATCATTTTACAGAGGGAAAAAGAGAAAAGTAACTCACCTATGGCCAGAGGGCCCAATGGAGGGCAGAGTTATAATTCAAATGTATGTCTTTCTTTTTCCACCATGACATGCTGTACCTGGTCTTTCTGCCAGGATAACGTCAGCTTCCTCAGGGGAAGTACCCTCAAAAAGTCCTGAAGCATGTTTTTATTTTCCACAGTCCCTAGCATATAGTGACAGCAAAAGTATTTAAGCGCATAGGGAGGCTCTCTATTCCTATGCTCATAATGAGGCTTTAGGGAATGCTAAGAACAATAAAGGTACAAGGAAGTTACTTCTTTTTTTTTTTTTTTTTTTTTGAGACGGAGTTTCGCTCTTTTCACCCAGGCTGGAGTGCAATGGCGCGATCTCAGCTCACCACAACCTCTGCCTCCTGGGTTCAGGCAATTCTCCTGCCTCAGCCTCCTGAGTAGCTGGGATTACAGGCATGCACCACCATGCCCAGCTAATTTTTTGTATTTTTAGTAGAGACGGGGTTTCACCATGTTGACCAGGATGGTCTCGATCTCTCGACCTCATGATCCACCCGCCTCGGCCTCCCAAAGTGCTGGGATTACAGGCTTGAGCCACCGCGCCCGGCCAGGAAGTTACTTCTTATTCCAGGTGAGAAAAGACCAAAGTCAAGTAGACGCCCAATTACATGTATGCACCTGAATCCATGAGCTGAATCACAAAACAAAAAACCTCAAAAGACACAGTGACAAATGCATTGGAACTATACATAATACTGAGATAAGCTGCCAATATCCTCTCCAAAACGAAATTTTATGAATTAGTTTAATATATAATGTAATCAAACTTAGGATCTTCCCTATTCAGTTATTAACAGATTAAAAATGAGAAGTTTATTCTACTGCTTTCATTTTTGTAAAAATTCTTCAGTGTAAATGGAACTGGGTCAGTGGGCATGCTACATTGTTTGGAGGCTTAAAAGCCTAGTTTGACCTACCTATAAAAGTACAACACTGGCTAGCCAGTCACTATAACTTCTATTGTTCTACTAACTTGTTAGACTAGGCCCCACAATTCTGACTCACTAGCTTAAGTAACATGGGAATTGTTGTAATGAAGATTCACATCTATAATAAAGGAGAAAACAATTATAGCAAGAACCTATTATTAGGAGTGTTTATACTTGTTATTCTACTTAATGCTCAGAACAATCCTCTAATGTCGGCTAGCATGATTCCCAGTTCATAGGAAAGAAAACTGAGGCCAGTAAGTGGCAGAGTTAGGGTTCAATGCCAGGGAAGTCTGAAGACTCCCTGTTCTCACATGCCTCTAAGACATAGCTACACAGAACTTCAACCATGGCTTGCTTATGGAGTAGTAGTTTCAAAATGTATTCTGAACAATACCAGTTCAGTTAAAGGTTCTGCAGTCAAGTAAGCTGAGGTATATAACAGCCTCTGTGGAGATTTCAGAATGCATTTTTAGCCCATAAGAGGTAATTAAAAAAAAAAAAAAAATCCTACCATCTAGAAACAAACCTCCTGTGGTTTAATACCTACAAAAATGCTTTAGAGCCAGTGGTCCATGTATCAGACACTCTACACAAAACACTCTGGGATTCAATGTTGTAGACTCTAGAACAGTGATTCTTAGTAATTTTGGCTGCAGGATCCCTTATACATGCTTTAAAAAACTACTGAGAACCCCTAAAAGTTTTTGTTTTTGTGGATTACATTTATTAATATTACCATACGAGAATTAAAAATGGGAAATAAGAAAAGTATCCATTTCATGTGAAACAATAATCCTATCACATACAACATAGTTTTATACAAATGTTTTCCAAAAATTAAAAAAAAAAATCAACTGAGAAGAATGTATTATGTCACAAATGTGCTAATTTCCTTAATGTCTAGCTTTGTTAAGGTTCTCTTATCTGCCTTTGTATTCAATTTATTGTGATATGCTGCTCATTTAAAGTGTAGAGGAAAACTCACACTTCACACAGATTCATGCTGGAAAAGGCGACTTTAGACAGCTTTTCAGGTAATTTTGATAATTATTTTTTGATACTACATCAAAATTCAACAAGTGGCAGTTACTTAAAGGTTAGCTTCAATATAAAATCCGAAACCACATCAACAAACTTTTCTAAATGTGACATATTTTGCTTATAAAATATTTTAAATATCACATTTGTTAATATCACCACTGATCTCACCAGAAAAGCCATTAAGTATTGGGAAGTATCTGTACATGGTAGCAGATACTTGTTCTTTAAAATTATAATTTTCATTGGAAAGCTTGAATTTTATCATTAGCACCAAAGAGCATCAGCTGTTTACCTTAAATTGCAGGCCCACTTCCTTCATTTTCAGGAAACTATCTGCCCAATACCTAAGTCAGTTATTCCTTCAAGAAAAATGATGTTCATGAAAAAAGTGGTTACTTTAACTCTTTTTTTTTTTTTTTTTTTTTTTTTTTTTTTGGAGAAGGAGTTTCGCTCTTGTTACCCAGGCTGGAGTGCAATGGCGCGATCTCGGCTCACCGCAACCTCCGCCTCCTGGGTTCAGGCAATTCTCCTGCCTCGGCCTCCTGAGTAGCTGGGATTACAGGCACGCACCACCATGCCCAGCTAATTTTTTGTATTTTTAGTAGAGACGGGGTTTCACCATGTTGACCAGGATGGTCTCGATCTCTTGACCTCGTGATCCACCCGCCTCGGCCTCCCAAAGTGCTGGGATTACAGGCTTGAGCCACCGCGCCCGGCCTACTTTAACTCTTAACACAAACAATAATGTAAGTACCTCTCAAGACAGGCATTATGGAACCAAAGTGTTTTATGCACACTTAGCATTTTATGACACAAAGCATTAAAAAGAAGTATGCTTAGGGTCAAGTTTTAATAAAATTCATAATTTTTATTGCTACTCAAAGGGCACTCTTAAGTGAAACTGCTTGGCAGTCCAGTAAACAATACTAACACAGTCTGGTACTACTTCCACAAATTCTGTCATGTTCATGAACCACTTGCACCATTATGTATTTAGTATTTTTTCTTTAAATGAGATGCTTTATGTTAATAAACTTATTCTAAAAGAAACTTTGTATGATGTATAAATGGAAAATTCTACTTCACTTGAAATAGAGATTTAAAAAAAAAATATTCAATGAAAACAAAACTGTAATTTCAGCCAAATACTACTGTCTGCTAAATGTGCTTACAGCCACATCGCAGTCTGCCTGTCCTTTATTAAAAGAAGAGAGCAAATAATATGAGAACAGTGTTTTTTTAAAAAAAAAACCTACTAGCTCCAAGCTAAACTTTCTCCATAATCAGATGTGAAAAACAACAAAAAAGAGAACAGCTTCTTCACTACGTGCATTCATGTCTTGTTGGGTACACATCTCACACTTGGGGAACAAAACACAAGGCTGCTCTACTGCCTTTCCTTAAGTACGCCGCCATATCTGCAGTCTGTCATGTATTCTCAGTATTGTATACAATGTGCTAACACTGAGTGGCAGACTGGTTATTATACTTAGCAGCATTGTAAAAACATCTCATCAAAATCTTCTCCTCTTAAGTACTAACATATAATGTTGAAAATACATACCTGGCCCTGGGACCAAAACAAAATTTTAACACACAACTCTTTTTCTCAAGAACTTTCTGTTCTAGCTGCAAAAAACACACAATCTATGATATAAAGCTATAATTTTTTTTTTTTTAGATAGGTCTCACTCTGTCTCCCAGTTCTGTCTTCCAGGCTGGAGTGCAATGGCATGATTTTGGCTCACTGCATCCTCAACCTCCTGGGTTCAAGCAATCCTCCTGTCTTAGCCTCCTGAGTAGCTAACAGGCACGTGCCACTGCACCCAGCCAATTTTTGTATTTTTCTTTTTTTTGGTAGAGAGAGGGGTCTCACTATGTTGCTGAGACTGGTCTCAAACTCCTGGGCTCAAGCGATCCTCCTGCCTCAGCTTCCCAAAGTGCTGGGATTACAGGCGTGGGCCACTGTACCCAGCAAGGCTCTAATTTTAAGCTTCAAAATAGTTGGGAATCTGAGCACAAGTTTTGCCATTACAAAAAACTGAATTTGAGCCCTAGCTAATGTTGTACATGCAGCCTCTCTGGAGCTCCAGGTTTCTCAGTTGAAAAACTGAAATAATACCTGTCTCTAAATGTAAAGTTAAATATATGTCAAATAGCTCAATGCCTGGCCAATTGCAAGTGCTATACAATTAGCACCTGGCCACTATAAGAATTAAAGAGGCAGGTTACTGTGGGTTAGGAATTTTTTTTTTTTTTTAAGTAAGTACCTGATCTCTAGACCTTAAAGAATGGGCATGTTTTTGATCAGTCAAAACAAAAGAGGCCATCCAATTCAGGGTGTCAACTGGGCAATGCAAGGACTATAGCGGTGGCCAGATGGTGAAGGCTCTAAATGTCACGTTCATTTTCACTGAACATTACTAAAGAGTATCATATAATTTTTAATTCACTAATCTATTCTTTAGCAATTACAGAAAAGCTTGCTAAGATTTAGAAGGCCACTATAGTAGTTTATCAACAAGGCATTCAGAGCTGGGATAAGAGTAACACTAAGAACAGAAAAGAATGATTGGCTAAGACCTTTCAAAGAGAAACTGGAAAACTTTGTAAGTTGGATAAATGGAAAGGATGAGTCAAAGTTAACTCCAAATAAGATAGCAGGAAGACAATCAGGCTGTTAAAGACAGTATTTCAGCACCGTGATAAACAAGAAGAGACAATATCCACCAATAAGTGATTCATTGCCAATTGCAAGGAAAGTGATATAACAGAATAAGACCTAAGAAAAGGTCGCTGGATTTGGTGATTAGAATAAAAATGAACTTTAAGAATATCTTTTTTTTTTTTTTTAAAGGAGGGGGATATAAAAGTTAAATTACACCAAGCACAGTGGCTCATGCCTAAAATCCCAGCAATCTGGGAGGTCAAGGCAGGCAGATTGCTTTTAAGCGGAGGAGTTCGAGGCCAGTCTGGCCAACATGGCGAAACCCTGTCTCTAATAAAAATACCAAAAGAAGGCTGGGTGTGGTGGTACACACCTGTAGTCCCAGCTACTCCGGAGGCTGAAGTGGGAGGATCACTTGAGCTCAGGGGATAGAGCTGCAGTGAGCCAAGATCGTGTGCCACTGCACTCCAGTTTGCATGACAGAACAAGATCCTATCTCAAAAGATAAATAAGCAAATAAAAATAAAAGTTAGATTGCTAGTGCTTAAAGAGAACAGGCCAGGGTACAGGCAGTAGAGAAGAAATCAGGTCATTTGTTATTTGGCAGTAAAAGGAAAAAGAAAATAGGAAGGCAGCTAGATGGGCGTGCAAGGTCAAATGCATAACACCAGAAGCAAAAAGGAAAAACCATGATGCAATACATTTAGTAACTATGACAATTCCCTTTTTGCCATTTGTTAGGTACTAGTGAGATACACCAAGTTTGGATCCACTCCAGAATCAAATCTTAGAGGGAAATGTACTTAGGGAAGTAAAAGATTTCTATCTCTCAGGTTCTAAATTGTGGATGGTAAACAGAAAATCTAACCATAAGCTCCCTTCTGCCAGCCATTAAATCTTCAGTGTTCTGAATGAAGGCAGAGAATACAGTGGGCCATTAGCTTTCAAAGATGTAAGATCCACCATTTCTACTATTCCTATGAGATAATGACAAGCAGTATGATCTGTAATTCTAACGTGGCATGTCTCAGTGCCTGTGCTAGGGAACGTGTGAAATCCAGTGAGTGCCAACCCACCATCCTCATCTCTAAATTGACTGTGGGCCTCCACTTGCAGCCAGGCACACTGCAAGTCTGTAGAAGTTGCGCTTTGTTAAATTTTATGAAAAATAGTATATGCTATAGTGCCAAGGTATCCAGATTCTACCATAATTTACTTTTTCTTAGTTGCCAATAAATTCCCAGTTCTTAAAAATTTTCTTACAATTACTCTGCTATATATTTAAAAAGTGGGGGTAGATAAGGGGAAAAGATCCTGAAAGGGAGAAAGGGGAAAGCAGCAATGTCTTGTCAGCAAAACAGCAAAGTCAGAGCTCAGAGAATTCTGTGCTATTGTTCCTGTCCCTTTTTCTCTTCTCATGCCCAGAATGTTGATTGGGGTGGGGAGAGAGTACTCATAATGCTAGGCAGTGGAACATCCAAGGCTTCAAGCTTCACTACCCCCACTTTTCACTTCCCTGAGTGAGGAGCCCAGAACTGCCTTAAGTCATCATCTCAATCACATCTATGAATGCACAGCAAAGCAGGGCTAAGCAAATGGCGTGCCCTAAAAAGTTGCCTATGTTTTCTAAACATCTACTATGTGTTTTTGCTGTTCTGCACATCATGAAATGAAAGAAATCTGAGTTTTATTCACAACTCACTTATAATATTGCTGGGATATAGATATACCAGAGAAGCAGCCAAGCAATGGCATAAACATGCCAAGCAACAGCATAAATGAACAAAAATCAATATGGTGCAAAACACATATAAAAGGATAGACAGGAAAGAAATCAATCTCAGTGAGAGTGAAGTTGTTCAAATGAATTTCCAAAACCTAAAAAAGTCAATTAAGCCATGTTTTGAAAAGGGAGGAGGAATAAGCATGGAAGTAAGGAGAGAATCCTGCAGATGAGGTAAGTAACATGATGAAAAAGAACAGAAAAAGAACAAGTAAGCTGTGTGAGAAACAGAAAAACAGATTTGCTGGGATGGAATACAAAGTCCCTATTAGGAGAAGAATCAGCAACAAGACAGTGACATGTAGCAGTGGGTTGGTAGAAGTTATTAAGGCTGGTTAGGCACGACCACTCAGATTTGAAATGCTCTCTGTATCACCAGAGTTAACTAAATTAAATGAGAAACTCCATTGACCTGTTTTCTTATTTAAATAACATGCCTGTCTACCACTACTTGCTCATTGTCAAGTTCAATAATGGAAAAATTATGCCTCTGCAGGGCAGAGAAACTCATAGTTTACTCCTAAAGTCCATGATACCACTAAAAAATAAAATAAAATAAAATAAAAAAGAGAACAGCCTTGATCTAACAATTCCTTAAAGTTATTAGCACACAGCCAGGCATGGTGGCTCATGCCTGTAACTCAGCACCTTCAGAGGTCGACGCAGGTGGATCACCTGAGGTTGAGAGTTTGAGATCAGCCTGACCAACATGGAGAAACCCTGTCTCTACTAAAAACAGAAAATTAGCCAGGCGTGGTGGCACATGCCTGTAATCTCAGCTACTCAGTAGGCTGAGGTAGGAGAATAGCTTGAACCAGGGAGGCAAGGTTGCCGTGAGCCTGCGATGAGCCGAGATCATGCCACCGTACTCCAGCCTGGGCAACAATAGCAAAACTCCATCTCAAAAAAAAAAAAAGTTATTATATATAACCGGCGTCCGCAAACTACGGCCCATGGGCCGCATGCAGCCCCCTGAGACCATTTATCCGGCCCCCCGCCGCACTTCAGGAAGGAATACCTCTTTCATTGGTGGTCAGTGAGAGGAGCATAGTATGTGGCAGCCCTCCAACGGTCTGAGGGACAGTGAACTGGCTCCCTGTGTAAAAAGTCTGGGGACGCCTGATATATAATATATTATATATAGCATGCATGGTCAGCGTATTTGACTAGTGTCACCTGACCAACTTTAAAAGTATTAACGAGAATATTCAGCCTAATTGAAAGCACTACACAATCTGGTCTCAGTTTTTCTACTATTCAAAAAAACTCATTAATTTATCATTTGGAATTTTTTAACTGGTATGATAAAATGAAAAGGCTAGGCTAGGATCCATCAATGTACTGATGAGGAATGATGTCCTAAACCACCAACTAATCAGTCTAACAGGTTTTGAATGAGTACCTAACATGAATAAAGTGCTAATCAGGTAAACAAACAAGGCCAAGTTAAAACTTGCCCTCAAGTTGTTTGCCACCTATCAAAGGAAACACATACATAGGAAGAATAACTTAAAGTACAGATTGTATACAAGCGCATACATACAGAACACTGTTGGAAGACTACAGAAGGAGGGGTTATCTGGTTGGGATGATCAGAAAAAAGTTCAAGGATGTCAAACTAAAAAACAAAAAAACTCATGGCATTTTATGTGAAAGTTTAAAAATTATTTCAAAGACCTTTCTAATTCCATGCATGATGATATAACATTCTAGAGATATAACTTGATGATTCAGATTTAGATAAGTAAGCCTGTGATAAAAATTATAAAGGAAACCAAAGCACTGTAAAATGAATTAGTCTGTAAATACCTTAATATAGAAAAAAATTCATCATAGGAAGGATTAGCTCTGGATCCTAAAAATAAAATACAGTAAGTTTAATAAAACCTGTGCAATAATGTAGAGACTGTAAAACAATATTCTACTGGGAATTGGTCAAAGTCTGAAGATAAACATTTTTTAAGGTGTAATACACAAGCTTCTCAGAAAGTAATCTGACTTTCACTCTTAAGCCTCCATGAAACGGTGTAGTAGTTAAAAGCAGGACTACTTAAATCCCAGCTCTACCACTTACTAGCTGTGTAATCTTAGAAAAGTTACTTATGTTGTATCATTTTAAAAATAGGGATAATAAACTGTATCCACTGTATCAGCCACAAACAATGCTGATACATTAGGCACTACATCAGCATTAATTATTACTATCATTTGAATTGGCTGATAATGCATATTAAGGTTAGAGATAAGCAAACATATTTTTTGGGGAAAAAAGATAAACCATGTTCAATCATTCAACAAATATTCACTACTGACAATGTGGCAGGAACACAGTCATGAACCAGACAGATACAGTGACCCCTGCTAGATTCTTGGAGCTTAGAAGATTCGGTTTTCCAGTAGGACAGTAACCGTGTCTTCACTCATCTCTGAATACCCAGCGCCCTTCATGCATACCCTATGGCACAGTAGGTGTTTAATGGGGTTTGTTGAATTAATTAAAGGTGTAATTAGAGGACAGTAAATTGAAAACAAATTCTGACTATACGGAGAACAGGAATTCAGTGGGACCATCCCCTGAACAAATGGCACAGCAATGCCACAGGATAACGAAATCTCAAGGAATCTGTCTGTAAACCGTCAAGAATCTATCAATCATTTGAGTATCCTAAGAACATACATTTTCCTACTAATGAAACAGAGATAACAATACCTGGCACACTCATTACCAGAATTAAATAAGATCCCGTGTTAAATGCAAATTACAAAGCTGCAATGAGATGCTGATGTCAAGAGGTAGGCTAGATTCTTCAGCTCCTAGGCTCACTCCTCAGCTACATACAATTACTATGTGTCCAGGTGTTTAAGGGTTGCTTCTACAAATAGCTAAACCGTCTTACATTAAATGTGCAAATGTGTTTTGGGTTTAAAATGTAATGTGCCTTTGGGTTTAACATGCAAGATTCAAGTCTTTAGAGGCTGGCCTAATTTCAGGTGAAGAGATATTGTTATTTCCACACGCACATGTCCTTCCTAACAGTTTCAAGAAAAGTTTCAGAAAACTCCTGAGCTCTGAAGTGAAAACAGAAACCTAAATCTCTGGGACAATTTTAGAGTTAATTCAGTATTAACTCTGAAAGGACATTTAAAATATAAAGAAGTTAAAGCTGGACGTGGTGGTTCACACCTGTAATCCTCACTTGAGTCCAGGAGTTTAACAGCTAAAAAATACAAAAACTAGCTGGGCGTGGTGGCATGTGCCTATAGTCCTAGCTACTTGGGAAGCTGAGGTAGGAGTATCCCTTGAGGCTGGAAGGTTGAGGATGCAGTGAGCTGTAATCATGCCATGCCACTGCACTCCAGCCTGGGTGACAGAGTAAGACCCTGTCTCAAAAAAAAAAAAAAAAAAAAAAAAAATTTAAGCTTGCACTCCACATTTTTAGTGAATGGCCTCATTCAGGAACCACCAAGTCTGCACATGCTTCTAAAGCCACACGGTTGCTACTCTCGAACTTTCAAATGCTCACCTAACTCTGCTGCCCAGAAGGAACGAACATGGCATCACAAGGCACATCCAAAATCCACCACATTATCTTCTCCCCAACCCCTCCCACCCTGCCCTCTGCTTCTTTATTTCCATGTTAATGGCATCACCATTCTGCAGGCTCAAAACCTCAGAATCATTCTTTGAGTCCTCTATAAACTTCACTTCAAGAGAGCAAACCCTCAAATTAATTACCCAGTAAAAGGACAAAACAAAAGGCTTACTGACAGAATCAAAGGGTTGGTGGGGAAAGCATTATCAAGTTCACACAGTAAGAACAACAATAAGGTATAAAGCTAGGTTTGAAGAACAACAGACAATTTTCTCTAAAGCCAAGATTCTATGAATTCTGAGTTTTCTCAAATACAGCAGAGCTTGAGTGAGTAAAACTTACTTGATCACCTTATAAAAACCAGGCACTATCAGTTTGGTATTATTAAAACTTCAGAAATGGCTGAGGTGGGTGGACTGCCTGAGGTCAGGAGTTCGAGATAGCCTGGCCAACATGGCGAAACCCTGTCTCTACTAAAAAAAAATAAAAATTAGCAGGGCGCGGTGGCAGGCGCCTATAATCCCAGCTACTTGGGAGGCTGAGTGAGGAGAATCGCTTGAACCCGGGAAGCGGAGATTGCAGTGAGCCGGGATTGTGCCATTGCACTCCAGCTTAGGAAACAGAGCAAGACTCTGTCTCAAAAAAAAAAAAAAACCTACTTCAGAAATGATACTAGCTTAGGTTTACAGCTGCGCAACTCAAGAGAGGTTAAGTACATGCAAAGGGTGAGAAATTAATATGCACCAACTAGAGATTCAAAATCTGGAACTGTCATATTCTAGTCTATGCTATTTTGACTAAACTCAATACTTGCTGACACAGAAAATTACTAGGGTGTTGTAATTACTTCTCTATGGAATATAATAAAGTGCTTTAAAAATATATGCATTCTTCTAAATCAGCTATTAATAATATACAATATCAATAAACACTCTGAAGACAAACCTCTGATCCTTCTAGTCACAAATGAGACATCAAGAAAAACTAGTATACTCTTAAGTTTCTAGACAATGATTTCTTGTTTCAAGGATATAGCTATTTCTATTTCCACATGTCACATTTTATATAACCCATGGGCAAAAAGCGGCAATAATCACTCTATACAATTGTCTTTTTTTTCTCCAAAGGAACATGCTATTATAATTGTAAAGACTGGCCCAATATCTAGCTACTTATGCAAACCTAGATTGACTATAGCTACTTCAAAATACAAAGACACCAAATCAGTCCCTTTAAGTAACATGAGAATAGCCCACAAAAAGATCTGATAGTGACAGTGATTATTCCAGTAGACAAAGAAACCCAAAATAGTCCTGTAGATTGAAAATGCTATTTCATTAAAATTATTGTCAGGCATGATCACTTCAAACTTGCATTATGTTCTGAGGTATTATATTTCTGTAATTTCCCATAATGTTAATTAAGATATCTGAGTTAAGAGTACATAAGGCCGGGCGCGGTGGCTCAAGCCTGTAATCCCAGCACTTTGGGAGGCCAAGGCGGGTGGATCACAAGGTCAAGAGATCGAGACCATCCTGGTCAACATGGTGAAACCCCGTCTCTACTAAAAATACAAAAAATTAGCTGGGCATGGTGGCGTGTGCCTGTAATCCCAGCTACTCAGGAGGCTGAGGCAGGAGAATTGCCTGAACCCAGGAGGCGGAGGTTGCGGTGAGCCGAGATCGTGCCATTGCACTCCAGCCTGGGTAACGAGAGTGAAACTCTGCCTCAAAAAAAAAAAAAAAAAAAAAAGAGTACATAAATTCAGCATACCATCCAAGGTCAGTAGATGGAAACTGGTCTTCATTCTAAATCATATTATTTTTAGCCCCTTCTAAGGTCAACAAATAACGTACTTGTAAAATAAGTTAACACATATAAAGTATGCAGAGCAGCCCCCTTCACACAGAACAGTGAATAAACGTCAGCTTGACGCTTCATGTAAATACAGTCAGTTCTAATGAATGAATCTTGGAAAACGAGATCTACGAATCTCCTCTACACATAAAAATCTATCAGTACATAATCTTTCAAAACTTAAGTCCCTTATCAAATGCCAGATTACATTATGTTGAAATTTTGTAATTAAACTGTATAAGCAGTACACAGTCCATTCTGCACCACTCTCAACCTTTACATTCTCCGAGATGACTATTTTATAATTTTTAATTCGTAGCTCTGAGGTATAATTTATACACCATAAAATTCAACCATGGAACATGTACAATTATTGAGTTTTAAGAAAATTATAGAGTGTATAGAGCACTATCACTACAATCTAATTTCAGAATCTTTTCTATGACCCAAGTATTTTCCTCCAGACCCGTTTCTCTTGCTCTCGCCTCAGGCATCCACTAATCTGCTGTATCTCTATAGTCCACATAAATGTGACCACACAATACATACTCTTTTGTATTTGGTTTGACTGTTAGCATGTTGTTATTACAGATAAGGTCTTGCTCTGTCACCCAGGCTGAAGTGCAGTGGCATGAGCCCAGCTCACCGCGGCCTCAAACACCTGGGCTTAAGCTATCCTCTTTCCTCAGCCTTCCAAGAGTAGCTGGAACTGTATGTGGGTGCCATCACATTCAGCTAATTTTATTAATAAATTTTTTGAGATGGGGTCTGGCTATGTTGCCCAGAGCCATGTTTTTGACATTAATGTTTGTTATAACATTTATCACTAATTTGTTCCTTTTCACTGCAGAACAGTATTCCATATTTTATGTATTCAAACACCATGTGATGGATATTTGAATTGTTTTCCAGTTTTTGACGATTAGGAATAATGCTAACAGACATGTACATACCATTCTTTATTTATACATGTATTTTCATTTCTCTGCAGATTCCTAAAAGTGGAAATACCAAATTTATGCTTAACTTTTTGTAATTTTTTTTTGTCTTTTTAGTAGAGACGAGGTTTCAACATTTGGGCCAGGCTGGTCTCAAAACTCCTGACCTCGTGATCCACCCACTTCAGCCTCCCAAAGAGCTGGGATTACAGGCGTGAGACGCCCCACCCTAACTTTTTAAGAAAAAGCTAAACTGCTTTCCATAGTGGCTGTGCCATTTACATTCCCAAGAGAAGTGCCTAAGGGTTCCAGTTTCTCAACAATATAGATACTAGGTATTGTCAGTCTTTTAAAATATAGCCATTCTGGTCAGTGTGTGATAGTTTATCACTGTGATTTAATTTGCATTTCCCTAATAACTAATGATGTTGACATCTTTTGGTATAGCTTATTGGTCATTGTTATTATTGTATTTGGTGAAATACCTCTTTAACGGCTTAAGCCTAAGAATGAAGTTTTGCCTATTCTTAATTTTTTTTTTCCTTTATAAGTAAGAGTAAGATTTTAAAAATGCATTCTAAAGACCTTTACCATGTTAATAATGTAAAAATATTTCTCCCTAGTCCGTGGCTTTTCTTTTCACGCTTTCTTAAGTATCCTCTGAAGTGTTAAAGTTTTTTAAATGTTTAATAAAGTCCAATTACTTCTTTCTTTTCTTTCCTTTTTTTTTTTTTTTGAGACATGGTCTTGCTCTGCTGCCCAGGCTGGAGTCCACTGGTGCAATCTCAGATCTCTCTAACCTCTGCCTCCCAGGCTTAGGCCATCCTCCTGCCTCAGCCTCCCAAGTAGCTGGGACTTCAGGTGCACACCACCACACACAGCTAATTTATTTCTTCTTTTTTATAGGCAGGGGTCTCCCTATATTGCCCAGACTGGTCTCAAACTCCTGGGCTCAAGTGATCTGCCTGCCTCAACCTCACGAAGTGCTAGGATTACAGGCATAAGTCACTGTGCCCAGCCCTGTTTTGTAGTTTTTAATATAAAAATCTCGGTGACTCTTAAGTTTATTCCTAAGTATGTTAGGCCTCTTTGAAGCTAATGTGAATGTTCTTTTTCTTACTTTCATATTAAGATTTTTATGTCACTCCTAAACTGTTAATCTTGCCTCAGTTTGTAGAAAAAAATAAAAGCCATTAGCCCAGAACATCCTCTCACTAAATCTATATTCTGCCCAACTTGCCTCTGTAACCATGTTCTTTATTCCCTACTGTTAAAACTGTTAAATCAAAGGACTCTGTGCAGTCAGGATCCTGACTATTCCTGCTTTCTCAAGGACTTCTTATCTCCCTTCCTTATCTTAGCAATCCTAACAACTAAAATCATTTTGCAGATTTTCTTACATTCAAAAAGAAAGAAACAAAAATATTTTCTTTATATTCCCATACACCTCTAGCTTCCACACTGTACTATTCCCCTTCATAGGCAAACTTCTTTACAAGCTATCTGTATATCCTATCTCTCATTCCTTAGCCACCATTTATCCCTCAAACCACTCAAATCTGGCATCCATCTACACTAGTCCATGAAACTGGCTCACTGAAGTTACTAATAAACTCCAGGCTGCCAAATCCAATGGCCACATTCCTGCCCACATCTTCTCAGCCACTCAGTGAAACTCAATACAGTTGACTACCCCCGCCTTGAAATACTTGCATTATTTAGCATCTATAACATAATACTGTACATTACACATTCCCAATTTGTACTACTCTGGCTGTTGGCTTCTTAGCCTTCTTCCAAGAGGCCTTCCAGTTTACCCAACTTAAGAAATGCTCAGCATTCCTAAGGATTCCAACTCTAGCCACTCTTTCTTTCTTCTTTATAATCTCTTCAATTATTTTATTCATTTTCATTACCTTAAATATCACTAATATAGTGATAATCTTCAAAGTGACATCTCTAAGCCAAGTATCTCTGAATCCCTCAAGACTTACAGATCTAACAGGCCTACCTGACAATCTCACATGCTTCTGAGAACTAAAACAAAAGGTGAACAAATTCCTGAATTCACCCTTACCCCTCCCACCGAAACAACATCCCCAAAACTCATTCCTCTCCCAACCACCCAATAGTGACAACTTCCAGCAACATCCTTCAGTTCTTTCCCCTCCCTTATGTTCCATATCGGACCCATTACTATGCCTTCTTATTTCTACCACCTCAAAACATTCTCAGATAGGTCCACTGCTCTCAATCCTACTGCCAAGACCTTGCTAATCTAAACCACTGCTGTCTCCTGCCTTGACTGCTGTATACCCACTGGCCTATCTGCTTCTACTTGCCCCCAGTATTCTTTTTGCTGATAGATCATTCAGGGTGATCTTTAAAAATATAATTCAGGTGATGCTACACCCTCAAACAAAAACTTTTAGTATATTTCCACTAAAATCCAAATTCCTTATCGCTGAGTACAAGGGCCTGCCTTATGCAGTCCCTGCCATTCTCCCTTCTTGCCCATTTTTCAGTTCTTTAAGCACACTGCGCTCTTCACAGCCTCAGGCCCTTCCCAGTTGTCTCTATGTGAAACATCTTATTCCTCCCCCACTCCCATCCAGGCCTCCTCTAGGTCCCCACTACCTCCTCACCCAGTAATTCTCTATTATTATACACAGTTCTTTTTCTTTCTCTTTCTTTTTTGGAGACTCACTAAGTCGCCCAGGCTAGAGCATAGTGGCACTACTATGTCTCACTGCAGACTCGATTTCCCAGGCTGAAGTGATCCTCCTGCCTCTTGAGTAGCTGAGACTACGAGTGTGGGCCACCATGCCTGGTCACTTCTTTCTGACACTGGCACAAGTCAGAGAAGATGTCTTGATCCTTCACCACTGCATATATATCCCCAATACAAAGAACAGCCACAAGGAAGTCTTTGTTGAAAGTATTTAAAACTAATTTAAGACAGAGAAATGTCTAGCATTTCACAGGTCAGCCTGCTCTTCCTTAAAACTGAATTAATGTAGAAGTTCGTAAGATACGCTTGACTCAACGAGGGGAAGGCTAGAAACCACAAATTACATGCAAAATTCTGTGGAATTATGTTTTCTTAGCAGATGTCCAGTATGTGCACCAGAGTCTCAAAAGAATCAACAACCCAAAAGAGTCAGACTAATAAATTCTTCATTATTTAATGAGATAGACCCCAAATTCAACACATGGCTAATTCTTTAAACAAAATGGAGAAGAAATGTATTTTTAATTTTAAAAAGCCTTAGTCTTAGAATTTATCAAATCTCAATGAAATGTGGTATATGGTTTAACTTCCATTAAGACAAATCTCTTATACAGAGGGAAAAGATGAGTGAAGACGCATCTATATTAGAAAAGGTTACAGAAAATAAAACATATAAGAGAAAACATCAGAAATGACAAGTCTTATCACCCATTTCAAATTCTCATGGCCTTGAAGAACCAAGCACCCATGGATTTATTACCTTTTCATCAGTTTCCTCTTGTATACATCTCTTCTTTACCTTCCTCAAAGAATGTCAAGATAGTGGGGCAATTAACCACAAGACTGTGCTACTTTTTAAGGGGTGTGGCTGGAATAGATTAGCTACTCCTACACAAAGATACTCTCATTTGAGTCAGAAATCATGAAAACCCAATCCCATAGCAAAACCAGACATTCTGTGATTTGTTCAGGGTTACAAAGTTAGCAAACACCAGGACTGAAACTTGCCTCCCACAGTTAGTGCTCTTCATACCAGCTTCTCGTGCTCTCATGTCACTCCATCAAATGTTTGGCATGAATTCCCAATATACGAAAACTCTAACTCTGGGCTATTGATTAAAAAAACAAATAAACAAAATGACTAAAACTAGCATAAGAAACTCAAGAAGACAAATTTTAAAAGTAAATAAAGAGGACATTACAGAAAGACATTAACTGTGACTTCTTTCACAAACTATCTTTTTCAACTGTGTATAGATAAGTGATTAAGGCAAGATTATTTCTGTAGTTCATTACTATTATTTTAGTGAGTCAGAAATCACAATAAAAACCACTACTCCAGAATAACAAACCTGAGATTCATTAAGTTGATAACTTTCAACACACAAATGAGCTCTGCTTTCCTATTTTTAAACTTACCACTAATGACAGATCTTGTCATTGATTTAAACAAGTTTCGAGAAACACAAAATGCTTTGTTTCACTGTTGTTTCTTTTCCTCATTAAATTTATGTGTGTTATTCAAATATTCTACCAAGATATTGCTCAACACAAATGATCTAAAGATTTTCAGCTTCATTAATAGGGCACATTGCTTATGAACCTCAATGAAAGAACAGTTAGTACTAGAACTTTTTATTAACTTATTATGCATTCAAAGTCTGTATGAAATGTTAAGAGATTTCCCAAAACAGAAATATCTGTTTGGTGAAAGCAAACATTCTGATTCGTGTGGTAAAGAGTATATCTTTCCTAGTCTTCAAAAAATAAAATAAACTGCTTCACGAAGAGCTGACTATTAAGCCACAACACTTGAATATTTTCTTGCTCAGCAGATAGCAAAATTCCTCGTGATTAAATCCTAGGAGCCAGATTTTTCTCCCCCTCATCTTGTTCTTATGTGGCATGGAGAAAATTTTACAAAGTATCCACTCCTTCACTTTGTCTATTGACATTCTGTCTTCAAAAACAAACAAACTCAGAATAGATTTTCCTCTGCTATTCCAAAGCAAGTGTAATGGAACACACCTTAAAATCTGACAGTTGTAATAAAAAAATTGTATCTGTGTGTGCCCTGGACACCAACTACAAGAAATCTCCCTCTTTCTCTGAAGTGGCTGTGTTTCAAGACATTATTATACATTAAACTACTTACTATGCAAAGGAGGAAGTTGATACGTAACTCAAAGTCAAATATTCTAAAATCCCTACTATTCATAAGAACTATGGGCACTTCAAAATCAGACCAATTAAATTTATTCCTCGCCTTGCCCCCAAACCACATGAACAGTGAAGTGAAGGTTAAGAGCTGGGACGTGAATAATGGTACGGGAGAGATATGAACTATTCACAAATAAATTATTTAACTTCTCTGCTATCAAGATCTTACTTAATAAACAAGAATAATACCCACTTCACAAGGTTGTTGCAAGGATCAAATGAGTTTTTCCATAAAAATGATTTGCCTGGTCAAAGGAACATAATATGCTACTTGATAAATGCCAGCTCTTTCCTCATTCGGCTCTGGGCTCAGTATTCTTTGTTCTCTACGGTCATTCTCCCAAATTACTCAGTCCCCTCATTAACTTTTATTAACAAACACTGAAAATTACTGTACCAACCAAGGTTCTGACATGTATGTGCATGCTCAGTCTATGTGACACTGTCTCCTGTCCCTGAACACTTAGGTGAGCAAAACAGAGGAATAGACTCTGACACCTAAAACCTGAACTGCTGTAAGAACCAGCAGTGAGGGTGGACAAATCTCCACCCACTTCCAACTATCTTCAAGAGATTTGAATTGCCATCTAAAAATGCCCGAAACCAAACTCATCATTGTCTCTTTAAAAAAGTAAGCCCTTGGGTCAGGCACAGTGGCTCATGCCTGCAATCCCAGCACTTTGGGAGGCCGAGGTGGGCAGATCAAAAGGTCAGGAGATCGAGACTATCCTGGCCAACATGGTGAAACCCCATCTCTACTTAAAATACAAAAATTAGTCACCCGTGGTGGTGGGCACCTGTAGTCCCAGTTACTCAGGAGGCTGAGGCAGGAGAATGACTTGAACCCGGGAGGCAGAGGCTACAGTGAGCCAAGATCATGATACTGCACTCCAACCTGGGAGACAGAGTGAGACTCTGTCTCAAAAAAACAAAAAGTCAGTCCTCTTCCTGCCCCTTTTCTAATTGTGAGTGGTATCCAACGGAGAGTAATTCTTGCCCCATTATACTCTCACCAAAATACTGCCAAGTAACCCAGGCCTATCAAGTTTACCTTCATAATTTCTACCATATCTCTTTTTATTTTGGGGGGAGAGGGGGGGCGGAGAACCACAGTCTTGCTCTGTCGCCCAGGATGGAGTGCAGTGGCATGATCTCGGCTCACTGCAACTTCCTCCTCCCAGGTTCTAATTGATTCTCTTGCCTCAGCCTCCAGAGTAGCTGCGATTACAGGCATGTGCCATCACACCCAACCCATATCTCATTTTTAGTCCCACTGCTGTCCAGGTTGGGGTTTCTCAGTCTCAGCACTATTGACATCTTGGGCACCTAATTCTTGTGGAGGTTGTCCTGTGCACTGCAGGGTGTTTAGCAGCATTTCTGGCCTCTACTCACTAGATGCCAGTAGAATCGCTCTCTCCCCTCTTGTTATGACAACCAAAAATGTCTCTAGACACTGCCAAGTGCCCCTTCCCCATTGTCACCCTCATTCCCATGTTTTAGTACCACTGGCCCAGTTTCTCACTTCATATCTGCCATACAAAATCAGCCCCCAAGTTAAGTCTACAGTTATATTCCTCTAACTCCTGTGTCCCTGACAAAGGACTCCTAAAGCACTGCCTTATGAGTCATTTCTCTGAAATCTACTACTCCCTGTTACCTTCATAATTAGTTCAAAGCTCTCCATCCAACCTTGATAATCTGGCCACAATTAAACATTATTCCACAAAGCACCTGATACAGTGGCTACCCAGCAGTCCTTCAGTAACATATCCAGTCTCTCCCTTCCTGTTCTACTGCGTCACCCTGGTTGGATGTCCACGACCTAGTATCCAATCCGGATCACTGAATGAGTCTCCTTCCCTACCCTCTCTGCCACTCAAACATTTTTGGATGGGTCTCCAATGCCTGCTGAAATATTTTATCTGCTGCCCTTCTTCAGGTCTTTCCTAATATAACCTCTTTCTAATTCTGTGTTCCGTTATCCCGAAAACACTAGTCCTTGAAAAGGCTCCTACACTTTCCACTTTTTTTCCTCTGCTTGGAAGTCGTCATAATTCCACTCCTCTCACTCCACCCTGATTTAAAAGTCCATTTCAATTAAGTCAAAAAGCCTTTCTTGGTCATACCTCTTTTGTATTTACATAACACTTGGCACCTCTCCTATGGCATACAATCTACCTTATGATATACATGAGTATTCCTATTATTGACACAAGATCCTTAAGAGCTTCTTACTGCTCTTCTGATGCCTGCAACGCCTAGCCCAGTGTTAAGCGGAGAACGCGGCATTAGATAGGAGTTGCCCCAAATGTTTCTCACTTAGAAAGCAACAGAGGACTGTGTTTTCAGACAGCCCCAAACTGCCTTAAGTTTTGTCTTTTTTTTTTGTCTCTTATTTATATATCTTAGACCAATTTTTAAGTAAATTGCCTTCAAGATATCTAAATTGGCCGGGTGCTGTGGCTCGCACCTAGCATTTTGGAAGGCCAAGGCAGGCAGATAGCTAAGGTCGGGAGGCAGACCAGTCTGACCAACATGAAGAAACCCCATCTCTACTAAAAATACAAAATTAGCCAGGTGTAGTGGTGGGTGCCTGTAATCCCAGGTACTCAGGAGGCTGAGGCAGTAGAATCGCTTGAACCCAGAAGGCAGAGGTTGCAGTGAGCTATCACGCCATTGCACTCCAGCCTGAGCAACAAGAGTGAAATTCCATCTCAAAAAAAAAAAAAAAAAAAAAAAGGAAATAAAAAAGATACTTAGATTGCTATTTAGTATACAATACAGTTCTGTTTCTGGGAGTTCCAGCAGCTTCTAACTTGTAACTAAACCCTGAATATTTAAGCTCTTTATGCCAAGAGACAATAGAAATTTATTTTTTGAATGTTAGTAAAATTGAGGAAAACATAAAAATAACTTGCATTGGATTAAACATGTTTCAAGTAAAGATTCATTAATGCTAAAGTGTCTGTCCTAAAAATTACATTTAAAGTTCTAAAGTCTTCTTGTATCATTAAAAAGATTTAGTCAGTTTTATTTCAACTCTTTCTCATCTCAAAGACAAACCAAAATAGAACAGAGAATACTTTTCCTTAATTTTATTTAGATCCTAACTTGAAGGTATGTTTTGTTATTTCTTCAAAAGGAGCAAAAAGAGTATCACTAATGAGCACGTTCTGACCAGATCTTTAAGTCCTACCCCAAAGCTATATACGAGGCAGCCCACACCACCAGCACCCTTCGTTAGCAGGCTACAAATTCTGTTTTGTATATCCCTGAGCTAAGAATGGTTTCACATTTTTGTGTTTTGTAAACACAAAAACAAAGAAAAATATGCAAGAGAGCATATATGGCCAGCAAAGCCTGAAATATTTACTGTCTCTTTTCAACAGGGTGAATTTGGGACTTCTCGTTGCCCTCCACTGGCACATAAGACACCCACCTTTTCCTCCCGAGGTTTTAAAAAAGCAATATAAAACACAAGAACGTGTAAAAAGATCGAACTCGTTCAACTCAGTCATAGTTAATGCAGACATAACTTCTAACAGAGGCCCATGTGTGGACATTTTCATATTCACAGAATTCTTGTTAGAAGAAACGTGCCTTCATTCTGTAGATGAATATACTTACGCTTGAAGAGGGTAAGTACCTGATCCCAAGTGACACTGCTGTTTAACAGCAGAGTAGGGTCAAGGATTCAGCCCTCAAAACCCTGGTCCAATGCTCTGCAATCCACTGCATACGCTGTTACATGTGCCTTTAAGTTTTGGAGATACGTATAACTAGCTTGGATCAGTATAAAAGATGAAAGCTTAAAACCTGTTCCCAATACGCTGTTTAGATAAGACTCCTACTAGCAGCTATGAATCATTAAACAGAGTAGCATTAATGCTCACCACACACATGAGATAAGAAGAACTTCTAGGAAGTCTTCTGTTTTAAAAGAAGGTATGATAAAGAAGGCTTGAAACCGATAGGGCTTGCTCCTCCAGGGCTTCACATTAGGGCAAGCACGCACGTTTGCCTTCCAGCTGTTCAATGCTCATCTCCCAACCCAAATCCACAAGTTCCACAAATGCTTTCGAATGCCCGTTGAAAAACAGTTCAGTCTCAGCTCACACACACGTTCTATAGAAAATTACAAGTTCCTGGGTTCTACTTGTAAAACTACTAACCAGTTCGCATTTTTAAAAATCTCCCTACGAATTTTGCTTCTTTAAAAAAAAAAACAAAAAAACAAAACAAAACAAAACAAAACCTGCTTCTTCGATTCCTAAATAAAACTTTATCGCGTCTCTCAGTTAATTCAAGAATTTTTTTTAAAAATGCCCATACTGGCAACTTCACTACTCTGCAGGATCCCAAGAGCTCTGTGTGTACCAGGTTCTAGAATTCATACACATTAACAACCTAAGATCCTTCACGTGAGGTAGCTCTTGCAGGGTAGAGCACGGATTCTCAGGGTGGTGGGGGATACCGGCTGAAGCTCCTCAGACCCCCGCCACGGGAGCTCCGTCCTCTAAGGGCCACCCCCTCCCCCTCGCCCGCGGCGCGAGACCAGGCCGCCCCGGCACCTGCGGCCCCGGCCCGCAGCGGGGACCCCAGGGAACCAGCCCCGCGCCGGGCCCCAAGGAGTCGGCGCCCACTCCCGCTCCCACTCCCACTCCCGGAGGCCGGCGACTGCAGGCCTGAGCCGCCCGCCGACCCCGGACGCGGCGTCACCTGGAGGACCACGTCGTTGGGCAGCTGCGCGGCCCGGAACAGCTCCAGCACCCGCCCGTTGACCACCACCTTCTTGGTGCTCTCAATGTCGCAGTAGGAGAAGAGATCTGAATAGTATTTCTGCTCCGCATCGCTCAGCGTTAAGCCTTCCATCTTCGCCTCCGGCTCACGGCCGCCCCGCCCCGCATGCACTACCAGGGGCCCGGCCCCCGGACGCTGGGCCGGCGGGGGCTGTGCGCGGCCCGGCCTCCTCCTCGCTTCCCGAAGCCGTCGGCCCCGGCCTCACACGCGCCAGGTGCGCCCGAGCAGCAGGGCCAAGAGGTCGCGCGGAGAGGGCCCCGCTGAGCTCCGCGCGCCGCCGCCTGCGAGGCCCGGCGCAGCCCTGGGGTCCGCGCGGAGCGCGGCTGCGGCTGCGACTCCCGCCCCGGCCCCGGCCCCGGCGGCGGCCGCGGGGAGGGTGGAGAAAGAGGCGGGGGCCGCGGAGGCGCGAGGCACTGGCGGACTCCGCCCCCGCCGCGGGTTCGAGTCTCCCCGGCTCCCCGCCGCGTCCCCCAGACTTCCCGCCTCAGCTTCCCCTTCCGTCCACGCCTCCGGAGCGGCAAGCGCTTCCCGGAAAGTTGTGGGGCTTCGAACCTAAAGTTTCGGGGGCTCTGGGCTGAGCGTGGCCGCCGCTCCGCCTCCTTCCGCCGCCATTTACAGCGCCCCGGCCCGGCCCCAACGCGCCCGCACCAACAGTGACAGCGGCGGCGGCCGCGCTCCAGACCCGGATGTGAGGCCGGGAGGAGAGAGCGCGAGAGGGAGAGAGAAACACCCACCGGGCTGGCTCGGCCGCTCCCGGGAGAGGGAGGGGGCCGCAGCGCCCCCTGGTGGCCGGCGCCCGGCGGCGGGATGACCGCGCCGCCCTCTGCGCGAGGACCTGGGCAGCAAGACCCCCGGAAAGCGGCGTGCAGCGGGTAAGGCGGGGGTAACTTAGATACACACGGGTTGCAGTGTTTATGTTTCGCAGCTTCCGGTCCTCAGCGTCTAAAATAAGTATTGGATTGGAAGGGGAGCCTCGCCGAGGTGATGACCATTCTCTCTGTCCCTTTTCGGTGTCAGGCAGGACTGAAGGTAAACGCGGTATTTCCATGCGCTCTGCAGGGCTCTGGACGTCAGTCTATCCGGGAGCGCTCCACGCGGAGACGCCAGCTTTGAGGCTTCATCTCAGTCGTGCTCCAAGCCACTGTTTACCTGAGACACAGAATTCGCTGAGTAGAGGGGAAGAGTGGCAAAGTTGTCCTCTTTGCTCGCGAGGTCATTCTGGTCACGAAACGTAACACTATACTCTTTTTTTTTTTTTTTTGGGAGACGGAGTCTCGCTCTGTCGCCAGGCTGGAGTGCAGTGGCACGACCTCAGCTCGCAGCAACCGCCGCCTCCCAGGTTCAAGCGATGCTCCTGCTCAGCCTCCCGCGTAGCTGGGACTCTCCGCGCCCGCCACCACGCCCGGCTAATTTTTTGTATTTTTAGTAAAGACGGGGTTTCACCGTGTTAGCCAGAATGGTCTCTTATCTCCTGCCTCGGTCTCCCAAAGTGCTGGGATTACAGGCGAGAGACACCGTGCCCGGGCAATACTTTAATATCATCAACTCTAACATTACATTACATTGTACTCATACCATTTACATTTATATCATCAACTCTATCAACTCATGTAGGCCCGGGCTGCCCACAGGGGCTGCCATCCCTTATTTCCTCCTTTGTGAAAATCGTGGAGTGGCGCTCTTTTAATCTACATTTGTCTCAAAGAGGGGGTTCTTAAGCTATTTCAAGTAGATTATCTTCGCCGGATGCGGTGGCTCATGCCTGTAATCCCAGCACTTTAGGAGATCGAGACCATCCCGGCTAACACGGTGAAACCCCATCTCTACTAAAAATAGGAAAAATCAGCCGGGCGTGGTAGCGCACACCTACAGACCCAGGTGCTCGGTAGGCTGAGAGAGGAGAATCGCTTGAACCCAGGAGGTGGAGGTTGCAGTGAATGGAGGAAGTGTCACTGCACACCAGCCTTGGTGACAGAGCAAGACTCCGTCTCAGAAAATAATAATTATTATATTTGTTTTTTATTTTAAGACGGGGTTTCACCATGTTGGTCAGGCTGGTCTTGAACTCCCGACCTCAGGTGATCCGCCCGCCTTGGCCTCCGAAGTGCTTGGATTACAGGCGTCAGCCACCACGCCCGGCCGAAAATGGAAGCTGGCTGCTTTGGAGATGCCGGGGATTGAACCCGGGACCTCACACATATCTTAAGAATTTACACTTAGCAAATATAAAATATTTCAAAGACAGTAGCTAAGGCAGAATCACACAGATTTTTGGTTTTTATTTTGTCTTCTACAGGTTGTTTCCCAGAGTGCGGCTCCTATAGGTGGCACATATGAGGACATTATTACAGGTAATAGCAAATTCAAAGAGCACTGAAAACCCAAAGACTTTTTTGTAACCCTTTGGAAGTAAAACCTGCCCCGCCTCATTTGGAGGCAAAATCTAAGCTAAGCTTGCATGAAGCTATTTCTAGCCTTTGTGGATGCCGCTTAGTGTCAATATTTATTCATTTCACTCCAGGCCTTCACGGAATGTTAATATGTGCACAGTCACAGGCATTGTGTTATCTATTTTTTAAAAAGATAAGAGATTGTGGACCTGTCAATATCTTCTGACCTGACTAGTAGCATGACAAAGGTAAGTATATACTATCCATTAAGCTTATTTCCCATCTCTAAGACTTTCAGTTTGCTACAGCCAGCCCCTCATATGTCCTTTTAGGGCACCCGTAGGAAGTGATCAGGGCCCCCCAGACAGCTGCCTTCCAAAGGTGTAATAAACAGGAAGAGCACAGCGAGGTAGGGACTGTCTCACAACTGTCTTTTCTCTGCCACCTTTGCTAGGCCTTGCAGCTCTTGTCTGTCCCAGGGCCTTTGCTCCTGTTATCTAAAATAGTCCTTTCACAAACCATGGCATGGTGTATTTACTCACGTGGTTTCAGGTCCCTGTTCATATGTCACCTCCTCAGAGCAGCCTTCCTGCAACAGCTCCTCTAAAACAGTCCTCTTATCTGAATTCTTTTTTTTTTTTTTCTTTTGAAACAGGGTCTCCCACTGTTACCCAGGCTGGAATGCAGTGGCATAATCTTGGCTCACTGTAGCCACAACCTCCCAGGCTCGGGTGATTCTCCCACCTCAGCCTCCCAGGTAGCTGGGCCCACAGGCCCAGGCCACCATGCCCAGCTAAATTTTGTGTGTGTGTGTTTTGTAGAGACAGAGTTTTGCCATGTTGCCCAGGCTGGTCTCAAACTCCTGGGCTCACCTGCCTCAGCCTCCTAAAGTGCTGAGATTACAGGCATAAGCCACCGCACCCAGCCTGAATTCTTTTTCTTTATAACACTTTTCACTACCTGACATTATGTTTATGTCTGTTACATTTCTAATAACTAATTATTGAATACTTACTAAGTTTCAGGCATTGTTCTAAAACTTTATACTAATTACCACATTAATCACAACCCTATTAAGTAGGTACTATTAGGGTTTTTTTTTGACAGATTAGGAAACTGAGGCAAAATGGGTTAAATATTGTGTAAGTCATGTTGCTATTAAATATCTGGATCTGGGATTCAAACTCCAGGCTGTCTCAACTCTAAAATCACTACCCTATATTGCCTTTCTTATTTCCTTATTAAGTTTGTCATTAAGAAAATATTTCTTGGCCAGGCATGGTGGCTCGTGCCTATATCCCAGTACTTTGGGAGGCCAAGGTGAGTAGATTGCTTGAGCTCAGGAGTTCGAGACCAGGCTGGGTAAAATGGTAAAACACGATCTCCACCAAAAATACAAAAATGGCCAGTCATGATGGTGTGCACCTGTAGTCCCAGCTACTCGGGATGCTGAGGTGGGAGGATCACTGAAGCCTGGGAAATAGAGGCTGCAGTGAGCAGTGATCACACCACTGCACTCCAACCTGGGTGACAGAGCAAGACTCTGTATCAAAAAAAACAAAACAACAACAACAACAACAACAAAACAAAAAGAAAAGAAAAAGGAAGGGAGGAAGGGAGGGAGGGAAGGGAAAATATTTATTCATTGCCATGCCAAAGCCCAGTATGTGACACATAATGTGTATCAACAATAATTTGTTGAATGAATGAAAGCATGAATTTCAACATTGATGTGATAAGCCATTCAGTACAGTAAGTCCTCAATTAATGTTATTGTGGATAAGTCCTTGAAAACTGATTTTAAGCAAAACGAGGTATTATAACCAAGTAGTTTAGCTTCAAAACAAAACTTTTTTCTTTTCTCCTTTCTTCCCAGCCTAAAGATGTAACTTTGAAACAAACTGTAGAAACCTTTTCTCTTTAGTCTTAAAATATAGCCTTGAAGCATACTTTGAAACTATGCTCCCTTTCATTTCCCACAGTGTACTCCCTTACCCAATACACAGTGAACTAACTATATGCTTCTTAAAAATTCCAGGGGCTAATTTAAAATGAACTAGGCACAAAGGCCCAGCTGCAGAATTGTCCCCCACTTAAAGATTGCCTCAAGGTAGTTAATCTGCAGCCTGGCCACAGGCGAGCTGACACCAGCCTGCATTTTAGGTGGACCATAACTCAAGATAGGTATTGAAGCAAGACTAACAGCCCCTGCTCCCTGCACAACTCCTGCACGTCTCCCATCTTGAGCTTCCCTTTTTTAAACCTCTGCCTTCAGCCCAGACTTTTGAAGCAGTTTCCAGAGGTATACTGGCTATTTCCCCACTGCTAGCTTTGAAAAGTAAAGTAAAATCCCAACACTTTGGGAGGCCTAGGTGGGCAGATCACCTGAGGTCAAGAGTTCAAGATCAGCCTGGCCAACATGGCTAAACCCCATCTATACTAAAAATACAAAAAATTCAGCCGGACATGGTGGCGTACACCTGTAATCCCATCTGTTCAGGAGTCTCAGGCAGGGAATTGCTTGAACCAGGGAGATGGAGGTCACAGCAAGCTGAGATGGCACCACAGCACTCCAGCCTGGGTAACAAAGTGAGACTCCATCTAAAAAAAAAATTGCTCCCTGATCTGGTTTGGCTGTGTCTTCTCCCCAATCTCATATTGAATTGTTTCCATAATTCCCAAATGTCATGGGAAGAACCCGTTGGGAAGTCAGAGAATCGTGGGGGCAGTTACCCCATGCTGTTCTTGTGTTAGTGAGTGAGTTATTGGGAGCTCTTATGGTTTTTTAAGGGGCTTTTCCCCTTTTACTCAGCACTTTTCCTTACTGCCACCATGCGAAGAAGGACATGCTTACTTCCCCTTCCACCAAGATTGTAAGTTTCCTGTGGCTTCCCCAGCCATCCTGAACTGAGTCAATTAAACCTCTTTCCTTTATAAACTACCCAGCCTTGGGTATGTCTTTATTAGCAGCCTGAGAACAGACTAACACAATAAATTGGTGCTGCAAAGAGTGGGGTGCTGTTGTAAAGATACCTGAAAGTGTGGAAGTGACTTTGGAACTGGGTAACAGGATGAGGTTGGGAAAGTTTGGAGGGTTCAGAAGAAAATAGAAAAATGTGGGAAAGTTTAGAACTTCCTAGAGATTTTTGGAGGGCTAAGCACACAGGAAGACGTGGGAAAATTTGGAACCTCCTAGAGACTTGTTGAATGGCTTTGATCAAAATGCTGACAGTAATCTGGACAATAAATTCCAGGCTGAGGTGGTCTGAGATGGAAGTGAAGAACTTTTGGGGAACTGCAGTAAAGGTAACTCTTCCTATGCAGAGAGACTTGTGGCATTTTGCTCCTGCCCTAGAGATTTGCGGAACTTTGAATGTGAGCGAGATGATTTATAAGCATCTGGCAGAAGAAATTTGTAAGTGGCAAAGTGTTCAAGAGGAAACAGAGCATAAAAGTTTGGAAAATTTGCAGCCTGATGATGCAATAGAAAAGCAAACCCCATTTCCTGGGAAGAAGTTTGCATATATAACAAGGAGCTGAATGTTAATCACCAAGACAATGGGGAACATGTCTCCAGGGCAGGAGAGAGATCTTTGCAGCAGCCCCTCTCACCACAGGCCCAGAAACCTAGGAGGAAAAAATGGTTTCATGGGCCAGGCTTCAGGCTCCCCTCCTGTGTGCAGCCTGGAGACTTGGTACATTGCATCCTAGCCACTCCAGCCATGGCTAGAGAGGCCAAGGTACAGCTCAGGCAGTGGTTTCAGAGGGTGTAAGAATGAAGCCGTGGCATCTTTCGCATGGTGTTGAGCCTGCAGGTGCACAGAAGTCAAGAATTGAGGTTTGGAAACCTCTGTCTAGATTTCAGAGGATGTATAGAAATGCCTGGATGTCCAGGCAGAACTTTGCTGCATGGGTGATGCCTTCATGGAGAACCTCTGCTAGGGCAGTGCAGAAGGGAAGCGTGGGGTGGGAGCCCCTACACAGCGACCCCACTGGGGCACTGTCTAAGGGAGCTGTGAGAAGAGGGGCACCATCCTCTAGATCCCAGCATGGTAGGTTCACTGACAGCTTGCACTATGTGCCTGGAAAAGCCACAGACACTCAATGCCGGCACATGAAAGCAGCCAGGAGCGGGGCTGGACCCTGCAAAGCCACAGGGGCAGAGCTGCCCAAGACCATGGAAACCCACCTCTTGCATCAGTGTGACCTGGATGTGAGACGTGGAGTCAAAGGAGATCATTTTGGAGCTTTAAGATTTGACTGCTCTGCTGGATTTCGGACTTGCCTGGGACCTGTAGCCCCTTTGTTTGGGCCAATTTCTCCTATTTGGAATGACTATATTTACCCAATGCCTGTACCCCCATTGTATCTAGGAAGTAACTACCTTCCTTTTGATTTTACAGGCTCATAGAAGGGACTTGTCTTGTTTCAGATGAGACTTTGGACTGTGGACTTTTGGATTAATGCTGGAATAAGTTAAGACTTTGGGAGACTGTTGGAAAGGCATGATTGGGTTTTGAAATGTGAAGACATGAGACTTGGGAGAGGCCAGTAGCAGAATGATATGGTTTGACTGTGTCCCCACCCAAATCTCATCTAGAATTATAGTTCTCATAATCCCCACATGTTGCTGGAGGGACCCTGTGGGAGGTTATTGAATCATGGTGGCAGTTACCTCCATGCTGTTCTTGTGATAGTGAGTGAGTTCTCACAAGATCTAATGATTTTATAAGGGGCTTTTCCCCTTTGGCTTGGCACTTCTTGCTGCCACCATGTAAAGAAAGACATGTTTGCTTCCCTTTTTGCCATGACTGTAAGTTTCCTGAGGTCTCCCCAGCCATGCTAAACTGTGGATAAATTAAACCTCTTTCCTTTATAAATTACCCAGTCTTGGTTATGTCTTTATTAGCAGCACGAGAATGAACTAATATGCTCCTTATAACCTTCAGGTTCTCCTCAATACCAGCACATAGTTAGTATATTCAAAAATGTACTTTGAGCATCTTGTGCCAGTGTAAAACAAGCTTCATAGTCTTGTCCTCAGGGATCATACAGTTCAGGGACCTTGTTGTCATTATGTCCAAGGTACTTTGCTAGCACCCTTGATTCCTTCATGCCCTCCTACCCCCTCCCCCAGCCAAATAACTGAATTGGCCACAACATGTGCATTATCAGATTTTGAGAGGGACTCTTCCAGTGGTTCTATTGCTCTGTGAGACTTTCCTAATGTAACAGGACATGGATTAGTTTTCTCATTGACAGCCAAGGCCAAGTTGAAGACCAAAAGTCATGAGAATCACACATTCCAAAGAAAAAAAATAAAGTCAGACCCCTTTCCTTATGGGCTTACTAAGAAGCAGCTGAATGAACCTTACTGCCAGCAACCACTGCCTCAGCCTGCAGACACACTTCCCTGGATGGAGGCAGAGTCCTAGACATCATCGATATATGAGAAGCAATGTGTCTGTGTGAGAGCCCTCCAAACAAATATATCCTCCCCCATGGAAGCAGGAGCTCAAAAAGACAAGAAGCCTGAAGAGGTAGAGGCTGCCTCCTGGATTCCCAGATGAATACTGGGTGGACTGAGTGGTAGAGGGCTTAACAGTTTCACAATGAATGAAATTTTTTTTCTATATCTGTCACTTAAATTTATATTTCCAAATATAAAGGAAAAGAAATACAATGTAACACATTGGCCCTTTGAGTTCAAGTCTAATTTCTTTCCAATACATTTTTAGTAATATCAGTTTTTCAAAATGACATAATGAGAACGCTATTTTAATACAGGTGTTCTATAGTATATAGCTGCAGATTTTTAAATGCTGGTTTTCAGGCAAAACCAACTAATTGGTTACTGTCAGCAAATGCATCAGCTGTTTAACTGAAAGTCTCTAATATAGTTTTTAAGATAAATAAATTAGATACAGTAAAATTTGACAATGCAAACAGTCATGCAGCCACCGCCAAAATCAAGATATAGAATTCCATGATCCAAAAAAAATTCCTTTGTGCTGCCCTTCTGTACTCAGCTCCGCTCTGCACCCTCAGTGCCCCGGCAACCACTGATTTGTTTTCTGTTCCTATTCTTCTGCCAAAATTGTCATATACATGGAATCATGTAGGACGTAGCCTCTTAAGTCTGGATTTTTTTTCACATAGATTAATGCATTTGAGATTCTTCCATGTTCTTACTTGTATCAGTGGTTTAAGTACCGAATAGTATTCTGTTGTATGGACGATTACAGTTTATTTATCCATTCACTAGTTAAAGGACATTGGGGTTACTTCCAATTTGGGGTGATTATTAATAAAATATGTAGGAGTAGGATTGTTTGGTAAGTGCCTAACATATGTCTATTTTAAAAATGCCATTAGTACCGTTTTGCATTTCCACCAGAAATACATCCGAATTTTAGTTTTGTTCCACAATCTCTTAAACCATTCTAATGTCATTCTAATAGGTGTGTAGTGGCATCTCACTGTAATTTAAATTTGCATTTCCCTAAGACAAATGATCACCACTTCATGTACTTACTTTCCATCTGAATATCTTCTTTGGTTAAGTGTCTATTCAAACTGTTTCCCATTTTATATTAGGGATTTGTTTTGTTTTGGTTTTGGTTGTTTGATTTAAGACAATGTTTCACTCTGTTACCCAGGCTGGAGAGCAGTGGTGCAATTTCAGCTCACTGTAACCTCCGCCTTTTGGGTTCAAGAGATTCTCTTACCTCAACCTCCCAAGTAGCTGAGATTACAGGCATGTACCACTAAGCGTGGCTAATTTTTTGTATTTTTAGTAGAGACAGATTTCACCATGTTGGCCTGGCTGGTCTTGAACTCCTGACCTCAAAGGATCCACCTGCCTTGGCCTCCCAAAGTGCTGGAATTACAGGTGTGAGCCACTGTGCCTGGCCTGTATTGAGTTCTTTGTTTTTTTATTGCTGAGTTTTGAAAATTCTTTTTTTTTTTTTTTTTTTGAGACAGAGCCTCGCTTTGCTGTGCAGACTTGCGTGTAGTGGCACAATCTCAGCTCACTGCAGCCTCTGCCTCCTGGGTTCAAGCGATTCTTCTGCCTCAGCCTCCTGAGTAGCTGGGACTACAGGTGCATGCCACTACGCCAAGCTAATTTTTTGTATTTTTCATAGAGACAGGGTTTCGCCATGGTGGCCAGGATGGTCTTGATCTGCTGACCTCTTGATCCACCTGCCTCAGCCTCCGAAAGTGCTGGGATTACAGGCGTGAGCCACCACGCCTGGCTTTGAAAATTCTTTATATATTGTTGATACAAGTATTTTTGTCAGACATGTGGTTTGCAAGTATTTTCTAGCATCTGTGGCTTGCCTTTTTATTCACTTAGAAGTGTCTTCTACAGAACAGAATAGTTAAAATTTAGGTTAGCCCAACTTGTGTTGGGGCCTAAGGAACATTAATGAGGGGAAATTTACTGGGGAGGGTTTCAGTTAAGGCACCTAGTCATTCACTTTGTGTATAAGTGGCCCAAGATAAGAAAATACATTAAACCCAGGGACAGGAACAAAGAGTTTGGCTGGTTGGTCAGGGGCTTGGAAGGAGACAGCTTGGAAGATCAGAGAAGAGGATGTCTGGGGAAAAGCATGCGGTTGAGCTATGAATGGGACTGGAGTGGGAATCTCTTTGTACTACGTGTTCACACCCAACAGAAAACATCCACTATAGAGAAGGCACAAGACAACCAAGCAGAGAAGATGACCTGGCCAGTTGCTGTCAGGCAGCCCCTGCAATCCGCCATCCCCAAGCTGGCATACTGGGTTCAGGACTGAATGGTTTCTGCAGCAGCAATGCATGAACCCCACACCATAGATTTCCACTTACCAAGACCACATGTCCAGCCTGCCAGCAATGAGACCCAAGTTCAGTTCCCGATACAGCACATTCCTCAAGGAGACCAATCGGATACTTGGTGACAAGTTGTAATCAAATATATTCTGGGCATATGTCTGCCTTTCTGCCCACCAGGCCTCGGCCGGCACCAGTATGGGAGGGTGTTTCACCAGAATGTTTATATTACCAATCTGAAATCTGTGTAATATTGCTTCAGAACAAGAGACCCCATTCACGTCAATGAGAGGTGGCCCAAGATGAGAATATACTTTAAACCCGGGGACAGTAACAAAGTTTGTGGCTGGGTAGTCAGGGGCTTAGAAGAAGACAGTTTGGAAGGTCGTGGCAAGACCACAGGTGATCCTCGGTGTCTCCTTTTTTCTTCTCATTCTAGATCCCTTTGCCCTCAGCCAACACCTCTGCTACTCAGTGGACATGTGACCACGGGACCTCTCACATACTATAGCATCCGGAAGCGGCTGACCAGAGAGAGTAACACAATGATCTTTTGAAGATGTAGCTATGTGCCAGTCTGAAGATGATACTCTGCCCAGAGAGGACCCTAAATTAATGACTGTATATGCTACGATGTCCCTGATCGGTGGGCTCTCTATGAAACAGGGAACCAACAGGTGAAAGTTAGATTGGCCCCACTTGCCTTTGTTAGGAGTGACCCACTTGGAGACCCCTTCTTGTACCCTCAGTCCTAGGCTTTGGGCCTCTAGAGGTCCTAGTTGTCAAAGAGGAGTGCTTCCACTATGAGCCTTATTATTAGTCCCATTAAACTTTCAGCTACAAATGCAGTCCAGTTACAAAGGGCTCCTTAGTAGAGAAACAAAATAATTAACACACCTGAGGGTAATTGAACTTATTCATAGGAAGGAAATACACTTATTTTATACAAATCAAGGCAGGAAAGAATAAGTTAAACACTGGAGAGATCTCTTGTGGCTATCTCTCATTACCCCTGACAAAAATTTTTGGCTTGGCCAAACTTTAGTCAGGCTCCGAAGACTTCTCCTAGGCCCATCTGTGCACTTCCTTGTAAAATCGTTTTACAAAGAACCTGCCAAGTCTGTTTAGCAAGAAGCCCCCACCCTCAATATCCGATCAACCTGGAAAATCCGACCAACGTGGAGAGCTGATCCTGATCAATCTGATCAACCTGGAAAGCTGATCCTGTTCCTCATCATCTACTTTCTCCCCAGGTGATGTCTGATCATCCTGCCTTGTCTTCAGCAAGAATCCTGTTTGGTCGGTTGAACCAGAGTTCCCCGACCCTTCATGTTTCCTCTAAGTAATTTTCCTCCACTGAGTCCCACCCTGCTCCTTGCTATAAATTCCCACTTGCCCATGCTTCATTTGGAGTTGAGCCTAATCTCTCTGCCTTAACGCAAAATCTGATTGCCGAGCTTCCTATGCCTCTCTCAATGGTCCCAAATAAAGTCTGTCTGACTGTGCTTTAACAAATGTCATTGAATAATTTTTTCTTTAACACTCCCCTGTTCAAGTGTTGATGGTAAATGGATAAGTGTAACTGCCAAAGTCTGAGAAGGGCCTGGTCACAAGGGACTCAGACCACCAGGGGGACGAGAGTCTGGGTCACCCTGCAAGGTGAGCCACCTAGAGCAGCAGAGGTGTTGGCTAAGGACAAGGGGGATCGGGAATGAGAAGTAGAAAGGAGACAATGAGGATCAGATGCGGCCTTGCCATGAGCTGCAGGGGTGGCAAATGTAGTTCATTCCACTAACCTTCCTCTTGTAAAAATTTCTGGGAAATGAGACCAATTAGAATGCTACAAGAGTTGTTCCCATATGGGGTGAATCTATAAAGCATGTGGATCTGTGTGGTGTAAGCACTGGCTGTGTTGGCTGCTGGCCGTGGCATGCAACCCACATTACCACACCTGCCAGGATGGAGCCATTCATATTTTTAGGCAAAAAGTGTTGAGATGTCAAGGACCCATAGCTGAATCCCTCTCCAGGAATTGCCCTTGGGAGAAGGAAGTTGTCTAACTCAAGTTATACCCCTGCCACAGGGCCAGTCCACACCCAATAACTAGTCAGTGGATTTAGGACCCTCAAGGTCCTTGCGTTGTTTTGGGACAACTTTGAAGAGTCATTTCAACTTCAGAGATCTTCCAGGGACTGGTGGGGGCCTCCATTGCTACCACATTAGTTTTCCCTCTGCCCAATTCTGGGCTTTCTTCACTTCCTTATGAGTGTTGTTCCTGACAATTATCAGTGAACCTCCTATCTCCAAATCTCCATCAGATTTCCTGGGAAACCCCATCTAAGCCACCTACACACTTCTGCTCCCATTAGTTGAGTTAGCTGGTGCTTACCAGCCTCTTATACTTATTATTGTAATTATTATAATTGTATTACATATTACATAAACAAATTAAGTATGCAAACAGAAAGATGAGTTTTGTTTCTACACAAATCAAGAATGATGCTTTGGGAAGACACCACAATGGTAAATTGCTAAGAATAGTTTCTGTTTAATTGTCTGTGGCATTTTCTCATAAAGAAAGACTTGGAGTTGGGGCCAGGCACAGTGGCTCATGCCTGTAATCCCAGCACTTTGGGAGACTGAGGCAGGTGGATCCCTTGAGGTCAGGGGTTCAAGACCAGCCTGGCCAACACGGTGAGACTCAGTCTCTACCAAAAATATAAAAATTAGCCAGGTGTGGTGGTGGCAGGCACCTGTAATCCCAGCTACTTGGGAGACTGAGGCAGAAAATTGCTTGAACCTGGGAGGTGGAGGTTACAGTGAGCCAAGATCGCACCACTGCACTCCAGCCTGGGCAACAAAGTGAGACTCCATCTCAAAAAAAAAAAAGACTTGAAATTGGGAAGAACAATATGGTGTCTAGGTGTTTAATGTATGCTTCCTGTTTGATGTAGAATTTAGGATGGAATGTAATTTCTTACCAGTAATTATAATTTCTGTTTTTTATTTTTGAGAAATCTATTACTTTTGTAAAAATAAACATGTTTATTGTAAAAACTCAAATAAAAAATAAAAATTACCTGTAATCCCATAATCCACAGACAACCTCTATTAACATTTCAATGAATATCCTTCTTAACATCATTTGTTTAAGAAAAAAGATATACACATACAATGTCAAATAAATGGATGTGTTATACATATAAATAGATACACATTACATCCCATATACATGTATGTATTGCTATATATCATATAATCAAATATATCAAATAAATGCATTGTATGTATTACAATACATAGGTATTACATGTTAGATACATATATTTGTATATAAAATGTATCCATTTATTTGACATTAGATGCTTGTTGCTTTGTTATATCTTTTGTAGTAGATCTTGTGTTCTCAACTATGAATCTTACTTATTTTCCTCTTCTGAGGTCATGAATATAAATGAGACAATACGATTAACTTAAGAAAAACCATTGTATTCTCTAGAAACCACATGAGGCAAATTATATTATATTACTAATGGGATATATTTTTATTACCTAACTAAAAGAGAATCATAAAATTATTATTTTTTGGATGTTGCAGTTGTAAATCAGTTTAATCATGAAACAGAAAATGCCAGATAAAGTAAAGATCTCATATTAGCATTAGGTTCATCAGGAGCAAAGGCCTTTATGAAACTGTTGGTTAAACCAAAATAAATCAACTTTTTGTATAAAAAAAATTATCAGTAGAGATTAACCAAAAATTAAAAAAATAATTTTCCTTCCAATAAAAATCAAACCAACCAATGTTTATGACTGATCTACTCTACGCAAGGCAGTTTTCCTCTAAGTTTCCTTTGTAAATATTCTCAATTCAGTGTGCTTTCAGGACTTTGAATATTTATTCATTTATTTATTTAGAGACAGAGTTTTGCTCTTGTTGCCCTGGGGAGTGCAATGGCATGATCTCGGCTCATCACAACCTTCACTTCCCAGGTTCAAGCAATTTTTGTGCCTCAGCCTCCTGAGTAGCTGGGATTACAGGCATGCGCCAGCACACTCGGCTAATTTTTTGTGTTTTTAGTACAGACAGGGTTTCTCTACGTTGGTCAGGCTAGTCTTGAACACCCAACCTCAGGTAATCAGCCCACCTTGGCCACCCAAGGTGCTGGGATTACAGCCTGAGCCACCACTCCTGGCCAGGACTTCAAAGTTTTAACCTGAAAAAAGTCAAGGTGGTTTTTCTTAGCCTTTATAATATGGGGACTGAAACATGCAGAAGTAGTAGTAGAAAAGCTAAATGCATGTTGCTCACCATTAGTCGTGTCTTCGAAAGCAAAAACTTTGCACTTGGATAGGATCATCTCCAAACACCGAAACTTATCAAACTATTAACAACAAAAAGTAACCTGACCTTTGTGCCACGTCTATAACCTTCACTATTTTCTTTAACTCCCCATGGTCCCACCATGAAAATACTTACACTGTTACGTGTTTCGTAACCCTTTGTGGTGCTTAGAGCTATAGTTTATTTGCTTTATAAAATCTATTTCCATTTTAATCTATGGCATGCTTTGCTATTGTCCACATTTCAATTTCCAAGGACTCTTGGTAGTGTCTCTGTGCCATCTTAAAAACTAAAACTGTGGAAAGTAAAAACGAATATTAATCTTGGTTGACTGTAACAATAAAAAGGCAACAAGTTGGAAGAGAAACAGAATGGTCTTAGTCTGAGGTAAAATGCACCTAGTTTGAAGCCTAATTCTGGACATTATTAGCTGAGTAATTAGGGCAAGTTTAATCTCTCTTAGCCTCAGTTTCTTCTTCTGTAAAAAAGGATGCCTTATTTGGTCAGAGTAAGCATAAGAGATAATGTGTATCAAAATTGTTATCTAACTGGTGTTTAACAACTGGCAGCTATTATCAAAGACAAACATAATCAATGAATATCTGGATTCTTTATATTTGTTCTTGCTTATTGTTCAAATAATTTAAACAACTAAGAGGAGATCCTCTACTAAGACACAAATAATTATTTACAACATGTCATCATCATCTATAATATCTATTTCTTCCTACTCTTTAAGTTGTTACTGTTCTGTAAATCCACCGCACGAAGAAAGCCTGATGTCATCTAGTAATTTGGGTACTATCAACAAGTGCAACAGCCTGTAAGCATTTAGTACTTAAAATCTACTTGTGTTTTTTTAACAATTATTTTGATGCAGGTACATAAATGTGATGGGGCCAAACATTTTAAACACTATGTAGCTTTAAAAATCTTCTCTAGGAAATATAATCTTCCTCAGTAGCAGCAACCCGCTAGAACTTAATTTTGTCACTAATCCTATCTCAGGATCTTTCTGTTAACTTGTAATCATTTAACTAACACACTATCTTTCACTTATAGCTCAGCCTCCAGCACTTCCTCTTTTCCTTGCTCTTCTCCCAGATGTCATGGTGGTCAGTGGAGGTTAGGGGTTGAGATCAGCTTACATGATTTCTTGTCTGGGAGGGAGAAGGGGACATACAGCAAAGACACTCAAGGTCCAATAAGAAGCCAGTAAGCATCCTTAGTCTCCGTGGCCCCAGGATTCACAATACCCATGTTTCCTGGAACAATACTTTGATTTATAGACAGAAAGTTTTTTATTTTACCAAAGTATTTTTGGGGTGGGGAGGGGGGAGGGTGGAAATCTCTTCTAATTCAATAAACCAGTTTACTCATTTTCTTTTTTTGTCCATGAGGCATTTTGTTTGTAAATATATATATATTACATCCCTAGAAAAAGAATCCCAGGATTTTCCCTCTTGTGTGTTTTTGTCTTGCTTCTTCACGGTCCATGATGCCAGCTGAGGTTGTCAGTGCAACGAAACCAAACTGGCAGGATGGAAGCAGATTATTCTGCCATTTTTCTAGAGCTTTGAGTTGCACATCAAAGCTGGGGCTGATCACGCCACACTTGTTTAGCCTGCCTGTGAGGTTCACAACAATTTTCCCAGCTCTGTGATCATCAATGATTTCAAATTCAGCAATGTAACCATGCTTCATCATCACAGCAAGAAACCGGAAGATGACTTTGGAGCACAGCCTAATCACCTGGCGTTTGCCTCTTTTTTCGGCATTGTTGATGTTCTTGAGAGCATCAGCCAGGACATTCATGTGCACTACTGTGGCGGCGCTGAAAGATGGCGGAAAGAGAAAGTGAATCATTTTCTTTTTCTTTTTTTTTTTCTTTTTTCTTTTTTGAGACTGAGTCGCCCAGGCTGGGGTACAGTGGCGCAATCTCCGCTCACCGCAACATCCACCTCCCAGGTTCAAGCGATTCTTCTGCCTCAGCCCCAAATAGCTGGAACTGCAGGTGCACACCACCAGACCCGGCTTATTTTTGTATTTTTAGTAGGGCCGGGGTTTTGCCATGTTGGCCAGGCTGGTCTCGAACTGCTGACCTCAGATGATCCACCTGCTTCGGCCTCCCAAAGTGCTGGGATTACAGGTGTGAGCCACTATGCTTGCCCTAAAGTGCATCATTTTCAAAGGATTAGTTGTGAGGAAAACAGTCATTAAGATAACCATTATTATGTGCGGAGAGAAAATGAAATAGAGAAATGCAGCTACAAAGTCAAAAATAAAATTTCCCTTAAGTTGCTTGAAAACCAAAATGACGTTTGTTATTCGGTTAGCTCAGCTCAGTGTTTGTTGTTGATGATTGTATTTGTAGAATTGGGGAACCTTCAAAAACAAAAATAAATAATTGCTTAAATTTCCTACCTTACTCTGCAGGCTGCAACATATCGTGATCTTATGACGTTGGTCTCTCCCACCTAAATTCAAGACATGCTTCCTAATTAGGTCACTTCCAGTGACCAGACGGAGGGGCAGTTACTGTGATTTCGTTGTGAGAGTGCCCATCAGTAATTGCTTTCCACAAATCTAGTATCAGATTTTACTCTCTTTTTTGAATAGAATTTCCCAACTACTTTCCTCCTCCTTTGTCCCTTCCTCTTTTCTTTGCTTCCTCCTTCTCTCTTCCCCCATCCCTTTTACTCATCATTTATTAAATACTTACTGTATGTTAGACACTGCTAAATTTGAAGATTAAAAAAAAAATTTCTTGCCTTTAAATAACAGAAAAGCGAATGATGGTGACATTCACTATGAGTAAACAAGTAATTACAATATGGCATGATGCATGATCTAATAGACAGAAACAGAGTACTCTTAGAATATACAGAAAAGTTGTCCTGCGCAGACCTGGAATGGTGAGAAGTAGGTCAGTTTCATCTTCTGACTCCTCCTTCCGGAAGGAACTGCAGGATGACTATCTATATATACTCTGACAGATTAAAGAGGACATGTGAGAATTAACAAGATTAAAGTGATAACATTTTATATTGGGTCACTGAAGATGGGGAAGTAGAGAATAGAACTAGAGGTGACCTTGGAAGCAAAGAGAAATGGAAGAGAGTGAGAAAAATGGACAGAAGGATGAAAGGAAGAGAAAAGCAAAACAATACTCCCACAACACAAGTCCTTACGCTGACCAGACTGAGCCTTAACAAAGTGATTGATTCTCCACACCAGTCAGACCCCAGAACCTATGTGACAGTTTCTTTTTTGTAGTTTCTGCCCCATTGCCGTCATCATTTCGATAAAAAATGCTTTTGGGAAATAAGCATTATTTATTCCATACTTCTAGCTCTGCTCTAGTTAGCTCAAGTAGAGTTGAATTAAAAGGCAAATGCCCGGCACCTATAATCCTAGCTACTCGGTAGGCTGAAGCTCAAGAATCACTTGAACCTGGCAGGCGGAGATCCCAGTGAACCGAGATAGTGCCACCGCACTCCAGCCTGGGCAACAGAGTCAGACTTTGTCTCAAAAAAAGAAAAAAAAAAAAAAAGGCAACTGACTTTGGAATAAAATAGTCGTCACTTCATTTTTCTACACCAAGGTAATTTTCTGCCTGTTTCCTTTTGTTTGTCTCATAGCTCGCAGGATCTTCATTGATATACCTTCATTTAAGGTTTCAATACATTTTTGAATTCCCAAAAAGTTAGGGAATCCCAAGTAATGTTTCAAAATGTACTGAAACAGTAAATGAATGTTTATTAGGTGACTCACACCTGTAATCTCAGCACTTTGGAAGGCTGAGGCAGGTGGGTCACTTGAGGTCAGGAGTTCGAGACCAGACTGGCTAACATCGTGAAACCTTGTCTTTACTGAAAATACAAAAATTAGCCAGGCATGGTGGGGCGCACCTGTAATCCCAGCTACTCGGGAGGCTGAGGCACAATAATTGCTTTGGCCTGGGAGGTGGAGGTTGCGGTGAGTTGAGATTGCACCACTGCACTCTAGCCTGAGCAGCAGGGTGTGACTCTGTCTCAATAATAATAATAATAAATAAAACGTGTATCAATAAACTCTTCAATCCCCAAAAGTTATCTGAGATGCTAGAAATTTTAAGGCAGCCTGGGGCTTTGAACATATGTATACATTCCTACCATGAAAACAGTTTGGTCAATTTAATTCACTTCACAAATATTTATTGAGCATTTATTATGTGTTTTGTTTGTTTGTCTGATTGTTTTTGCCTAATACCAATGCTCATAATACTATGTGTTAATAACTACTAGATGCTGAGAACAGAAGGCTGAATAACATGATCCCTGCCATTGAGGAACTTATAATACAGTGGAGAAGACAAATACATGCTATTGAACTTTTCTCTGTGTTGCACTTCCTATCTATGCAGCTCCCCACCCCTGCTTCCAGCTCTGAGTCCTAACTTGGTTTGTTCCTGGTTTGAGCATGTCTGGTTCTCCTCTAAAGGCCTTAGATCCCATTTCATGTGAACATTTTACAGTAGCTTATGAACTTTCAGACTGCTTCCTATAGAAACCTATCTTCCCTTGCTTGTCTGCAGTAGAAAGATGGAATGCCAATGTTTCACCTCACTGCCAGGGTGGATGTGGAGTTAAGCTCTCCCTTCCCTCAAGGAAAGTGAAGTTTTCAGTTTTTAATTAGTAAACTGATTTCTAAATTATCAAGATCTATTGTGAAAGTGTCACAGGCATAAAAGGCAACATGAAGGAAGATAAGCAATGCCTTGGAGAGAAAAAAGAAATAGGGAGGAGGGATTTTCCCATGAGAGGGGCATTCCCATGGGAGGGGCTTACCAGAGGATCCTTTGGGAGTCTGGAGCTGATCCTGGAGGCCTAAGAAGGCTTTCCATCATCGCTCAGGAGAAGCAGGGTAAGCAGATCTCAGAAAGGACCACCAAGGAGGGCACGGTCGCTTACTCTTGTAATACCAGTACTTTGGCAGGCCAAAGTGGGCAATTGCTTGAGCCCAGGAGATGGAGACCAGCCTGGGCAATATAGTGAGACCTCATCTCTACAAAAATAAACAAAATTTGCCGAGTGTGGTGGTGCACACCTGTAGTTCCACCTACTTGGGAGGCTGAAGTGGGAGGATTACTTGAGCCCAGGGGAGGTCGAGGCTGCAGTGCGCTGAGATTGCACCACTACCCTGTCTTAAAAGAAAAAAAAAAAAAGAAAGAAAGAAAGAAAAAAAGACAAGAAAGAAAACAAACAAAAAACATTAAAATAGTGGCCCTGTTTAAGGGTCCATGAATAAGAGACTAAATCTCAGAGCCTCAGACTTCCTAGAGAACCCCTTTGTCTACACACAGGGACCAAGCCAGTCATCCTTCTCGTCCACACCAGTGCAGACTTGACCTCACCCATGGACTGCTCAGCAGAGTGACGTTTCTTCAGGCTTACTCCCCATATGATTACCATGGTGGACCCCTCACCAAAATTGCCATGACCGGAATATTCACACAAGGCCTCTGCTTTCATTGGGGGAAGGGGAAGAGGTGGGACGTTCCCCATACTAGATTAAGAGCTGAACTACAGAAGTCTAAAACCAGCCTCAGCTTAGATAGTAACTGACCTTCCTCTTACTTACCTGCTTTATCCCAGACCCTTTCTTTTGTGCTCATCCACACAGCATTTGCCACCAACACCTCTTCAGTCCCTGTAACAAGTCATTAAATGACGATCTAGAAAATATTTCAGATGCTCCATTCCTTTCTCTCCTTTCTGCACCCCTCTACCACATTTCATTCTGCCTTGCTTATATTCTGCCATTTCTTATATTGGCTGCCTTTTTTCTGAACTTGACCTTGACACTAAACCCCTCGATTTGTTGCTCTTTACACTTCTGGCCCTTCGAATCTCAGCCATTGTATTAGTTTGCTTTCATGCTGCTGATAAAGACATAGAGAAACTGGGAACAAGAAGAGGTTTAATTGAACTTACAGTTCCACATGGCTGGGCAGGCCTCAGAATCATGGCAGGAGGTGAAAGGCACTTCTTACACGGCAGCAGCAAGAGAAAAATGAGGAATGAGCAAAAGCAGAAACCCCTGATAAACCCATCAGATCTCATGAGACTTATTCACTATCATGAGAACAGCACAGGAAACACTGGCCCCCAGGATTCAGTTACTTCCCACTGCGTCCCTCCCACAACATGACGGAATTCTGGGAGATACAACTCCAGTTGAGATTCGGGTGGGGACACACCCATACCATATCAGCCATCCTGTGTAATTTTGACTTTTTCTGCTCCTATAGCCTCTGTGTTTCCTGCCCAATGAAGCCCCAGCTTACCTTGTCCTCCTTGGTCAGCGTCCTAATCAGGCTAAGTTCTCCCTCCATTTCCCCAAAGCGAAGGGAGACATTCATGCTGTATCCCTGAGCTTTAGGACAAAGTCAAGGTTATCTGTACCACTACCCTGTTTCCAGTTAAGCCTACCTGTAGGGTCCCCCTGTCAAGTTCCTTTGAGTTACTATGCTCATTAGTTTCCTGATCCGTACTTGCTTTCTAGCAATTTCTGAGGAAGAGCTTCATGCATTCTGCTGTACAGGTAGAAAACCAGGCTATGAGTAAGCTGCTCTGGCACACAAGAATGAGAGCTCAAACTTGTGGGCTTAAGACACACTCTTACTTATCCCCTAGAGCACCTGATATTATTTGAAAGGGCCTCTTTGCAAGTCTTGGAATGTCTCGTCCAGTTGAAGAGGCGGCCGAGGGGGTTCCTATATACACCATATTAGCTAAATAGAAAATTGGGTTACCATGTCTGTGTAAGATCAGAAGTTCCTGCTGTGACAGCATGGCAATTTTCTTCAGCTTCCTAGATCCCTAAAACATGCAAGTCAGTACAAGGAGCATGGCACCAACTTTCCTGTGTTGGACCTAGGCTGTAACAAACAATCCCACTCACCAATCCCATAACAGTCTGCCTGGCCTCACCCTAGACCAGGTGTCTCCCAAGGCCTGGGCAGGAAAAGTTTATCTTTTTTAATTTTATTTTTGAGACAGAGTATTGCTCTCTCACGTAGGCTGGAATATAGCAGTGTGATCACGACTCACTGCAGCCTCAACCTCCCAGTCTCAAGCAATCCTCCTATCTCAGCCTTCCAAGTCGATGAGACTACAGTCACATACTGCTAAACCTGGCTAATTTTAAATTTTTTGTAGGGACAGGGGTCTCATTCACTATGTTGCCCAGGTTGATTTCAAACTCTTGATCTCAAGCAGGACACCCACCTTGGCCTCCCTAAGTGCTGGGATTACAGGTGTGAGGTTAGGCTCATCATTTAATCACAAAGTACACAATAATAATGGCTACCATTTATTGAATAATTGCTTTGAAGGTCAAGGTACACTTAAGCCTTACGAGTACTATATACAGAAGATGTTATTATTCCCATTTTATAAATGAGGGATATGGGAAATTGAGCCCAAGGACACACATTAAGTGGCAGAGCTGGAATTTTATTAATGGCCTGTTGGGCCAGAGTGTGTGCTTTAATGTTTCACAAGTGTTGAATGAAGGCATCAGCTTCTCTGGACCTACTTTTTCTTGTTGGGAAAGAAACCAAAAAACTTTTTGATAATAAAAACTTGAAGAGAATTTAAAAAGCTACAGTAAACTTTTAGCTTGAAACATTTAGCTTACTGTAGAGCAGGAATAAGGACATCTACACATTTTGTATGTCTTAAAACAATATCTATAAATGGCAAAATAGCACAGTAAGTTATTGTATTTCATTTAAGAATGTTAAGTAAGTATGCAAGTATAATGAAAGTTAATTCAATAGTATAGATCCATTGGGAGGGAGCATATGATGAATTAAATGTTACCATACAGCAAATTTGAGATGTTTTTTCAATATATGTCATTTGGCAATGGCTTACTGGAAAATTATGGGCCACAAATAAAACTGATGCAAATATACAATGATTTACAATCAATAATGATGTACTTAAAGTCATTTATAATTCATTATAAACATAGTTAAATAGGCATTTTGATCATTAAAAAGTATTATAAGAGTAACTGAAAACAATAATTATCACAGGATAATACTGATACCTCACTGATAACAAAATGACCTCTTTGGAATGGTCAGAGTTCCAACTCTATGCCTGTGGAAATGCAAATAGGTGTGTGGCAGCCAGTATTCTTTTTTATTTTTGAGATGAAGTCTTGCTCTGTTTCCCATGCTAACGTGCGGTAGTACAATCCAGGCTCACTGAGACTTTGATCTCCTGGGCTCAAGGGCTCTTCCAAACCTCAGCCTCTCAAGTAGCTAGGAATTCAGGTGCACTCCAACAATCCAGGTTAATTTTTTTCTTAATTTTTTGGAGAGAGAGAATCGCATTATGATGTCCAGGCTGGTCTCAAACTCCTGGGCTCAAGCAATTCTCCTGCCTTGGCCTCCCAGAGGGCTGGGATTGTAGGCATAAACCACTGCACTCAGCCAGCAACTGGTATTCTTAGTAGAAGATCTTTCACAAGAAAGATTTATCAGATCTATGCACACGAATGGCTGCCTCACCCCATATATATTCAAGGCATCTCTAGCCTTAATTGGTTTGCAAATTAGCTTGGATTTAGCTAGCTATCAGAGGTTCTCTACTCTTAAGAGGGACAAAACAATAGTTTAACAGCCTGACATAACCTTCTGAAGATCACTGTAAAGTACTGAGAAGAGAGAATTTAATAAGGGACTTAGACAATTTTAGCTCAAGCATTACCTAGTAGATACCAGAGACTGAATGGTCCTAGATATCAGACTAAAAACCCCTTACTAGGGAGAAAAAGTGACTTATTAAGTTTACAGCTGGTACTCAATAAATATTTATTTAATAAATGGTTGTTTGATGGTTATAATTATCCCTAACAAATATAACTGAACTGCCAAAATACTAGTATTAAATTTTTGCATTGCTGTGACATACCTACTCATCTTCCTTCTTTTCGCTCATAAGCTTTAAATCTTATTAATGTGCTAGGAATTAGATTAACCACTAGGAAATCCAAGTTATTCTGTTTTTAATTCTATGATTATTAAAACCACTTTGGTGAAAACAGTCTGATTTTGCATGTACGACAACGCTGTTTATAGATCGTAGATGACCGTAGGTGGATAACGTGTAATTTTTCATACAGTTGAAGTTTTTACTGTATAGTAATATTGATGTTTCAAAGGCAATCTTCTGGCTGTGTGCAGTGGCTCACAACTGTAGTCCCAGTACTTCGGGAGGCCAAGGTGAGTGAATCACTTCAGCCCAGGAGTTTGAAACCAGCCTGGCCAACATAGCAGAAACCCTGCCTCTACCCAAAAAAAAAAAAAAATTAGCTGGGTGTGGTGGAATGCACCTGTAGTCCCAGCTACTCAGGAGGCTGAGGTGGGAGAATCACTTAAGCCTGAGGATCACTTAAGCCCAGGAAGCAAAGGTTGCAGTGAGCTGAAATCCCACCACTGCATTCCAGCTTGGGCAACAAAGTGAGACCTTGTCTCAATAAATAGATAAATAAATAAAGACAGTGTTCTATACACTTGGTTAACATTAATCAGTCTTCTTGATATGTGTCATATGTGAAGGAGCACCCCAAAAGCACCTAAATACTTAGAAGAGAAAGCCATCTAGAAACATCTAGATGTTTGAATTTTTAAATTGAAATCTAAATGTTTGAGTGATAACCTGTCAAACCCAATTGAACTTCATAAGCCCAAGGAAGGTAATCAGCAATTTTAAGGAAGTTTGTGGCAATGAAAACCATGTTGTGTTTAAGAAATCAGTGAAGAAATTGGAATTAGTTCTAGAAAAAAAAATCTCTGTCAAAGAATTCCAGGGGCTTATTTAGAACACTCTAAACAGCTTTAATCAACATCGCTAAGACCAAGAAGAAAAGAATGTGGTCTATGTTCCTCCCACACGTTTTTGCTGTTTTATCCCTTAATTAAATATATAGAAAAGACTGCCAAAAGACCTAAGAAATTTGCTCTTGTAGATACTTTAAATTTATGTTCACAAAATACCAACCCATAATTCTGTTGTCTCTGTAATTTCTCTCAGAAAGAGTTAATAAATGTGTATTATGACCCACTTACTAATAACTGATAGCTAAAAGGCAGCTGTTATGAAGGATTTTACATGCAATTAATGATATTCAAAATTCACAGCATATTGGAAATTAGGATATCAACAAAACTTGTAATGATTGCTTGCCACTTTAGCCCATTAAAAATGTATACAACTACTTTCTACAAATTTTAGTGGCTTTTTCAATTGAGTATGATTCAGAGACAGCATGGGCAGAGATATTAGACACTGATCTCACAAAAAAGACAATGAAAACGGAATATAAATGCATTTTGTGTTTCAATACATACTAAATTTAAAACATTACCTCTTCTCTAGAAATTTGTCTAAATTTTGGTGAAAATTTAAAAATATATTTGGTCTATAATGGCTTAGATAATTGATTCATACTTTTTTTTTTTTTTTTTTTTTTTTGAGATGGAGTCTCACCCTGTTGCCCAGGCTGGAGGGCAGTGGTGCAATATCGGATCACTGCAACCTCCACCTCCCGGGTTCAATCGATTCTCCTGCCTCAGCCTCCGGAGTAGCTGGAACTACAGGGGCATGCCAACATGCCCGGCTAATTTTTGTATTTTTAGTAGAGATGGGGTTGCACTATGTTGGCTAGCCTGGTCTTGAACTCCTGACCTCATGATCTGCCTGCCTCGGCCTTTCAAAGTGCTGAGATTGCAGGCGTGAGCTATGGCACCCGGCCTGATAATTGATTTATACATCTAATCTTTCATTTCAAATAGCTCTGAGAAGGGTCAAGAGGTTAGACAATCAACCCTCAAGTCTATTCAACTAGTTATTGAGCACCACTCCGTGCCAGGCATGGGGCCAAGCACTGCAAAGGCACAAAATGAATAAGACACCGTCCACCCTCAGAACATTAATCTGCTAAGGGGAAATGACTATGATACAAGTTCCAATAGAAGCCTGAATAAATGTTATTTAAGACAACACATTTAGCACCTTTGTCTTCTAAGAAGGTTGTCATAATTCACGTCACTGAGAAAATAAGTTGCTATAAAGCTTACTTTCACTGACAGAGATTTAGTGCTGAAGACAGGCAAGAAAAAAGAAAGAAAAATGAAATAAAGAGAAAAAAGACAAATTATAAAGCCTCTTCTAGGTCTTCCAAGTTGCCCAAGGGCCAGAGGCAAAAGTGTTTTGTTTTTGTTTTTGTTTTTGTTTTCCCAGCAGAGCACATTAATGAGGCTTTGGATTTTGGACTAGAAAACTAAACTGCTCTGCCTAACCAAGGAGAGAACTGGAGGTTCTGGTGCCTGAGGAGTAGGGACTTGGAAACAGACAGGGAGAGGTGAGGACAGGGCTTGGCAGCAGGTAGGATGCTGGAGCTGGGAGGAGAGGGGCCTGAGCAAGTCCACAGGTGGCGCAGCCGAAGGGACTTGAAATAGGACAGCTCTCTTTCTCTTTCTTTCTCTTTCCTTCTTTCCCTCTTTCCCTCCTTCCTTCCTTCCTTTTTCTTTCTTTCTTTTTTTCTTTCTCTTTCTCTTTCTTTTTTTCTTTCTCTCTTTCTCCCTCCCTTCCCTCCCTTCTCCCTCCCTTCCTTCCTTGCTTCTTTTTTTTTGAGACAAGGTCTCACTCTGTGGCCCAGGCTGGAGTGCAGTGGTGCAATCACAGCTCACTGCAACCTCAACCGCCTGGGTTTAAGAGACCCACTCACCTCAGCCTCCCAAAGTGCTGGGATTACAGGTGTGAGCCACTGTGCCTGGCTGAAACAGGACATCTCATATTCCATTATGAGTTATTTGTTTTGCTCTAATGTAAATTGCCTTCATCCTTAAAGTCTGACATTCACTACACACGGCCAAATGCTAGTTTTTGTTTGTTTTATTTTGTTTTGTTTGAGATGGAGTCTCACTCTATTGCCCAGGCTGGAGTGCAGAGGCGTGATCTCAGCTCATTGTAAGCTCTGCCTCTCGGGTGCAAATGATTCTCCTGCTTCAGCCCACTGAGTAGCCCGGATTACAGGGGCCTGTCACCACACTCAGCTAATTTTTGTATTTTTTGGTAGAGATGGGTTTTCGCCATGTTGGCCAGGCTGGTCTTGAACTCCTGACCTCAGGTGATCCGTCCACTTCGACCTCCCAAAGTGCTGGAATTATAGGCTTGAGCCACTGAGCTCAGCCCCAAATGCTAGTTGTTTTATTGGGTGGGCGGGGGGAGGCTGATATGGGGAATAAATTAAGAAATGGAGCTCTTCCATGCTGATTTTCTTGGGGAAATTGTTGAACATCGTGAAATGTGAGATGTACCTGGAATTAGAGAACTCAGAACCAGCAGAAAGCATGAGAACATGCATCCCAAGAATTTCCAAAAATGTAAGGAAGAGCATTGAACTTCCTAGAGGATATAGAACCACGAACTTGAGTACAGTCAAGGTGAGGGTGACATTTGCATTATATAAAGTGGTATGAGATGGGAGGCTAAGGCAGGAGAATCACTTGAACCCAGGAGGCAGAGGTTGCAATGATCCAAGACTATGCGACTGCACTCCAGCTTGGATGACAGAGGGAGACTCCATCTCAAAAAAAAAAAAAAAAAAAGGGGGACATGAGATGCCTGTTCCAAAAGAAGTTGAGAGTGCTGTAAAATTCCCAGGAGGGGCATTTCACACCAAGGGGGATGGCAGAAGGAAGAGGAGCAGGGCTGGGTATGCTTTGTATATTAATTTGTTTCTCTTCAAACCCTTTTGCAATAAGGAAGGACGCTTTAAATAAGAAACACAATTTTGGTCGGTCCCGGTGGCCCACGACTGTAATCCCAGCATTTTGGATTTGGTGGATCATGAGGTCAGGAATTCAAGACTAGCCTGGCCGACATAATGAAACCCTGTCTCTACTAAAAATACAAAAATTAGCTGAGAATGGTGGCACATGCCTGTAGTTCCAGCTACTTGGGAGGCTGAGGCAGGAGAATTGCTTGAACCTGGGAGGTGGAGATTGCAGTGAGCTGAGATCATGCAACTGTACGCCAGCTTGGGCAACAGAGTAAAACTTCATCTCCAAGAAAAAGAAACACAATTTTGTTTCTCCATTACAACAACTCTGCAAGCAAATTTCATTATCTCTAATTTTTAGAATAGAAAACTGAGGCCCATAGAGGTTTGTAATTTTTCCAAGAACACAAACAGAACTACATCCAGCCTGAGTGACTAGGTTGCTTCTGCTTTGTACATACACATGGAGCTTTATGCCAGAGCTGGCATTGAAGTTTGGTCTTGGATTTCAGTAGGCGAAGGTAGGGTGGGAGGGGAGGACTCAGCAGGCAGAGAGAACAATCAGAGCAAAGGCAGGAAGGCAAGAAGGGATGAAATAAACATTTACAGAACAAAGCTGATCTCCATCCCATGCCCTCACTACACTCTGGACCAGATGCAGGAATAGGATGTATGGCAGTTTGATAGATCCTCAGTTTATCACAGATGGCACTGGAGGGTCAGGACTCTGGAAGGTAATAGTAGTCAAGTTGCAGAAGGTTTTAAAAGACAATGAAAAGCTTATATTTGATTTAATAGACCATATGGATACTTTGAAGGTTTGGAAGCTGTACTTTCAGAAAATTAACCCGGCATTAGACTGAAGGGTGCCCCAGAACAGAGCATCTTACACTTCATATAATGTGGACTTTCGTATTTCTAAGTCTAACATTTTGTATTTTTGTCTTTTTTTTTTTTTTTTGAGATGGATTCACTTTGTCTCCCAGGCTGGCGTGCAGTGGCGCCATCTTGGCTTACTGCAAGCTCCCCCTCCTGGGTTCAAGTGATTCTCCTGCCGCAGCCTCCTGAGTAGCTGGGATTACAGGCGCATGCCACCACACCAAGCTAATTCTTGTATTTTTAGTAGAGACGGGGTTTCACCATTTTGGTCAGGCTGGTGTCGAACTCCTGACCTGGTCATCCGCAGGCCTCGACCTCCCAAAGTGCTGGGATTACAGCCATGAGCCACCACGCCCAGCCTAACTTTCTGCATTTCTAAGAAGCTCTCTAGCGATTCCTAGGCAAGGAAGCTGGAATGGGCTCAGGAGACGTAAATTTAGAGCTGCAAAGACTTTGTTTAAGGCCTCAGGGCAGGAAAGGAACTAGTGAAGGAGTGAGGGAAGAAACAGCTCACTGCAACCTCCACCTCCTAGGTTCAAGTGATTCTCCTGCTTCAGCCTCCCTAGTATCTGGAACTACAGATGTGCACCACAAAGCCAGCTAAATTTTGTATTTTTAGTAGAGACAGGGTTTCACCATGTTGGCCAGGCTGGTCTCAAACTCCTGAACTCAAGCGATCCACCAGCCTCGGCCTCCCAAAGTGCTGGGATTACAGGAGTGAGCCACTCTGCCGGGCCCTCAGTACTTCTTTTTAAGCTTGGCAGGTGATCCTAATGGGTAGTCAGATTAACTGCCACTGCAATGCTTTGTGACATTAACCCCTTTCACTCCAGGCTTTGTAGACTCCCTAGTCAGCACCTTGGATATTTGGTTAGAAATTGTGTTTCTTGGTGCCCTCCTTGACCCCTGACTCCGCTGTGATCACCACAGCTGCCTGTCTGGCTGCTCTTTGCACCTAGCACTTAAGCCCTCATGACTGAATTTAATGATCTGGAAATTTTATTCTCAGTTGGCAGCACTGACCATTTGGCCGAAGCTCAGTAAAGGATAATGTAGCCTCTCTAACTGGAGCTACAACAAAGACTCAGAAAAAAGAAAGTGGAAGGACTGTATACTGAATAAAAGACATTTACTAAAAAGAAGGGTGAACCACGGGTGGGGTGACTAGGTGTTCCAAACTGACCACGGCTGTCCTAGATTTTGGCTTTTTGATTATTTTGGGGTGATAGTTTAGATTTCTTATTAGAAGATTAGGAGGTGTAGAACAAAGGTTATTTGTAAATTTGAAAGTGGTGGATGAATTGGAAAAATAAATAGTGGTTATCATCTTAGAGTTCTTAGCAATTTTCCAGATTTTGTTTCTGTTCCTTTTTTTTTTTTTTTTTAACTCTCTATAACAACTCTGTCCAGTAGAACTTTCTGAGACAGTAGAAAATTTCTGTGCTATCCAATACAGTTGTCATTAATCCCCTGTGGCAATTGAGCACTTGAAATTTGGTTAATGTGACTGAGGACCTGAATTTTTAATGTTATTTCACTTTAACTAACTTAAGTGTAAATGAAAATTAGAGTCAGCTGTGATGTATCTCACCTGCAGTCCCAGTTACTCAGGAGGCTAAGATGGGAGGATCGCTTGAGGCCAGAGTTTGAGACCAACCTGGGCAACATAACAAGACCCTGTCTCTAAAAATTTTAAAAGAAATGAAAAAGAAAATATCCACGTGGGTTTGGTAACTACTTATTGAACAAAGTAGACTTATAAAGTTGCTGTTATCCATGTTAGACATACGTAGGGGCGACTCCTCTCCCATAGCTCCTTCACAGAGAAACTATCTCATGCACCTCTTTTGGAAGGAGCAGTCCTAGTAGTGAGCAGAGCAGATCTGACAGGGGGTAAGGGAGTGTGACTAGTAATCCATCTAAACTAGATCAGTTAGGTTTCTCTTTAAAGAATCTGGAGGCCAAGCATGGTGGCTCATGCTGTAATCTGAATATTTTGGGAGGCCATGGTGAGAGCATTGCTTGAGCCCAGGAGTTCAAGACCAGCCTGGGCAACATAGTAAGTCCTCATTTCTACCAAAAATAAAAAATTAGCCAGGCATGGTGGTGCACCTGTAGTCTTAGCTACTCGGGAGGCTGAGGCAGGAGGACTGTCTGAGCCCAGGGCTACAGTGAACTATGATTGTGCCGTTGCACTCCAACTTGGGTGACAGAGACCCTGTCTCAAAAAAAAAAAAAAAAAGTCTGGAATTAAGATTCTAAAAGACTGTATTCATTTGGTAATGGTGAGTTGAACCATTACCAGCAAGGTTGGCCGTAAAGACTGTGTCATAGGAGACGAAGATCATTTGGAACATCAGTTATGGGGGAGCAGGTGGGGCTTAGAAACCATGTAGCAAAAGAAGGACCCGAGAGAAGGCGGGGCAGGGGGGCAGGGGGCGAGAGAGAGAGAGAGAGAGAGAGAGAGAGAGAGAGAGAGTTAATTGTCTCATGAGAGACAATAATGCTTTGGTTCAAGCATTTCCACTCTAAGGCCAAGGTCACTTGCAGGATTTTGTTTACTATTCTTGGATGTCCATGAGAATTTCTGTTGTAATCTTTCAATAACTCAATTACTGGAGCTAGTTTAATGTGTTTCCATGTCTTACAATTAAAAAGCTTTGTTGAAGACATTGTTTTCCAATTTGGGAGTTAGAGAAGAGGAAAAAAATAATAAAGCAAGATATGAAGGAAGGATAAAAGAAAAATAAGGAAAATTCCACAAAAATCCTAGAAATCATGGTGATATATATTGCATAGTAAGACGGTTTAGAAGAGTCCTTGTCTTCATTTGACTAAGAATGATCCTCCTTCATATGCGGTTGTTGTCTTTGACCAAGCTTTGGGAGAGAGACACATGAGACTTGCCACATAATGGTCTTCAGTACATATTTGATGAATGAGTGAACAAATGAATGAATGAATAAAGCAGCAGTGGGGACATGCAACACCTTCCTAGAACAATCTGATCAATCCTTTTGCACAAGACTTTTTTCAGCTAAATTATCTTTATTTTCTCTCTCATTGAGCTTTCAATCATTAATCATCTATTAGTCTTGTCTTCCCACTGTTTCTTTTTAAAAAAAGATCAAATTGAGATATAATTCACATATAAAATTCATAAGTTTAAACTGTGAAATTCAGTGGTTTTTAATGTATTCACAAGATTGTGCAACCTTTACCAGTATCTAATTCCAGAACTTTTTAAATCACTACACACACTCTCTCTCTCTCTCTCACACACACACACACATAGACACACACACACACCCCCCACACCCCAACTCTGCACCCAGTAACTGCTTACCTTCCCTTGGCCTCTGAAAACCACAAATCAACCTGCTTTTTCTGTGGATTTGCTTGGTCTGAATTTATCTGTTATATAAATAAAATTATACAATATGTGGCCTTTTGGTTCTGGCTGTTTTCTTTTAGCATGATACTTTCAAGATTCTTTTGTGTTACAGCAAGCATCAGCATTCATTCCTTTTGATGGCTGAATAAGAGATCATTGTGTAAATGGACCACAATTTATTTCTTCACCAGCTGGCTTGTTTCTACCTTTTGGCCATTCTAAATAATGCTGTTATGAATACTTATGTACAAGTTTTGTGTGTGCATATGCTTTCATTTTATTTATTAATATATTTGGAGACAAGGTCTCACTTTGTTGCCTAGGCTGGAGCATAGCAGTGTAATCACAGCTTAATGGCCTCCCTCAGCTCAGGTGATCCTCCCACCTCAGCCTCCCTAGTAGCTGAGACTGGAGGTGCATGCCACCATGCCTGGCTAATTTTTCTAGAGACAGGGTTTCACCATGTTGCCCAGGCTTGTCTTGAGCTCCTGGGCTCAAGTGATCTGCTGGCCTTGGTCTCCCAAAGTGCTGGGATTACAGGTGTGAGCCACTGCATGCAGCCCATATGTTTTTAGTACTCTTGTGTATATAACTAGGAATGGAAATCCTGGATCAAAGAATGTAAAATACAGGCTGGTCACAGTGGCTCATGTGGGTAGTTTCAGTGCTTTGGGAGGCCAAAGTGAGAGGGTTGCTTGAGGCCAGTAGTTCGAGACCAGCCTGGACAAGAAAACAAGACCCTGTTTCTACAAAAAAAAAAGTTAAAAATTAGCTGGATGTGGTGGACTGTGCCTGTAGTCCTAGCTACTTGGGGAAGGAAGAGGTGGCACTAAGACAGGATAATCGCTTGAATCCAAGCGTTGGAGGCTGCAGTGAGCTATGATCAGACCACTGCATTCCAGCCTGGGCCACAGAGCAAGATCCTATATATTATACATATGTATATAACATTTTAAAAAGTATGTAAAATATATATTTTAACTTGTTGAGGAACTGCCAAGCTGTTTTCCGCAGAAGCTGTGCCATTTTAATGCTCGCCAGTAATGTATGAGGGTTCCAACTTTTTCCACATCCTCATCAGGACTTATTGTTTTTCATTTTTTTATTATACCCATCCTAGTGGGTGTGAAGTCGTATCTTATTGTGGTTTTGATTTGCCTTTCTCTGATCATTCATGATGACAAGTGTTTCATGTGCTTATTGGCCATTTGTATATCTCCCTTGGAGAAATGTCTATTTAAATTCTTTGCCAATTTTTAAATTGGATTTTTTTTTTTTACTGTTGAGTTTTAAGAGTTCTTTACACATTCTGAATATGTGATCTTTATCAGTTACATGATTTGTAAATATTTTCTTTCATTCTGTAAGTTGTCTTTTCACTTTATTGTCCTTTGAGGCACAGATATTTTAATTTTAAAGAAATCTAATTTATCTGTTTTTTCTTTGGTTGCTTGTGCTTTTGGTGTCATATCAGAGAAAATATTGCCTAAACCAAAGTCTCAAAGCTTACCCCTGTGTCTCCTAACAGTTTTATCATTTTTACTCTTACCTTTAGATTTTTGATCCATTTTGAGTTTTCATATAATAGTATGAGATAGGGGTTCAGTTTATTCTTTTCCATGTGAATATCCAGTGACCTACCATCATTTATTGAAAATACCATCTTTCCCCATGAAATGGTCTTGGCATCCTTGTGAAAAATCAGTTGATCATCAATGAATGGGTTTATTACTGGACTTTCAATTCTATCCCATTATCTACATGTTCATTCTTATGCCAGTAGCACTGATTGTAGCTTTGTAGCAAACTGGGGGAGTGTGAGTCCTACAACTTTGTTTTTTTCCAAGACTGTTTTGGCTTTCTGGGTCCCTTTCATCTCTATATAAATTTTAGGATCAGCTTGTCAATTTCTGCAAAAAGGAAGTTACATTTTTGATAGGGATTACATCAAACCTGTACATAATTTGAGGGAGTATTGCCATCATCACAATATTAAGTGTTTCAATCTATGAACATGGGATGTCATTCTATTTAATTAGGTTTCCTAAATAAAGTTTTCTTTCAACAATATTTTCTAGTCTTCAGTGTACAAATTTTGCATTCCTTTAATTATACTTATTATTAAGCATTTTATTCTTTCTTCCATTAAACATTTTTATTAAGATATAATTGACAAAAATTGTATTTATTTAGGTGAACAATGTGATGTTTTGATTATGTATACATCATAAAATTATTATATCAGGCTCATTAACATGTCATCACCTTACATACTTATTATTTTTTTGGTGTAAGAAACTTAAAGATCTAATCGTTCCTGAAGTTGTTAGAGAAAAAAAAACTAATCATTTAGCAATTTTCAAATATACAATACATTGCTATTAACTATAGTCACCATACTGTATAATGAATCTTCAGAACTTATTCATACTGTCTAACTAAAACTTTGAATCCTTTAACCAACATCTTTCCATTCCTCCCTCTGCTGCCAGCCCCTGATAACCACTATTCTACTCTTTGCTTCGTGAGTTCAGCTTTTTTATATTCTGCATATAATCAGATCACGCAGTGTTTGTCTTTCTCTGCTGCGCTTACTTCACTTAACATAATGTCCTCCAGGTTAATCCAAGCCGTCACAAATGAAAAGATCTTCTTTTTTAAGGCTGATTAGTATTTCATTAGGGACGTGTGTGTGTGTGTGTGTGTGTGTGTGTGTGTGTGTGTGTGATATTAGTCTCTTTTCATACTGCTATAAAGACATACCCAAGATTGGGAAATTTACGAAGAAAAGAGGCTTAATTGACTCATAGTTCCGAATGGCTGGAAAGGCCTCAGAAAACTTACAATCATAGCAGAAGGGAGAGCAGGCACACCTTACAAGGCAGCAGTCAAGTGAAAGTGAAGGAGGAACTCCCAAAAAACCATCAGATCTCATGAGAATTCACTCACTATCATGAGAACAGCATGGGGGAAATTGCCCCCACGATCCAATCGCCTCCATCAGGTCCCTCCTTCGGCATGTGGGGATTATGGGGATTAGAATTTGAGAAGAGATTTGGGTGGAAACACAGAGCCAAATCATATAATCTGCATACTACATTTTCTTTATTCATGCTTCTGTTGATTAACACTTGTATTGATTCCATACATTAGCTACTGTGAATAGTGCTGTAACAAATATGGGAATGCAGATATTTCTTTTTTGTGTGTGTGAGGGAGTTTCGCTCTTGTTGCCCAGGCTGAAGTGCAATGGCGTGATGTCTGCTCACTGCAACCTTTGCCTCCTGGGTTCAAGTGATTCTCCTGCCTTGGCCTCCCGAGTAGCTGGGATTACAGGCATGCACCACTACGCCCAGCTAATTTTTTTGTATTTTTAGTAGAGACGGGGTTTCTCCATGTTGGTCAGGCTGGTCTTGAACTCCCAACCTCAGGTGATCCACCGGCCTTGGCCTCCCAAAGTGCTGGGATTACAGGTGTGAGCCACCATGCCCAGCTCTGTAGATATTTCTTTTTCTCTTCTGCTTTTTTTTTGTTTTGAAACTAAGTCTCACTCTGTTGCCCAAGGTGGAGTGCAGTGGCACAATCTCGGCTCACTATAACCTGCACCTTCCAGGTTCAAGCAACTCTCCTGCCTCAGCCTTCCAACTAGCTGGGATTATAGGCACCCACCACCAAGTCCAGCTAATTTTTTATTTTTAGTAGACATGGTTTCACTACATTGTCCAGGCTGGTCTTGAACCCCTGATCTTGTGATCCACCTGCCAATGTGCTGGGATTACAGGCATAAACCACTGCATCTGGCCTGACATTTTTTCAAGATACTGATTTCCTTTGGATGTATACCCAGAAGTGACATTGCTGGATCACATGATAGCTCTATTTTTAATTTTTGAGGAACTGCCATACTGTTTTTCATAATGGCTGTACCAATTTACATTCCCACCATCAGTGTATGAGAGTTCCCTTTTCTCTACATCCTCAGAACACTTGCTATCTTTTGCCTTTCTGAAAATTATCATTCTAACAGGTGTGAGGTGATATCTCACTGTGATTTTAATTTGCTTTTTCCTGATGATGAGTGATGTTGAGCATTTTTTCATATGCCTGTTGGCCATTTATATGGCTTCTTTTGAGAAATAAATGTCTGCTCAGGTTCTTTGCCCATTTTTTTTTTTTTTTTTTTTTTTTGAGACAGGATCTCCCTTTGTCACCCAGGCTGGAGTGTGCTGGCATGATCTTGGCTCACCGCAACCTCTGCCTCCCAAGCTCAAGCAACCCTCCCAGTTCATCCTCCTGAGTAACAGGGACTACAGGCATGCACCACCACACACAGCTAATTTTTGCTTTTGTGTGTGTGTGTGTGTGTGTGTGTGTGTGTGTGTGTGTGTGGAGAAGGGGTTTCACAGTGTTGCCCAGGCTGGTCTTGAATTCCTGGGCTCAGGCTATCAGTCTGCCTCAGCATCCCAAAGTGCTTGGATTACAGACATGTGATTAAAGGCATGCCCAATGCCTTTGCCCATTTTAAAATCAGATTATTTGTTTTCTTGCTATTGAGTTGTATGAATTCCTTACGTATTCTGGATCCTAACCCCTGATCAGATGTATGGTCTGCAAATATTTTCTCCCAATCTACAGGTTGTCTCTTCACCCTGTAGGTTGTTTCCCTTGCTGTGCAGAAGCTTTTTAGTTTGATGCCATTTCATTTGTCTATTTTTGCTTTTGTTGCCTGTGCAAAAGTTCTTTTTGATGTTATTGGAATAGAATTTAAAAAAATTTTTTCATTTCAGATTTTTCATTGCTAGTATTTAAAAATACATCTGCTATTTGTATATTGATATTATATCCTGCAATCTTTATAAGCTAGTTTATTTGTTCTATTAGCTTTTTAGTGGATGATTTTGCAGACATCAGTGTCTTGTTCTTCATTTTAGGGGAAAAGCTTTCAGTCTTTTACCATTAAGTATGATGTTATCGTGTTTTTTTTGTAGCAGCCCTTCATTAGGTTGAGGAAATTCCCTTCCATTTCTAGTTCCCTTCTATTCCCAGTTAATCATGAAAGGATAATGAATTTTGTCAAATGCTTTTTCAGGATCTAATAAAATGATTATGTGGATTTTTCTATTTATTTTATTTATATATATTAATATGACTAATGATTTAACATTAATTTTTGTAAGTTGAACCAACTGTGCATTCCTGGGATAAATCCCACTTGCTCATGGTGTATAATTCTTTTTACATTATTTCTTATGGGCACAGAGTTTACTTTTACTTCTATGTATCATCCAAAGCACTCAAGTCATACTACAATTGGATCAAGAACTAGTGCCCAAGACATGTAAACATCATTATGATCGCTATCATCATAAATATTAATGAGAGCCCAAGGTGATGATATTCTGAACTAGAGTAAGTCCAAATGAGAAACCTCATTTTAAGGAATAAGATAAAAGTTGGAGATAAGGCCATCTGGGATTATTACATTTCTCAATGTTGTTGAGTAATCCCTGCATTCCTGGAATATGCCTTGTTTGATCATGATATTCTGTTCTTCATTTTTATTTTCTATATTTCTTAAGCATAGCCCGAGAACTACACTTTATTTTAAAAAGTGTTTTAAAAAGAACACATCAACAGGAATAAATACACATGTACATGTGTACACACACATATATACATATACATGTATATTTATCAAAAGTATTTGGCTTAATGATTTCTTAAAAATAAAACACTAGTGTAACCAGTACACAGGTCGAAAAGCAGAACATTATCAGCCCCTCATAAGGCCACTATTATGCCCCCTCTCAGTCACTACCCTTCACTACTCAACAAGAATAACCACTATCCTAACTACCAACACTGCTGATTAGTCTAACCTGCTTTTTTCTTTTTCTTTTTTTTGAGACAGTCTTGCCCTGTCCCCCAGGATGGAGTACAACGGCGCAAACTCAGCTCACTGCAACCTCCACCTCTTGGGTTCAAACCATTCTCCTGCCTCAGTCTCCCGAGTAGCTGGGGTTGCAGGTGCCCGCCACCATGCCCAGCTAATTTTTTATTTGTAGTAGAGACGGAGTTTCACCATGTTGGCCAGGCTGGTCTCAAATTCCTGACCTTGTGATTGCCCGCCTTGGCCTCCCAAAGTGCTGGGATTACAGGTGAGAGCCACCACACCCAGCCAGTTTAACCTGCTTTTAAAACTTTGTGTAAAGTAATAATAGTCAGGCTCACTTCGCTCAACACTGTATTTGTGAAATTCATCATGTGTGTCCAGCTGTTAGTTGTTTGTTCTCCTTGGTAGATAACAGCCCATTATATGAATATACTGCATTTATCAATTTATTCTGATGTTATTTGGGGATTGAGTCACTGTATTTTACAAATATTATGCACATTTGGGCGAGGTGGCTCACGCCTTGTAATCCCAGCACTCTGGGAGGCCAAGGTGGGTGGATCACCTGAGGTCAGGAGTTCGAGACCAGCCTGACCAACGTGGCAAAACTAAAAATACAAAGAGTACGAAGAATCTACTAAAAATACAAAGAATAGCTGGACATGGTGGTGCATGCCTGTAATCCCAACTACTCGGGAGGCTGAGGCAGGAGAATCGTTTGAACCCGGGAGCCTGAGGCTGCAGTGAGCAGAGATCATGCCACTGCACTCCAGCCTGGGCAACAAGAGCAAAACTTCGTTTCAAAAAAAAGAAAGAAAAGAAGAAAGAAATATTATGCTATTACGCACAGTCAGTGCTGCTGTGAATATTTGGTACATGTCTCTTGGTGAATATATCTCATTTTTCTGTTGGGTATGTACCCATGATAGAGTTGCCATCCTAGAGATTCTTCAGGATAAGAGAAAATAGAAGAGTTTTTTTCTATTCATTACAATAGATGACTACATTTTAAAAATAATGACTTATATTTTCCATAGGCCTTTAAATGTCATAGTGTTATTTTTCTCATTCCAGGAACATGGAATACATTTTTAAGTAAAAGTATTAGCATATAATATAATGCTTTTATGCTGGAATTGTCTATAGCTACAGTGTCTAACATATTAGCCACATGCCATAGAAGGCTATCGAATACCTGAAATGTGGGGTAAATGTAAAATACAGAATAGACTTACAAGATTTAGTGTGAAATAAAAAATGTACAATATCTTATTAATAATTTTAAAATATCCATTACAGGTTGAAATGATAGTACTTTGGATATACTAGGTGAAATAAAACATATTATTAAAATAAATCTCACCTGTTTTTTTAAAAAATGTGGCTACTAGAAAATTTTAAATTGGATGTGTTGTTCATAATTTTATTTCTTTTGGACAGTGCTGGTCCATACTATGCAATCAAATTCATGGATAAGGATTGTCTTAATATTTCAAATGTACATTACTTTCAATTCTGTTTCACAAAGAACATGTCAGGGCTACTTTGCACCATCTAGTATTGGCACTTTGTGGCTGGCACATTTATTTAAAAGATATTAAATATTCTCTAATTTGACACATTTTATTATTTTCTTTTTAGGTTAAATGTCCACATTGCTTACATTGTACATGATGATATTCCTCAGAGAATAAGAAAATATAACAAATGTCTGTATGGAAATCAAAGGAATAGGATTGGATATGAAAAACAGTTAAAATTTTTTAATATTTCTTTTATTTTTATTTTTGAGATGGAGTCTCACTCCTGTTGCACAGGCTGGAGTGCAGTGGCACAATCTCGGCTCACTGCAACCTCGGCTCACTGCAACCTCAACTCACTGCAACTGCCACCTCCTGGCTTCAAGCAATTCTCCCTCCTCAGCCTCCTGAGTGGTGGGGATTACAGGCATGTGCCACCACGCTGGCTAACTTCTGTAATTTTAGTAAAGACAGGGTTTCGCCATGTTGGCCAGCCTGGTCTCAAACTCCTGACCTCAGGTGAGCCACCCACCTTGGCCTCCCAAAGTACTAGGATTATAGATGTGTGCCACCACGCCCAGCCAATATTTCTTTTATTAAAACAGCTTTCTTAAATTGTAATTCCTTATAGATGAACATAAAGCTTGTGTTAGACTTAGTTTAGCATATGTGTATACAAAGTATTTTTTGGGTGAGTTTATATTAACAAGGATGTTTACTTCTTTAGGTAAAATAACCTATTTCTTCTTCTTTGGTTGGCAGTTAGAGCAATACTAATTGCTTAATCATAACAGAAGTGGTACAATACAGACTCATTAGTCCTATCATCTGACTGATGAATTGTGATCTCTGTCACAGGCCCAAATAGCTAGGTCCTGCTTGGATAATTGCGAAATATATTTTTCTTGAATTATAATTTTTTTGCATTATGTCGACTTCGAAAGATATAAACTAGAATTTCTCAGCCTCCTTTTGGTGAGAAAAAAAAGGACCTCGATCCTTTTGGTAACAAGTAAAATTTAAAAAAAATAGGCCTTAGGCCGGGCGCGGTGGCTCAAGCCTGTAATCCCAGCACTTTGGGAGGCCGAGGCGGGTGGATCACAAGGTCAAGAGATCGATACCATCCTGGTCAACATGGTGAAACCCCGTCTCCACTAAAAATACAAAAAATTAGCTGGGCATGGTGGTGCGTGCCTGTAATCCCAGCTACTCAGGAGGCTGAGGCAGGAGAATTGCCTGAACTCAGGAGGCGGAGGTTGCGGTGAGCCGAGATCGCGCCATTGCACTCCAGCCTGGGTAACAAGAGCGAAACTCCGTCTCAAAAAAAAAAAAAAAATAGGCCTTAAAAGGTCTTGGAGTCACCTTAAACTTTATCTGCCATGAGACACTTAGAAGAATCAGACCTTTGTTGAAGATAACAGAACAGAGACTCATTCAGTCACACAGGTGTTCACTGTTCACTGGAACGCAGCGTGGGAAGTGGATGGATCCAGTGCAGCCAGGGAACTGGACACTCACATGCCCCTGGGAAGCAAGTCTTTGTTGCTCTCCTTCCACCACTGGGTCTCAGCTTGTCTTTAACTAGCTTCTACCACTTGTGCCTCCACCCAACCTGCTGCTACATTCTGCCGGTTTCTGCTTACTCAGATGTTTTGCATCCCGAAGCCCATTTTGGCCCCTCTGCCTTGCCCTCTCTTAGCTCCCACCTTTCTATCATATCAGATGGCTCCGCTTCGGCATTCTCCACTGTTCCATTTCCAAGGGAGAGTCTGGCTGGCTAATGATCAGAGTCCGTGTTTGATGAGAATTGTTTGTTCCCGGTCACCTCACAGGATGATGACTACCTCCAAGATTGTGGCTCTTGGGTCACGTCTTAATTCAATGAGCTGGGCTGGGGGTGAGGAGGGGGTAAGGAACGTTTTTTTTGTAGTTATTTGCGCAACTCGTGCTCTAGAAATAGTTTGGGTAACTGTTTCCTTTCCAAAGGGACTCTGGGTACGCTAAGCATCTCTCTCTCATACAGAAATATATTAAAATAACAGTGATTAAAACAAAGGGAGTATGAATAAATTGACTGAATTATGAAGTTAAATGTAGGAAATAATGAACAAGGGAAGAAACATGCTGACCCAGGGTCAACAACTAGCTATGTGCAAGTGAAATTTTTTCGCAATCGAATAAACTGGCTTTCAAGATTGCATTTAGTTTTGCGAATTAAACCATTTTCAAGTCATGAGTCGTAGTTTTCTAGAGGCCCCGGGCATCCGGAACCCCTGAATGCCCCCCGTTCTTTCTAGGAGACCCCAGCCTTCAGCAATTTGGGGGCTCTGTTTCTTACGTTGGGAGCGAAATTCTGCAGGAAATAGACGCCCGGAATCCGATGCAGGTCCTGGGGACCCTTGGCTCTGGTAGCACGGTGGAAAGGTGGGGTAACCGAGGCTCTGGGCCCGTTTACCTGGAAGCCTGGGGCGCCGCGCCACCTGTCTGGAGTCAGCCCCTTTCCCGGACGTCTCCTCCCCTGAGTTTCCTCCTCATAGGCTTGTCCCTGGGAGTGTGGGCGGCCCCTTTCTTGAGCGCAGAAACTCTTACTGTTCCCCCTACCCTGCTCCTCCCCCACAGCGGTCTTTCTCTTAGCTCAGCCACTTCCTTCCTTGGCCTCACCCTCCCCAGTGTACTGAAGAAGGGAGCCGGGTCCGAACCCAGCGGCGCCAGTTCTCCCGCAGGAAGGAAAGCCGGGCAGAGAGGTGCGTGAGCGCCGGGCAGACGCAGCTTGGGCAGCAGGGATGGACGGGGTGGGTGTCCGGGGTGCAGCCGCCGGAGACCGCGGGCTGCGTGGGAGCCGGGCCCGGGGTGGGGGTCCGGGGGGACGCGCAGAGCCTGCGACCAGCGGGGCAGGGACCGCGCGGGCTGGGGTACCGGGGGGCGCGCGCCGCCCACGCCCACGCCTCTCGGGCCGACTTCCGCACTCGGCTCACGTGACGTTTCGCCGGCCGGGGGCGGACTGGGAAGCCGGCAGAAATGGAACGATTTTTACCGCGGCGAGACGTGTCGGCTTTGCACTTGGCGGTGGTTCAGGAGCCAGTTCTGCGGAGCGGGGTGGGGACGGGCTGAGGGCGAGGGGAGAGGCTGCCCCGAGGAACGCGGTGGCCTCGGGGCGGGGGACTCTGCCGCGCGGGAGGTGGGTGCGGCTCTGTGCGCTCCAGGTCAGGGGTTGCGGAGTCGTGCCTGACTCCAGGGCCTCGTGGAGCCCGGCGCAGGGTCCGTTTTCTTCGCCGGGTTTGGGCGCTCGCGCCGGGACGCCCGGGTCTCGTGGAGGAGGCGGACTCGCGGCGCCGGGCCGGGAGCTGCGGAGACAAAGGCTTCCGGGACGCGGCCCTTCCCGGGCGCTGGCGGTGCCGCCCCGCAACTGGGGGCTCAGCCAGGCGCTCCTCAGCCCCGCGCCCCACAGCCCTGCACCGGTGCCGGCGGTGACCGTGTGATGTCGGGCTGCAGGGCAGGAGCGTTGGGGCCCTCTACCAGGAGAACCCCAATCTGGGAGCAGGATGGCTAGATACGGAGTGAGCGCGCGCCAGCCCGGAGGGAGGAAGGAGCCCTGTCGTCCTTTGACCCGCGCCGGCTGCCTGTCCGCAATTGAAGGCGGGCTGGGAAAACGTGCCCAGCCTGAGTGTGTGAAGTTGATTCCTGATCCCGCACATGCCCGTTCCAGTAGGCTTTACTTCCTTGGACATTCGAAAACCTCCATGCATTGCCTCCAAACTTTTGAAAAATAACAATGCCCTGAGGGTCTTTAAATACGTTCTAAAGTGTGTATAGTTGGCGGGTTTCGGGTTCTGCCCAGTCTTGAGACATCCTGCTTCCTTTGTGATTCCCATGCACAAAGCCTAAATCGATTCTTCGACAATTAGAGTGCGGGCCGGCATTTGCCTCGCCTTCCCTGGAGCCTTTTCCTGGCTTCTGGTCCAGCCACTCACCCATAAGCATTTACCCTTAGACTTGTTCTGCTTCTCACCCCTTCTCATTGTTCTTTTTTTTTTTTCCTAGCTAGACATAGTTTCATGATACACGTGAGAATTTGTTATATTCATATAATCAAATCAGGGTATTTGGGATATCCATGACTTTAAACATTTATCTCTTCTTTATGCTAGGAACAGTCAGCTTACTTGCTTCCAGCCATTTGGAAGTGTACGGTCCATTAATGTGAACTGTAGTCACCCCACTGATCAGGGCAGCACCGGGTCTTATTTATTCTGTGTATTTGTACCCGTCAACCTTCCTTCATCCCTCTGCCCCCTTCATTGTTCTTCATCTTGCTTACTGCAGTCCTGGGATTCTGTCCTTATCCTAAAAGGCCACGTGTCTTTCAAGGATTGTGTCACAATCGATATTTTTTTTCCCCGATAGTCCCTCTCTCTCCTAAAAAATAAATAAAACGTCAAATTATGCCAGCAATTGTTTCTAAACCTGTTATTTTCCTATTTATAGTGTTCTGGGCAGGGAGCCTTTCTTGCTTTGTAAGTGTTTTGCGTTTCTAAGAGCTCAGCATGTCACATTTCATACAAATACCACTCACTATTATATTTAGCATATTTGTGTAATGGCAAAAGAGGAAGAGGAAGGGGGGAAAGAAGAGCCAGCAAGATGTGGTAGAAACAGCGTTTAATTGTGAGGTATTAACCCCTGTTACATTGTTCTTAAAATGGGGATAAATAAATGCCAAGGTTCTTAGAATTTGCAAGGTTCTTAGAATTACATGAATTAACATGGCTAAGGAACCTGATATGTAATTAATTATAAAGAAATGCTGGGTGCCTTCTGTGCTTAAAATTAGATGAATGTACGTCTGCTTAGTATAATGCAAGTATGCATGCTATATGTAATAGATGGATTTCCCTGTGGATTCTCATTATTCAATGAGAGCTAAGTCTGAAGTGTGTTGCTGGTGATGGGAGAAGGAATGAAGAAAGGTGTTAAAGAGGTACATCTTTCCAGGGGTTCAAAAATCAGAGAATTGGAGAGGTCCTTAATTTCTTTGGACATATTCATTCTCCCTCTGTCCAGCACAAGCTAATTTCCTCCTCATCCCTCACAGATCCTTACTACTTCTGCAGTAATGTTTCTAGGAAAAGACTGCAAACTTTATTCATTGTTAGGCAATTTTGATTGCTAGAGAACTTTTTTATATGGCTCTCAAATCTGCCTTTCTATTAACATCCGACCCAGTAGAGTAACACAAAGAAAGATTATTCATAGAAGTACGTAAAAAAGAGCTTTAGTTTTTTGTTTTGTTTTTAAAGCAGCAGTTCTTCTCTAACTTTATAGATCAAGATTCTTTAGAGTGCAAGTAATAGAAATTTAATCAAACCAACACAAGCAAAAAGAGGAAAGATGTTGGTTCATGTAGCTGGAAAGGGTCATATATGGGCTCAAGTCATTGTTGTATGGCTGGACGTTTCTTTGTGTTAGCTTTATTCCTGGCAAGCTCTTCCCACATGGTGGCCATTGACATCAGGGGCCATAAACGAATATCTTAGAACCCAGTGGAAGGAGAGTGTCATTTTATAATAGTTGTAGCAAAATCACAGGCCTGAACCTCATTGTTCTGGATGGGCTTAGCTACCTCATGCCGCAACCAATCATTCTGGCCCTGAGCTGCTTCTGGAGCCCAGGAAAAGTCTTTACCCAGGATACGTGGGTTTAGCGTAAGGAGGGAAAGGCCTTATCCAGACAAGACTTGGACTGCTGGTGCCAAATGGGGAATGGGTGCCAGGCAGACAAAACAACAGTTGCCCCCTGCTCTGCTGTTAATAGTTTTTTCCTACTATTATTCTCATGGCATGGTGTTCAGGCCTTCAGCATTGTGGCTGTGTACTCTGAGGGTATTCTAGCTTTTTAGATCTCTCTTAAACTATGTCTTGAATTGCATATAATGTTATAGATTATATGCAGTTAATTATATGACTTCACCAGCATAGAGTCCCCAATATTTGAACACTATAAATTTTCATATTTTTATGAAGATGCCTTTAATTGAATATTTTGCATTTTATTGCAATGCAGGCTGCTTAAATTAGAATATTCACACGAGCAACAGAGCAGATGGTAGTGGCACTTTTAATAATTAGCAGATAGAAGATCTAGTGTCCCAATCAATATCCTGTAAGCAGGTGATATGTAGTCATAGGTGTCACTCTTGTTTTTAAAAGCTAGCAAGGATTAGTTACAATCCATCTGGATAAAGGCGTTTCTTCCAAATTATCGCACCAAAGGAAACCATATGTACAACTCTACCTTTTTGGTCCTTTAGTTGATTTGAAAAATGTACGATTTGAAAACAGAATGAACCTATGTGTCTTCTACCCAGTTGCTCATTCTTTCTGACATCCTGCAGGTATACTTCCAATCCCTCTCATGCCTTCGTGTGTAGTTCATGAGGTTAATATTTCTTTACCCTCTACTTTTAGTTCCAGACATGATACACCAGTGAGCATTACAGTCAGATCCCTGCAGAGGAGAGCTTACCCTGTAGCAGTGAAAGTCCAGAAATGTAATTCCAATTGAATGAAATGAGGAGGGGTACACAGTGCTATGGGAACACACAGTGAGGGAGAGCTCATCCTCCAGGGTTTCAGGGCTAAGGCTTTTATTTTTTTTATTTTTTGAGATAGAGTCTTTCTCTGTTGCCCAGGCTGGAGTGCAGTGGTGTGATCTCGGCTCACTGCAACCTCCACCTCCCGGGTTCAAGGAATTCCCTGCCTCAGCCTCCTCAGTAGCTGGGATTACAGGCACCCACCACCACGCCCAGCTAATTGTTTTTTGTATTTTTAGTAGAGATGGGGTTTCATCATCTTGGCCAGGCTCGTCTTGAACTCCTGTTGTGATCTGCCTGTCTCAGCCTCCCAAAGAGCTGGGATTACAGGCGTGAGCCCCCTCGCCCGGCCGGGGAAGGCTTCTATTTAAGCTGGGGCAGGATATATTTGAATTAGCCCCTGGAAGAAGGAATAACTAATTGGGTTGAAGTCACGGTTTGTATGAAGGCTGGAGGTGAGACAACGGGGGCATTTGAGAGATTAAAAAGTCCCATGTGGCTACAACCTGGAGTTCAAGTGGGTGGAGTGGAGGAGGCTGGGACGGTGTGCAGAACCCAGCTCGTGGAAGACTCAGTGAGCCAAGATAAGGCTCAGCTTCTATTCCTTTCTGAACTCCTCCTTATCTGAAGATGAATGATCTTCACTGAAAGCTATTTATTGCAACTGGGTTTACTGGGCACTGCCCAGAGAAGAACACGATGCCCCTGTATGTCATTGCATTGACGGGACGGAATTACAGTTGTATTGATCTGCCTCCTGCACTAGACTACAGGCTCCCGAAGGGCAGGGAGTGTGTGTCAGTTTGCCCTGGGGTGCCCAGCCCCTAGCTTAGGCCCGCCTCAAGTGTGCTCTGCGTTTTCTCCTTTGCTTCCTTGCTTTGCGTATGCACTTCCTCCAGTATAGAGTGCCCTTCACCTGCCTGGCTGGTCCACTTCTCCCCAGTGACCTCCAGGAAGCCTCCTGCTGCTTCCTCCTTTGTGCTTCTATATGCCCGGGACCCACCACTCAAAGAGTATTTGTCACATTCGTCTTCATCGCAGGCTTTTGTCTGCTTTTAGAAGATGAGCTCCCTGAGGGCAGATCCTGTGCTACACAGCTTTTTAAAATTTTTGCCTAGCAGGGTACCATGAAGAAGACCTGCTCACAATGAATCGTGGGTGCAAGGAGAATGGCTGTATTCTCCTCCACAGACATGGAGAACAGGCGTGCAGGCAGCTAAGGGGGCGGTCACAAAGGTAGAGGGAAAATGGGGACACTTCAGTGTCACATGCATCACGCAAATATTTTTAGGAAAAGGGACAGGGTAAATGAATAGTGACAAGTGCGACATGAACAAGACAAAGGGCCCTTGGATTTGGATGTGCTTAATGGAATGTAATGGTGATCATTTATACTTCTTTTTTCTCTCCTAGGCAGCAATGAATGTGGATCATGAGGTTAACCTCTTAGTGGAGGAAATTCATCGTTTGGGTTCAAAAAGTAAGTATCTAACAGAGATAGAGTATTTCTCCTGGCTTTACCTTGGAACTGGTGAGACTGGCATGCTGGAGAAGCCTAGGAAGGTCACTCAGGGCTTCAGGACACAGGTATGGCAGCTCTGCCCACAGCCCAGGTGGTAACTGCCCTTAGCCAGGAAGTGACATCCGGAGACATGGGGCTATCAGGGTATTGTGATCCTGATGCAGAGAATGATTGAGATATTTCATGATTTTTTCAATAGAAAGCAAATTACCAAGCTTCTTCTGACTGCACTGAAATTTGGTAATTGAATCATGTTGGAATTTTTACTTGTCATACTATAAAAATTCATGTTTTCTGCCTCGTTCTGCCATCATTTTACAAACTTCTTTTTCTTATCATCTTATCTAAAATGTCATCATTTTACAAACTTCTAAATATCTAGGGACTTGAAATTATACTAAATTGTCTTTATTTTCTCCAGATTCTTGAGTTTTGTTATAATCAGCTATTTAAGTACATATAACTAAAATAAATTAACCTTTAGGTAGTGTTTAAGAAAAATTATCGTATTCTTCAGCAACAACTAGACAGCTTCCTTGAAGATAGTGACATGCAGAATTGGTAATATTAGTGTCTTCTTCCTAAGTCATAATGAAAATTACTGTTATACTTGTGGCTTTAGGTATTTGGTACATCTCAGACAAGATATGCAAGAGTTTGGGGAACATTTTGAAAATAAAAAGAATAATAGACATATTCAGCAGCAACTAGGTTAATGGAACTCAAAATTACATCATGTAAGTGAAAACAGTTCTAGAAAGTATCTCACAAGCTCTCAAGATTTGTGTCATTATAGTTTGATTTTTCTTAAAGCTTTATTTATGAATCACAAATCCTTTGAAGTAACAGGACACACTTGGAAAATTCCATTAAGCCATCAATATCAAATGTCCTCTGCAATGGTTTTCTGTTCCTGCTGTAACAGATTGCCACAAATTTCATGATGGAAAACAGCGTATTTAATATCTTAAGAGTTCCGTAGGTCAGGTGTTTGACGCGGGTCTTGCTGGGGTAAGATTAAGGTGTTGGCAGGGGACTCCTTTCAATAGGTTCCAGGAGGGAATCAGTTTCCTTGCCTTGGCTCATGGCCCCCTTTCTCTGTCTTCAAAGCCAGCAACAGCTGATTGAGTTCACACATTGCATCACTCTGACCTGCTCCACTATTTCCTTTTATGTTTTATTTATTTATTTATTTATTTATTTATTTATTTTATAAATTATTTCTTTTTTTTTTTTTTTTTTTTTTTTTATGAGAGGGAGTTTCGCTCTTGTTACCCAGGCTGTAACGACGCGATCTCGGCTGATGCAATGGTGCAATGATCTCGGTGCAATGGCGCGATCTCGGCTCACCGCAACCTCTGCCTCCTGGGTTCAGGCAATTCTCCTGCCTCAGCCTCCTGAGTAGCTGGGATTACAGGCACGCGCCACCATGCCCAGCTAATTTTTTGTATTTTTGGTAGAGACGGGGTTTCACCATGTTGACCAGGATGGTCTCGATCTCTTGACCTCGTGATCCACCCGCCTCGGCCTCCCGAAGTGCTGGGATTACAGGCTTGAGCCACCGCGCCCGGCCTATTTATTTCTTTTGAGACAGAGTCTCACTCTGTCACTCAGGCTGGAGTGCAGTGGTGCGACGTTGGCTTACTACAACTTCCACCTCCCGGGTTTAAGCGATTCTCCTGCCTCAGCCTCCCTAGTAGCTGAGATGATAGGCATCTGCCACCATGCCTGGCTAATTTTTGTGTTTTTAGTAGAGATGGGGGCTTTACCATGTTGGCCAGGCTGGTCTCAAACTCCTGACCTCAGGTGATCCACCGCACCCGGCCCAGTTTCTTTTATTTTTAATAGAGATGATGTTCCATGGGCTGGGCGTGGTGGCTCACGCCTGTAATCCCAGCACTTTGGGAAGCTGAGGAGGGAAGATTATGAGGTCAGGACTTCGAGACCAGCCTGGCCAATGTGGTGAAACCCCGTCTCTACTAAAGATACAAAAAAAAAAAAAAAAAAAAAATTAGCCAGGCCTGATGGCCCATTCCTGTAATCCTAGTTACTTAGGAGGCTGAGGCAGGAGAATCGCTTGAACCTGAGAAGCAGAGGCTGCAGTGAGCCAAGATCACACTATTGCACTCCAGCTTGGGCAACAAGGAGAGATTCTGTCTCAAAAACAAACAAACAAACAAACAAAGAGATGGAGTTTCACCATGTTGGCCAGGCTGGCCTTGAATTCCTGGCCTCAAGTGATCCACCTGCCTCAGCCTCCCAAAGTGCTGAGATTACAGGTGTGAGCCACTGTGCCTGCCCTGCTTCCCTCTTCTGTTTTAAGGTCTTTTAGGATTACACTGGGCACACCCAGATAATCTAGGATACTCTTCCTATTATAGGGTCCTTAATAGAATTGCATCTGAAAAGTCCCTTTTGCCATGTAAGGTAACATATTCACAGATTCTAGGGATTGGGACATGGATATCTTCTGGGGCCTTTACTCTTCCTACTACTCCCTCTTTTTTGTCTTAGTCACTCTATATCAAACCCGAGTCATCATTACTGAAATGTACCAAGGAAAGGTAAATGAGGCATATTAAATTTGATGTGGACTTAACAACCAAGTGAGTCAAATCATATGATAAGTTAATACTTACTGAGTATCTATATATGCGAATCACTGTATGGTACAAGTGGTATAAAGTGTGCTCCTTTTCCTCAAGAATTTTACTACTTAGTTGATGAAAATAGATAAAATCTCATAGGCCAGGTGCCGTGGCTCATGGCTGTAATCCTACCATATCGGAAGGCCAAGGTAGGAGGATCGCTTAAGCCCAGGAATTCAAGACCAGCCTAGACAACAAAGCGGGATCCCATCTCTACAAAAAAATTAAAAAATTAGCCAGGCATGGTGGCATGCAACTGCGGTCCCAGCTATACCGGAGGCTGAGGCAGGAGGATTGCATGAGCTCAGGAGGTCAAGGCTGCAGTGAGCCATGTTCAAGCTGTTGCACTCCAGCCTGGAAGACAGACTGAGACCCTGTTTCAAAACAAAAACAATAAAAAACTGATGAGACAATTATCAGAAAAAAAATGGTATGCTGAACTATAAAGTGCTGACATGCAATGTGGTCCCATCAAAATCAGTTATTGGGAGTTGTAGCAGTTGGGGACACTCAGTTAAATCTTGCATCTCAGGTAGGACTTTGAAGTGTAGGGCAGGTCAGTTTAGGGGGAAATGCATGAGTTGATTTTGGAATGGGAATGAATGTGTTGTTTGTAGAGAACACTGGGAAGACATTGGAAAATGTCATTTATTCAGTTTCCTTTTTTCTTTTTTGAGATGGAGTCTCGCTCTGTCGCCCGGGCTGGAGTGCAGTGGCACCATCTTGGCTCACTGTAACCTCTTGTCTCCTGGGTTCAGGTGATTCTTATGCCTCAGCCTCCCTGGTAGCTGGTATTACAGGCATCCACCACCACGCCTGGCTGATTTTTTAATTTTTAGTAGAAACTGGGTTTTGCCATGGTGGTCAGGCTGGTCTCAAACTCCTGTCCTCAAGTGATCTGCCTGCCTCGCCCCCTGACCCCCAAAGTGCTAGGATTACAGGCATGAGCCACTTCGTCTGGCCATAATATATTTAGTTTCCTAATCAAACAAATCAACAATCTTCCCTAACTCAGTTTTTCTCTCACCGTCTTCACCACATCCACTTGATGGAGGCCTGATGAGTCTTATTTTCAATAGTGATGCCCTTCCTTGGGTTCCTCCTCCCATGTTCCTGATTCTTCCTGAGCTCAGTGAGGTCATCTCACTCTTGGCAGCATTATTTTTTTTTCCTTTTTTTTTTTTTTTTTTTTTGTTTGAGACAGAGTCTTGCTCTGTCGCCCAGGCTAGAGTGCAGTGGCGCGATCTTGGCTCACTGCAATCTCCGCCTCTCAGGTTCAAGTGATTCTCCTGCCTTAGCTTTCTGAGTAGCTGGGATTACAGGTATCCGCCACCATGCGTGGCTAATTTTTCTATTTTTAGTAGAGACAGGGTTTCATCATGTTGGCCAGATTGGTCTCGAACTCCTGCTCATGTGATCCACCCGCCTTGGCCTCCCAATTTGCTGGGATTACAGTCATAAGCCAGCAGGCCCGGCTGAGCATTGCTATTGTTTGGATCGTTCTAGGTGTTAATGGCATATTTCCAAAGATGTGTAGGATTTTGTTTTCTTTATCCATGTCAGCCTAGTGTTTATTGGTCATATTCAATTAGTTTTAAAATTCTGATCTTTATCCTGCTAAGAGAGTGTCATCATTCTGGCAAGGCAAACTGAAATTACACTTCAAAATTAGCAGCTTTCACATTAGAAGACTTCAGATAATTATCATAACTTCTATAAGCATGGAAATAACTTTTAATTTTGCAGCTTCATCAGAACAGCTTGACTTTCTCATTACTGGCAAAAGATAACTTACTGAGTTGGAAAGCATATAGAGAGATGTGTTATCTTTGGACATGTTATGGTTAATTATTGAAGTAGTATCGAGTCATTTTGCTTTAATCTACATATGATGTATGAGCCCAAGATGAAAACTGATGAATTAAGTTTTGTCTGTTTCATTCAAAGTCAAATTCTTTAACGTCTCATTTTTCATATAGTGAGAAAAGATTAAACGGAGAGAGATCACCTGGATATTTAAATTCTTTCATTCACCAAGTATTTCTTGAGTTTCCCCTCTGTGCTCAAGTGCTGGCGATGCAAAAATAAACAAAATTCCATCTCCGTCCGTGGGGGTCCTCTTTAGGTAGCTGAAAGACAGACAAACTGGAAGTACCTAGTGGGAAGTGATTTTTCATATTAAAAAGTCTCTAAAATAGGCCAGGTGCAGTGGCTCACGCCTGTAATCCCAGCACTTTGGGTGGCCAAGATGCATAGATTGCCTGAGGTCAGGAGTTCGAGACCAGCCTGGCCAACAAGGTGAAACCCTGCTTTTACTGAAAATACAAAAATTAGCTGGACTTCATGGTGGGTGCCTATAATCCCAGCTACTTGGGAGGCTGAGGCAGGAGAATCACTTGAACCTGGGAGGCAGAGGTTACAGCGAGCCGAGACCACAGCATTCCACTCCCGCCTGGGCAATAAGAATGAAACTCTGTCTCAAAAAAAAAAATATATATATATATGTATATCTAGAATAAAAATGCATCTTACAGTACATGGCATGCTATGGTTAAATTGGCAGTTTAATTATAATATAAAATAATGATACTTCTTACAATCAATTGTGTCTTATCTTCCATGAAATACAGATTAAGTGAATTTTAATGACTGTAAAATGCATTGAACAGTTCTAGGATCATAGCAAGTACTCAATAAATGTTAGCTATTAATACTATAATTGATGGTGAGTGCTTTGATAGTTATATACTCAGTTTTATATGAAGAGCTATTCACTCAACTGAGGGGCTCATGAAGGACTTCTAGAAAAGGTGGCATTTGAATTCATTCCTGAATAAAAAGAATTTAGGAAAAAATGTCTGGGTTTCTGGGCAGACAACTAAACATGGGCAGTGTTACAAAGGCAGGATCTGTCATGTCATCTTGGGCACAGCAAGCAGTTCATTGTGACTGGATCAGAGTGACATGGCGGAAGACCGGGCAAGCGATGGATATAAGGCTAGGGGATGAAGAGCCCCTTCTGTGGGGCCATGGAGTTTCCTTTATTTAGGAAGTTATAGGGAGCCATTGACATATTAAAGTAGACTTGATGAGGTAGCTCATGCCCGTAATCCCAGCACTTTGGGAGACCGAAGTGGGAGGATTGCCTGAGCCCAAGAGTTCGAGACCTCGTCTCTACTAAAAATAAAAATAAATTAGGTATGGTGGCGCATGCTTGTAGTCCCAGCTACGTGGGAGGCTTGGAAGGCTCAAGAACATCTCTTGAGTCCAGGAGTTCAAGGTTGCAGTGTGCTGTGATCACACCACTGCAGCCCAGCCTGGGCAATAGATTGAGACCCTTTCTCAAAGAAAAAGAAAGAGGGATTAAAGTAGAAGAGTAGCAATGAGCTTTGCATCTCATAAAGTTTCTTCCACATTTTTTCTTTCACACCCACGTGGAGGATGTATTGAGAGGCAAAAATGCAGAAAAGGAGCCTGGTACGGAGTTCTCAGTTAGCAGCTTACAGTGATGCTGGTGAGAAACACTTAGGCCTGAACCAGGAGATTAACTGTCAGTGGCGAGGAGACGCAGTAGCTACACCAGGCACAAAGAAGGTGGAATCACCCAAACATTTGTCAGATTGAGGGTGAGGGGGCATGAGAACTCCAAGATTATACCCAGGTTTCTGCCTTTGGTGCCTTTAAAAAGTTTAATCAAAGTTGAGAATTTACTGTACGCTGAGCACTCTAGAAAAGGCTTTATCTTTACTGTGTCTGTTAATCCTCGCAACAGCCCTGTGAGATGTATTTTTACCCTCATTTGATGAATACCTGAAACTCAGAGAGCTTGGAGGCCTTGCCTGAGGTTACCAGCAGCTCCACTTCTGTCTGTAATCAGTGACAAGTTCCCATTGCACACAGCGTGTCATGCAGGTAGAAGTTTAAAAATCCAAGAGCTGCATCTTTGCTTTCCAGGCCAAACATGGTCAGATTCCCTGTTTTCCCTTTACAATGTCTTTCGTCCTCCTTCTCATCTTAGATGATCTACTTCAGGTGAGTAAACTACTCATGCTGGTCACTGTTCCCTTAGCCACCTTACTCGTTTTCAGCTTTGCCTGTGGCTTTGCACACGCTCCCCATTTGTCTCAGTCACGTCAGAGCCCCTGGTCGCTGATGGTGTGCTCGGTGTGTGTGCCAGGCATGGTGCTGGGTGCTCAGTGTGTGCCAGGCACGGTGCTGGGTGTTCAGTGAGTGCCAGGCACAGTGCTGAGTGTTCAGTGTGTGCCAGGCACGGTGCTGGATGCTCAGTGTGTACCAGGCACGGTGCTGGGTGCTCAGTGTGTGCCAGGCACGGTGCTGGGTGCTCAGTGTGTGCCAGGCACGGTGCTGAGCGTTCAGTGTGTGCCAGGCACGGTGCTGAGTGTTCAGTGTGTGCCAGGCACGGTGCTGAGTGCTTTCCAGCTGTGTCTCCTGGCAGCACTGAGAAGAGGATGTTCAGGTTCCCATTTTACACAAGAGGAAGCCAAGGCTTAGGGACGTTTAAACAAGTCGCCCAAGGCCAGACAACTAGTAGGTGGCAGAGATTTCAACTGAGGACTGTTAGGTTTTCAAAAAGCTCCATGTATATCATCACAATGAAGATGAGGAAAAAGAAAAAAGCTCCAGGTTTTTGTCTCCTTTAAAGTACGGAAGAGGTACTGCCTCCTCCGTGAAGTCTTCCTTACCATTCTTGCCAAAGATGTCTTGTGCTCCTCCAAACTGTAAAATATATATATATTTAAAATATATTTAGAAACATATATATGTGTTTTTCTTCTTTTTTTATTGAGACAGGGTTTCACTCTGTTGCCCAGGCTGAAGTGCACTAGCGTGATCGGGGCTCACTGCAGGCTTGAACTCCTCAGCTCAAAAAATCCTCTGCCTCAGCCTCCTGAGTAGCTGGGATCACAGGTGTACTCCACCACACCCAGCTATTTACATGGTCTCACTATGTTGCTCAGGCTGGTCTCAAACTTCTGGGCTCAAGGTATCCTCCGACCTTGGCTTCCCAAAGTGCTGGGATTACAGGCATGAGCCACTGCACTTGGCCAGGATGTATTTTCTTTGCTACTCATTTGGCATCCAACCACATACTGCTTTGTACTGTTGCTTTACTTGTTATGTGTATATTTCTTATTTCTCCATGGGAATCGAAGTCATTGCTTTAAAAGCTGGAAAGTGATTCTCTACTTCCTTATATCTGCCTCTAGTGTCTAACGGTGCTGTGCTCACAGTAGGAGTTGGCCAAGCATCCAGTTGGAAGTTCTAGCCATGGGAACTCAAGAGCCTTTGGGCATGGGAACTCAAGAACCTTTGGGCAAGGAATGGTTCTCCCCTCACTGGATGATCATCCTCTTGACAGTGGGTCTAAAGGAAGTAGAGGGGTAGGAAGAGGTCAGGGATTCAGTCAAGTGATCAAAGGAATCACCCAAGAATAGGGAAGTGTCTCCTAGATTACTCTTGTCTCCAGGTTTTCAGGTTATTGATTTTTTTTTTTTTTTTTTTTTTTTTTTTTGAGACGGAGTTTCACTCTTGTTACCCAGGCTGGAGTACAATGGCGCGATCTCGGCTCACCACAACCTCCACCTCCTGGGTTCAAGCAATTCTCCTGCCTCAGCCTCCTGAGTAACTGGGATTACAGGCACACACCACCATGCCCAGCTAATTTTTTGTATTTATAGTAGAGACGGGGTTTCACCATGTTGACCAGGATGGTCTCGATCTCTTGACCTCGTGATCCACCCGCCTCGGCCTCCCAAAGTGCTGGGATTACAGGCTTGAGCCACCGCGCCCGGCGAGGTTATTAATTTTTAACAGCAGATCCACTTTTGGTCTATCTTAACTTTCAATGTCTATGTTCAAAACTGGCCTCCAAATAAGATAGTCTAGGGCTCATATTAAATACAGATTTCTGAGTCTACTAGCAAGGAATTCAGATTTGGCGGTCCTGATGAATGACTGTTGATTATGCGTTTTTAAGGCACCCGCACTCCTACCCTGGGGATTCTGAGTGTTCAGAACACACTTACAGAAGCACTGCTCTTGATCCTGGTTTTCTCTTTTATTTGTAGTCTTTATTGATTCAAAAACACATAAAATTAATAAAAATAGAGATAAATTCATCTGCAGTATTAGCACTGTAGCACATCCAACTTTTGTAAATGTTTCTTGGTTCTCAGTCTTTTTCTGGATAATCCAAAGGCTAAGAGGTGTATAACATGTATTTATTCCATTAATTTTTGGGTCTGGGAAGATAATATGTGATTTTTTGTTTGTTTGTTTGTTTTGTTTCGTTTTTGAGATGGAGTTTCACTTTTGTTGCCCAGGCTGGAGAGCAATGGCGCGATCTTAGCTCACCACAACCTCTACCTTTCAGATTCAAGTGATTCTTCTGCCTCAGCCTCCTGAGTAGCTGGGATTACAGGCGTGCACCACCACGCCTGGCTAATTTTGTATATTTAGTAGAGACGGGATTTCTCGTTGTCGGTCAGGCTGGTCTCGAACTCAGATGATCCACCTGCCTCGGCCTCCCAAAGTGCTGGGATTACAGGTGTTAGTCACCACCCCCAGCCAAGAATATGTTGAATTTATGACTGTTAAGTGTTAAACTGTAATACTGGATAGCCCATCGTTAGAAGTGTAGTAAAGACTTTGTAAATATGCCATACTTGAGGGTGAGAAACAGACTTTGCATTTGCTAACAATGTCTTTTCTCAAATTAGATGCTGATGGAAAGTTAAGTGTGAAATTTGGGGTCCTCTTCCGAGATGACAAATGTGCCAACCTCTTTGAAGCATTGGTAGGAACTCTCAAAGCCGCAAAACGAAGGAAGATTGTAACGTATCCAGGAGAGCTGCTGCTTCAGGGTGTTCATGATGATGTTGACATTGTATTGCTGCAAGATTAATGTGGCTCACATGTCTTGATGTACTGCCGTTTTTTGTTTCTGGTAAACTGGATATAAAGTGAAAGAACAAACATTTGAACATACTTAATGTGTTTTTATAGAACTTTGGAAACAAAAGGAGACTCATGTTTTAGAAGTCTGTCCTTTTTTATATCTTGAAAGAAAATTTATGTATGGCACTATAAAATAAACAAATCCTATTATTTTTCTCAGGAATCTGGTTGGGAATTGCAGGAAGTGAGATTTTTTGGAGGGGGGACAGGGGAATGTTTGTTTCATAAATAATTAGACATTTTCTATAGATACTTGACATTCTGCAAACGCAGCAAGCAAACTGAAGACCAACTCCTATAAGAAATGTTATAATGTTTATGTAATAAAGACATGTAACTGTCTTAAAATTGCCTTATTGCCTTATTTTGTCATTTAAGTAGTTGGGTGCTTCTCAGAATTGAGTTTTTGAATTAAGATTAGGTAACTACAGTAAAAGTTAATGTTAATCTGAAATAAATTCTCTCAAAACTACCAAATTTAAGTAATAGGAATGGCTGGGTGCAGTGGCTCACACCTGTAATCCCAGCACTTTGGGAGGCCAAGGCGGGCAGATCACCTGAGGTCAGGAATTCGAGACAGCCTGGCCAACACAGTGAAACCCTGTCGCTACTAAAAATGCAAAAATTAGCCAGGCGTGATGGCACACATCTGTAATGCCTGCTACTCGGGAGGCTGAGGCACGAGAATAACTTGAACCCAGGAGGTGGAGTTTGCAGTGAGCGGGGATCATACCACTGCACTGCAGCCTGGGTGACAGAGCAGGACTCGGTCTCATTTAAAAAAAAAAAAAAAGAAAAAAGACTGGGCGCGGTGGCTCAAGCCTGTAATCCCAGCACTTTGGGAGGCCGAGACGGGTGGATCACGAGGTCAAGAGATCGAGACCATCCTGGTCAACATGGTGAAACCCCGTCTCTACTAAAAATACAAAAATTAGCTGGGTATGGTGGCGTGTGCCTGTAATCCCAGCTACTCAGGAGGCTGAGGCAGGAGAATCGCCTGAACCCAGGAGGCGGAGGTTGCGGTGAGCCGAGATCGCGCCATTGCACTCCAGCCTGGGTGACAAGAGCGAAACTCCGTCTCAAAAAAAAAAAAAAAAAAAAAAAAAAGAAAAAAAAGGAATGGTTAGCGTTATGGTTGGACTTTATACAAAATATTTATTTTGAGGCTGATTGTGTGCTTACTGCTGAGTTAGGAGACATGCCAAAAAAAATTTAACCTAAAAACTTCACGTTCTAGTTGGGTTACACCCATCTGAATATGGGCTAATCTATGATTGCATGTTACAGAATTTAAGATGACTTGGAATAAAAGGAGAATAAAAGCAGCGAAAGCCACAATGGCCAGGGAGATATGGAGCGGGCAGAACTTGCATCAAGGAATGATTGCAGCTGATTATCTACAGGGAAAAAAAGATGGGCTGATAGGGTGATGACGGAAGGAAAGGCAGGACATGAATTGGCAAGGCATGATCTTGTAAAAGGCAGGACATCAGGCTGGCCAGAATGCTTGGGAGAGACGTGGTTCATTGGACAATTAAAGTGGGACCTGGGAAACCAGGAAGAGGAATCTGAACAGAAATTGGAGCAAGGACATTCCATGATGACAGCGATGCTTAGTGCAGATTGTCCTGACAGTAGTGATTCAGGTGGATTGTAGAGTGTGAAGTGGTCAGACAAGTCAGCTGAAATGTTGCTCCAGGAATCTCATGGGGGTGATGATAACGCAAAGGCAGGGGAAGAATGACCTCCAAGCATGTTTTTAAAATCGAAGCCCTCTTATCTGTACTCTTTCTGCTGTGACAAGACCCCAATTCAAAGTAGATCAAATAACATTAGAATTCACTGGCGGCAGGGCACAGTGGCTCATGCCTGTAATCCCAGTGCTTTGGGAGGCCAAGGGGAGTGGATCACGAGGAGTTCAAGACCAGCCTGGCCAACATGGTGAAACCCCGTCTCTACTAAAAATACAAAAACTTAGCTGAGCATGGTGGCTTGTGCCTGTAATACCAGCTACTCAGGAGGCTCCTGAGGCAGGAGAATCACTTGAACCTAGGAGGTGGAGGTTTCAGTGAGCCAAGACCATGCTACTACACTCCAGCCTAGGCAACAGAGAGAGACTCTGTCTCAAAAAACAAAACAAAACAAAACAAAAACCTGGCACTTAATGGTTATTGCTCATATTTATTGAACATTTGCAATGTTAATTCTCATGTAACTCTGTGAGGTAGGTACTAACGTACCTTCCATTTTATAGATGAGGTAAGTGAGGCACAGAAAGGTTAGTAGCTTGTAGAGTCTGAATTTTGAAATTTGACTCATTTGACCGGTAATTCCAGGGATGGCGTAGACTTTGAGCCTGTCTGGCTCCAGGGACTCAATAATGTCAAAACTCTCTGTCTTTCCATATTGGCTCTCATGCCTTCTCTGGTTTGATCTCTTTCTACTCTAAATAGATTCCCCACATATAGCTGGGAAGATGCTGCTGGTAGTTGCAAATTCACTTATTCCTAGATTAGCAATTCTAGTAGAGAAAGCATTTATTCTAATATCTAATTATGAATTTCAAGATGGGAGTTCTGATTGGTCCCACTGCAGTATAAACCTACCCCTTTGACCAATGGCATTTACCAAAGGGATGAGACACTGTGAACTGACAGGCCACAGGTCACATGCTGGTTTCTCACTGGGGATGGGGTGAGATACTGTGCTTGACAACCTCATTTCAAATCAGAAAGGGGTAGTTTCCCAAAGGAAATGATGCTGGCTACATGGGAGCAAGATAGGTTTACTGTAGAAACAGACCTTTTGGCTGGGCACAGTGGCTCATACCTGTAATCCCAACACTTTGGGAGGCTGAGGCGGATGGATCACCTGAGGTCAGGAGTTTGAGACCAGCCTGACCAACATGGAGAAACCCCGTCTCTACTAAAAATACAAAATTAGCTGTGTGTGGTGGCGCATGCCTGTAATCCCACCTACTCGGGAGGCTGAGGCAGGAGAATCGCTTGAACACGGGAGGTGGAGGTTGCAGTGAGCCAAGATCATGCATTGCACTCTAGCCTGGGCGACAAGAGCAAGACTCTGTCTCAAAAATAAATAAATAAATGAATAAAAATAATAAATAAAATAAAGAGACCTTTTGAAGAATGAACCCTTACAATTATGTGGCAGAAAATGAAAAGGTCAAAACTACCATCATATATGCCCTCAGTGACTGAGAGAATAATGAACTAATTAACCAATTAGTTGAGTGTGATGACATGACCAACTGCTTGGGAGGCTTTCACGAATACCAAGGAATTCAAGACTGGTATGAGCCATAATCATGCCACTGCGCGCCAGCCTGGATGTCAGAGTGAAATCCTGCCTCTAAGTAAATTCTGCGAGGAAATTGGATGGAGAAGGAGGGCTACTTTCAGAGAGTGTCATCTGGGCATGGCGACCTTGATGTAGTTAGAGTAGAAATGTGTAGTAAGTAGGTGAGGATTTTCTTCTAGAACCCAGGTAAAGGCTTAGGAGTATAGACAGAGACTTGAGAATTATGGTTCATGGTTGGTTTTCACCTTAGTTTTGGTTTTTATAGATAATTCTACTTCTGCCTCTCTTATTACCATTACATTGAAAATTTAATTATCAGGCACTTAGAAAATACAAAAGACAAACAGTCGACAGGCTTTGTAAAAGTCTAGGCTGAGAAATTGCCTCCACCTTTAGATGGAGGCAATATAGAAAGCCCAAAGAGGTCTAATAGAATTTTATGAGGCGGCTGACCTTGTGTAATCAAAAAGACTCTTAAAAAGTCTATAGAAATTGAAATTGTTACTCAGTTTGTCATGTTTTGTTTAATGTCTTCTTGGTGAGCATCAAATGAAGTTTAGTTTCAAGCCCTTGATGATTTAATATTTAATGAGTATTTTCAGAAAAGGTATGTTCATGTGATTGTTCAGTTATTTTAAGAAAACTGACAGAATATCATTTCTATCTACCACTGATATTCACGATACAATTTTATGAATTTTCCTTTAGATTCAAGATGATCAGTCCTTTGTATGAACTTCACACATGGATAGTTCTTTTATTTGGATCATGGTCTTAACATTTAAAATCATAGATTTGATTATTTTGAGCTATATTCACAGTGAAGATACTCTTTCCTGGCCATAAGCTGCATTCCAGTTAATTATCTCAGTAATAAGTGCCATTGGCTACTGTTGGCTGGAGATGATCAACAGTTATACACCAACACTCCTTTACTCATGCAATGAAAATATGAAACATCTATTTTGTTCAAGTCACTCTTCTAGGCATTAGGAAAGACTAAAGCAAAGCAAAATAAGAATAAACAAAATTCAATTCTAGTCCTCAAAACGCTGCAATGAGTGCTATATATTATTAATAAATAGCATAAAAGAAGCTTTGGGCAAATGATATAGGGATATGGGTGCAAAGATGATGAATCGTTCCTGGGGGGATCTGGGAGCTTTTATGGATGAAGTGAAGTTTCCTGGGGCTTTAAAGCAACAGAATAATAGGGAAGGACTTTAGGGGTAGCGTTGCTACTGCACAGAAAATCAGAGAAAGGCAAGTAATTTGAGGTGTGGAAGGAAAGAGGCTTAACAACAGCTTAGGCTAGAAGAGAAGGTTAGGACATTATTCTGAACCTTTAGGACAGAGGAAACAATTCTAAGTATATGTCTTAATAATGGTGAATTACAAAGAACTGTAAAAAAACTTACATAAAATAATTTGATAACTACCACTAAGTATAAACATTAATTATTAAGTTCTGTAACATAGCTATTTTGTGTATTGAGATTATATAAGACAATGTGTAATTATAGCCTATCATCTTCATAGTGAATGACTGTTCACTGAAAACTGATTAAAGTTACCACGTTTGCATCCTTGAATTTTCTTACATTCCTATCAGAGAAAGCCCAAGTATACCCTAGTGTCCTGGAGTTACAATTTAAAAATAAGTTGCTGGCTGAGTACAGTGGTTCATGCTTATCCCAGCACTTTGGGAGGCCAAGGCAGGAGGATCACTTGAGTGCCAGAGTTCAGACCAGGCTGGACAACATAACAAAACCCCATCTCTACGAGAAATTTTAAAAAGCAGCTGGATGTGGTGGTATGATCCACTACAGTCTCCACTACTTGGGAGGCTTTCATGGATACCTAGGAATTGAAGGTTGCTGTGAGCCATGACTGTGCCACTGCACACCAGCCTGGGTGTCAGAGTGAAATTCTGCCCCTATATAAATAAATAATTAATGGCTGTGCACAGTGGCTCACGCCTGTAACCCCAGCACTTTCGGAGGCTGAGGTGGGCAGATCATGATGTCAAGAGATTAAGACCATCCAGGCCAACATGGTAAGACCCCATCTCTACTAAAAATACAAAAATTAGCTGGGCATGATGGCGTGTACCTGTAGTCCCATCTACTTGGGAGGCTGAGGCATGAGAATGGCTTGAACCCAGGAGGCAGAGGTTGCAGTGAGCCAAGATTGTGCCACTGCACTCTAGCCTGGCGGCAGAGCGGGACTATGTCTCAGTAAGTAAATAAATCAATAAACAGATTACAGACCAGGTAACTTAATATATTGGCGCAATTGTCTTTTCCTCCCATCCGCTGATAGTTGTCCATATGCCATTACAATAGCCGAAATTAGAAAAGAGGAGGGGGTAAATGATTGAGCAGGGCTGAAAAGGTGGAATGGATTAAATAATTTCCAAACTGGATAAACTGAGGCTTCAACAAATGCCTATTTAACATAATTTAAAGATGACTGACATTGTTACTTCATTTTTGATACAATGGCTGAGCCACTGAAGCTACCATGGCAAAATGTAAAATTAACTTTTGAAAGGAAATTATTTCAGAATCCAGGATTCTACCATCAACAGCAGTTATAACATTTATGAGCCAGGAAAAAAAAAATTATGGAAATGTGGATCTGAGGAATTTGTCATAAGGAAACACTAATATCCCAGATTTCCCTGGTGTCTGAGCACAGTTCCTACAATTCCAGACAATAAGGAGGAAAAGTTCAATGAATTCACAGACAATATAGAAACATGTCATGCCAAAGAAACAAGCTGGCTTCTTTGTGTCATGAGTAATTTATAGCCTCATAAATCTAGAAAAAGTCAGGAGAAATGCATGTACCTTTAATTTATTTATAGGTAAATAATCTCTGGTTTTCACTTTCTTAAAAAAGGTTATAAATAACTCTTCAAAGAAAACCAGCTCCTCAGGAGGCTTTTATGAGGAGAAATCTAAAACAACCACACTTTTATGAAAGACAGATCTATCTGAAAAATCCTCTCCTGTCGTTTTTATCTCTAGCAGCCTCAAAAGGTTCCTTTGTAGTCCTCCTTGTATGGAATGTTTTCGTTAGACACTTTGGGCTAGAAGGATTGGAGATTCACTTAGCCAAGCAAAAGGGGTTAACCATCATACAGGGCAACTAGGAAGATACGGGACTCCATTGAAAGCCAACAGAGGGCCATTTACCACGGTAGGACCTCTACAGACTGAGGACTCAGAACGTGACAGAATGGGTTTGGTAGCTCTTTGAACATCTAAATACTGTGGCGGCTGGGTATGGTGGTTCATGCCTGTAATCCCAGCACTTTGGGAGGCTGAGGCGGGCAGATTGCCTGAGATGAGAAGTTGCAGACCAGTCTGGCTAATATGGTGAAACCCCATTTCTACTAAAAATGCAAAAATTAGCTGAGCGTGGTGCTGATTGTCTGTATTCCCAGCTACTCAGGAGGCTGAGGCAGGGAAATTGCTTCAACCTGGGAGGAGGAGTTTGCAGTGAGCTGAGATCATGCCACTGCGCTCCAGCCTGGGTGACGGAGCCAGACTCCATCTCAAAAATAAAACAAAATAATATGGAGATTCTGATTCAGTAGATCTGGATGGGGCCCAAGCATTTCCATGAAGAGGCATCTCTCAGGCTGATTCTGATAGGTGGCTCTGGAGAAGAACCAGCCTTTACTGCACTGGGGCCCTGGTTAACACCACTCTGTTCTTTTCACAGATCCAGTTTGATTTGGTTTGGCTGTGTTCCCACCCAAATCTCATCTTGAATTGCAGCTCCCATGATTCCCATGTGTTGTGGGAGGGACCTGGTGGGAGATAATTGGATCATGGGGCCATTTTCCCTCACACTGTTCTTATGGTAGTGAATAAGATACACAAGATCTGACAGTTTGATAAGGGGAAACCCCTTTCACTTGCTTTCATTCTCTCTTTTGTCTGCCGCCATGTAAGACGTGACTTTCACTTTCCACCGTGGTCGTGAGGCCTCCCTGAGGGGGGAGATCTCCTCCCCTCCTCCTGCTTCTTGACCTCCTCCCTTCCCTCCCCTCCAGATGGAAAGGAGGGTGAAAAAGAGAAAAAACAAATAAAATAACAAAGAGCTGGGAAGTTGACTCCCTTTTCAGTTCTCAGCTCTCTGCTATCTATAAACCTTGAAAAAGTTGCAAATGAATGTTATCCCTACCAGCTGGAGCCTGGCACTGGGTCATGCCCTCATGTCTGCATGGCCCAGGCTCCCTCCTGGAAACACCTCTGCCAACTAATAGTTTACCGCCTTTGTCTTGTCTCTGTAAGCCCCCTCCCCTGCCTGTTCCTGCTCACGCTGCATATGAACTAGCATCAAGCCACCTCACAGGTCATTGACCGGCCCAAGGACTGGCTGGGTCAGCTGCCTACCCCTGATCCAATCGGTTATGGCTGTGGTTGTGGGACAGAAGAGGTGGGCAAATGGCATAAAACATGGCAGCCTAGAGTTCCTGCAACAGGATCAGGGAGCTGAGCTGCCTCCACAGTGCCTGTGGACCTGCAAGCATTGTGATTGCATTCTAATAAGCCTCTTCTCAGACGTTTTCTGGGATTTATGGTAGAAAATGAAAACAGTAACTTTCAATTTGGAAGATATGACCACCCTTTTTAAAAATAAAAATGTCACCCTCACCCGTTTGATGTACTTATAGTATCCATGATGAATAAAATACATACTATAATACAAAAAGCTATTTTACCTTTAGCAGAGGGTAGAGGGTTCTTTTTGTTGTTGTTGTTTTTTTTTTTTTTTTTGGGGGGGGTTAAATTTTTTTTTTTGACAGAGTTTTGCTCTTGTTGCCCAGGCTGGAGTGCAGTGGTACAATCTTGGCTCACTGAAACCTCTGCCTCCCACGTTTAAGCGATTCTCCTGCCTCAGCCTCCTGAGTAGCTGGGATTAAAGGCACATGTCACCATGCCCAGCTATTTTTTTGTATTTTTAGTAGAGACAGGGTTTCATCATGTTGGCCAGGCTGGTCTCGAACTCCTGACCTCAGGTGATCCACCCATCTCAGCTTCCCAAAATGCAGGAATTATAGGCATGAGCCACTGTGCCCGGCCTAGCAAAGGTTTTACATGAGTTACTAATCATAAGGTTAATACTTACACTTTAAAAATAATAATACATTTATTTATGTATAAAAGGTACATTATTTATTCAATCTACAGAAACTGTATAAACCAAAAATAAAATCCTAAACCTCCCACTGACCTGATGAGCTCCCTCTTGGGAGGCTGGGCCATAAATCACTATAGAGTAACTATTTGGCACATGTAATATAACGTTGAGAGAGACGGAGGACCCTGGGGATGATTTGATCATGCAAGTCAATGATGTTAGCCCCAAATCCTGATTTTCTTCTTTCTCCATTTGGCCATCTGTAATATGTTTTCTTTCTTTCTTTCTAAGTCTGGCCTTCTTCCTGGACACAAAATAGCTGCCAACAACTTCTGGGATAGCATGACTCCTTGGAAAAAGAGGGAGAGAGGAAAAGATTTGAGAGAGAAAGAAAAGTTCTAGGAGAAAAAAGGCGCAATCATAGATTAATCCATTGTCAACTAGCTCCCAGTGCTAATGCTGAGAAGTCAGGTAGCATTCTAATTCCTCATCATTTTTATATGACTTTTAAAAATTGTGGGAAATTTTGGAATCTTTTAATCTCTAGGTTCTAATGTCCTACAATATTGTACCTGGGCATGTATCATTTTTTAATCTTTTATTTATACAGAACTTATATTCTTTAGTTTAGGGATGTTTTCTTGTGTTCTTTCCTTGATTATTTTTCTCCAGTTTCTTCCTCCTCTTCTCCTTCTCCTTCTCCTTCTCCTTCTCTTCTCCTTCTCCTTCTCCTTCTCCTTCTTCTTCTTCTTCTTCCTCTTCTTCTTCTTCGTCTTTTCTTCTTCTTCCTCTTTCTCTTCCTCTTCCTTCTTTCTTCTTTCTTCTGCTGCTTCTTCTTCTTTTTTTTTTTTTTCTCCCTGGAACTCTTAATAGTTGGATGTTGGCACTTCTGAATTGGTAGTTTAATATTCCAAGTTTTCCCTCTGTTGTGGTGGTTTTGTTTTCTTTTCTAAGAGTTTTACTTTGTTTTCTTGTTAAAAAGTAAGAGTTAATTCCATTTCTGGATTTTAATTTCCATCACTTTTATTAAAGGATAGCATTCTGTTCCCGTTTCATGAATATAATACTTTGTTTCATCTCCCTGAGGATATTAATCATGACTTCACTGATGTTTTCTGCTGCCTCCTGTGTGTTAAAATGAGGTCCTTTTTTGTCAATTTATTTGTTTGTATCTCTATTTTTGTGTGTTTATGGTGAAGCATTTCCTCGAATATCTAGAGATCTTTGACTAGCTCTTCGTATTTAACAGTGAGTCACTAGGAAACCTATTAGAGGCTCTGTACTGGTGAACAGTTTTTGCCAACAGATACTAGTGAGCTTTGTTATATGATAATCAGTTGGTAAGCAGGCTTTTCATCTTGGAAATTCCAAATATCAAAATTGTAGGATTTTTGGGTTGTTTCTGAAGCCATTCGTTTTCTTCTTGATAAGAGCTCTGCTAATTTCTGCTTGATTGTATCTCATGGGTGCTGCCATTCTAGAAGCAGATAGGGGAAGAAACTGTAGCCCTACTGTTCAATCAGCAAAATTTATTCACTCCTCTGTTTGCAGCTTTGCTCCCCACCCTTGCTGTGTACTATACCTGGAATCCTCTGGTATAGAAATACTTCCTCTCCATTTTTGTGGAGACCATGATCTCTGTATGTAGTCAGGAGGAGGAGGAGTTGCCTGGATTCAAGAGAAGGATGATGGGACCCAGAGAAAGTCCACCAGTGCGGTGTACAGATGAGCAGCCAACCCCCCTAATTCTGATCACACACCTTTTTCCTGCCCTCAGGGTTCCCTGAAAATACCAGGGATACAAGGGTTCTCAGCCTCTCCGGGTCTCTGTGAGGGTAGATTGGCTCAATTCTCACTGGGCCACAGGTGCTTTGGTGGCAGCTTTCTTAAGTCTATTCCTCCTCTTCTGTCTGCTTTCCTATCTTCAAAAGATTATTGATGTTACTCATCAGCTATTGTTGCCTCACATAGTTTCTTTGTCCTTGTGAATTTGTGACTTCAAGTATTTGCTGCATTTAAAAACGGTTCAGGAAAAAGAGAATATTAAAACGATAATTGATTGGCCACCCTTATCTAAAAACCTCTTTCCTTTTTGCAATCGTGGACTCCCAGATGGGAAATGCAGGCAATCAGAGTTCATTTTAGCTCTACTTTGTCATCATCAGTGGTGGCGATCACTGTCACGTGACTCTCCAGCATACTAAACATCTGTAGCCCTCTCAAGGCAAGCTCTGCCTGACTTCTGCTGTTTCTCAATCCTTCAGCCTCCAGGGCATCCTGGCAGAGATGATGATCAAGAAAGAAGGCGTAGTGTACCAGGACCTAGGCTCGTTATGTTTTATTTCACGTGAGTGTGTTCTGAAGAAACAGAAGAAGAGGACATGCAGGAAGAAAAGGTAAAGAAATTGCACATGAGAGCAGAAAGAGAATAGATCTTGCAATTTAAAAAAATGGGGCTAAAAACACAAGACAATTATTTGGGGCCAATTACAGAATTTATTAGAATAGCTTTATCTAATTGCCATGCAATTCAGAACCAATTGTGTGTCTCCTTATATAGGTACCAAATTAACTTTGAGGAGCGCACTATTTCATTAGAATAGTAAACAGTCTACATGTATATTCAATATTTATTGTCTGTTGATGTAATCAAAAGAAAAGGAGCTTATTGATAGCGGACTGCAGAGAGAAGCAAAGAGTATTAGTACAAAGGGTCCTGATAGCGATGAAATATTTTTGGAGCTGGAGTCAACCACAGAATTCAGGACTCTCCGTACCAGCCAGGAAGCATTGAGCAAATCAAGGAAATAGATCCTTGGCTTGGAATGGTGGATACATCTAAGTCTTGGTCTCTTCTTATTTATAAAGTAGAGAAAATAATTACTCCTAACTCTTAGGATTATTGTGGGGATTAAATGTCTAAAATGTAGTAATCACTCAATAAATGTTAGTTGTTATTATTATTTCTTTTGGTAAGAACATTATTGCTGGAGTTGTAATTGTTACTATTATTTGTTTCATGAAGTTCTGAAAGTAACCTGGGCCTTGAGGGTGACTTATAATAAACGGAGGAGGTAGTCACTGGCCAAGGTCTAACTACATTAGCCTTCAAGGGGAGGAAACAAAGGCTGCTGGAAGTTATGGGACTGCGTTCAGAAACGAATTTACGATTGGTAGCTTCTCCTTTGGTGGATTTTTGTTTGAAGGCCAAATCTCTGTCTCTTATAACTCACTGAACTTTTGTCCATCCTACAAAGACTATTTGTTTACTGACGATCGCCAATGACTACAACAGTGCTAGAAATACTAGGTGCTTAATAAATAGTTGTTGAATGAATGGGTAAATGAACGGAGGGATGAATGCATGAATGAGGTAGAAGAGTTTGGTTGCTGAGGTTGCTGTTTTGCTCAACATAAGCTCATGTGCCATGGTTACTTCCTGCTTGAAATAACAAGAGGGCATATGGATTGGCAATTATTTTTTGTTGATTGAGGGTGTGCTATAGTTTTGTTTTTAAGTTATTGGTGTTTTGGCACCTTTTATCATACAATGGATAATAAATGACTACTTTCTTGAAGAAAAGTAACACATGTCTCCTATATTTTATGAAATAACAACCCTTTCATCTTATTGCTGAATTTTGAGAGCAATGTTTTATAGTTAGAGAAATTAAAAATAAACCTTTGCTAAAAGTGAAGTTTGGGGGTGAATACAGAACAATTTAGTCTTAGGTATGTGAGTATCAGGAACAAGAGCCATGCACACACAGAGTGTGATGCAGGGGGAAAAGGATGGTAGCTCTTTTCCCAGAGAGCTGTAGCTGATGGGGGTTCCACCACGGACAGCTCTGGCTGATGAGGCTGTTGATGAGCAGAACATTCCCCAGTAATTAAAGAATAAGAGTAAGGAATGGTAGATTTGGATAAAAGTGAACGTTTAGAGAGGCCTCAAACTCTGGGTTGAGAGAGATTAGATAACAAAGAGAGAACTAGATAGTGAATTAAGAAAGGGGAGTTTGGCCGGGCATGATGGCTCACGTCTATAATCCCAGCACTTTGGGAGGCCGACGCAGGCAGATCACAAGGGCGGGAGTTTGAGACCAGCCCGGCCAACATGGTGAAACCCTGCCTCTACCAAAAATACAAAAATATACTAAAAATACAAAAATTAGCCAAGCATGGTGGCATGCGCCTGTAATCCCAGCTACTCGGGAGGCTGAGGCTGGAAAATTGCTTGAAACCAGAAGGCGGAGGTTGCAGTCAGCCGAGAGAGCACCACTGCACTCCAGCCTGGGTGAAAGAATGAAACTCGGTCTCAAAAAAAAAAAAAAAAAAGAAGGGAGTTTATGTAGCAGGTTTGGAGCAGAGATAGATAAAGGAGAACAGCGCAGCAGGTGGCCTCAAGGTATCATTTTTGCATATTCTAAGTTAATATCATGGTTTTCAAAATGGGGTCCACTGTAGGGTCCTCTTGAGGAGCTCAAAACTGATCGAAACATGCCAGGTATTTCTTTGGTGCTTAGGGACAAGTCACTTTCATTTTAGGGCAAAGAGATGCTCACTAGGAACCTACTAAGAAAGCTAAGGATTGCTAAACATAGCTATTTGTAAGCTAAAAGTAATGTACTATTAGAGTTGATGAATTTAATTCAGTAGACTACTGACGAGTCTGGTTGACTCCCAGTACCACATGTGTACATGTTGTGGAGCCTGCATTGCATATGCAAATGATGATGCTTGGAATTCTCACACTTTTTTGAAGGAGTACTTTGTTAACTGTGTATCATCAACGTTTTCTTGAATTGGTCATGATTTCCGGTTGCTATCATTGTGGCTATTTAAGGATTAACTGAATTGAGCTTTGTTACTATAAATTTGTTGGTTGTTTGATTAGACATTTGGAAGTCGTGACACATATTTGTAGCAGTGCTGTTTGGGGTCTAATTTTTCCCAAAACTAGAGATTTAAGTAATTCATACTCTATTGCTACAGTAGAGGTATAGAGAAAATCGACCACATTTGCTTACAGAGTGATGGTTTATTTTTATCACTCAGTTCTTTCTCTTACTGAAAATCGGACTTGGTGGAGAATGGGGTCATTTTCCTTACTTGAATGAACTATGGTCCAAATAGTTTGAGATACAATGTTTAGGCTGGGTGTGGTGGCTGATGCCTGTAACCCCAGCACTTTGGGATGCCGAGGTGGGAGTAGTTCTTGAGACCAGGAGTTCAAGACCAGCATATGCAACATGGTGAGACCTTGCCTCTACCAAAAAAAAAAAAAAAAGGAAAATTATTAGGTTACTATAAAAGTCTTAACTTCACTTTTATTATCCAGTACTTGGAAGTGTAGGTGTCATGATTCAGGAAGACTTGACTACAGAGCATGCAGATAGACCAGTGTGAGGCAGGAGAGAAAGTAGAAAGCAAGGATCTGGTAAGTCTGAGGCTAAGGAAGCAAACAACTCTTGTAGCTTGGTTTTCTAAGAAGTGGCCATGATATCTGGGTAGGTGGGAAATTCCAAATTGAGATAATTAGGATATCAATTCCTGTATTCCAGATAGTCTGTCATTGGAGGTTACTTGAATCCAGAATTTGAGTCCAGATTCCTAGATTGTTAACTGAGCAGAAACATAGATGGCCCTAGACTATTTATATTCCAGATCTAACTACTTCCTGCTGTTAGCTTTTCTACAGGGCTCAACCCAACCAAATCTAAATGTGACAACATGATAAGAGAGGGACAAGAATGTTGGGAATGAAGGTTTGAGCCCAGGAATGATTTTCTGGACAGGTTTGGTGTTCTCAGTGGCTTTTGATGCAGTGACTCATGTAATGGGAGACAGGGGTGACCGGCAGGGAGGAGAGAGTATAAAAAGGTCCTCCAGAGCAACTTACTAGCCTCTCTTTTAGGATCTGCCAAAATCCAAGATGACTCTTCATCTTGGGCTAGACTACAGGTTTCCTTCAAATACAAAAATTGAAGAACAGCAAGAGATAGAGAAGTGTTTCTTCTCCTTTTATTCCCCATCAAATCATATGCTAAATATTCAAGTATTACCTGCATTGCTTTCAGCCCTCTTCCAGAGGAGGCTAGCTATGATAGGCCTGCATCCCTGACCAGGTGTGGTTTATTTAGACAGGAAGTGAACACAGGGTTGTTCTGCTCACCTAGGCAACTGTTCCAGCCGTGCAGGGAGGATTAGGACCCTGTTATCACCTCCTTGGGGCAGAAATCATGGGCCCATATGACATTCTATCGTTATTTTTCTTTATTTGAGATACAAAATGGAGAAATTTCTTCCCAGTTTATTTATAGGTACATAAATATCAAAAGAACAAGAAGGGTTTATTTAAAAAGAATTTTTAAGCCAGAGATTTGCAGGTGCTACATTTTCTTTCATTGGTGCAGCCTGTCTCTAGGGAAGGTGTGAAAAGATCTTGGCATACTTCTTTTACTAATGGTGGTCACAGCCCATCTGGGAGGAAAAATCAGTACACAGTGATGCCAGATATCCCAAGGCTCAATTAGGAGATTTTCCTGAGAATCTCCTATATTTCTCTCTGGAAGATCCCATCTGCTGCACACCACCACCCTCACACCAGAACAGGAGCCCCAACAATGCAGGGCTTTTCTTGGTCTGTTTTGTTCAGAGTTGTGTCTTCAGTGACTAAAACAATGCCAGGCACATAATAGGTCCTAAATAAAAATTGTTGAATAAATGAACAAATGTCCTGCACCTCATTCATCATGAATGGAGGTGACAATAATAGCTAACATTTATTAATATTTTACTATGTACTTGACAATGTAATAAATACAAACTTTTTTTTTTTTTTTTTTTTTTTTGATATGGGGTCTCGCTCTGTCACCAGGCTGGAGTACATTGGCTCAATCTCGTCTCACTTCAACCTTTGCCTCCAAGGTTCAAGTGATTCTCCTGTCTCAGCCTCCAGAGTAGCTGAGACTACAGGTGCACGCCACCACCCCCAGCTAATTTTTGCATGTTTAGTAGAGATGGGGTTTTACCATGTTGGCCAGGATGGTCTCAATCTCTTGACCTTGTGATCTGCCTGGCTTGGCCTCCCAAAGTGCTGGGATTACAGGCATGAGCCACCACGCCCGGCCACAAACAGAATTTTATTTAATCTTTACAACACCCAATGAAGTATGTATTAATAATGATACTGTTATTATTATTCCTGCTTTATATTCTGAGACTAAGGGAATCCAGTAAACCCCGAAGTTATTCTGCTAGGAAGAAGCATAACTGGGAGTCTGAGGGCCCCAATCCTGTTCAGTGCTGTCCTCAAGAAGTTTACAATCCAGTTAGGAAGATAAAATTGAGTAAAGCAAAAGAATTAGTCTTCCTACTGTCTCTATCAGTGCTTTGTTTTCCATTGAGGGCAGATGAATCATCTGAGGAGCTTGTTAAAGTGGAAGTTCTGTTCACTATGTATGAAGTGAGCCACAAAATACTGCAGGTCTAAAAAGCTCCCGTGTGATGCCAATACTGCTGGCCCCTAGACTATTCTTTGAGAAACAAGTTTACATCCCCTTTCCCCTTCTCAGGCATTGCTGTTGCTAGAAGCTGCTGTGGTCTAGGGCAATGTGTCTCAAATACTTACAAAGTGACTCTCATCTTCCTGTTCTTATAATACTTACAGAACACTGGAAGTATTCTTTATTTAGGGTTTTGATTAAGTAAATTCACTTGTTAAGAATGGAAATCAACTCAAGATTTATTAAATACTTAAATGTAAAATCTAATACTCTAAAATCCTTGAAGAAAACCTAGGAAAATACCTTCTGGACATAGGAATTGGCAAAGGTTTCATGACGAAGACACCAGAAGCAATAGCAGCAAAAGTGAAAACTGATCAATGAGATTTAATTAAATGAAAGCGCTTCTTTCTGTACAGCAAAAGAAACTATCAACAGAGTAAACAGACAACTAATAGAATGGGAGAAAATATTTGCAAAGTATGCATCTGACGAAGGTCTAGTATCTAGAATCTATAAGGAACTTAAACAAATTTACAAGCAAAAAGCAACCCATTAAAAAGTGAGCAAAGGACACTTTTCAAAAGAAGACATACATGCAGCCAACAGGCATATGAAAAAATGCTCAGTATTACTAAATGTTAGAGAAAGTAAATCAAAATCACAGAGAGATACCATCTCGTAACAGTCAGAATGGCTATTATTGAAACGTTTTTAAAAAACAGATGCTGGCGAGGTTGCAGAGAAAAAGAAATGCACACTACTGGTGGGAGTGTGCGTCAATTCAACCATTGTGGAAAGCAGGGTGGTGATTCCTCAAAGAACTAAGAACAAAACTATCATTCTACCCAGCTGTTCTATTACTGGGTATCTATCTAAAGAAATAGAACTCATTCTATCGTAGAAACACATCCACGTGAATGTTAATTGAAGCACTACTCACAATAGCAAAGACATGGAATCAACCTAAATGCCCATCACTGGTAGACTGGATAAAGAAAATGTGGTACATACACACCACGGAATACTATACTATGCGGTCATAAAAAAGAACAAGATTATGTCTTCAGGAACATGGTTGGAGCTGCAAGCCGTCATCCTTAGCAAACTAAATCAGGAACAAAAAACAAAATACCACATGTTCTCACCTTAATATAGGCGGGAGCTAAATATTGAGAACACATGGACACAAAGAGGGGAACAACAGACACCCAGGCCTATTTGCGGGTGGAGGGTGGGATGAGGGAGAGGATCAGAAAAATAACTATCTAGGCGGGGGGTGGTGGCTCACACCTGTTATCCCAGCACTTTTGGAGGCCGAGGCGGGCGGATCACGTGATGTCAGAAAGTCTAGACAAGCCTGGCTAACATAGTGAAACCTCGCCTCTGCTGAAAATACAAAAATTAGACGGGAATAGTGGCGGGCACCTGTAATACCAGCCACTTGGGAGGCCGAGCCAGGAGAATCGCTTGAGCACGGTAGGCGGAGGTTGCAGTGAGCTGAGATCGCCCCACTGCACTGCAGCCTGGCAACAAGAGGGAGGCTCCCTCCCAATTAAAAAAAGGAGAAGGAGAAGGAGAAGGAAAAGGAGAAGGGAAGAAGGGAGAAGGAAGAAGGAAGAAGGAAGAAGAGAGGGGGAGGGGGAGGGGGAGGGGGGGAAGGGAGAAGGGAGAAGGGGAAGGAGAAGGAAGAACCATCTGTTGCTATGCTTAGCACCTGGGTGACAAAATCTGTACACCAAACCCCCGTGTCACCCCCATAGTTTACCTATATAGCAAACATGCACATGTACCCCTGAACCTAAAATAAAAGTTAAAAAATAAAACAAATTTAAAAGAGAGGTGGAAATGCACTTGTTTCGAATTATACTGATTTTTCTAATATGTGATAAAAGTGCACAAGTCTTACGTATATAGCTCCATGAATTTTTTTTTTTTTTTTTTTTTTTTTGAGATGGAATCTCACTGTGTTGCCAGACTGGAGTACAATGGCGTGATCTCGGCTCACTGCAACCTCTGCCTCCCGGGTTCAGGCAATTCTCCTGCCTCAGCTTCCCAAGTAGCTGGGACTACAGGCACGCACCACCATGCCCGGCTAAATTTTGTATTTTTAGTAGAGATGGGGTTTCACCATATTGGTCAGGCTGGTCTCAAACTCCTGACCTCGTAATCCGCCCACTTCGGCCTCCCAAAGTGCTGGGATTACAGGCATGAGCCACACGACCCAGTGCGCATGTACACACACACACACACACACACACACACACACACACGAGAGATAACTAGTACCCTTATCAAGATGGAAAACATTTCTTAGCTCCAGAATGCTCCCTCATGCCCCTTCCCAGTGAATATCACTCTCTCACTTGATCATTGTTCCGCCATCTGTCACACACATTAATTTTGCCTCTTTTGAACTTCATAGAAATGGAATTGTAAGGCTGGGTGTGGTGGCTGACATCGGTAATCCCAGCACTGTGGGAGGTCGAGGTAGGTGGATCACTTGAGTACAGGAGTTCGAGACCAGCCTGACCAACATGATGAAGCCCCATCTCTACTAAAAATATAAAAATTAGCCAAGGGTGGTGGCTCATGCCTGTAATCTCAGCACTTTGGGAGGTCGAGGCAGGTGGATCACGAGGTCAAGAGATCAAGACCATCCTGGTCAACAAGGTGAAACACCGTCTCTACTAAAAACACAGAAATTAGTTGGGCGTGGTGGCACGTGACTGTAGTCCCAGCTACTCGGGAGGCAGAGGCAGGAGAATCACTTGAACCCAGGACGTGGAGGTTGCAGTGAGCCAAGATCACACCACTGCACTCCAGCCTGGCAACAGAGTGAGACTCCATCTCAAAAACAAACAAACAAACAAATAAACAAACAAAAAAATTAGCTGAGTGTGGTGGCAGGTGGCTATAATCCCAGCTACTTGGGAGGCTGAGGCAGAAGAATTCCTTGAAGCTGGGAAGCAGAGGTTGCAGTGAGCCGAGATCACTCCATTGCACTCCAGCCTGGGCAACAGAGTAAGACTCGAAAAAAAAAAAAAAAAAAAAAAAAAAAAAAAAAAAACCAGAAAGAAAGAAAAAAGAAAAGCATAACTATTAACCTTCACTCATGCACCACCTAAAACTATTTCCCATTTGCTAATTTGGGAAATAATGGTACAGCAGAACGAAGCCATGGATTTGGCAGAAGACACTCCTGGGTTGGAATCTTGGCTCTGTTGCTTATGACAGCTGTGTGATCTTGGTTAAATAAGTTACTTACATGATTTAAGTGATGGTTTGCAATCTCTGAGGCCGAGCTTAATGAACTACAATTTTAGGTTAACAACGTAAATGAATCCTAAAATGAGGCTGAGGGAAAGAAGCTGGATCCAAAACGGGTACACCCACTGTGTAATTCTGTTTATAAATAGCATAAAAACAAGCAAAACTAATATTTGCTGTTGGAAGTGAGGATCATGATGACCTTTGAAGGGAGGTAGTGACTAGGAAAGATTAAAGGGACCTTTCTGGAGTGCTGGAAATAATAATAACAACTATTGTTATTATTTCGAGACAGAGCCTTACTCCATCTCTCAGGACTGAGTGCGGTGGTGCAATCAGGACTCACTGTAGCTTCAACCTCCCTGGCTCAAGCAATCCTCTCACCTTAGCCTCCCAAAGTTTGGGATAACAGGTGTAAGCCATCGTGTCTGGTCTGGAAAGATTTTCAATCTCGATCTGGGTAGCAGTTACACCACCTGAGGATCCTGTTAAAATGCAGGTTTTCTATGGGTATCTATATGTGTACATATATATATATTCATATACATACATGCATTTTCATATGCACACATGCACATACACAATGTAGTACTTGAGGACAGTTTTGGGGTACTGGTCCCATTCCATTCCTTGATCTAGGTGCTTGCTACACATGTGCTTACACTGAAAATTCATCAGGCTGTGAATATATGTGCACTAGAAATGGGTTTCTTCTCTGTAAAAATGGAGATAATAATAACAATAATGTCTACTTCAGAAGTTTGCTTGACTAGAGTAGAAAAAGTATCTGCTGAATAAAGATTAGGTCCTTTGCTCTTATTTCACCATAGACTAAGAGATACAGACAATGGTAAAATTTGAACTTACAATGCAACATGTAAACAGCCACATTACAAAGTATTAACTTCATCATGTTCGCATTGTGTCTGAGATCAAAGCCTTACACTAGAAAAATAATGCTTTAGAGTAGAACTGACGAATAGGTTGGAGAGATTAACTCGAGGAAGTACCCTTTCCAGACCTCACCGGTGGGCATTTTGCCAGTAAAGGTGCTTCAGGGAAATAGAGCCAATAAGTTTGTGTGTGTGTGTGTGTGTGTGTGTTTACATGTATATGTGTGTGTGTCTATATGTAGACACTGTATGTGTGTGCCTATATGTGTATGTCTATATGTATAGACACACACATACACATAAACACATATGTAGACATATATAGACACACACAAGTATATACACACACACATACATATATATGAGATGTTATCTAACAAGATTTTGGAGAATTCTTGAAAATGTAGCTAGCTATCTGATGTTGTTGATATAAATATCTAGTCTCCTTTATAGCTAAGATACGTTTTATATATATGGCTAAGATATGAGATATATATATATATATATATATATATATATATATATATGGAGATCATATATATGGAGATGTAGGAAGAGAGAAAGTGAGATTTTAATGAATTGGCTCACGTGACTGTCAGGGCTGGAGAGTCTGAAATTTCTAGGACAGACACGCAGGCTGGAAACCCAGGCAGGAATTCTAACAATCTTGAGGCGGAATTCCTTCTTCTCTGGGAAACCTTATTTTTTGCCCTTAAGGCCTTCAACTGATTGGGTGAGGCCCATACACATCACGGAGGGTACTCTTCTTTACTGAAGCCAAATGATTATAAAAATTAATCACATCTAAAAAATACCTTCATAGCAACATCTACTTGGGTGCCATAGCCTAGCCATATTGACACATAAAATTAACCATCACAGCAACTCTAAAGCCTGCTTAGAGTTAAAATAGCTTTGTACCCAGCTTAAATGGCCTTCACTATATATTTAGGCAGAACACATCAATCAATCTTCTGGAAGATATTTATATCCTGTTCCCTTATGGTTTAGTGTTGCATGCGCCACGGGCAATGATACTAATCTTGGCTGAAGTATATTAGTTATAGTGGAGACTAGATATTTATGTTATATCAAGAACATCAGATAGCAAGCTAAGTCTTCAGGAATTCTCCAAAATGTCTTAAGATCATATCACAGAGCAAACCCTCTCTTATATCAAACTACTGGATATAAAAGTAACCTTCAATCAATGAAAGGGTTGAATTCCAAAAGTTTGTTTCTTTTTGTCGTTGCTATTGGAAGTTGAAAAATGGTTTTCTCCCCCTCCAAAATAACACTATAAATGGGAGCTATTATGTTCCCAGGTGCACAGAAAGACCTAGATGGTATCCCTATTTATATAATTTTAGCAATTTCCTAGGGTAATTGTTTTCACAATTAATTTCCTGATTGCCTATTTCCCTTTCCCAGACTCCCTCAAAATATACAAAATGGGTGATCAGGTCTTTTGCCACAAAGTTATATGAACAAGAAAAAATGTTTAGCTGACATTGAACCTATTTATTAGGTATGGCTCATAGAGGTATTTAATTTTGATCCATATGTTTAAAAACAATAAGAATGAGTTGTTGACATGTAAAAATCAGGATATTTCTAAGAAAAACCGTGGATTCCTGGATTCTTTAAAAAAAAAAAAAAAACAGGAAGCCAGGTGTGGTGGCTCATGCCTGTAATCCCAGCACTTTGGGAGACTGAGGCAGGTGGATCACGAGGTCAGGAGATGGAGACCATCCTGGCCAACAGGGTGAAATCCCGTCTCTGCTAAAAATACAAAAAATTAGCCAGGCCTGATGGCATGCGTCTGTAGTCCCAGCTACTCAGGAGGCTGAGGCAGGAGAATTGCTTAAACCCGGGAGGCAGAGGTTGCAGTGAGCCGGAGATTGCGGTGAGCTGAGATTGCACCACTGCACCAGTCTGGATGACAGAGTAAGACTCCATTTCAAAAGAAAATAAGTAAATAAATAAATAAAACAGGAGATCTAGAAGAAGGAAACTAACAACAGCTGTGGCTTGGGCTCCCCGGTCACCAGAGCCGCCCCTTGGCTGGCTTTACTGTCATATGTCACCAGCCTGGCCCTGTAGGCATTTGAACTGTGACCTCCGTCATAGAGAGCCTGTCGCTGTCGCCTTGCAAGGGCTCCAGTCACAGATCTAGTGTCTGCTATTGGCTTTAAGGCCTTTATTTCCCTCCTCCTGCCAGCCACGATGAAACCGTCTATGTAGTGGGCTGAAGCCACTACCCTAAGGGACATACGCCCAGCACATGAGTTGCTAAATCCCTTTCCACAAGGTCTGGAGGAAGAAGGCCTCGTTCCTCAAACCCCCGTTCCCCCGGAGGAAGAAGGCCTCATTCCTCAAACCCTCATTCCTTCAACCTCTTTCCCCCTGGAGGAAGGCATTCTTCCTCAAACCCCCTTCTCCCCAGACGAAGGCCTCGTTCCTTGCACCTCCTGGGATCCCTTCCTGTCCTTGCCCATCTGCCTACCTGTCTTTTTTTCTTCCTCCCTTCTTTTCTTCATTTTCCCTTCCTTCTTCCTTCCTTGCTTCCTTTTCCCCTTGTCTTTTGCCTTTCCTTTTCTTCTTCTCCCCTTCCCCCTTTCCCTGTCTTTATCTCTATTGCTCTCTCCTTCCTGCCATCCTGGCTGCAAGTTTTTCACCAGCAGGGCAGCTGGAGAAGCTCTTCCCTGCCTCCATCTTCTGGTGAGAGTTTACACTTACACTTAGGTGGCAAGAGGCTGGGGCTAGGGCTTTAGGACAGTGTTTAGAGTAGTGGCTCTGGGATGCAGTCCTGAAAGAGGGGGCTGGGGAAGAGCCAGGAGCTGCTATTCCTGACCCCATGTATTTTTTCTTTTCTTTTCTTTTTTTTTTTTTTTTTTGAGATAAAGCGTTGCTTGTCGTCCAGGCTGGAGTGTGGAGGCATGATCTCGGCACACTGCAACCTCTGCCTCCTGGGTTCAAGCACTTCTCCTGTCTCAGCCTCCCGAGTAGCTGGGACTAAAGGTGTGTGCTACCATGCCCAGCTAATTTTTGTGGTTTTAGTAGAGACAGGGTTTCACTATATTGGTCAGGCTGGTCTTGAACTCCTGACCTTAGGCGATCTGCCTGCTTTGGCCTCCCAAAGTGCTGGGATTACAGGCGTGAGCCACCGTGCCTGTCCGTTTTTTGTTGTTTTTTTTTTAATTGATACATTATACCAGGTTTTTTAGACATTATAGAAAGGGCCTTTAAAAATAGTTACTAATCAATGTATATTATAGAAAAACAAAGACCGGCCAGATGTTTCAAACTCAGTGTTTATTTTAACACAGTCAAAGAAAAATCTGGGTGTCATTATCCCTTCTCAACTCTGAGTACATAATCAACACATAAAGCATGATGGTGTCTGTATTGTGATGGCTAAATGAAAGATTGACATTGTTAGTATACAATTGTCATCCCCAAATGTTTATTAAATGCTGATGTATTGGTGGAGCTGTGATCAGACCCTACGTAAAGTAAATTAATAAGCAGGTAACAACCCAGGCGTCATTCACTATCCAACATTAACAGCAATGTTGATAAGCTATACAAAATAATGATGTTAGTCTAAGAGGCAATTTTTAGAAACTACTTGGCTGATTCTGTCTTACCATTAGCTTCTATGAAAACGTTAATTTTGACTATTAAAAAGGATAAAAATTGGAGGCCACAGTTTAGACATAACTCAAGGCCATCTATTCATAGTCATGTAGCCAACACTTCAGATTATCTTGATTTTCCCAAATGCTAGCTCTATTTATAAATAAAACACAAAATATTAAGCTTTACATCCTTGTCAACATGATTCAGTGAAATTAAACCGATTAGCTGTAGACAAATAAGCTTGAACAGCTCTGCTTGCCTTAAAAAGAATGTTAAAGTCTGGGTATGGAGGCTCACGCCTGTAATCCCAGCACTTTGGGAGGCTGAGGAAGGTGGATCACAAGGTCAGGAGTTTGAGATCAGCCTGGCCAACATGGTGAAACCCCACCTCTACTAAACATACAAAAATTAGCCACGCGTGGTGGGGGGCGCCTATAATCCCGATACTCGGGAGACTGAGGCAGGAGAATCACTTGAAACCGGAAGGTGGAGTTTGCAGTGAACAGAGGTTGTGCTACTGCACTCCAGCCTGGGCAAAAGAGTGAAACTCCAGCTAAAAAAAGAATATTAATGTCTAACAGCCATTCATGAAAAAAGTCAAAATACTTGCTCCTTTAATGCTCTATAAACCGTTCTGCAACTGCCGCGAACAGAACATTTTTCCGCGTTCCGCTTGAGGTCTCCTTGTGCTCCAATGTTCTTTTTTTGTGCACGATAAACTTCTTCAGTTAGTTAGTTTTTTTTTTTTTCCATCTGTTACATTTATTATTCAGCAAAGTAAATGAAGTTATGGCTTAAGGAGGAAAATATTTAAAGAAAACCGGACAATATGATTTGTGCAAGTTGCCGTATACAAGAAATTCCAAAAGAATCAAACATCCAAAGTGAACGTGCACACTGCACATGATTTCCAGCGAAACTGTGCTTGTGACAGAAACCGTTCTGACAGTCAACTATGGTCGATAAGGGGATAGTTGAATAGATACTTTCCCTAGGAATAATTTTAAACTTTGAACTGATTTTATTTTTAACAGAGTAAAACTGTGAAATCTGTCAGCTATAATTAGGGAAGAATTTAAAGGGCACAGTTTGAATTTAAATTAGTATACATTAAGTGATAGATTCATAAATTTATAAATTCTTAAAATTTCATATATGTTAAGTGATCTATTTTAATAATTAAGTAATATAACGTAAAATTCTGGCTGGGTGCATGTCCTTGTTTCTCCATAAAGTAGGGGAATGACTTTTGGGAAGGAGGATGACAGTGAAGAACCTTCCTCAACATGGCAGCAGTTCTCAGGCAGATCAGTTTAAGGTAAGAGGATATATGGATTTGAGAACCTAGAAACTGATTCCATGAAAACTATCTGTGTTGGCCGGGCGCGGTGGCTCAAGCCTGTAATCCCAACACTTTGGGAGGCCGAGGTGGGTGGATCACGAGGTCAAGAGATCGAGACCATCCTGGTCAACATGGTGAAACCCCGTCTCTACTAAAAATACAAAAAATTAGCTGGGCGTGGTGGCACGTGCCTGTAATCCCAGCTACTCAGGAGGCTGAGGCAGGAGAATTGCCTGAACCCAGGAGGCGGAGGTGGCGGTGAGCCGAGATCGCGCCATTGCACTCCAGCCTGGGTAACAAGAGCGAAACTCCGTCTCAAAAAAAACCCAAAAAAACAAAAAAACAAAACAACAACAACAAAAAACTATCTGTGCTTACCTGATCCTTGGAAAGTCTTCAGGTACACCTAGGAGTACACAAGTTTGAAGACCACTGCTGTTAAGAATCAAATAACCAAACTGCCTTGACATCTAAAAAAGCCAGGCGCATAATCAGTAACAATTATAATTATGCTGAGAAGGTCCAACTGTCATTTATAGGCATGCAGAGATAGATAGATAGTTAGATAGATAGATAGACAGATCGATAGATATACAATAGATATAGATAACAATACTTTTTCTACACCCATATAGTAGATTGTGGCATTTTAAATTCCCATGTCTCGGAATGAATGCAATCATTTTATTAATCCCATACTTATCATTATGTGTTTAAACAAGGAAGGAGTGAATCTGGGAAAGGCTTCAAGAGTGATAACTTGAGCGGCACACACCTGTAATCCCAACACTTTGGGAGGCCAAGGTAGGGAAGACTGTTTGAGCCCAGGAGTTTGAAACCAGCCTGGGCAAAATAGGGAGACTATGTCTCTGCGGAAAAAAATTTTAAAAATTATTGGGGCATGGTTGCATGTGCCTGCAATCCCAACTACCTGGGAGGCTGAGGTGGTAAGATCACTTGAGCCTGGGAGGTCAAGGCTGCAGTGAGCTCTGATCATGCTTACTTCACTACAGCCTGGGAAACAGAGTGAGACCCATCTATAAAGAAAAAGAAGAGTAAGTCTTTGCCATGATGAAGTGAGGGAGTAAAGTTACTTCAGGGGACAGAGGAGAGAGAGAAAAGGTCCAAAGGCAAAGGACAACTTAGTGTAGCTAGTTTGTCTGGAGTGAAGGATGGGAAAAATATGGTCAAAAATCAGTCTAACAAGGCAAACAAGAGTCAGGTAGCTTATGCTAAGATCTAGTGTTTCTCTTGAAGAAGTTGGGGCTTCATGACACAGGCAACGAAAGTTATTTAAAGCTTTGGCACAAGCTGAGAGTCTAATAAGAAAACCTTGCCACCAGAAAAATGGGAAAACCAGAAAGCAAGGTCTCAAACTATTGCAGTTAGCTACAGGGTTAGAGAAAGTGGGAATGATAGTAGGAATGTCAGGGATATAAAAGAATCAAGGTTTGGCTACTAGGTAGACATGGGGAGTGAGAGAGAAGGAGCCATGGAGAACAGTCCAGGTTTCTGGGTTGATTATGATGTCAGGATTGTGCTTGGCTAGAAAAGTTGTCTGTTCCGCATATTTGTGATGCCTCTCCTAGCTTTCTGCTCAACCTTCTTTAGAATGGCTTTTCATCCTCATGCTTGTCATCTTGTTAATTTAAGTAGCATGTGCTACTTCCAGCATCACATTGGTCCAGGCTGGATGTAGGGATGGGTTGAAGGGCAAAAGGCAGAGACAGCCCTTTTTAAAAGAGCCTTCCTGGGCCAGGCACAGTGGCTCATGCCTGTAATCCCAGCACTTTGGGAGGCTGAGGCAGGTGGATCACCTGAGGTCAGGAGTTCGTGACCAGCCTGGCCAACATGGTAAAACCCCATCTCTACTAAAAATACAAAAATCAGCTGGGGATGGTGGTATATGTCTATGATCCCAGCTACCTGGGAGGATGAGGCAGAAGAGTTGCTTGAACCCAGGAGGCGGAAGTTGCAGTGAGCTGAGGTCACACCACTATACTTCAGCCTGAGCAACAAAATGAGACTCTGTCTCAAAAAGCAAAACGAAACAAAACAAAAAACCTTCCTGGATGTCCCACCTATGTCGTTATGATATGCAATAGCCTGAGCAGTTTGTAAAGCCATCCCTAGTTGCAAGGGAGGTTCTTTATTATTATTATTTTTTTGGCCATTGAATTATTTTATTTTTGATAGATGTCTTTGTTTACCTTATTATTTTTTTAAATAAAACTTGCATATCTTTGCAAGAAAGTTTTAAGCTGAGTCGACTGCCTCTCTGAATGAATTAAACAGTGGTTCTGTTAGTGAAGAATGGATACTGAGCAGCCAACAACAGCATTTTCCACAGATCATTATGGAGATTGCTAGTTTCATGCTTGGAGACAGGAAATACTGGATGAGAAGCAGGCTTCCGTAGAAAGACAATGAATTCTGTTATGTATGTGTTGTGTTTGAGGTTACTGTGAGTTATCCAGCTGAGATATTCAGTTGAACAAGTATGACTAATGATAATCTGGGGGGGGGGAGGTTCTTGACCTATAAATGACAGTTGGACCTTCTCAATAATAATTGGTACTGATTATGTGTCTGGTATTTTTTAGATATTGAAGCAGGTGGGTTATTTGGTTCTTAATAGCAGTGCTCTTCAAACTAGACTATTCCTGGGGGTACCTGAAGACTTTCCAAGGATCATGTGAGCACAGACAGTTTTAACGAAATCAGTTTTTAGGTTCTCAAATCCCATACATACTCTTACTTGAAATTGATCTGCCTGAGAACCGGCTGCCATATTTAGGAAGGGCCTTCACTGTCACCCACTTCACAGAACTCCTTCTCCCACTTTAGGGACCTCTACCAAGCTAGAATTTTATATCACTTAACTGTAGATTTGTTGTAAGAAATCACATTATTTTCTTGTTTTGTAATTTATTATAAAAATAAAAAAATCCTGTTACTTCTACATAATGACTTTATGACTTCTAGCAATAGACTTTATAAAATGTGCTTCATAATTTAATGAATTTAAATGATTAAATTTAAATTTTATGGTTTTTAAAAATGTTCCTTAAAACCCATATCAACCTGTTTACTTGAATTAGAAACTGAAGTCTTTCTGAAGACTGTTAGACTAATGTTGCCTTTGCCAATCAGGTTAGACGGCAAACATTTTCCACAGAGTCAGTGAGCTAAATCTGTCGTCTTAGCGCATCAAAGTTTAGACATAAAATATATTGAAAACATGTGAGAAGACAAAAATAATTTTATTAAACATTGTGAATTGACTAAGGTACATTAAAAGAAGGAATTTTGCCAGGCGCAGTGGCTCACGCCTGTAATCCCAGCACTTTGGGAGGCCGAGGCGGGTGGATCATGAGGTCAAGAGATCGAGACCATCCTGGTCAACATGGTGAAACCCTATCTCTACCAAAAATACAAAAAAATTAGCTGGGCATGGTGGCATGTGCCTAAAGTCCCAGCTACTCGGGAGGCTGAGGTAGGAGAATTGCCTGAACCCAGGAGGCGGAGGTTGCGGTGAGCCGAGATCGCGCCATTGCACTCCAGCCTGGGTAACAAGAGCGAAACTCCGTCTCAAAAAACAAAAAAAAAAAAAGAAGGAATTTTTATTTTCCCCACCCCTTTGAATATATCTTACTTTAGAAAATGCCTTGAGCCAAAAATAACATACATAATTAATAAAAATTTATCAAGTCTTGGCAAGCCTTTCTTGGAGAAAACCCTGATACCTGGATAAAAACCTCTTTTGCAAGCCAGGTGGTTTCCAACTCTTTTCTTCCAACAAAATTGAAGACAAGCTTAATCAAGTTGTCATTTGCTAGAACATGAAAAATAATGTTATGATAGATCACTAGGAGATTTTTGACATAAAATTTAGAACGAGTTGAAAGAATTGACTGATTTTTGTTTCAGCAAAACCTTTTCTATCCCTGTTTATTCACATAAGCAAGATTTCTTAGCCCTGACATTTATAAAATGAAAAATTAAAACAAAAACGATGTCGAATCATTTTCATATTATTGATTTAAAAAACAAAGCATATTCATCTCATTAAGAGATACTCCCCAAAAAAATTTTCTTTTATGTTTAAGAATTATCTATTAAAAGTGTCAGCATGTTGATCTGTTTTGATCAACTGTGTATTCACAATTGTAATGACAGAAAACATTAATTAGAGCATTATGGGCACATAAAGTAAAAAATGTTCAATGTAGATACACAGTTGTGCAGATCATATAATGTGGTGATCTAGAAAAGATTTTAAAGCATAGAATGATACTACATTTGGATTAATTTATGTAGAGGAGGTAGAATGGAGTTAGTAGGGAACAAAGTAAAATTTCTGACTGCTAAAAGCAACTTCTTGTTCAGTTTTTTAAAAAACATATACGTATGGGTATCAAACTTCTAGGGCAGCAGTCAACATTTTAGGCACCAGGGACCAGTTTCCTGGAATACAATTTTTCCATGAATGGAGGGAGAGGATAGTTTCAGGACGACTCAAGTACGTTACATTTATTGACCACTTTATTTCTATTATTATTACATTGTACTATATAACAAAATAATTATACAACTTACCATAACGTAGAATCAGTGGGAACCCTGAGCTTGTTTTCCTGCAACTAGACAGTTCCCTCTGGGGGTGATGGGAGACAGTGACAGATTATCAGGCTTTAGAGATTCTCATAAGGAACATGCAACCTAGATCCCTTGCATACACAGTTCACAGCAGGGGTAGCACTCCTATGAGAATCTAATGCCAACACTGATCTGACAGGGGCGGAGCTCAGGTGGGAAAGCGAGTGATGGGGAGTGGCTGTAAATACAGATGAAGCTTTACTCACTGGTCCGCCGCTCACCTGCTGTTGCGCAGCCCGGTTCCTAAATGACCACAGACTGGTCCTGGTCCTGGTCTGTGGCCTGAGAACTGGGGACACCTGTACTAGGATATTTATATTCTTTTGCCACTTTAAAAAGAGCAAGGCAAGCCAGAAATCACCTCCATTGCAAGTATTTAAAGTTATAATAATAAGTACTTCTGGAGTCCAGGCACTCACGCCTGTATTCTCAGGACTTTGGAAGGCCAAGGCAGGCGGATCACGAGACTGAGACCATCCTGGCCAACATGGTAAAACCCTGTCTGTACTAAAAATACAAAAATTAGCTGAGTTTGGTGGTATGTGCCTGTAGTCCCAGCTACTTGGGAGGCTGAGGCAGGAGAATCACTTGAACCCAGAAGGCAGAGGTTGCAGTGAGCTGAGACTGTGCCACTGCACTCTAGCAGGGTAACAGAGCAAGACTCCATCTCAAAAAACAATATTTATTTACTTATTTATTTATTTTGTAGAGAATGGCCTCAAGTAATCTTCTTGCCTTAGCCACACAAAGTGCTGGGATTACAGGTGTGTGCTGTGGGGCCCTGCTGAAGCTGGCCTTTTACATACCCCTGAGCACAGGTCCGCATGTCAGTTTGCCATGCTCAACACACACATCACTCTTGTGTGCTTGGTTCCTTCTCCAGAGCTGGAATCAGTGCCCAGGCTCCACGCTTTCCCTAGGAGGGGATGTTATTGTGGCGAGCCCTTTTGGGGCTCCCCAAGAGCTGATCCTGAAGGCATTTTGAGACTATGAGGACTAACCAGATGGCTGGAGAGAACCCAGGACCTCCTTGGATGCCAGTCCACCATGGGAACTTCAGGCCTAAGTCTTCTGGTGAAATTGAAGACTATGTGACATCAAAGGCCAGAGAACAGGTTAAGAAGATTCAGGAGCTTTGAAAACAGAACCCAGCAGCCACTGAGTTGAGGCTTTGAGGCCTGAATAAGCAAAATGATATTGTTTGGCACAACTCATTACTTTAAAAAAGAAAGATAAAAATGTTTTTAGCATACAGAAAAATATGGAGAATATTATGGGAAATATCCATGCTCTACTCACCAAAATTGGATGTTATCATTCTGCTATATTTGCTTTAGCTCTTCCCAATGAACTTCTAACTGTATCAGCAATATATCAGAAATGTTTTAGTTTAGGAAAACATGAGATTATGGTGTGAAAGGGATTTTTAAAAATAAACACAGGCATTGCTCATCATATCCTTGAAATTTACCAATTTCTGGTCCTTGTTCATGTGGGTTTCATAATAATATACTGTTAAAACTTTCTATGTTTACGTTATGACTACCTTGTAGTTTGAAATCCTTGAAGTATTGTCAGTATACTCAAGAAACTCCTTTCTAGGTTACCAGTTCAAATTTGGCTTGAAATCACTGGAGTGGCTGCAAAATAATTACGATTCATCATGTTCAATGACATTATAAAGACTATCATTAGAGTAATTTAGACATCATCTATTTCCAAAGTTTTATGATGAGTTCCACTCACTGATCCAGACAACCACACATCTATTGTCAAATAAATGTGAAAGTGGGTGTTAAGTCAAGCCTACACATGGCTCAGTTCACTTGTCTACTTGGCATCCTCTTAGGACTTATGTGTTCAATATGTGTGGTTGGAGTTTACTGACATTGTGATAAGTGGATGCCATGTTCCTTTCAACTAGAGTCAAAGGATTTCATACTTGTGATCAGGACCCACAGGAAGAATGACAATTTTTATTGGCTCAGTAGATATACATACTCATTATATTTAAAAAGCATATATATATATTTAAAAAGCACATATATACGTTTTTCTTTTAGTTTTGCTTGGTTGAATTGTGTCCCCCCAAAATGCACATTCACCTGGAATCTCAGGATGTGGCCTTTTTTTGGAAATAGGGTTATTACAGATATAATTAGTTAAGATGAGGCCATTCAGAAGTGAAATGGGCCCTGAATCTAATATGATTGTTGTGCTTATAAGAAGAGGGGAAGAGACACCAAGACAGTCACACACAGGGAAGAAGGCCATGTGGAGACAAGGAAGGAGATTGCAGTTATACAACTGCAAGCCAAAGACCAAGGATTGCCAGCAACTACCAGAGGCCAGGAAGAAGCAAGCAAGGGTTCTCCCCTAGAGGCTTCAGGAAGAACTTGCCCCTACCAGCATCATCCAGTTTGTAATATTTTGTTATGGCAGACCTAGGACACTATATCTATGTATCTCTGTATCTGTCTATGTATCTGTCTATCTATCTATCTATCTATCTATCTATCTATCTATCTATCTATCTATCTTGTGTGTGTGTACATTACAATGTTTCCCTAAAATAATGCTTACCTATATTGTTCACAATACATTCTAATACTTTATTTCTGGGTATAGTCCATTCTATTCTGTTCAATTTTTTAAAGATTGCGCTATGAAAAAAAAGAAAAAAACTCGAGTCCTGGCAATGAAGTGAGGTCCTTGCTTAGGCCCTAGATCTGTTCCCTGGAAGGAGCATTCCTGTCCCTGACTTCCACAGCTCATGTCTTTGCTCTCTTGGTCCACCAGTCTCACTGGCAGCCTCTGAGTGGCAGACAACTGTTATGGCTGCCTCTGTTAATGCGGGATTAAAGGCCTGGGCTGCTTTACAGGTTCAAGAACAATATGGATCTGACACCCCGGAGAGGTACTCTTCTTGAGACTGCTACTAGAGCCATGAGTTCAAGAGTACAGCTTTGCAGCTGTGTTCCAGTGGTCAGGAAGCTGGAATCAAGGCATGACCATTGCTGCTCAACTGCCCTCTACACCCAGGAAGCTGAGAACAGGCCCTGGGACATTGCTGCAGAAAAAAATGACCAAAACATTGGCAGCAATATGGCCTTCGTCTCATTTCTGCCTTCTACTTCACACAAGATTCATGTTCTGGGCAGAGTACAATTCATATGCAGAACCCTAGCTATAAGGGAGTTTGGAACTATTATTTTCAGATGTCCAATCTTTCTTTCCTTTTTTTTTTTTTTTTTAAGATGGAGTCTCACTCTGTTGCCCAAGCTGGCGTGCAGTGGCATGGTTCCAGCTCACTGCAACCTCTGCCTCCTGGGTTCAATTGATTCTACTGCCTCAGCTTCCCGAGAAGCTGGGATTACAGGTGCACACCACCACGCCCAGCTAATTTTGTATTTTTAGTAGAGATGGGGTTTCCCTATGTTAGCCAGGTTGATCTCAAACTCTCAACCTCAGGATATCTGCCCTCTTCAGCCTCCCAAAGTGCTGGGATTACAGGCGTGAACCACTGCACCTGGCCTAGATGTCCAATCTTTCTAAACAGAAGGAGGAGGGGTAGCATGTTAAAGTAGCCAAATCACAGTCTCCATCAGAAGGTTTATAAAGGAGTGTCTATTTTGATAAGTAAGTTTACCGTAAGTCTCAGCGATGTTGATTTAGGAGATCTTGGTGTCCAGTTAGAAGGCCTTACTTCCTATAACTTAAGGAAAAGTATGTGTGTGTGTGTGTGTGTGTGTGTGTGTGTGTGTGTGTGTGTTTAAATCCCAGAGCCCCTTTGTGAATATCAGCATGCAATAGTTGATGCCCCCAAGTCCTCCTGCAAGGGCAGGCAATACAGACGGTGCCAGCACAACTCTTGAGGGCCAGCATTGACTGAAATGGCAAAATGGGGAAGGGATTAAAGAGATCCTGGCACATTATCATCAATCTAGGGACAAATTAGAACTTCTTGGACCTAATCTGGAGCTGAACTGGAGTCATGTGCTTTTCTCCAGATTAATGGCAAGATGACAAGATGAGAAATGGCATGTTCTGGTTTTGTAGCCTAAATAACACCATCTCCCTGTAATGAATACAGTACCATGACTGCGGTGGCTGCTGCTGTTGCCACAATGACTCAGTGAATCATTAACACCTCAACGCTCTTGACAATGAAATCTGGGTAAAGTGGTTGCCTATTTGTCACTCTAAAGTGGCAGTGTACCAAATGGTAACTTTGTAGGCTGAAAGATGGAAAAACTTAATTCAACTTCCCGTGCACCTTACCGTTAACCATGGTTTGGACTTCAGGAATTAGCTGACTCATTGGCTGTTTGTTTCTCAAGAGGCACATTTAAACATTGAAAACAAATGTGATTGTTGGTACTATGCCTTAAGAAATTTTCTGCCACACCATAAAAGTGTATAAATGATAAGTTATATATAATAAAAATACTGTCATGTTTTTTAGCTTACTATATGTAAGTGTTCTGAATCCAGAATGAGGATTTCTTCCCAGTAAACTATTCTGGCGAGACCCTGCAGTTTGTTATGTTTTGAGTATCTTATTCCCTCTCTCTAACACACACACACACACACACACACACACACACACACACCAGATGCACAAATGCACCTTTTATGTTTATCTAGCTTTGGGAGGCAATATCACTTGACAGTTAAGGTTTCGTCTTTGGAGTTACGCTCCACTGTGGCCTTGTTCTGGGACTCTAAAGTGATTTAACTCCTCTGAGCTTCATTTGGTTAGCTCACTGACATTTAGTAGTATAGTACCAGCTTCTTGCTGTTGAGGAACTAACTGAGATAATATCTGTAAAGTGCTTAGCTCAGAGCATGGTATATAGTAAATGCTCATCAAATGTAATTCCTTTTATTTTTAGCCAAGTTGTGAAATTTTATTGTACTAGATTTGGGTTTAAATTTTTAAAGAGTTTATTCTGGAGGAAATGGCATGAGTAATAAGCATATGCCAATATGTTATTATCAGAGCATTTGTAACTATCTCATGACAAAATAACAGAAAATGGTATTTACTATCAGCCCCAAAGTTCAAGTCTATATATATGTGTGTATATATATATATATATATATATTTTTTTTTTTTTTTTTTTTTTTGAGACAGAATCTTGCTCTGTCGCCAGGCACATGGCTGGAGTGCGGTGGCGGGATCTCGGCTCACTGCAACATCTACCTCCCAGGTTCAAGCGATTCTCCTGCCTCAGCCTTCCAAGTAGCTGGGACTACAGGCACACGCCACCATGCCCAGCAAATTTTTATATTTTTGTAGAGGTGGGGTTTCACCATGTTGGCCAGGATGGTCTCGATCTCTTGACCTTGTGATCCGCATGCCTCAGCCTCCCAAAGTGCTGGGATTACAGGCATGAGCCACCGCGCCCAGCCTTGAGTCTATATTTTATAGCTTAACTTGGATGCTTAAAGAGCAGCATCAGCTCTTTTAGTATTTTGTACTTATATTAATTATATTAAAAAGTACATTACATAATTTATAACATGGTGATAAAAATGTGTAACCTATATGCAAGGGGGACGGAACACAAAATAGTAAAATAATTTTTAGGTACTGTAAGGGTTTCCTGCAGGAAAAGCAGTTGCAAGCCCGGTTGCAAGGTCTGCATATTAAATACAGATCTTTTTGTCCCTTCCCCTGAAGCTGTGGAAGAGATCTTTTCAAAGAGGATCAAGGAAGCAACTATACAAAAAAGAGCCATGTATTTAAGGAACTTAATCCTCTCCACCAAAAACTGCAGGGCTGGGAGAAATGGCTCGTCCAAGCATGATGTGAGCAGAGACCCAAGATTCAGGAAGACAATAGGAGCATGAGAGCTGAGAAGTAGAGTGAACAGTAGACACCCAGGAAGAGACCAGATGCCTACTGAGTCTGAGAGTAAGGATGGACTAGAGGGTGCAGAGAGCCAGAAAGGTTTTCCTGACCTTGTGGTACTGGAGCCAAGGTGCATTTCCTTGGAAGATCGTCTGCAGGTGTTGGTGGGCACCGAGAAATCACTGGTTTGAGAAGAGTGAGCAAAGAACAAAAAATTACAGAACAAATCAGGAGTCCAAACATCTTAAGGACCTGGCAGCGAAGGACCCTGCACTCGGTGATGGATTTTAAACTGCAGATGAATGAACACAAATGCCAACAGTGATAGGAACTGCAAAATAGAAGCCCTGCCGTTACTATCGTTCCCTGATGGAAGGTGAAAGCCTCAGGAAATTGCAGGGAGAATCTTGCAAAGTCAGAACTACTTCAAAAGACTCATCTGGCAAAGTCAGGCCTAGAAGTGAGGAAAGGGTGAGGCTAGGGACTGGGACAAAGAGAAGGCTCTGGCCCTGCTCCCCTGGGGCTGGAAACAGTTACCAGGCCTTTAATGAGAAAGCATGTAGTGACTGCATGGAAATCACCCTGCATGTTACTCCTTATAAATAGCAGGACACAAATATTTGTCCAGGCTAACAGCATGGCAAATCCGTAGCATAGCCTGGATTCTTACCATAAATCTCTTTATGCTCTCAATCTCCAAGATAAAGAATTCTATTCAGTTGTTATAAAAGAGGAAACTGAATGAAAATAAATAAGCAAATCTCAGTAGACCCAGAGGACCATTGGCTTGAAAAAACAGTATGGTTAAATTGCAGGGGGGTTTTTTGTGTGTTTTTTTGAGATGGAGTCTCACTCTGTCACCCAGGCTGGAGCGCAATGGCATGATCTCGGCTCACTGCAACCTCCACCACCCAGGTTCAAGCAATTCTTCTGCCTCAGCCCCCCGATTAGCTGGGACTACAGGTGTGCACCACCATGCCTGGCTAATTCTTTGTATTTTTAGTAGAGACGGGGTTTCACTATGTTGGCCAGGATGGTCTCAATCTCCCGACCTCGTGATTCACCTGCCTCAGCCTCCCAAAGTGCTGGGATTACAGGCGTGAGCCACCGCGCCTGACCCTAAACTGCAGTTTTAACAAGAACGCGTGTTTTGGAGTCAGTCAGATTCAGGTCTGAGACCTATCTCCAGCAATAAGGACTGCGGGCTCACTGATTAAACTCTACGGGCATTAATTCCACCTGTGCAAATTGGGAACGATGCTGTCAACCTTGCAGGTTTAAACAATTTTAAGATTAAATGAACTTATACAAAAAAAATCATTTGGAATGAGGTAGGTGACCAATACATGTTAGTTTCTTTTCTCTTGATTTTGACATTGCAGAACGACAGACTCAAAGTCTGATAGGCACCCTGATAGGTGTGACCATGGGCCAAGTATTGCTAAGTTGTGCAGGCTCCCAAAGGGACTGCACAGGTCTCTGGAGTCAGACTGCCTGGGCTCAGAACCACTCAATAGCTTTCTGACCTGGGAGGAGTTACTTATTCTCTCTGTGACTCATATTTCTTACCTATCAAAGAAGATAGCAATGTCCACGCACAAGGGTTTTGGAGTGCTAAGTGAAAAAATCCACATAAGGCATTTGGGATGATCTGAGAAGGGCAAGACTGTGGTAAAGTTCATGGAGATAAAGTTTCAGGGACGTGAAGATAGTCATCTCTGGAGTTACCTGGCTGGGTGTTGGTCAAGAGTAGCACCAGAGGGCAACATGGTGATTGCAAGGCCCCTCCCAGGCTCTGTGGATGATTTTAAATGAGCCACAGTAGCCTTCCAAGGAGACTTTATGGTGTAAGTATGGAACTTGGGAATGGCCCCTTCTGCTTAAATATAATGCCATCCAACCCAGCCCACTCCCCTAGGGCTAGCTTTGGATGGGGAGCCTTTACTTCAAATTGTTCTGTTTATTTTCTTATTTGCTTATTTTCTTTTTCCATCATTAAAATGTAGCCTAGCTGGGCACAGTGGCTCATGATTGTAATCCCAGCACTTTGAGAGGGGATAGTGGGTGGATCCCTTGAACACAGGAGTTCAAGACTAGCCTGGGTAACATGGGAAACCCTATCTCTACAAAAAACACAAAAATTAGCTGGGCATGGTGGTACATACCAGTAGTCCCAGTTACTCAGGAGGCTGAGGTGGGAGGATGGTTTAAGCATGGAGGCAGAGGTTGCAGTAAGCCAAGAGAGTGTCCCTGCACTCTAGCTTTAGTGACAGAACAAGATCCTGCCTCATGGTGGATCATGAGGTCAGGAGATTGAGACCATCCTGGCCAACAGGGTGAAACCCTGTCTCTACTAAAAATACAAAAAATTGGCCAGGCATGGTGGTGCGCACATGTAGTCCTAGCTACTCAAGAGGCTGAGGCAGAGGAATCTCTCAAACTCAGGAGGCAGAGGTTGCAGTGAGCCAAGATTGCGCCACTGCACTCCAGCCTGGTGACAGAGCAAGACTCCGTTTCAAAAAAACAAAAAAGTCATGCCTCAAAACAAGTAAAATAAAAAATAGAAAGAAATGTATTGGCTCATATAGCCAAGAGGTGCCAGGGTTGAATCCATAGCCTCAGAGAAGTAATCAGGATCCCATAATGCCACTTTCCTCTGTGCTGGTGTCATAGGTTTCAGAGGAAGATTTGTCTAATGCAGCGAGTTTGCTGGGGAGTGCTCTCAATAGAAGCATGGCTAAGAAAGGTAAAGGAAGCAAGACTGCACGGTGGGAGGCAGCTGATGCTGTGATGAGCTCTGGTTCTGAATAACCCTATCTAGAGTTGTCTGGTCTTGAGGGAAGGGGACTGGGCCTTTATAAGTTCTAAGCCCTGCAGCCATCAGTCCTTGGGCGAGGTGGCTTTTCTTGCTGAGGGCAATTCATGGAGAACAACTCAGCCGAGAGCCATCAGCTGCCAATATTCCAAGCAGCTGAGAAAATCAGTGCCTCAGTCCAGAGGGAGTGATTTGAGTGGCAAGCCATGCATCCGGTACAGTTGACTTTATTTTCGGGCAGTGTCTGTCCATGTGCCACCCAAGATGGCCACCTACAGTTAGGCTCACGTGGTGGTTCTCAGCCCCTGCAATCTTTCCTGATCTTAACAGTGAAAGTCCTAGTGAGGATTTTGATTAGCTTGATTTGAGTCATGTGGCCATCCCTAAACCAATCATAATGCCAGGGCAACAGGCTTCTCTGATTGTTTAAGTCTGGATTGTATGTCTATTCCTGGAAGTAGCGGTGCTTGCTGGAAAAGATTACCGAAAAGAGGATTTCAGTTCAAAACTAACAGTTGCCTATACAACCTGTGTTATGGGTTAAGTAGCAGAGCCACGCACAAATTCCTCTCTTGAAGTCCCACCCTCACTCCCACAGAACGTGATCTTATTTGGAAACAAGGTTTTTATAGAGGTAGTCAAGTTAAAATGAGGTCATTGGGGTGAGCTCTAATCCAACTCCTCATGCAGAGGTGAAATTTGGACACAGCCAGCCATTCAGGGAGAATGCATGGGCACATGAAGATGGCCATCTACAAGGCAGAGAGAGAGCCTGGAATAGCTCTTCACTTCACAGCCCTAGAAGGAAGAAACCCTGCCAAAACTTCTATTTCAGACTTTCTAGTCTCCAGAACTGTGACATAATGCATTTGTGTCAGACACTGTCTTTGTGATACTTTGTTATAGCAACCCCAGCAAGCTAATAAGAATCTGATGGAGATTAAAATTTTTAGGCCACAGGATTTCCTGAGGCCATAACACGGATGCTAAAATAGGTTATTTGTCTTATAATTTTGCCTGTCTAGTACTTAGTGGATTTGTCAGAGGTGTTTGAACCAAAGCAACTCCATCTTGAATAGGGGTCAGGTAAAATAAGGCTGAGATCTACTGGGCATTCTAAGTTACAGGCTGAGACAGGAGGTTGGCACAAGATAAAGGTCACAAAGACCTTGCTGACAAAACAGCTTGCTTTAAAGAAGCCAGCCAAAACCCACCAAGACCAAGATGACGACAAGTGTGACCTCTGGTCGTCCTCACTGCTACACTCCCACCAGTAACACGACAGTTTACCAATGGCATGGCAACGTCAGGAAGTTATCCTATATGGTCTAAAAAGGGGAGGCATGAATAATCCACTCCTTGTTTAGCATAGCACCAAAAAATAACCATAAAAACGGGCAGCCATCAACCCTTGGATTTGCTCTGTCTGTGGAGTAGTCATTCTTTTATTCCTTTACCTTCTTAATAAACTTGTTTTCACTTTACTGCATGGACTCGCCCTGAATTCTTTCTTGTGTGAGATCCAAGAAGGCTCTGTTGGGGTCTGAATTGGGACCCCTTTCCAGTAATATCTTCCTGGCAACCATGGAAGGGACCATACTGAGGAAAGCCCGAAGCTAACGGCTAGCTTTGGGTAAGTGGTGGGGTCCGGTAACCGGTTGAAACATCAAATTGCCCAAAGAAAGTGGCCCATTTTGCTCTGTTCAAGTGTAATCTGTTACCTCTTCTCAAGTAAGATTGAATGAATTAACTTCTTTCTTTCTTTTTTTTGTTTTGAGACAACCTCGCTCTGTTGACCAGGCCGGAGTGCAGTGGCACAATCTTGGCTCACTGCAACCTCCACCTCCGGGTTCAAGTCATTCTCCTGCCTCAGCCTCCCAAGTGTAGCTGGGATTACAGGCACCCACCACCATACCTGGCTAATTTTTGTATTTTCAGTAGAGACGGAGTTTCATCATGTTGGCCAGGCTGCTCTTGAACTCCTGACCTCAGGTGATCTGCCTGCTTCGCCTCCCAAAGTGCTGGGATTACAGGCATGAGCCACCACACCCGGCTGCATTAACTTCTTTCTTATGTGTCTGTAATGGCAGTAGCAGTGTATCATTTGGGGGGAAGGGTACAATTGAGACATAATCAAAATCATTTTCTCTTAATTTTCTCATGGAACTCCAATTGAGAAAGGTCAGTAGGCTCTAGTGGTACCAAACACATCTAACTCGTACATTCTGCTTGGATTTGGACCAGTTATCATTTATGCACATGGCAGTTATCGTGGTCTGACAAGCCAACATCATTGAGTAGAAGCAATTGGGAAGGGCAGCCACTGCCTCTGTCTTTTTATGGCACTGTGACATAAAAATAAAAAATGTCATGTCATCTTGAATTCATGAGAAGGGGAAATCCCTAAATGGCAGAGACTGAGAGCAATATGTACAAGCTGAAAAAAAAACTATGACAGTCCCAAGTTGAGGTATTATCGGATTCAGTGTTGGCTTAATAACTTAAATGTCATTTTAATTTTAATAGCCCAGAGACATTCTGTGCTATTCGCCGATTCTTGTCTATCTGTTTTGTACATTGCTCTCTCATGATCTGTTTATTCTTATGCCAGCCTAGATATAATGGGATATATAATAAGTCCTCAATGTCATGGATGGGTTCTTCTTGGAAACTGTAACGTTAAGCCCAACAATGTGGAACAGATCCTTGTATAATATCATTTCCTTCAATGTCGCTAGTAATTAAGTTGATGAGAAAAAAAATTGTTTGTTTGAGACAGTCTCACTCTGTCCCCAAGACTGGAGTGCAATGGCATGATCTCCGCTCACTGCAACCTCTGCCTTCGCCTCCCAGGTTTAAGTGAGATTCTTCTGTCTCAGCCTCCAGAGTAGCTAGGATTACAGGCATGCTCCACCACATCTGACTAATTTTTGTATTTTTAGTAGAAACGGGGTTTTGCCATGTTGGCCAGGCTGATCTTGAACTCCTGACCTCAAGTGATCTGCCTGCTTCGGCCTCCCAAAGTGCTGGGATTACAGGCATGAGCCACCACACCCAGACAAAATTAGTTTTGTTATACATTGTTTCACTCAAAGTCAGTTTCCAAGAACCTATCCAAGTCCTTAAGTGAAGACTGACTTTATTTTAACAGTTGGATCATATTACCCTTGATGTTCACTTTAAAAGTTTAATCTCACTCATTTCTCGAACTAAAAATAAAACTTTTTTAGATCCTCTTCCAAATTCCATTGCAACAGTGATCGGGATCATGATAAATCCATAAATTAATTTGAAAATATTGACATCTTTGTAACAGCTGGGTTTCCATCAACTCATGCAATGTGTTCCCTCCAGTTATTTGTTTCTTTTGATTTGAAACTTAGATTCAGAGAGTTGAGTCAAGCATGCTCCTCATTGTCCTTAGTTTGTACAATGCTAGTCTCTTATTTCGCTTGTTTTAAATCACTTTTCACATCTGAGGAATTCCATCTGTAGCCATAGAGAATCAAGGTGACCTTGATTGAGGACACCTGACATTGAGAGCGGAGCGACAGGAGAAATCAGAAACAGGGGCAGCTGTGCTCTTCCTGGATCTCAGTCACTGGATTTGCTCTATTACAGAGTCCTGACACCATCCTGAACTCTGATTCACGTAACTCTAAAGTGCACTTCAGTCTGGGTGCAGTGGCTCACGCCTGTAATCCTGGCACTTTGGGAGGCCGAAGCACATGGATCACCTGAAGTCAGGAGTTGGAGACCAGCCTGACCAACATGGTGAAACCCCATCTCTACTAAAAATACAAAAAAATTACCTGGGCATGGTGGTGGGCACCTGTAACCTTAGCTACTTGGGAGGCTGAGGTAGGAGAATCACTTGAATTCGGGAGGCGGAGGTTGCAGTGAGCCGAGACTGCGCCACTGCTCTCCAGCCTGGGTGACGGAGAGAGAGACTCTGTCTCAAAAACAAAAAGGAAACTAACTAACTAACTTACTAAATAAATAAATAAAGCGCACTTCAGATCCTTACACCTCTGCCTGTCTCAAGAATCTTTGGCTAATTGTCCTTGCAATCAACAAGTAAGTTGCTCTAGGTGGGCTTTTTCTCGTATGCACAATCAGACAGGGCCCTGCTCCCGACATAAGTTGCCTCTCCTCTTCCCCGTCACCTCCTTTCTTGGGCTTCCCTTTTGATTCTAAAGCACTGAGAAATTTCAGAATCTGTGTGGTGCCCATTTATGATGGTGCAACTTAAAAGTACAAAGAGGTCAACTCCTTGTGGGGCTATCCACTGTCCAGTGGAGTTAGGAGCTGTTGGATAGATTGTCCTGACATTCAATCATTTATAAAGCTCCCTGGAAAACAGAGGCTCCTGTCAGATCTGGTAGTCTATCTGTTTGGATACCGAAGGATGACATGCCTGGTAACACACTCGTTTTCTTGCTCTCCCTCCTTCCCTTCTTGGCTCTTTGTCCGTCTCTTCTTCCTAGGCTTGTATGTCCTAATAAAATAGTGGCACATGAACTTTTGCTTCAGGCTTTGGTTACTAGGGGATCCAATCTATGACAGATTTTGTAGAGTAGCTTTTTTTTTTTTTTTTTTTTTTTTTTTTTTTTTTTTGAGATGGAGTATTGCTCTGATGCCCAGGCTGGAATGCAGTGGGTGGCACAATCTCAGCCCACTGCAACCTCCGCCTCCTGGGTTCAAGCGATTCTCTTGCCTCAGCCTCCCAAGTAGCTGGGATTACAGGCATGCACCACCATGCCTGGATAATTTTTGTATTTTTAGTAGAGACGGGGTTTCGCCATGTTGGCCAGGCTGGTCTTGAACTCCTGATCTCAAGTGATCCACCTGCCTCAGCTTCCCAAAGTGCTGGGATTATAGGCATAAGCCACCTTGCTGGGCCACATAGATTTATTTCCTTATAAAAACTCACCTTTTTGCCTAGCTAGTTCACATAAATTCCTGTTACTTGCAAACAAACAAAATAATTAATATGTCTTTTACAATTATTTATTTTCCATTTTTCTGGAGAAAATACTTAGGATTTTTTCCCCAGAAGTTGATGTGGCAGGATAGCTCTTTGATTCCATGTATGTGTATCATTTTTCCCTTTAAGAAATGCAGTTTGAGTATAGAACTATGGCATAGTCACAAAATCTCTTATCCTTAAAAGTTTGTGGAAATATTATTTTCAACAACCTGTCTAGCAGCTGAGAAGTCTGACGCCACTATGATTCTTCTCTTTTCCAGTATGTTTTTGGATTTAAAAGAAATAATTTGAGGTCAGAAATTTCGTGATCATATGTACAGATCATATGTGCCATTGTGTCCTCTGGGAAGCAGATGCTGAGAAGCTATTTTAAATGCAGGAGGTTTATTAGTGTATAAAGCTTGATAAAAATAAAATGAGGGGATAAAAAGGTTGGTTAGGGAAATCATAGACTCCAAAACAGATCTGGTACTTCTCAATTAACTGTGTCAATTTGGGTTTATCTGTTCTCTCTTTTCCAATAAGTTTTGAAAATTTGTGGTCAGCCAATGATACTCATCCATATTTTCTTTTTCATGTACCTTTTTAAAGAATTCAATGGACTATGTGGTAAAAGGATGGTAAACGTGCACTCCATCTGCCATCTTAAAGTATTTAAGAACTTCGTGTGTGTGTGTGTGTGTGTGTAAAATGAACTTGCTTTCCATGAAAAGCTTTACAAAGTTACATTTCCACAATCTGAGTATCAGTGAGAATATTTCACTATAACATATCCACAGTTGGGTTTTATTAGACAAAACATTTGATTTTATAGACATATATGCTTAAAATGTGCAATCATCTTAAGGTGAAACTTTTGTCTTTCTAATATGGAAACATTTCTACCATATACAAAAGTAGGGAGAATTGTATAAAGAATCCCATGTGCTCATTATCCAGTTTCACCAATTATCAATTACTCTAGGAACCAAGGTAAAATGTTCTGATAAATAGGTATTAGCTATTGTATTTCTTTCTTTGTGATTTTTTTTTTAATGCTTCTAACTAGCTGTTTTCTTAGATTTTGGGGTTTTTCTGGTAAAAAATTATACACTACTTAGGAATTAATGTTATTTTCTCTCTGTCATAATATCATTGCAAATATTTTTATTTGATTTTCTGTTGTGTTATACTGAATTTTTAATTTGTTTGCTAAATGGAATGATGAAGGGGTTGTTATGATTTTTTAAAAATCGTTATTTAATTTTCCAGCACTACATATTTAAAAAATTAACAGTCTCTATTTCAGAATAATAATATTGCAGGTTAGGAAAACATTCTAATTATAAAAGGAAAGAAAAGAAAAAGAAAAAGTTCTAATTATTTTCTAGATTTTGAGATTTTCCATTAGCGTTTTTTTCATAAAAGGAAGTTTATTGCAACATTATCTTTTTCTAAAACGCCTATATTTTAGAACAAATCGAGATTTACAGAAAAATTGGAAAGACTGCATAGAGTTCCCATGAACTCCATAACCAGTTTCTCCTAATTCTACCATCTTACATTAGTATTCATACAACTAATGAACCAATCCTGACATATTAACAAATGTATTTACTCACATTTTATGTAATGTTCTTTTTCTGTCCCGGGGTCCCATCCAGAAGACTGGGTTACATTTAGGTATCGTCTCCTTAGCTCCATTTGGCTATGATCATTTCTCAGAATTTATTTGTTTTCGAAGATCTTGGCAGGTTTGAGAAGTGGTCAGGTATTTTGTATAATGTCCTTCTCCTGGGATTTGTCTGATGCATGTCTCAACTGGGGTTTTGGGTTTGGGGGAGGAAAACTGTAGAGGTCAAGTGCTATTTCACCGCGTCGTCTTGAGGACACATATCAGCATGACTCATCCCTGCTGATTACGACTGATTAGCCGGCTGAGGTCGAGTTTGTCAGGTTTCTCTACTACGAAGTTGCTTTTGTTTCCCTTTCCGTAGTATATTCTCTGGGAGGGAGTCACTTTATGCAACCCACACTTAAAGACTGGGGAGTTATGCTCCACCACAGGGGTGCGGCTTCTGCATAAATTATTTGGAGTTGTTCTGCCTAGAATTTTGTCTTTTCTCCCCCCAATTTATTTATTTAGTCAATTATTTATATAGTATTAATAGTGACAGGAGGGAGCCAAATGACTAGGCAGACAGCGACAGGTTCCCAGTGAAATCCCACCTCCAAGCCAAAGACAGTTTAAAGCCTGAAAGCCAAACTACAAATGAAATCCCTAGACTTGGTTGAGAACTTGTCCTTCTATTTGGCACCCTTTCCTCTAATCCCCACCCGTCACTATTTTACATATACCTACACTTTCCTAATTTGTTTTCTACACTGTCATGCCCACCTTTGAATGGTGTCTTCACTTTCACCTTTTTTGCATACTCACAAGCCAATCAGCATGCAAGCCCCATCCCGTGCCGATAAAGACCACAGACTCAGTCAGTGGAGGTGGAGGCGGCCTGACTTCGGTGAAGGTGACCTGCCCTTCCTGGCCTCTTTGTAGCTCCCCTGGCTGCTGACAGCCATTTTCATCACTCAGTAAAATTCTCTGTCTTCACTATCCTTCAGTTGTCTATGTGGCCTCATTCTTCATAGATGCCGGACAAGAGCTCGGGATCCACCGAGTACGGGTACCCTGAAAATGTTGTCACCCAGGCCCCTTGCCCTCACTGGCGAAGTGCAGTCACCCTACGCGATGAGACAAGAGGCAAACTGAGCTGCTAACACAGTGCTGTCCGTCAGACTGCAGATGTGGAACTAAAAGAGCACTGTGACACCCGCTCTGGGGCTTCAGGGTCGTAAGTGGACACCGTCACCTGGGCATCACCACGTTCCCTTCAAGGCAACACACCTGGTCTGATCACAGGCCCCACACGGAGCTTCCTCCTGTGTTGACACCCAGAGCAGTCATCTGGATTCCGCACTCACCTGCTCACATGCTCCCTGCCGCAAGGGGCTGAGCGTGGTGGGTCAACTAGAGGCAGTGCCCCTGCCGCAAGTCCGGTGAAGGGGCCTAGAAAAATCTTGCATCAGTATGGATTCATAAAGATTAATTGTATATTTTGTATTATAATCCAATGTTATTTCTTTTAGTTGTCGTTGTTGAGCAAATTGTTCCAGCTTTGGCCATTGGAAGCTCTTTCCTTTCACTCTAGGAGGTAGAGGTTGCAATGAGCCGAGATTGAGCCACTGCACAATAGACTTGGTGACAGATTGAGACTGTCTCAAAAAAAAAAAGAAAGAAAAATGCTGTTACACATTTCTTACACTGAACACAGGATAGCATAGAGACACTGTAAATAAATAAATAGAAAAATCATACCAGAAAAATCTCAATCCAGAAAAAACTGGTATAAGCTAAAGTAATTCCAGAGAAATACTCTAAAGAAAAAAAGAGTGTTATTAGTTACAAAGAGGATAGTTACATAATAATAAAACGAACCATTCATTAGGAAGCTTACCAACTCTAAATCTATATCTTATACAATATAGCCTTAAAATAAATATCCAAAATCTGACAGAATTACAAGAAATAGATAAATTCCTATAATTCCCTCAGTAATCGATGAAGCAGTCTAAAAGAAATAAGCAAAGTTATAGAAGGTTGATACCACACAATTTTAAAACTTGGTTGAATGGATATCAATGGAATTCTGCACACGTTTAGAAAATGCTTTTCAGCCGGGTGCAGTGGCTCACGGCTATAAACTCAGCACTTTGGGAGGCCGAGGCCAGTGGATCATCTGAGATCAGGAGTTTGAGACCAGTCAAGCCAATAAGGTGAAACCTCATCTCTATAAAAATAAAAAAAATAGGCCTAGTATAGTGGTGCATGCCTGTAATCCCAGCTATTTAGGAGGCTGAGGCAGGAGAATCACTGGAACCTGGGAGGTGGGGGTTTCAGTGAGCCAAGATCACTCCACTGCACTCCAGCCTGGGCAACAGAGTGAAACTCCACCTCAAAAAAAAAAAAAAAAAGAAGAAGAAAAAGAAAGAAAAGAAAAAGAAAATATACATGCTTTTCAAATTGTTATAGCACTTTTACAAAAATTGGATGACTACCAACTACAAAACATATTTCAACAAAAATCAAAGAATAAGTGCCATGCAGGCTACGTGATCGGATGTAAGGTCAATAAAGTTAGAAATTAACAAAAAGATCATTAAAATCTCCATTCAATTAAAAATAAAATAATGTACCTGTGTAAGCTTAAATTATAATGATTTTTTTTTTTTTTTTTTTTTTTTTTTTGAGATGGAGTCTTGCTCTGTCACCCAGGCTAGAGTGCAGTGGTGTGATCTCAGCTCACTGCAACCTCCGCCTCCCAGGTTCAAGCGATTCTCCAGCCTTAGCCTCCCAAGTAGCTGGGATTACAGATGTGTGCTGCCATGCAGGGCTAATTGTATTTTTAGTAGAGATAAGGTTTCATTGTGTTAGTCAGATGGTCTTGATCTCCTGACCTCGTGATCCACCCACGTCGGCCTATATATTTTTTTAAATTATTTATTTATTTTGAGATGGAATTTCGCTTTTGTGGCCCAGGCTGCAGTGCAGTGGCACGATCTCAGCTCACTGCAACCTCTGCTTCCTGGGTTCAAGCGATTCTCCTGCCTCAGTCTCCCGAGTAGCTGGGATTACAAGCACCTGCTACCATACCTAGCTAAGTTTTGTATTTTCAGTAGAGATGGGTTTTCGCCATGCTGGCCAGGCTTGTCTAGAACTCCTGATCTCAGGTGATCCATGCGTGTCTCAAAGTGCTGGGATTACAGGTGTGAGTCACCACGCCTGGCCCAAGTAATATATATATTTTTTAAAGAACAATGATGGCACGAATTAAACTTGAGTGTGCAATTATTTAGGAAAGAAAGTAGCCTTGAATGCACACATTAAAAAAAACAAATATTTCAAAATGAACGTTCCAAGTATTAGTCTTAAAATGTTAGAAAGGAACAACATAGTAAACCAGAAAAAGAAAGTAGAAGAAGCCAAATAATGAAAATGAAGACTAAAATTAAGAAGTTTAAAAAATGAGTAATAAAGAGGACTAACAAAAATTAGTTCTTTGAAAAGGTTAACAAAATAGATAAACGACTGGTGAGAAAGACAAGCAGAATCACACCAAAAAGTTAAATGCGAAAGAGGATATAACCAACATATAATTGGTATTTTAAATTATAATGAAGACTAAAATTAAGAAGTTTAAAAAATGAGTAATAAAGAGGACTAACAAAAATTAGTTCTTTGAAAAGGTTAATAAAATAGATAAACTACTGGTGAGAAAGACGAGTAGAATCACACCAAAGAGTTAAATGCGAAAGAGGATATAACCAACATATAATTGGTATTTTAAATTATAATAGAATATCAAGAAAAAGTATGTGCATAATTATGAGAACATAGGTGAAATGTCCATTTCCTAGAAAAACATAATGTAAAAAAATTAAATAAAAAAAAGACAACCTCCAAAGACACCTTAGACCATTTAAGAAATTGAAACAGCAGTTTTTAAAAGTCTGGAGCTGGGCCAGGAGTGGTGGCTCACATCTATAATCCCAGCACTTTGGGAGGCTGACGCAGGCGGATCACCTGAGGTCAGGAGTTCAAGACCAGCCTGACCGACATGGTGAAACCCCATCTCTACAAAAAGTACAAAAATTAGCCGGACATGGTGCCATAAGCCTGTAATCCCAGAACTGCTTGAACCCAGGAGGTGGAGATTGTGGTGAGCTGAAATTACACCACTGCACTTCAGCCTGGGTGACACAGCAAGACTCCATCTCAGAAAAAAAGTTTGGAGCTAGAAAAATTGAACACATGGAGGTACAGAGGTTCTGTCTGAAGGACCAGAGACTGGGAAGGGTAAATAATGTGGCGTGGAGGGAAGGGTGGATAAAGAGGGGCTGGTTAATGGGTACAAACATGTAGTTAGAGATGGAACAAGCTCTAATGTTTGATAGCAAAGTAGGGTGTCTATAGTAAACAACAATGTATTATATTTTTCTTTTCTTTCTTTTTTTTTTTGAGACAGAGTCTCGCTCTGTCACCAGGCTGGAGTGTAGTGGTGTGATCTCAACTCACTGCAACCTCCGCTTCCCAGATTCAAGCAGTTTCCTTGCCTCAGTCTCCTGAGTAGCTGGGACTACAGGCACGTGCCACCATGCCCAGCTTTTTTATTTTGTATTTTTAGCAGAGACAAGGTTTCACCATGTGGACCAGGATGGTCTCAATCTCTTGATCCCGTGATCCACCCGCCTTGGCCTCCCAAAGTGGTGGGATTACAGGCATGAGCCACTGCACACTTGGCCAATGTATTATATTTTTCTCAATAGATTGAAGAGTGGACATGAAACATACCCAATATGTAGACATGATAAATACTTGGGTGATGAACTCCCCAAATACCCTGACTTAATCATTACACATTATATGCATGTAACAAATTTCACATGTACCCCATAAATATGTACAAGTGTAACATGTCAAAAAAAAAAGTTTGCCTACAAACAAAAGTAAACATCCTAAGGCCGAGGTGGTTTTCTAAGCAAGTTCTACTTAATCTTCTAACAACAGAATCGATAATTCTCATCTTATATATATAATTCCAGAGAATAGTGAAGTAGGGACAATCCCTCCCCACCCTCTTTGGTTCACGGTATGCCAATAATGTAACCTTGATTCCAAGGGCCAAACAAGGAAGGAAAATTACTGGGTCGTTTTAGCTAGGGATGTAGGTACAAATGCAGCTGCATGAAAGTGGTTTCACTACATCATTGACTTTTCCAGCAGAGGGAGCGCATGCACAGCCTCCCTCCTGGCAGCTTTTGAATGGTTGAGTAGATTAACCTCCAGGATCAGGTTCTTTTTTTGAGACAGAGTCTCACTCTGTCATCCAGGCTGGTGTGCAGTGGCGCTATCTCGGCTCACTGCAACCTCTGCCTCCCGGGTTCAACTGATTCTCCTCCCTCAACTTCCCGAGTAGCTGGGATTACAAGCATGCACCACCACACGTGGCTAATTATTTTTTTTTCATTCTTTTAGTAGAGATGGGGTTTCACCATGTTGGTCGGACTGGTCTCAAACTCAGGTGATCCACTTGCCTCAGCCTCCCAGAGTGCTGGGATGACAGGTGTGAGCCATTGCTCCCAGACTTCAGGATCAGGTTCTGATCCAAGAACCTCCCTGATGCTCTTTAGTCTCTCACAGTATCAATAGTCAAGTTGGTACTTGTTACAGGCTGAATTATGAACCCCCAGCCTCCACAGCAAACATGTTGAAGTTCTAACCTCTAGTATCTGTGAATATGACCTTATTCGAAAATAGGTTTTTTGCAGGTGATCAAGTTAAGATGAAGTCATTAGAATGGGCCCTGATCCAATATAACTGATGTCCTTAGTAAGAAGGGAAATTTGGGATGGGCATAGTGGAGCCCAAATTTCCCCTCCCCTTTGGGAGGCTGAGGCGGGTGAATCACAAGGTCAGGAGTTCAAGACTAGCCTGGCCAAGATGGTGAAACCCCATCTCTACTAAAAAAAAAAAAAAAAAAAAAAAAATACAAAATTTTAGCCCAGCATGGTGGCGAGTACCTGTAATCCCAGATACTTGGGAGGCTGAGGCAGAGAATTACTTGAACCTGAGAGGTGGAGGTTGCCATGAGCCAAGATTGTGCCACTGCACTCCAGCCTGGGCCACAGAGTGAGACTCTGTCTTAAAAACAAAAACAAAACAAAAATCTCCAAAAACAAAAAACAAAACAAAACCAAATACAAAAGTTAGCCAGGTGTGGTGGCATGTACTTGTAATCCCAGCTACTCAGGAGGCTGAGGCAGTAGAATCACTTGAACCCAAGAGGCAGAGGTTGCAGTGAGTTGAGATCGAGCCACTCCAGCCTGGGCAACAGAGTGAGACTCTGTCTCAAAAAAAAAAAAAAAAAAAAAAAGTGGAAGCAAGGAAGTTTCTTTTCCATTTGTTTTGAAATTTCAGATAGAATAGTTGGGTTATGTATTAGTTTGCTCTGGCTGCCATGACAAACCAGCATGAAGGGGATACTACTTTGGATGGCTTAAAACAACAGACATGAAAAAACAAACAAACAAACAAACAAACAAAAAAAACCAGACATGTATTGTCTGATAGTTCGGGGGCTAGAAGTCCAACATCAAGATATTAGCAGTGCTGGTTCTGCCTGAGGGAGAATCTGTTCCACCCTCTTGCTGAGCTTCTTGTGGTTTGCTGGCAGCCTTTGGCATTCTTTGACTTGTCAATCATCACCTTGCCTTCGACTTTACATGGCATTCTCCTTACGTGTCCAGATTTCCTCCTCCACCTTTTTTTTTTTTTTTTTTTTTTGACAAAGTCTCGTTCTTTCACCCAGGCTGGAGTTCAGTGGCATGATCTTGGCACACTGCAGCCAGCCTCTGCCTCCCAGATTCCAGCAATTCTCCTGCCTTAGCCTCCTGAGTAGCTGGGACTACAGGAACATGCCACCACACCTGGCTAATTTTTGTATTTTTGATAGAGATGGGGTTTCACCATGTTGGCCAGGATGGTCTTGATCTCCTGACCTTGTGATCTGCCTGCCTTGGCCTCCCAAAGTGTTGGGATTACAGGTATAAGCCACAGCACCTGGCCAGATTTCCCCTTTTTATAAGGATGTAGTCATATCAAATTGGGCCCACCCTAATGACCTCAACTTAGCTTGATCATCTAAAAGATTCTATTTCCAAATGAGGTCACATTCACAAATACTGGGGGCTAGAACTTCAACATATTTTTGGTGGGACACAATTCAACTGATAACAGAGTGTATGAGTTTCTTATGTATATCAAAAGGGGTGTTGCTTTTAAAAAGCTAAGGACTTCAAAGCTAAATAGTGCAGCCACAGCTGGTGTCTTGTCACATAGGTCCCTCTGAAATGTTCCCTAACTTGCTGGCATGAATCACAGACTTCAAAGCTCTTGTTATAGAATTCCCATTCCCTACCCCTACTTACCTCAAAGAGTTAGTGTGTCAGAGGGTCCACAGGCCTTTCTGAAGTGGCTTCCACACTGTCAGTGTGTTTGGGCTTTCTCGCAAGCAGTGTGAAGAATAATCACCCATTTAGTTTTCTTAAAAAATTAAGTTTGTGGCCAGGTACAGTGGCTCACATCTGTCATCCCAGCACTTTGGGAGGCCAAGGTGGGCAGATCACGAGGTAAGAAGATTGAGAACATACTGGCTAACATGGTGAAACCCTATCTCTACTAAAAATGGAAAAAATTAGCCAGACGTGGTGGTGCATGCCTGTAGTCCCAGCTACTTGAGAGGCTGAGGCAGGAGAATCACTTGAACCCAGGAGGCAGAGGTTGCAGTGAGCCGAGATCACGCCACTGCACTCCAACCTGGGCAACAGAGTGAGGCTCTGTCTCAAAAAAAAAAAAAAAAAAAATTAAGTTTGTAGCTACAGGAGAAAAAAATAATTAACTTTATTTTTTTAAATGCTGAGGCTGGGTGCAGTGGCTCATGTCTATAATCCCAGTCAACACTTTGGGAGGCTCAGGTGGGAGGATCACTTGAGTACAGGACTTCAAGAGCAGCCTGGGCAACACATTGAGACCCTGTCTCTGTGAAAAGAAAAGAAAATCTTTAATTAGCTGGGTGTGGTGGCACACACCTGTGCTCCCAGCTACTTGGGAGGCTGAAGCAGAAGAATCATTTGAGTATGGCAGGTCAAGACTGCAGTGAGCAGTGATTGCAATGCTGCATTCTGGCCTGGGAGGCAGAGTGAGGCTGTCTCAAAAAAAAAAAATTAAAAATAAGTAACATAAATTAAAAACTGTGAATTATGCTAGCAATATGTAGCCCCACCAACACACAGAGACACGTGAAGAAACAAACCCACACCCCGCCCCTGCTCCACCCACACCCCTGACAGAAGCATGCATGCATACAAAACGCAAGGCTGGGGAGAGTCTTCACCAAGGAGACAGGAAGGCTCCAGCTCAGTTTGGGCTCTGCAGAAGGTGTCCTCCTCTCGTCTCAGCTCCTGACGCTGGGCAGCAGATAAGATCCAAGCTGAATAGAAAAGATATCTGTAAAACCTGGCTGTGACCACCTTACTCTTCAGCCTCATCTACAGCCTTCTTCTCTCCATGTGCAGGATTGATTCCTTCTTACACGTCTTTCATATAACCCAGTGTTAATTACCTTCATACCATTTATATTTCCGTTTTTAATTATAATTTTTATTTGTCAACTCTTAATTGTTAGTTGTCCTCACTAAACTCTATGAAAGCAGAGAATAGCCTGTCTTGCTTAGTGTCTAGCACATAGTGCTGCCTCAGGAAGTGTTTGTTGAATGAATGACTTTGTGAATGATTGAATTTATGACTGAGAGATGGTGACACTTAAGGCAAACTGTGACTGTTTCCATGTTTTTCAAGATCAGATATTACACTATTTTCACAAATAATATTAATGAGTCCAGCATACCTTATGACATTTCCACCTAAAGACAGGATCTTTTGTTCTGCCATGCGTTGCTACTTGTGAATAGTAATTGCTGGTAAAAGCTTGTTGCATTGACTGGATGCTGGGCTACCATTTGCTGATCTTTAAGCATTGATTGCACAGTCCCCAAGGGAAGACAGGATGATGTAGTTTGGCTGTGTCCCCACCCAAATCTCATCTTGATTTGTAGTTCCCATAAGCCCCATGTGTCAGGAGAGGGACCGGTAAGAGGTAATTAAATCATGGGGGCGGCTACCTCCATGCTGTTCTTGTGATAGTGAGTTCTCAGGAGATCTGATGCTTTTATAAGAAGCTTTTACCCCTTTGCTCAGTACCTCTCTCTTGTGCTGCCATGTGAAGACGGATGCGTTTGCTTCCCCTTCCACCATGATGATAGGTTTCCTGAGGTCTCCCCAGCCATGCTGAACTGTGAGCCAATTAAACCTCTTTCCTTTATAAATTACCCAGTCTCAGGCAGTTCTTTATAGCAATGTGAGAACAGATTAATACATAGGACAAACATAACAGGAAGGTTATGTTCGATTTTCAGGTGAGTATTAAAATTTCACTCTAAATTCATTAGCTAATGAATAGTTCCTTTATGTATTTTTTAAACTATCCATATTTTGACTTATCTCTCTATTGAACAAAAAAGTAATATTTAAAACAGGTTGGAAATATTTTACAAAATTTTTGAAGGAACTAGACATAATTCTTGGGCCAGGCACAGTGGCTCATGCCTGTAATCCCAGCACTTTAGGAGGCTGAGGCAGGTGGATCACAAGGTTAGGAGTTTGAGACCAGCCTGGCCAACATGGTGAATCCCCATCTCTACTAAAAATACAAAAAAAATTTTTTTTTTTTTACAAAAAAAAAATGTATTAAATGTGAAAGCAAAACAGGTACATCTATTTAAATATTTTTTACATAATTATAGATACAACAAAGACAAATAACTTAGCAAAAATTACAAGTTTAAAGAATAGTACTATTTTGAAAAGCCAGCATAGTATCTGAAAATACTCCATTTCAATCATAATTAGTGAATATTATTTCCAGAAAAAGTAATTTGCATTTTCTTGTGAAAAATATGGTTTTTTTAGATGTCTGCCAAGATTGATCAGAAAAGTCCATCTTTCTATAACTAAAAAAGTATAGCCTTATTGAGAACTTTTTTTACCCAATGGCTTTAAAAAACACCAGTGTCTTCCTTTGGGCTTAGGTGAACTCTAAATCTTTACTTCATTTTCAAACTACAGGGCATCAACATATACAAAAACAAATCAGATTGAGAGTTTTGGTTTGATTTTTCTTCATACTGAGCAAAGAACCTAAAAATCTCTACTAAAAATACAAAAATTAGCTGGGTGTCGTGGCGAGCACCTGTAATCCTAGCTACTCGAGAAGCTGAGACAGGAGAATCACTTGAACCTGGGAGGCAGAGGTTGCAGTGAGCTGAGATCAAGTCATTGCGCTCCAGCCTGGGCAAGACTCCATTAAAAAAAAAAAAAAGGAACTAGACATTCTTAAGGTAATATTAAATTATAAAATTCAGTGGAAATATTTTGTTAAAATGTAATCTTTCTCTCCTGTAGTCATGGGACCATCATCACAAGGACCCTTAAGAGCAATGATGCGTTATGTGGATATTGGGACATTTTAAAGATCTCATTGTCTTTCATTGAATGGAGTTAGAGAGATATTTGATCTGCTCAAGACAGGAAGTGGAAGTTGCTAATAGTATCTATTTCCATTCATTGTGCTGCTGCAAAGATGACATGTCATGGAAAGAGCAGATGAACAGAATCATTCCTGGGTTTTAGCATTTCTAAATCTGAGAGAGCAGTCCCAGGATTAAATGGATATGGTGATAAATACAAAAAGTTAATCTGAGCCACCTGATGGCTTTCCACTAAGATCATTTCAATTCAACTACAGTGAAATTTAATTACTACTTACTGAGTGCCTAAAGGAAACCAAGTAGGGATCATGGGTTTCTTGGTATTCTTTAACTGCTCTCAGCTTAAAGCTTTGTTCCAACTCTGAACATAATTCACTCTTACACGTCTTAAGTTTCTGACCTAATTTTGCCTCCTTTTTTCTTGTAATAAAATTATACGCTGTTCTCTTTCAAAACTCTGCTCAAGCTTCATCTTCTTTAGTTAGCCTCTGCAGACAAGGCAGATGAATGCCTGTCGTAGTGAAAATGTAGACCCTCAAGAGGGCCATCCTCGGTCCAGATCCTGTTCCCCAACACCTCACACCACAGGCACTCCCTGTACATCCCAAATCAGTGGCTCTCAATTTTGGCTGCACAATAAAATTCCCTGGGGAGCTCTGAAAAGCTTACTTTTAAGAAGCCAAAGAAGAATCTTTAATCTGGTATCCCTAGTAGCTGTAAAACAAAAACAAAAGCAAAACAAAATAAAAGAACAAAATTGGGAAAATGAAAGCTGTTAAAAAAAAAAAAAAGGGAAAAAAATGAGGAGCCCTTTTCTGGGCTAATTAAATCATCATCTCTGAAGACAAGGTTCCCACGATTTGTTTTTTTAAAGTTTTTAGGTTATGTAAAGATTTGTTGACAGGTGAGGCTTGTCTTCCACAAAGCAGGACTCTTAATGTGTCTATACTTAAGTATATGTTTCTTTATTTCTCTTTCCTTTTTTTTACATGTAATCTCACAAAATCACGTTTTAAAGTTGTATGTGGGTTCTCCAAAGAAACAAAACAATAGGAGACACCACACATATATACATAAAGATTTATCATGGGAGTTGGCTTATCCCCCACAGCCTGCTGTCTACAAGGCAAGCTGGGGCTGTGATTCAGTTGGAGTTTGAAAGCCTGAGAATCCGGTGGATGGTGTAAGTCCTGGTCTCAGCCTAGGACTCCAAGAACCAGGAATGCGGACGTCCAAGGGCGGGAGAGAAACGGAAGTCCTAGCTCAAGCAGAAAGAACAAATTCACCTTTCCTCTACCTTTTTGCTCTATTTGAGCCTTCCACGGATTAGATGGTACCCACCCACATTGTTGAGGATGGTCTTCCTTACTTGGTTTACAGATTGAAATGCTAATCTTTTCAGGAGTTACCCTCATAGACACACCTGAAATAGTGTTTCGCCATCTATCCGGGCATTTCTTAGCCCAGTGAAGTTGACATAAAACTAACCATCATAGGAGTTGAAACATGTCTTATATGTCATTTCTTACAATTTACCTTTGGAAATCTCCAGCAAAGGACATAACTTACCCAGCCCATAGATTGAGAACCAAAATATCAAGATTTACTAGGCTAAAGATGTTTGGAAGATTACTGGTATGATGATGTTGATTATTATTTTAGACAGAGTCTTGCTCTGTTGCCCAGGCTGGAGTGCAGTAGTAAGATTACAGCTCACTGCAGCCTCAGCCTCCTAGGCTTAAGCGATCTCCCCACCTCAGCCTCTGGGGTAGCTGGGACTACAGGTGTGTGCCACAATGCCCAGCCAATTTTGTATTTTTTGTAGAGACAAAGTCTCTCTATGTTACCCAGGCTGGTCTCAAACTCCTGGGCTCATGCAGTCTCTTGCCTCAGCCTCCCAAAGTGATAGAATTACAGCTGTGAGCCACTGTTCCTGGCCTGAAGATAGTTATTTAGAAAGCAAATTCAAGAGTCTGCTTTATTTGTAATAGCAGACCAAGGTGAGCCCACAGATCACTGGAATAGTCCTGATAGAGTGAACACACCTGGGCTCTGAAGTCATGAGACTTCTTCAACTTCAGCTCCTGGGATTGTCAGGCGTGTCTCAACTCTTCCTCTTTCAGTTTCCTTATTTTCAAAAATGCAGACAGTAATGCCTTGAGGCTTATTTAAGTATTAAATTGGGTAAATATTTATGACAGTGGTGACATATAGTTAATTTTTTTAGCAGTTATAAAACTGTGAGAACCTTCTTTCACTGACTTTAAAAGGTAAAGAGAAAAAGAACTATTTTGCATTTGAATAGGTGTTTATTATTTTGTCAGTTCTGAAGATTTTTAATATCACAAAATTTCTCAGCATAACCTGGCTCAACCCAGCCATTTGGATTCAAACATGTTTCTGGCATGCTTCCTAGAGCTTACATTTTTATATTCTTTGAAGCATCTGAAAGAAATATAAGCTCCACTGTTGTCCAGAAGGAATTTAGCATATTAGTTACCTATAAAAGAACAAACCTATAATGTTTACAATATATCCCTTTCAAAAATCTGTTTAGAGGAAGAAAGCAAAAGTATGAATCTATAATGTTTGCAATATATCTCTCAAAAATTTGTTTAGAGGAAGAAGAAAAACCCCAAAGCAGATAGACGACATGGTGATTCATCCATCACCAATGAAGAAGGAGACTCAGAAATGCAGTGAGAGGCGGGGCACAGTGGCTCATGCCTGTAATCCCAGCGCTTTGGGAGGCTGAGGTGGGTGGATCACCTGAGGTCAGAAGTTCGAGACCAGCCTGACCAACATGAAGAAACCCCATCTCTACTAAAAATACCAAATTGGCCAGGTGTGGTGGCACATACCTGTCATCCCAGCTACTTGGGAGGCTGAGGCAGGAGAATCACTTGAACCTGGGAGGCAGAGGTTGCAGTGAGCCAAGATGGCGCCACCGCACTCCAGCCTGGGCAACAAGAGTAAAACTCCTTCTCAAAGAAAGAAAGAAAGAAAGAAAGAAATGCAGTGACAGTGTGGGCCTCAAGTCCCCAGGGAGCTCAATGCTTTTGTGTGTGCACATGTGAATGTATGTGCGTGCATGCATGCCTGTGTGTGTGTTTTCTGCATGTTCCTGATGATCTTTCAGTTTGAGCCATGAAGAAAGCAAGTATCAACCACTTTTCTGTTTTGCCTCCAGGATAAATACCAGAACAGCCTAGCAGAGGTAGAAAAACAAGAGAAGATAAGATCTTAACTATCATAATGAGGACAGGCACTTGCTTTTAACCTCAGAAGCAGGGGAAGTGGTAGAGTTTGAGTGCTGTTTGCAGAATCCGGAAGCTCTACCCAAGGCTGGAGCAATGCAGATGTCTACCAAGACCTCTGATTATAAGTGACAATTTCAACATCAAGTTTTTTGGACTGAAAAGTAAATTCCATTCACTAATGTACTTTGGGGAAAAATTCTTCAAAAAATTATTTCCCTTACCTCTCCTACTCCCAAAACTTTTAACCTGCTTAACCTTAGGCTGGGGAGATGACAGAAATTAGATCAACATAAAAAATTAAATGACTGTAGAATGAAAGTATTGCATTCTACTTAAGTGTTACAGGTCTTTCAATCTTAACTATATATGCTTAACTCTGAATATATCTTAAATATAAGTTATAATAATGACTTATTTTATTTACTTAGGCCCAAAAATAATTGTTGGATTTAAAAGTATGTACTTATTTCACCTCTGTTAATTCCCTACTCTTTGGATCTAGGATACCTTAAATCATCACCCTATCTAATCTAAGCAACCTAAGATATGCTCCATAAATTATAATACAGCATCTTCCAGATAGCAAAACCATGATCAATGGACAGAAATTATAGAAATACAGGATTCATCTCAACATAAAAATCAACTTTCTGGGAACCAAAAATGTCCAATAATACAGTAGACTGCCTTACAGAGTGCTTAGCTCACTATTGCAGGAGGAGCTCAAGCTATGTCTAAATGATCAGGCGAAGGCCAGAGTCAAACTAAGACTAAATGACCATCTGCTTGGGATATTGTGGAAGGAATTCTAGTGCTTGATGAAAGGTTGGATTGCAAGGTCTCTTCCCAAGATAAAATTATATGACGTGGAATAACACAAATCTGACACTGAATACTTTGGTTGGTACTGCATTTATGATTTTAGATAATTTGGCTCATCAAGAATACAGACTATGGCTTACTTTTAAGCTGGAGCCCATCACATTTTATTGGGGGTCCCTTAGATGACTCTTAGTAACTTTCAAAAACTGAAATATTACCTAGTTTATGATCTTGAATTTCATTCACATGTGTTCCTCTCGTCCCCCTTACCCCTTACCTGTCAATGTGTTCTTCTGTTTCATGTTTTACCCACTCATTATGTCAATTATACCTGATTACAGAGTACTTTCATGGAAGATTGATTTCCACTGCAGCCCTGAGTGAAATCACATATATCATTTCCACCAATTATCTTTGTGGCTGGAAGTCCTGTGCTATGTATATGCCTCAAACATAAGGATGGCCCTAAAAGGGTCTGTCATTAGTCCCTTGAGTGAAAAATATATTGCATAAAACATAATTTATTTCTTTTAACTCATTAGGAGCCATTTAAAAGTTGATAGCAAAGTTTATTCTTTACCTGAAAAAAAAAAAAAAAAAAAAGGTGAGGGAGGCTGCAGATAAAAGTGTCCTCCCTCTCAGCACCCGGGTGTTGCACGTGTAGGCGTAACAGCTGGCATGGGGATATTAATAGGCAGCCATTGTTTTTGCACCTGGCTGGGGATCACAATCTGAGGCTGGAACCAGTGCAGCTGCAGAGGTTCTTGTGAGATTTTTCTGAGCCACAGAAATGAGAAAACAATCATTTTGATCTATGACAAACTAGTCTTCATGAAATACCTCAGATATTAAAGAAGGATACATGAAGTAAAGAGTAAAATATGATTATTTTGAACAGTCTCCAAACTATTAGTGCATTTTTCTATTATCCTAAGAATAAAGAACATTGATTCTAAAGAAAAACGAAATAGACGAGATATTTGAGTAAGATAAAAATATAGCACTAAACATTGGCATTTGGATATGTGTAAATATTGTGTGACTTAAGTTCTGAGAAGGTACAACTAAGACACTCATTCCAAAGGAAATGGGAATCTGGTTATGGAAAAATAAAGATACGAAAAATCTTATTTTGAACAGGAATAAAATTAGACATTTTCTGAAGGTCTATTACATACTTCACATAAAAAGACACTATGGGATTTCTTCCTTTCCCTTCCCTTCTCTCCTCTTCCATTCTGTTCCTTCCGGTGTCCTTCTGGTTCCTTCCGGTGTCCTTCTGGTTCCTTCCGGTGTCCTTCTGGTTCCCTTTTCCTTCCCTTTGTCCTTTTTTTCTCCTTTCCTTTCACATAGATTTCCTGAAACACTTAAAATCCTCATATAAGGTCATCTCAAATCTACAAAGGTGAGAAAAAAGCAGCTCTTACATAGCAACTGCTGCACGAAGGGATACAGCATCTTCATAAATTATTCAAATATAAGCTGGAATGGGCACAGCAGGGTCAGTGAAGTAGAGAATAGTGTGATGGGTATTGAGAGGTAAAGAGACCACGTTCTGCCAGGAGCCATCGGCAAACTGGCAATGGAAACGGAACAGAGGCCAGTCGACCTGTGAGTGACTGTGGATACAGAATCCACAGGGCCTGGGCTTCCAATGGCTAACGTTGGCAAGAGTGAGGTGAAGCCAAAGAGGACAGCCATTTTTCAATTATTTTTACTAGTTTGCCAGAGTGAAGAAAACGTAAAGGAAGAATGTGTCTCTCCTCGCACATAGTACAGGATTGAACACTACTATTGATTCCCAAAAGAAAATCTACTTCATAAGCCAGTGTTAAGAAGTTGGTATTTGACTTGCGATTTTACATATGTATGTGTGAGTAGGTGGAGACTGGGGTGGGTAGAAAGTGGTTACAGGGCAATATGTTTCATTACCGGAGACAGGTCTCCTCCTCCAAATCCATTTCCTCCCCCAGATCTCCCTGTCCCCACCTGCAGTTGACGGGACTCTTATTCTTTTTCATCCTCCCTCCCCCTCATACAATCTCCAGCTTCTTTCTTTTTTCCTGGTTTTCTCCCCACCTACCTTTCCATTCTCATATGCAGAGAAATGTGTCTTATCCCATCTCCTCCTCACTCATCACTTAATACTGTCTTCAAGTGTCTACAGTCCTGAGGATGACTTCATGTGTGCTCAGCAAACAAAAGATCCTTTCACTAAATGATCCACCCACTTTATGGAGTGACAGATGAATTTTAAACACTTATTTATTTCTGGGACACCCCCAAATGTTGTCAACCTTGGCATCTAAAGCCCTGCTGGGTAAAGATATTAAATACAGTTTTGTCATCTCAGCAAATAATTACAAGTATTCTGAGACAGAAGGAGCCTATGCAAATGTTTCCAAAGGTCCTCAGGTGGTCAGCAAGGGAGATCTCAGATTTCTCAACTGTGCCATTCATTATCATTTTGTGCATTTTAAATTTTTAATTTTTTTGAGACAGAGTCTAACTCTGTTGCCTAGGCTAGAGTGCAGTGATGCAATCTTGCCACTGCAACCTCCACCTTCTAGGTTCAAGTGATTCTCCTGCCTCAGCCTCCCAAGTAGCTGGGATTACAGGCACCCACCACCATGCCCAGCTAATTTTTGTATTTTTAGTAGAGACAGGTTTCACTGTGATGGCCAGGCTGGTCCCGAACTCCTGACCTTATGGTCCACCCGACTCAGCCTCCCAAAGTGCTGGGATTACAAGGGTGAGCCACCACACCCAGTCATTTTGTGGATTTTTATCTGTGGGAACCTAACATTATCCTTAGGTCTCTGGTGTTAGTGCCAATCATATTGCTGTGGACGTCCCTTCTGCCACATACCTGCACTGAGCACAGAGGCTCCTCTGTATCTGTTGATGAGGAAGCTAGTCATGCTACGAAAAGATTGGAACATGCTACTTTCCTTTCATACCTGGCTGAATGCTGAAGAAACCAACTATAGAAGCATATTACCTTCCTTATATCTTTCTTTTGCTTGAAGGCAAATCTCATTACCCCTTTTTATTAAGTGAGTTGGAAAACTAAGACTTTTTCTTTGACACCAGATATGTGGGTTATTTTATATTTAAAATTCCCCTTTCTGTTTTACTCTTCTCTTTCTATTATTAGGTAGAAATATAACTTTTAACCATATCATTTTGTTAAAAATGCAGTTTGACATGGAACCAGAACCATTCTCCAAAGAACATCTGTCATTTTGTGGTCTTGGATTTCTGAGGAAATCTGCTTTCACTTGCTATAACTCTAACCCCTTATTGATTCTTTAGACAACAATTCTCAGCTAGATAGACTCTACTTTCTTAATTTGTTATTTTTTATATTTACTATCAAGGGAAAGCCAAGATATGCGAAGTAAAAGAGAGAATCTTTCAGTTAAAGCCTGCTTTGATTTTTTTCAAGTGAAGCTTGTTTGTTGTGAGGGAATAGCCTGTTAAACACAATATCCCATCCATAATAAATATTTGCAGAAGGTTAGGTGTTTGCAACAAAATGTATGTATTTCCTTTAGAAACTGAATAGAAGTTTCCAGAATCTCTTCTCAATGAGACTTCTGCTCCAACCCTGAAAAATAGAACCACGGTTGTGTCCTGTTATCTCATAACACCTTCAGCATATTTTTTGTCATTGTACTTGCCACATTGCAATGAAATTGTCTGCTTAAGTAAACTCTGTAGACTTGCTTTTACTGAATTGGGGTTTGGTTTCAAGCCATCAGCCCATTCTGAGATATAATGTAATGAAATGTAGGAGGTGAAACTATAAAAATACTAGAAGAAAACTCTTCTGGATATTGGTTTAGGCAAAGAATTCATTAGTAAGACCTTAAAGGCACAAGCAACAAAAACAAAGCAGGCAAATGGGTCTTAATTAAACAAAAGCTTCTGCACAGCAAAATAATCAACACAGCGAACAGAGAGCCTCCAGAATGGGAGAAAATATTTGCAAACAATGTATCCAGCAGGGGGCAAATATCCAGAATATATAAGGAACTCAAACAACTCAACAACAGCAAACCAAATAACCTCATTAAAAAAAGTGAGTAAAGGACATGAATAGACATTTTTCAAAAGAAGACATACAAATGGCCAACAAGCATATGAAAAAATGCTCAACATCACTAATCATCAGAGAAATGCAAATTAAAACCGCAGTAAGATACCATCATACATCAGTCAGAATGGCTGTTATTAAAAAGTAAAGGCAGGATGTGGTGGCTCATGCATTCTAGCATATTGAGAGGCCAAGGCAGGTAGATCGCTTGAGGCCAGGAGTTTAAGACCAGCCTGGCAAATGTGGTGAAACCCCATTCTCTACCAAAATACAAAAAATTAGTTTGGTGTGTTGGCATAGGACAACACCCAATCCTAGCTACTCAGGAGGCTGAAGCATGAGAATTGCTTGAACCCAGGAGGCAGAGATTGCAGGGAGCTGAGATTGTATGAGTGCCTGGGAGACAGAGTGAGACTCTGTTTTAAAAACAAAAATAAAGGTAAAAATATAACAGATGTTGACAAGGATGTGGGGTAAAAGGAATAATGTAAATTAGTACAACCTCTATAGAAAACAGTATGAAGATTTCTCAAGGAACTAAAAATAGCATTACCATTAGATCCAGTAATCCCACTGGGTATCTACCCAATGAAAGGGAAATCATATCAAAAAGACACCTGCATTAATATGTTAATCACAACACTGTTTACAATAGCAAAGATATGGAATCAACCTAAAGTCCATTGATGAATGATAAAGAAAAGATTATATATATTCATATATAGTACTCATCCATAACAAAGAATGAAATCATATCTTTTGCATCAAGATGGCTGGAACTAGAGGACATTATCTGAAGTGAAATAACTCAGAAACAGAAAATCAAATGCCACATATTCTCAACTATAAGTGAGAGCTAAATAATGTGTGCACATGAGCATAGAGTGTGGAATGATAGACACTGGAAACTCAGAAGGCTAGGAAGGTGGGAAAGGCACGAGTGATGAGAAATTACTTAATGGATAAAATGTACATTATTTAGGTAATAGAATAATAAACAATAAAAACCCAGACTTCACCATTACTAAATATATTCATGTAATACAATTGCATTGTACAACTTACATTTATACCAAAAAAAAAAAAGAGGTCAAAAGAAAGAAAAGAAAAAAAATAGCCCCACAGCATTTACCATAAGGATAATGTTGAAAATGTTATTCAGTATATCACATAGTATTTGCCTTTGGGCTGGATGCAGTGGCTCCTGCCTGTAATCCAAGCACTCTGGGAGGTTGAGGTGGGCAGATCACCTGAGGTCAGGAGTTAGAGACCAGCCTGGCCAAGATGGTAAAACCCCATCTCTACTAAAAATGGAAAAAAAAATAGCTGGGTGTGGTGGCATGTGTTTGTAGTTCCAGCTATTTGTGAGGCTGTGGCACAAGAGTTGTTTCAATTCAGGGAGGCGGAGGTTGCAGTGAGCCCAGATCCTGCCACTGCACTCCAGCCTGAGCAACAGATTGAGACTCTGTCTTGAACAAACAAACAAGCAAAACAAAACAAAGCAAAAAAAAGAGAGTATTTGCCTTTGAATGATCGTTGAGGGTTTTGTTTGTTTGTTTGGCCTTATGTCAGGAATAGGTATGCTATTCCTGAGCCATTGGTCTGCTTTTATCTGGTGGAACTGAAACTGTCCCAATTGTCCCATGGAACTGATGTTTATGGTTTCTTTGAATAAACATAAAAATTAACCTCCCTTAAAACTTGAGAAAGTTAACATTTGTCTTATCTGAGTTCCTTTCTCAGGAAACTAACCATGAGGGCTCCCACATAGCACCAAGGAACTGAAACTTATCAGATCACCACATCTGAACAATGAGACACAGGACCCTTCAGCCATCATCATTGGCCTAAATGACCACCTGCTTCCTGTGAACCAACTCCCTTTCCTTATCCCTTCCTAATTCCTGTTTTCCACACCTGGTTAAAATTCTTCCCTGCTGTATAAACCCTTAGTTTTAGTCAGTCAGGGAGATGAATTTAAGACTGATCTCCTATCTTCTTGGCCATAGCACTGAATTAAAGCCTTCTTCCCTGGCAATACTCATTGTCTCAGTGATTGGGTTTCTGTGTGGCAAGCAGCAAGACCCAGCATTTTGGTAACAGAACCTGTGGATTTTCTGTCCCTTGACAGAGATTGCCAAGCTTACAGCCAAATTTCTGGTAGATCCTTAGCAAATACATGCAGATCTTCATTGCATTTATTTTGTGTATTACCCTGCCTCTAGTTGTATCTGTATCTTTCTCTCACCAGGCTATGAGCTCCTTGAGAATGTACTGGGATTGTTTCTCTATCACTTTGCATTTGGATGTGGCACAGACTTCACTGTATGCTCAGTAAATATTTTTGAAGGTAAACTAAATGAAGTTGCCATTGGAAAATAAGAAGGAATCATCTGGTAATTTGAACAATGCCAGTTTTCTCTTTCATAGAAGACAAAAGGAAAAGACTGAGAATCCAACTGCCACCTACAAACAAGAAGGCAGAAGATATTCCTTAAGTCAAGGATAAATAAATGAATTCAATAAAAAGTTCCTTGTTTTTTAACCTACTGATGTTGTGATCATGACAATTGTGTGGCTTATAAACCAAGGAAAATGAAAGATGCTTGTTATCTGTCCATCACAGAGCTTTGCACATAGTTGGTACTAGATAAATACACGTTGTACCCAGTTTCTCTGAATACTAGTTTGGAAAACAGAGTCACTTAGAACGCTTGACAGGAAATGTCTGGTACTTCTTTTTTTCTCAGATTGAAACCTAAAAACATCTCAGAAAACCATTGACTCAGGATTGTTAACTTAATCCAGAGTCACAAAAGACATCTAGCTCACTGGGCAATGTTTTTTAATGACAAAATGCCCCATTTCATCTAGAACTTTCAAGTCTTGATTTATAGTAGATTAATTTTGTTCTTTAAAAGCAAACAAACCAACATAGCAAATATTGGGTTATTTTTTCCACTTACAGGTTTTACTAGAATAGAAAATACTAGCAATTTATTTGTGGGTACTGAAACTTATGGTAATCTTTTTTCTTTCTTTCTTTCTTTTTTTTTTTTTAAGATGGAGTCTTACTCTGTCACCCAGGATGGAGTGCAACAGCATGATCTTGGCTCACTGCAACCTCCAGCTCCTGGGTTCAAGTGATTGTCTTGCCTCAGCCTCCCAAGTAGCTGGGATTACAGGCACCTGCCACCACACCCAGCTAATTTTTGTATTTTCAGCAAAGACAGGGTTTCAGCAGGTTGGCCAGGCTGGTCTTGAACTCCTGACTTCAGGTGATCTACCTGCGTTGGCCTCCCAAAGTGCTGGGATTACAGGCCCGTGAGCCACTGCACCAGGCCCAGCTTTTCTTAAGATCAAATTTTTGTCTTTAAGTCCTGTGTTTTTTTTTCCCTTTAAAATGTCTCCGATATGCATCCATCCTTTTCTTTGGTTCTCCTTTTAACTCCCTAACCCCAAATTCTCATCATCTCATCCCAAAATGATATAATAGCTGGCTTCCACGTCACTGCTTTTTCTATCAAATCAATCCTGAATGTTACTATCAGAGTATTCTTCCAAAACGATGTTTTCATCATATCATTCTTACCTAGTAACTTACAATAACTTCTTAGAGCTGGACGAATCAACTTCAAACTTGGGCAAAGCACTGCTTCTCGCAATCTCCTCCCATCCTGGCTCCCAGCTTTGTACACCAGAGTGCGCTCTATTGCAATCTTAGCATCCTGCATGGGTCCTTGATACAAACTGTCCCTTTAAGGTATCTGTATCTGCATGCAACAGGAAGTGGGTTGTGGTTTGTTCTGGGATGAGACTACAGCTGTATGTCAAAAAGGGTTTATCCTTGACCTAGAACTAGTATTGCTTTTAGAAAAAAAATCTTGTTTACAGTTAAAAAGGAGACAGTTAAAATAGTGCTTACAGTTAAAAGGAAGAAAGGCAAATAGCAATAGGCAAAGAATATAAAATTTAAATGCTCCTGGTAATAACAACTACTACCAAGAGCTTACAATATACTAGGCACTACACATACCTGAAATAGATACCGTTATCCCCATTTCACAAATATCTTGCCCAAGATCACACAGCTAGCAAGCCAGAACTGCAACCCAGGAAGTCTGGCTCCATATACGGGCCCCTAACCAAAAAACTATAATAACTCTTCATTGGATCTAAAGCTGGCATCTACCCTGAAGCCCGAGAAGTGCCTGCTGTAGGAAATAACCAATGTTTTCTGCTTCTATGCTAGAAGGAATTTCCCCTATCTTGGAAGGAAGGTTTTTTTGTTTTGTTTTGTTTTGTTTTTTACTTAACAAAAGCACACTATAGTGTGGGTCCAAACAAGACCATGTACTCTTATCACTCTTGTTTCCACTTTTGAGCAGCTCCTTTAGTTATTGCTCTTTATTGTTTCATTTTACAAAGAAACCCCACAGATTAGCTAGGACAATGTTTTAACCCAAACCAGACCATTCAATACAATATTACAAATTGGAGAGTGTGGTAGGATTGGTTCAGAGTGGAGTTCATGCTGTGATCCTCTGTGGGAGACTCTTGACTAAACCCAGCTTGGCAATTTTAATGGTGCAAAATAAATGGCCCAAGCCAGGAAGACTGCAGAATCAATATCTTGGCATTTAAAATAGAATCTTCTAGTACAAATGCTAACACAACATACAAGTAGAGAACTATGACTAGGTGATCAACAGCATATAGAAAATGGCCATACCTAGAATTTCAGGCATAAGAAGATCTTGTACATGGGATGTTGCCTCCGTTGCCTATTTAATAAAACAATTTATTCATTTCCCATTGGCTCACAAGAGCTAGTTGTGCACATCTATTTCCAACCTTGAGTTCAGTGGCTTGTGTTGATAACCTAAAATTGGCCACAGTAGGAGCATTTATACCATGGACAACTGGAAATGCTACAAATCAGGGTTCCCTTCCACCTCCCTTCCCAGCCAGTTTAGCAACAGCACAGCACTAAAACTACCCTAAGAGTTACTTAAAACAGCAACTATTTATTATTTCTCACAATTCTGTGGGTTGACTAGGCTCATCCGGGCAATCTGTTCCATGTGGTAAAGCCATGGTGACTCATACAGCTATATTCAGCTAAGATAGGATTTCTCAAGCTTGGCACTAGATTTGGGGCTGGATAATTGTTTGTTGTTGTGTCCTGTGCATTGTAGGCTGTTTAGAAGCATCTCTGGCCTCAACGTACGAGATGCTAGAAGTCACAACCAAAAATGTCTCTGGACATTGATAAATGTCCCTTGAAGGCAAAATTGCCAGGGATTCAGAACCACTGAGCTAAGAGCTTGGCTGGAGTTGGAACATGAATGTACCTTCTTATCTTCCATGTGTCCACGATATTTATTAAAGAAAAATATTATTCATGACACTAGCTAGAGATGATAAGGCAAACTTTTTTTCAGGGGAACTACTACCGTGGAGTTTTATATTAGGAGAGAGAGATTGGCTCAACTCCAAACACAAGGCAAAGGGGAGATTTGTAGCCAAGGGATGGGAGTTAGTGGATAGAAAATTACTAAGAGGAAACATCAAGGTTAGGGGGATCGTGGCCAAACACTTGAGAAGATTCTTGCTGAAGGCAGGCCAGGCTGACCTCATACCAAAAGTTGGGGATTTTTATGAAATTGGCCCAGCAAGATTCTTGCTAAAATGGAACTAAGCAGGCCAAGGACAAAGCAAGATTGGGGCCTAGTCAAAAAGAGGAATCAGAGGGGCCTGACTCAAGTTTGGCCAACAAGAGAGTCTCTGTCACCTTTTTCATGTGGCCTCTCATCATTCCGTAGTCTGGCTCAAGTTTCTTTGCAGCATGGTGGCTGGCTTCTGGGAGAGCAAAAGCAAATTTAGGGTCCAAACTAGAGCAGTTGCACTTTTGCTGCATTTCTCATTGGTCAAAGCAAGTCACAAGGCCAGGTTAGATTTAAGGGGAAGGCAAATAGACTCCACCTTATGAAGAGAGGAGTAGCAAATTTTTGTTCATCTTTAATACATACAGTACCATGTTTGCATTTAAGGACTTAGAACAAATATTCTGCAGGAGGAAAGGAAATCTTAAGACATAATTCTATTCAAGATTGACTGAAATTAACTCCAGAACCAGACATAGCAGTCCTTATTACTGGACTAAAGGTGAAACTGTAATCAGTGATGGTAAATTTTTGTTCCCTATAACAATTATAGCATAATTGAAATTTCTTAAAATGGAAGCATTATCATGAATGTTTAACTGTTTACATGATTTAGAATTAGCACTTAATGTATTATTTCTTCTGACAGTTTCTGTTTTATGGTTTTGAAGATATTTCCCAAGAAAATTTCCAAAGAACTGGTTGTTTACTAAAGGGATCCAATATTTGTCTTTTCACCATTGTATCAATTCTCACCTGATTGCTAGTGTCAGAAGTAGATTTTTTTTCTTTTCTTTTTTCTTTCTTTTTTTTTTTTTTTGAGATGGAGTCTCACTCTGTTGCCCAGGTTGGAGTGCAGTGGTGCCGTCTGGGCTGACTGCAACCTCTGCCTCTCAGGTTCAAGAGATTCTCTTGCCTCAGCCTTCCCAGTAGCTGGGATTACAGGCGTGTACCACCACGCCCAGCTAATTCTTATATTTTTGGTAGAGATGGGGATTCACCATGTTGGTCAGGCTGGTCTCAAACTCCTGACCTCAAGTGATCCACCTGCCTCAGCCTCCCAAAGTGCTGGGATTACAGCTGTGAGCCACCGCGCCCAGCTAGAAGTAGATTCTTTATGATTGTTCCAATGCATTATTTCCCAAAAAAATATTCAGCAGGACTCTACTTCCACAGATGTTAATGGGCATTCCATGTAAAAGGATTTATAGGTTATATAAACTTGGGAAATTCTAAGTTGAGAGTAAACAGATTTCTTTACTGCTGGACTTGTTAGGATCTTTACTATGCTAATATATATTGTGACTCATACAATATACAGTGTTTCCTAGACTTATTTAGCCACAGAAATAGAGGCATGTCTTATATAACTAGTGTTCCTCAGAATATTCTTGGTAGAAATCATTCCAAGTAGAAATAAAGGAGGAAGCAGAATCTTGAGAGAAAATTCTAGCCAAGATCAATCAAAATTAACTCCAGAAACCAGCCAAGCAGTGGCCTTAGCACTTAGAAGAAAATAGGTGTCCTTGAAGTAGATCCTCAGATCCAACAATGTATTAACTACACTTACTGCGTTTGTTCTAAAAGTCAATAGTTCCTTAACTACAGAGGCCTGAAACACTTAAGAATTTTTTGCTAAAGTTATTGTAAATTCATGAAATTTCACCATCCAAGATCATCAAAGATTCATGAGTTGAAACAGCAGTGTGAAAAGGAACTGGAATAAGTTCTTACCTTTTCCCATGTTTTTTGTCTTATAAACTAAACTTGAAGCCCTTGAAAAGGAGAACTTAGAGTGCAAGCAGTATATTAACATATTTGTGGTAGGCAGCGTCTAAGCTGGGTTTTAATCATCCCCACCCCTTCGTGTTCATGCCCTTGTGTAATCTCCTTCACCTGAGCTTGGGCTAAACCTGGTGACTTGCTTCCGAGAAACAGAGTACAGCATAAACGATGGATGTTACTTGTGAGATTAGATTACAAAAAAGATTGGCATCTGTCTTGTTTACTCTCTCATGCTCCCTGGCTTGCTCCCTCGGATGAAGCCAGCTGCTCTGTTGTAAGCTGCTCCAGGCTGAGGCTCCTGTGGTAAAGAATTGAGGGGAGGTCTAGGGCAGGAGTCCCCAAACTACGGCCCCCTGAGGCCATTTATGCAGCCCCCCGCCACACTTCAGGAAGGGGCACCTCTTTCTTTGGTGGTCAGTGAGAAGAGCACAGTATGTGGCGGCCCTCCAACAGTCTGAGGGACAGTGAACTGGGCCCCTGTGTAAAAAGTTTGGGGACTCCTGGTCTAGGGCCAGCAGCCCACAAGGAATTGAATCCTGTTCACAACCCTAGGAGTGAGTTTGTAAATGAATCCTCCCCCGGTTGGCTGACTGTAGCCTTGTGAGAACTCAGCTAAGCCACACCTAGGTTACTGATTCACAGAAACTGTGAGATAATAAATGTTTGTTGTTTTAAGCTGTTAAATTGTGGGGTCATTTGTTACGCAGCAATAGATAACTTGCTCCTACTGAGAGGCATTTAGAAAGGGCCAATGCTGTATAATCTAAGCCAAATCCTGCAGACAGCCTACAGAAGCACTGTGGTTAAGCCATGCTTTAGAATGGCAGAATAGAAAAGTACTGATTTTAATTGGGAAGAAACATAGGGGATATTGATAAAAACTAGGTGACAAAAATCTTTGAGTTTTCAGTGCTACTCCAGAGGAGATACCAGAAATACAAGCTGTAGAAATTGATAATTCTATGGCCACTACAATTGCTGATAAAGGTATTGCTATTATATGGCTCCTTGTTATGCAAATCTAGATCAAATTGAGTCGTCCCTTTTTGGTTTAAATATTATGCTAGCTGAACATAGAAATGTGGTTTTGGAAGAATTTTTTTCTTCTTGAGGTCTGGCTGGAGTTATTCCTTTAAGGTGCTCCTCTCTATTATCTTTTATTGAATGAATATGTATTAAACACTTACAATATGGCAGGTCCTGTTTTAGATATAGAAGATTAACAGAGAAATCCTCACCCTCTCGAAACTTACGTCTTAGTGTGGAAGGACAGACAATAAACAAAGTTAATAAACATAAAAATAAATCTCGGCCGGGCGCAGTGGCTCAAGCCTGTAATCCAGCACTTCGGGAGGCCGAGGCGGGTGGATCACGAGGTCGAGAGATCGAGACCATCCTGGTCAACATGGTGAAACCCCGTCTCTACTAAAAATACAAAACACTAGCTGGGCATGGTGGCGCGTGCCTGTAATCCCAGCTACTCAGGAGGCTGAGGCAGGAGAATTGCCTGAGCCCAGGAGGCGGAGGTTGCGGTGAGCCGAGATCGCGCCATTGCACTCCAGCCTGGCTAACAAGAGCGAAACTCCGTCTCAAAAAATAAAATAAAATAAAAATAAATAAATAAATAAATCTCTTAGGCTGAACGCCATGTCTCACGCCTGTAATCCTTTGGATTACACTTTGGGAGGCTGAGGTGGGCAGATCACGAAGTCAGGAGTTTGAGGTCAGCCTGACCAATATGGTGAAACCCTGTCTCTACTAAAAGTACAGAAATTACCTGGGCGTGGTGGTAGGTGCCTATAATCCCAGCTACTTGGGAGGCTGAGGTAGGAGATTCACTTGAACCTGGGAGCTAGAGGTTGCAGTGAGCCAAGATGGCGCCAGTGCACTCCAGCCTGGGGGACAGAGTGAGATTCTGTCTCAAAAATAAATAAATAAATAAATAAATCAATAAATAAATCAATCTCTTGAAGGAAACATCCTTTTGGGATTACTGGGGTCTAAGACAGCATTGATGCTGAACTAGGACAATAGTATGAGCAAGGAAGGAACAGAGGTTGGAGTAAGCACCAAGTTCAGGGGTCACTGAGAGCAAAATTCTGACTTTTTTATGACTGCTTTTCTAGAACATGAAAATAATGTAAAAGTCACAACTAAAGGATGGAAAAGAGATTTTAAGGGGAAATATTTGAAAAACTATTAATATTGGTAATCAGGAACAGCCTAAAGGGAGAGTCTATGGAATTTATTAATCAATAATTATTTGCTTTAATATTCCATTTTTTCAAAGTTTTTATAATCACAATTGTCATTCCTCAAAGAAAGCCTGTGGCCATAGAAGAAGCTATTTCCATAGGAAAAAAACTGATGCATAAAGACAATACATTGCTCCAGGTATATTTATTTGAAGTGACTTTTTAGCAGATCAAGCATTAGTACCTTTCAGCTTATGTTTCAATTGTGGACATATTCTTGTGTGCATTACTGTATTATCTGCAGAATTCCTTCTGAGTTCCTCTATGATTCTTTGGATCAAGGTATATTTCGATATTTGGCTTCTTACCTATGTTCTATGTCTTCAAGTATCCTTAACACATATATTTTGTACTTTAAACTTGACCCAAACTTAGCTGACCCCAGGAGCTCAGAAGACAGGCACAATAGGTCAAATGAACAAAACTAGGGCACAGAAACAATGACTGCTTATTCCAGTTTCAGCCCTGAAGATTAGCCCACCCCTTTCTCAAAGGTGTAAACTGTTTGCTTTTGATGCCCTTGATTTGTTGCTGTGCTTTATTTTGTTTTTGCAGAGAAGTGAGCGACAGGGTGGGTGAGGTTTGGGGGAAGGAAACCTAGGATAGAGGTATAATTTTTTTGAAGTTTATTTCAGAGCATGAGTTAATCAGGGAAATTGAAAAATGAGAAGGCAAGTGTAGATGTACAGAACAGAGTGGCTTCTTCAGTTCTTTGGAGTTCTTTATATTTCTGGAAGCTTCTGAGGGCAAGTTTCCATTGTACCACCTGCCACCTTTTGTCTTTTGATATGCGCTCGCTCTCTCTCTCTCTCTGTCTCTCTCTCTCTGTCTCTCTCTCACTGTCAGAAATGGTGGGAAAAGAGGTAGGACAGTAGGATTCCTGAGTAATTCCACACCTTACATAGAACATAGGAAATGAAGTCCTTTAACATCACCTAAATTTTGTTCCTAACAACTTAATTTTAGTATATTGTCTTTGTAGCAATAAAATCGGAACTATTGACTCTGCATCAAATTTGACTAAAGCTAAAAATAGATTAGCGAGGTTGAGCAGGGAAGAAGTGGCAAGCTTCTCCTTCCTCCTTTTCATTTTGTTTCAGTTTGAATAGAAGGAGGTGGCTCACACAATTAACCAGAACAGCAACTGGTTGGATGTCTGGGTACTTTGAGTCAATTAGGATATTTTTGTGGAAAGTTTCCAATTCTTAAGTCTCAGTTATATAGGTGTGGGAGGCAGCTGGTGTGAATGTCTGTCTGCAGGGTACATGGGTACTAACTGTGATCCAATATGGCATGACAGCAATGTGCTTATTCAAGAAAATAATTATCTCTATTTTCTTGTACTCTAACCTAAAATGTCATCTTCACAACTTATAAAACAACAACAACAAACAGGAAAAAAAAAAAAAAAAAAAGGAAAGAAACACCAAAACTAACATCACCAGCATATTTTGAGACCTCTAGTGGTATCAATAATGAAATTAAGCGCCATTGCACTCCAGCCTGGGCAACAAGAACAAAACTCTGTCTAAAAAACAAACAAACAAAAATAACAGGGTGGAGTTCCCAGATAATGGGGATGAACAGCAGGGCCCTGAATGTGAAGATGTGAAGCCTTCACAGTCTGGTCATGAAAACAGTTCATTCAAACAAGACCCACCATCCAAGGATGTAACTAGATGCCTGGACTATGAAGCAGTCCCTGCTTGGGGGGAACCCATTCCTGTGAGTAGGACTGAGTGGTCCTCCAAGATAGGTGGCCACGTTATGAGCAGGAGGTGATGAGGTGACACCTGTGAAGACAGACCTGAGGGCAGTGGACCCCTGGGAAGAGCTCCACTTGATCTCTTTCTGCAATTCTGTTCTGCCTTTTTGGCCAACTCGTTTCCTTCCCTCAGGTCTCAGCTCAGATACATCACTTCCACAGAGACCATCCCAGGAGACCTGTCAGAAGTTCCACCCTGTTACGTACCTCCTTCATCTCTAATCATGTTGTCAATGTACGTGTTTACTTATTTCTTGTGTATCTCCCTCTCACTCAAATGAAACCTCCATAGACAGATTTTATCTGCCTTGGGCATGTCAGAGAACAGCTAGCATGAATTTGTTGAATGTATAAATTAGGTTCTTTCCTCACGAACTGTGGAGGAAAGACTAGTTTAGCTGACAGTTTTGCAGTGTCCCCTTTTATAGTGTGATCTTTAATTCAGCTCTTCAGTAAAGGCTCTGTCATGGTGGTGTCATTACAGTTAGAGAGTTTTGACTGCAAGTTGTCCGGTTCTTGGCGTTTTGAACAAACAGCTGGACGAAACGCCCAGCAAAGCAAGGAAAGAAGAAAGCAGGGATTTACTGAGAATGAAAGTACACTTCACAGTGTGGAAGCGGCCCCAGCAGTGGCTCAAGGGCTCAGATACAGAATCTTCCTGGGTCCAAATACCCGCTGGAGGTTTCCCACTGGCCACTTCATGCTCACCTCAAGTAAATGAAGTGGTTGCCCACGATTGGTCTGATTGGTTGCGGAAAGCAATATTGCCACCAAAGCAATATCCCAGTGTGTAAGCTGTGTGGTGAGGAAGGTGCAGGGAGCATATGGGTACAAGTCTAGTTTGGGGTTGTCAGAGATTTCCTAGAGAATTGATGATTTAGCTGAGACTTTAAGGTTCAGAAAAATGTAGCCAGAAGAAGAGTGCTTTAGGTATCTTCCATGCAACAAATTTTTATTGAATACTTACTGTGGGTCGAGCTTTATGTTAGACTCTGCAGCATTAGAGAGCTAGGCACAATCCCTGCTCTCCTAGCACTTAGAGAATTTCAAGATAGGGGGAGAAATAGACATGAAAGTATAAGCACAAAATATCTATCCATCAATAGGGCCTTCTAAAGGCTCACTATCCTCTAATATATATTAGGCAGTTAAAAGTTTCATCATTTTTTTTCTACTAAACAGTCCAGCCAGCAATTTCCCTGAGTATCCAGGGTTCCTGCTTGCTGCTCCAGGCTCTGTTACGCACTCTGCTACGGTTGCCCAGAGCTCCCAGATTTCCCTGCCATTACCTGAATGTGGAGACGGTACTGTGTCTTATACTTTCCTGTCTGTATCTCTGTAGTTCACAATTCCGCAGGAAGAGGGTCTGGAGGCAGGGAACCTAAGGCCCTTTCGCCTCCAACTTCCTACAACTACATTGAAAGGAAAACCCTAATTTTCCACGCCTAAGTAACAAGAGGGTCAGAATATACTCCATTTGCAAACCCTCACCTTCTTGCAACCAATCAGATGTTTGCACAGAAATGTAACCTTTGTAACTCCACTTGAGCCTCTGATTGGCTCACCACAACCTCTGCCTTCCAGGTTCAAGTGATTCTCCTGCCTCAGCCTCCCGAGTAGCTGAGATTACAGGCAAGTGCCTCCACGCCCGGCTAATTTTGTATTTTTGGTAGAGACGGGGTTTCTCCATGTTGGTCAAGCTGGTCTCGAACTCCCGATCTCAGGTGATCCGCCCACCTCAGCCTCCCAAAGTGCTGGGATTACAAGCCTGGGCCACCGCGCCCGGCTCACCCTGTTTCTTTAATTACTGATACTGAATGGCATAACCTTTGAATGGGTTATGAATCGAAAATCCTTTGTTTTCCATTCTTGCTCTAGTCACACAGCTTATTTTTCCAGACCATACTGTTCTAAGCCTCAATTACATTAAGGTCAGGAGGCCACCGAAGAACTCCACATGCCACCGCACTGGCGCGTGGAGCAAGTCAAGAACGGCTGCCGCGAACGCCTAACGCCGGGGACCCCAGGAGGCCCGGGGTGGGGACGCCTCGATGACGTCACTCGACGTGGGCCGGCCCCGCGCAGGCGTGACGTCACGCGGGCGGTGCCGCCAGCCGTGAAGTCACCTGGTGGGCGCGGCCAGGCCGAATCCCCAGTGTCGTCACGAGACGGGGTGGGCCCAGAGCGTGTCAGCGCAGCCGAATCAAAACAAGCCGGAGACCCGCCTTTTCTCTCCGGCTCGGGAGCGTCTAGCTCGTGCCCCGGGCCCACGGCGCCCGCGCGGCTGCGAGCCTCGGGTGGCCGCGCGCCGGCTCCAGGAAGCCGGAGAGGGCGCGGCGGCCCGCATGGCGCGGCACGGGCCGCGCGGCTAGACGGGCGCTGAGGGACCGCAGGCTTGCGCCCTCCGTTCTTTCCCGGAGCCGGCTCCGCGCAGGGCCGGGAGCGGCCGCGCCGCTGGGAGTCGCCTTCGCTGACGCCGGGCACCTACCTGGACGCCCGCGAGCGAGATGCCCAACCCCAAAAACAGCAAAGGGGGCCGCAAAAACAAACGCGCCAACAGCAGCGGCGACGAGCAGGAAAATGGAGCCGGGGCCCTGGCAGCGGCGGGCGCGGCAGGAGCGGCGGCCGGGGGGGCCCTGGCGGCGGCGGCAGGCTGCGGGGCGGCGGCGGCAGGCGCGCCGGGCACCGGGGGCGCGGCGGGCGCCGGAGGCGCGGGGACTGGCGCCGCGAACGCCGCGGCCGCCGCGGGGGCTGCAGCCGCGGGCGATGCCAAGAACGGTAAGAAGGGGTTGGCGGGGCGAGCGCCAACTTCCTCCCCGACGGGGACGGCGCGGTGGCGGGGCCCTGGGTGGCGTGGGTGGTGCGTGGACAATGCAAGAGTCAGGAAGTGCTCACCCCGCCTCTCCGCCCCGCCGCGGCTGCCCCTTCGTGGTCCCCACGCCTGGCAGTGGCGGCGGGGACGGATCTGCAGCCCCTGCCTAGTGTCCGCGCGGGGGGCAGCCCCACTCCGAGGGGCGCCCGGCGGCAGCAGCGCTGCCCTGGGGCCCAGCCTGCTGCCCGCGCTGGCATTGCCCCGCCGTGTGTGCCGGGCCGAAGGGAGGAAGGAAGGGAGGAAAGAGCTGCCCAAGTTGAGAAGAATGATCCGATTGAAAACTTAGGCACCGGTTCATTCTTCCTGGTGCTCCCAGGCCGCGCATAACCCCCTAAGAGGAGGAGATCCTTAATTCTCCGCACAGCCAGGCTTGCTGCGTCGATTGCCACAAGTGAGGAGGCCTCGAGACATTTAGGGCCTGTGTGTTTGCTCTTTAATTCTCTGGCTTGCTTGAGGAAGGAAGAGAATCTGAACTTGACTTCCGTTCCCAGCCCGGAGTTAAAAAAAAAAAAATCTTTCTCTGTGTCATTCTGCTTAACATTTTGAGAAGGAAGCCTTATAGTCTTAGGTAGTGCCTGAATGCTCCTTTTGAGGGGGCACTTAAGAACTGGCCAAGGTGTGACAGGATTTCTATTCTCACTACAGAGACACGGTTTTCGTTGTAAGGTGCTACTAGGCAAACACTTTTACTTATTTGGACAGTTCTTTGAATTCCTTTAGTCAGGCACTTTTTCCAGGAAGATGATGTAGGTATTTTAATGAAGGGTGATTGGAATTTTTATATATGGCTTTTAATTTACAGCTTTAGCTTTTGAAGCTGTTCTTTGTGTAGATGAGCCACTTTTTAAACAGGGCACCTGCACTTATAAGCAGCCCACGGTGCTCTGAACAGAGGCGGCTGAATGTAGCCTGTTAGAACTGTAGGCCCCGTTGGCTGTGTCTCGGCAATATTGAAATAGGGAGATTTATTTATTTATTTTCAGGAACAAACTTGCCACATTTGAGAATGTTTGAGAATACAAGTTTTGGGCAGCCTGTGTTCTTCAGGTTCTTTTGTTTTTCTCCTGGCTTTAACCTTCATTTTGGTATTGATGTGGCAGAGAGAAAGGTGCTCACACTCTGGGTGGGACAGACTCGTGGCTCAGCCATTTAGAGCTTCGTCATCTTGGAAAGGTCAGTCTTCTGAGCCTCAATTTCCTTGTTTGTAAACTTGAAAAGAAATTACCCTGGCTCTCTCCTAGTGTTATTGGGAGGCTTGGAGTGTCTCTTCCCTATTATGCTCCTAGTTCTTGTTATTTTAAAGGTTACGTATATAATGAACCTCAAGTTTCTCACAGGGTTCATGAACAATGATGACAGCTTTCATTTATTCATTCAAAAAAGATTAACCACCTGCAGTGTTACAGGTACTGTGTTCAATACTAAGGGATCCAGCGGTAATCAGGAGGAGACATCCTGGTCCTCAGGGAGCTTGCATTCCTGTTCTGGTGGTGGTTTTGGTTTGCTCTGCCCACCTTTTCTTTGGCCTTTGTGAAGCTTCAAGTTTGCCGTTTCCTTTTTTTCTTGCTCCAAAAGATTAGACCACTTCAGGGTGGCGTGAAGAAATTTTTTTCTTAGGCTACTTGTACTTTCTAGTTTGTACATATCAAACTGAGCGAGGGTTATTTTCTGAAGTGGCAAACTCAAGAATATTTAGCAGCACAGCAAGTGTATGTCTGTGTGACGCTATGTTTCTGATTAGGAGCTTATTTTATCAGGTGAAAGTGGGGGAGAAAAAGGAATGGGCCAAAATTCTCATAGTCAGGGTCAGAGAATATAACTTATATGAAGAGGAGTGAGCGGAATTTTATGATGCCCAGTTCTTGGTTCTGACATTGTGTGAAGTCTTCGTGAATGGTTCACCTTAATTTGAAGAACCCCTCACTGCAATTCTGCAGTTAATGGTAACTGAGCTTGGATGCTAAGGACTCCTGTGTGCAAAATCAATGAATAAGGAAATTACAAATTCCTTTGTTTCTGTTTGGCTCTTTAAAGCTATACTTTATAAGGGAGAGGTGTGGGAGAGGTATTATTGGTAAAATTTTAAAGAAAGGCGCAAGAGACATGTAAACCTTCAAAATCAACTAAGGACCAATGTTTGAATTTTTAGTGTTAACATTATTATTAGTAGCATTTTAAGTGTATTTCAGTTTTTTGCTTAACTGTGACATTAGATTTTATAATTACGAATATTGCAAACAAATCAAGTAGTTATTCCCAGAAAGGAGGTACTTAGTATTCTTTGAAAACTTTTAAATAGTTTGTTTTCACTGTTCAGGTCAGCTATCTATATCTGCAAACATGCAAACTTAATGATTTCACTTAAAATTAATAGTGTTTATTTGTAGTTGTTTGGAGTTTATAGAATTGTTTTGTGTCTTCTAGCTCTTGGGCAGTGTGACCACCAGGACAGGGCAATATTAGCTCTTAGCTGTTCAGTTTGTCAAGTGGGCATAAACAAATACTCTATAAAAGGAGATGACTAGCTAGGGAGAGCTTGGAGAAGCTATGGTATAGTTGTAGTTTAAGAAGTGGAACTGGTTGCAGTTATGTATCTTAAGTTACTATGAATTATAAGGATATTGTACCTCTCATAAGAAATTTATTAGATACTAGTTTATGAGGCTTGTTTTCAGGGATTGGAGTAAAAGAGCCCTCCATCCTTTTCCTACATAGTAAACATCTGTCTGCCCATACTGTTTGCATTTTCACTGTAGGTAGACAAGATAGCCAAAGGTTATATTTAGAATCTAATAATCAAAAAGTAGATATGTAGTTTCATGGTGGTTCCATTAGGCCTCTACATTTTTGCTTCAGGCCTAAAAATATTTGAAACCCTGATTATAGTATACCTAATTTTCGATGGTCCTGGATCTTAAGTACTTTTATAAATTCCTGTTATTGGATGACTATGGTTCATCACTCCACTTATTACTGACTTGCCACCAGAGCCCGTGGGCTGTAGAGTCTGCCTTAATGCATGGAACTGTTTCTACAAATGGAGTTCATTTGCATAGTGATTGGCTTTGCGTTTGGTGGACCTAGATTCAAATCCTGGCTCCTCAAATTACTTGCCACATGACCTTGGGCAAGTCATTTAGCTTTTCTGAACCTTTGTTTCTGCTTATGTAAAATGGGATTAGCGTACCTACTCATATAGATGTAGTAAAATATCTATATCTATCTAGTAAATGTATTTAAATAGATTACATACATTAGAACAGTGTCTAACTTACACTACCAGCTTATGAAGTGTTAGCTGTTTGTCTTAGATCCTGGAAATAGTGTGAGCAGAGATACATGTGCTGGAGGTTTACTGGAGGGTGCTCTTAGCATCATTCCTAGTGGAGGAGGGAAGGAAGCAGGATTGGGCAGAGGCAGGAGTTGAACTGTGATGCTTCTGTAACAGAGACCCTAGTTGATCCTCTCTTGGGGAGCTCTGGAGGTGGGATGGCCTTTCAGAGTTATCTCACCTTAAACAATAGGGGCAGGGCCTTCTTCCACACACTCCCCCGACTTCCAGTGGACTGGTCATTTGGACTTGGGCTCTCCCCCAAGGAAGAGAGTATGACCTTGAGGATGGCATCTCTTTATGTGGAAACCTTTATGGAGAGGGACTCAGCTGACAGGCTTCAGCTCTGAGTGAAAGAGCCATTCTTATTCCGCTAGCATTATGGGTGTCTTCACTTAGACCACCAGTACCATTCACATAAAACTCAGATGTGGGATAAATGTTTCTCACGAACAGCTAAATAGGCATTGTGGAGAAAACGGAGAATTAACCACCATTATAACAATGTTTCCATGGGAAAATGCATTCTGAATTCCATATATCTGTTTACAAGTAGGTTTTTTTTTTTGGAGTACCACCTGTTCCCTATATACAGGATTTGTATTCTGTTGCATATTTAGGCCACTAAATACACTTTTTATAACCTAGGTTTGTAGTATATTTTAAATAGTTTCTTTTTAGATGTTTACTTTAATTCTACTACATTTAAATTATGTATATCCATCAGAAAGAAAATGAAAAATGCTTGCTGTTTATTTTCAAATCAAGGAGCATCTGTTAAGGATGTAAGGTATATAGCGCACCATCGTGATCTTAGAAAACATTTTCTTGCCTTACCTAGAAGTCAGTTTTTCGGGTCTCAAGAAGTATTTGCCTCCTTCGGATGTTGTCTGTTGAAAATGCTGCCTCATGCATCGAAGATTCTTTCTGTACACTTTGTGTATTAAAGTGAAGAACTCTGTGTGCTCTGCTCATGGTGCTCTATTCGCAGTCTTGTCTTTCTCTCATTCTTTACTTGTTATAGGATCTGTGACCTGTCCTTAAGTTCCAGAAACTAAACCTTCAATGTCAGTTTTCCTGTAAGTCCAAGAACATATTTTATTCCACGGAGAATTAAAAATGGGAGATAAAATGGGAAAATCTCTTGCAGCTTAATCCTCCTATGAGTTTACTTCAGGCTTTTAGCTATGAATAATTTAAAACACTTGAAGGTATCAGAAGAGATTCTTTACAGAAAAAAAAAAATCTGTCCTAATTTTGATCACCAACTTTTTGGCATTTTAAGGGCTTTATTTATTTGAAAATACTGTGTTATTTTATTATTTTACCAGTAATAAAATAAACATTGTAGAAAAAAAGTTTTCTTTGCCTTTCTGGTTAAACACATAATTCCACCACTTAGAGATCAACATTATTAATATTTTGATATATATTCTTGCAGCCTTTAAATTTTTTTCTCACAAAACTTTTCAAAGTACGTGTATAGTTTCTGCAAAAAGATCATATATTTTATAATCTGATTTTTACACTTAGAATACTTCGTGGACATTTTAGCAGAGCAATAAATATACAGGTGTATCATCATTTGTCTGTGCCTTGGAAATTTGATCATTCCACTATTGGTTTACTTTTAGCTTCTTATTCATATATCTCTGGGCATTTGTCCACTTACTTACTTAGTTCATGTTTTAGTTTGTTTCTGCTGCTACAACAAAATACCTCAGTCTGGATAATTTATAAATAATAGAAATGTATTTCTCACAGTTCTAGAAGCTGGGAAGTCCATGGTCACAATGCCAGCAGATTCTGTAGCCGGTGAGAGCCTATTCCATTGGAGGTGTTTTCTTACAGCATCCTCACATGACCGAAAAGGTGAAAGGGATGAAATTGTTCCCTTAAGCACTTTATGGGGGCTCTAATCCCATTCATGGGAACCCTCATGGCCTAAACACCTTCTAAAGACTCCACCTCTTGAAACTGTTGCACTGGAGAAGAAGTTTCAGCATGAATCTTGGAGGGACACAAACATTCAAACCATAGCATGCACTTAGGAAAAATTCTTCCCTGTGGACTTGCTGTGTCAAAGGATGTGCATATTTTTTATGATTTTTAATACATGCTGACAGATTGCCCTATAGAAAGGCCGTACCAGTTTGACATTGCTGTGGTCTGAGTGCTTTTCCCCTTGGCTTCATCATTTTCTGGTTGTTTTAAAGGCATGCTGGAGAGTTGCTGGTACCCCAAAATGTCTCAGCAACTGGAGGGCCCCATTTGCATCCAGAATCTGGAGCAGATGCTTTTATACCTAGGGGGAGTTTGCAAGGCTGGATGTATTTCCACTGGGGACTTTCGTGGTCTTTAGTGATTTGGTGGTAAACAGAGATTTTAAAAAGTAGTAATGGTGGCCGGGCGCAGTGGCTCACACCTGTAATTTCAGCACTTTGGGAGGCCTAGGCAGGTGGATTACGAGGTCAAGCGTTCGAGACCAGCCTGACCAACATGGTGAAATCCCATCTCTACTAGAAATATAGAAATTAGCCAGGTGTGGTGGTGGACGCCTGTAATCCCAGCTACTCAGGAGGCTGAGGCAGGAGAATCACTTGAACCCTGGAGGCGGAGGTTGCAGGGAGCTGAGATCACATCGTTGTACTCCAGCCTGGGTGACACAGTGAGACTTTGTCTCAAAAAAAAAAAACAAAAAACAGTAGTAATGGTAAACAATATTTTAGTAACTGGTGATAGAGTTAGTGAAGATGAAAGCATAGACCTTTGAAATTCTGTCTGCATCATGATTCTAATCTACTGAAGTAAGATCTGGAGTTTTTAAAGTTTTAGTGAAAAAGACTGGGTACTTCAGGTCTGGGTGTAAACCTAGTTGCCATAACTTACTAGCGAAGTGGCTTTGGGGCAAGTTATTTAAGCTTTCTCTGTCTCCATTTTCTAAATGCAATCCTTTGGGGTGTTTTTTTTTTGAAGAAAAATAATATATCTGAAAGACTTTGGCACAGGGCCTGGCAGAAATGAGCTTTGTCAACAACAGCTTTGTAAATTTTGTGGTTTGTTCAACTTTATCCAACTAAAAAACTTGTTAAGCCGTTGTGCTGTTGAGAACAGACCCTGAGAGACATTAGGTTAATGTGGAAAAATACTATAGTATGGTGTAAGTTTTTTTTTGTTTGTTTTTTTTTTTGAGACAGAGTTTTGCTCTTGTTACCCAGGCTGGAGTGCAATGGCGTGATCTCTGCTCACCACAACCTCCGCCTCCTGGGTTCAGGCAACTCTCCTGCCTCAGCCTTCCGAGTAGCTGGGACTATAGGCTTGTGCCACCATGCCCAGCTAATTTTTTTTGTATTTTTAGTAGAGACAGGGTTTCACCATGTTGACCAGGATGGTCTCGATCTCTTGACCTCGTGATCCACCCGTCTGGGCCTCCCAAAGTGCTGGGATTACAGACGTGAGCCACCGCGCCTGGCCACAAGTTTTTATTCAAGGACTGCTTTGACTCAAAATGATTATCTACTCTTCCCCTATCTTCTCTTTCTTATCATAGTTTACTGGGGAAAAAATCAGATGATTTAGCTAAAAATCAGCAAACAAAAAGCAACATGTAAAAATGGGTACATCTTCCTTATATAGAAATAAATGCAAATAAGTTATTACATGTATTAAATAAGGACAGCTGTGAAAAAGCAGGAGTGTATGAGTGGCAAAATATTGGGTTAAATGTAAGTATTGGATTTGAAGATGGAGAAGTCAAATGAGTATGTGGAGTTGTAGGAGGTGAGGAGCCTAGGATGTACTTTGGGGGATCAGCCAGGGCTTAGTGTTACTGAGAATTAAGCAAAAGACCCTTCCCTTTCTCTAGAAAACTATTGGAGAGTTCATCCATTAGATCCTCATTCATTGTTTATGCACTCATCCGTTTACACATTTGTTACTTACCTACTGTCTCCTATGACTGAGAAGTACAATGTTAAATTATACTTGGGGGCATCAGAATCCAAACCCTCAAGGACTCACTGTGAAGCTGGCAGAGAGACATGGGAACAACAGGAGCCATGATAATGGACTGTGGGTACCCATTGGAGAAAATGATGTCTCCTGGAGGAGGGACTTTTGAGCTGAATCTTAAAGGAAGAGAGACAGTGAATTCTAAAGATAGAGGAAGGATGTTCCAAACAGAGGGAGATGACAGAGGGCCTTGAGTTTTGGTTGGTCCAGGAGTTTGATGTGGCCAGTGTGAGGTACCATGGTAGGACTGGAGGCTGGAAAGGGGGCTGGGCCAGTCAAAGCTGGATGTTTTGTAGCAAGTGAAGAACCGTCCACTTAGGTTTATAAGCAAGGACATGGTCAGCTGCATTTGAGAAGGGGGTAATCATAGGTTGTTGACAAGTTTGTAAAATTATATATTTTTACAGAATTAGTATCTTTTAATACTAATAAAGGATTGGAGGTGGAGCCTGCCATGGACCCTCAATTGTGGTTTTTCAGTGAAGCAGTGGGCACATGGCACATGCCGCTTTTCTGCCCGGCAGGATGACAGTGTTGCAGGATCCAAGACTGCTGTATGGAAAGCCTGTCTTAATTGTGGGCAGCAACCCTGTGCCGTCCGAGCCATGTGAGGTTACTGATTGAGGTTAACATCAGAGAACTAGATGCCAAGGGGAGGGATTGGGACCATCTGAGCAGGTGAGATTTTCTGTAGAGGTAGGGCCTTGTCCCTGTGGTTTATTTTTCATACCTTGGTAAAAAGTGTGTATCTCTGTGCCTAGTTGTACTAATTATCTTGTTTTGTCATTTTATTTTTGTCAGCATCTTATCAGTTTTTAAAACAATAAATTCTGGTGAGGGAAATTCTGGTAAGGTATCAAATTGCTCATGTAAGTTAAGTAGCTACTTGCCACATTTAAAATGTATATTTGTCCCTAGGGGTAAGCATAGGTTTGATTATACTTTAGATCCTGTCCCTTCAAGTTATAAAGTCATCTCAGGAGAGTCTTGAACTGAAACTGAATCACAAGCTTTGTTTTTGTTTTATAAATGAACACTCCTGAGTGCGGTGCTTATTTCAGTATAATATTTAGTATAACACAACTTCTTATTAAAATAACACACTAGCTGTTATGCCTAACACAGCTGTGGGCAGAAGTGGAAACAGAAATGTACAAAAACAAGTTCTGGCTATTTTTTTTTCTTCTTTCTCTTTTTTTTTTTTTTTTTTTTGAGATGGAGTCTTGCACTGGCACCCAGGCTGTAGTGCAGTGGCTCAGTCTCAGCTCACTGCAATCTCCACCTCCTGGGTTCAAGCAATTCTCCTGCCTCAGCTTCCCAAGTAGCTGGGAATACAGGTGTGCGTCACCATGCCCAGCTAATGTTTTTGTATTTTTAGTAGAGACGGGGTTTCATCATGTTGACCAGGCTGGTTTCAATCTTCCAACCTGTGATCCACCCGCCTCGGCCTTCCAAAGTGCTGGGATTACAGGCGTGAGTGACTGCGCCTGGCCTAAGTTCTGGCTATTTTTGATTGGCAGTGGGTACAGTCTGTAATCTGAGAGTGGGAACCTGAGATGGCTGGTGATGGGTGTCAATGAACAGACACGGAGAGCCTAGAGCAGTGCTGCCGGAAGCCGCGAAGAGGGCCTGGCATTGAGAAATAAGAATTGCCCTGCAGAGGCAGAGTCGTACATGCCTGAAACATAGGGAAGCTCAAATAATTCTTCCATATGGTTTCCAGCTCCTTGGATCTGTTCTTACTAGGCAGTGCCTACCTGCCACAGTGACTTTCTTTACCTCAGTGATGATACAGTTCCACTGTGTTAGGCATTTACTTTTAGTAGTGAAGGTGATGTGCTGCAGTGCAGAAGCAAATTAGGGAAGATTCCTGGGTGATTGGTGTGTTGGGGCTGTACAACTCACAGAAGGGAGAAGCAGCCATTCCTGGTGACAGGAACAGTAAAGATGCCACAGCTCCCCTTTTTGAGAGCTTAATAGGAGTCACGTGTGACATCTGCATTCTACATTTGAGTATGAGGACTCTAAGCTTCAGAGATGGCCTTCCCTTCCTGCAGAAAAGGCTTGGCTGTAGGGAAGTGTGCCTGACCCCCATGCTATATAGTTGGATTTTTGTTGATGTTGGGTCTGTCCTGACTCACACACATGTATATAAATAATGAAAAACTATATGCAGGTTTTTAAAGGAGAGGACTTAAATTCAATATAAAAACATCAATACTGTTTTTATTACACCAATACTGTTTTTATACTGAATAGGGACATTTACATTACTTTTAAAAGGTCTTATGGGTCGGGCATAGTGTTTCATACCTGTAATCCCAGCACTTTGGGAGGCTGAGGTGGGCGAAACGCTTGAGTCCAGGAGTTCGAGATCAGCCTGGGCAACATGGTGAAACCCTACCTCTTCACAAATACAAAAATTAGCTAGACATGGTGGTACATGGCTGTAGTCCCAGCTCTCGGGAGGCTGAGGTGGGAGGATTGCTTGAGCCTAGGAGGAAGGGGCTGTAGTGAGCTGTGTCTAGCCTGGGCGACAGAGCAAGATGCTGTCTGAAAAAATGAAAAAAGCTCTCTGGGCACGGTGGCTCATCCTGTAATCCCAGCACTTTGGGAGACTGAAGCAGGTGGATCACCTGAGGTCAGAAGTTCGAGACCAGCCTGGCCAACATGGTGAAACCCCATCTCTACCAAAAATACGAAAATTAGCTGGGCGTGGTGGTGGACACCTGTAATCCCAGTACTCGGGAGGTTGAGGCATGAGAATCGCTTCAACCCAGAAGGCAGAGGTTGCAGTGAGCCGAGATCACGCCACTGCACTCCAGCCTGGGCAAGAGCAAAACTCCATCTTAAAAAAAGAAAAGAAAAAAGCTTTATGCTTGTCATTCTGGTACTTGAACTGAAATTAAGTTTGTAAAACAAGAAAATACTTGACCAGGGAAGCACTTTACTCACACATTGTACATGTATGTCGATCTAATCCTCCTGTCACAGAAGGACTTCCTGGTGTCGGCTTGGGAGGGTGTGAACATTTGAACTGGCACTTCCTGTTCTTAATGGACCAGAGTTCATAACTAGCATGTGATTATCTTTAGGATAAAGTCCTAGAAGTAGGATCACTGCTTTGATACATATTATCAAACTGCTCCTAAGGACGAGGTTTGCCAGTTTACACCATTAGTGGTGACGCAGTTTCTTCATACTCTGTAATGTAAATTTCGATAACTATTTTAATCTTTGCCAATCAGATGGATGAAAAATCACATCTTGTTGTTACATTTGCATTTGTTGGATTGTCAGTGAATATCTTCTTATATGTATATGGATCATTTGTGTTTTTTCTTGTTTGTGATTTTTGTCTATCTTACTTACAGGGTGTTTGTGTTCTTACTGATTTTCACAAAGTCTATATTCAGGATACTTTTTGACATATGCTTTCCCTAGTTTATTGTTTGTTTTTCAGCCTTGTTTATCATTGTCTTTACTGGTTAGAAATTTTACAGTTTTGTATTATTACATTAACTTCCACATAGAAGTGGAACCTCTATAAAGGTAAGGGAGTGTGAGGAAAGTTGTGAAATTACTTGTAGGCGAAGCAGTTTGGGCATGGCATAAAGTTAGCAGCTTTGAGTTCATTTGTATACCTGTATACAGTAATGCTATTATATTTATGAGGTTGTGTTTACTTTTTCATTTGGAAGCCTCTGTTTCTCAAAATTGGTTGCAACTGGCTGGGCACAGTGACTCACGCCTGTAATCCCAGCACTTTGGGATGGCGAGGCAGGTGGATCACTTGAGGTCAAGAGTTTGAGACCAATCTGGCCAACATGATGAAACCCCATGTCTCTACTAAAAATACAAAAATTAGCTGGGCATGGTGGAGCATGCCCGTAATCCCAGCTACTTAGGAAGCTGAGGCGGTGAGCTGAGATCATGCCTCTGAACTCCAGTCTGGGCATTAGAGCAAGACTGTCTCAAAAAGAAAAAAAAATTGGTTGCAACTCTTGCTGCCCTCCCTTACCTCCTCTCTGAGTCTCTACCCACTCACTGCTGTGCAGTCAAAAGCTGAGCTCCAGTGCTCAATACCCGTCTTGCACATTTCTAAAATCCCTTGTAGTTTTTTTTCCAGCTATATAGGACTTTGACACTTGTAGATAAAGATTTATTATTTACTTGTAATTACCTCTTCTCAAGAACCGGGCTGCAAACTGAGGCCTCTTAAGGCCAAATTGCCCGTAACTTGCTCATGATAACAAACTTAAATGCTGAATCAGAAAGTTCTCATTTTCCTCCTTCTGGCACTTGAACTGAAATTACATGTGTATATTAATAAAATGAGAACATAGCACTCAATTGAACCAAGAGTTTATTCACACATCATGCATCATGCTGATCCAGGCAGCTTCTGTGCCTTCTCAGATGTCTGATTTGGAAGAGGCTTCCAAACTCATTCCTGTTCTAAAGAGTCTGAGATTTGGGAGACACAGGTTTTGCAAGGCCGCCGAACCTTGCTAAGCCCAAATTGTATCTGCAGAAAGTGAAGATAACGTGATATTGTTTGTGACAAGCTGTTTGCAAACCGTAGGGCTGTTTGGAAAAGCAAATCGTCGTGCCATCATTTGGGGATTTTAGTTTTTTCTAGGTAAGTTTTTGGTTCTCTGTGATGTGGTAGTGTGGCTGCTTCCCAGCCAGTGATGAATGCACACACTGATTTGTTGGAAGAATCAGTGCAGACCTTGGCTTTCCCCCAGGGAGTTTGCAGTGAATGCTGGTCTTCCAAATCTGTATTCTGCTGCTTTGGGGGGAGGCTTTGGTTTCTCTGAAAGTTTGGATCTGGGAGCTCTTGCTGTGCAGATTTTGCCCAGGGAATCTGTAGTATTCATTCTCCTGCTGGTCTCAGGGCAAGCCCAGTTTTTTGAATCATACCTTCTGGAGCTGCTGCTGCAACAGCCTTTCTGACCCCATAGTGGGGAGAAACTGAGGCAACAGAAGCCTGCGGGAGGGTTCTTTCACCAGTGTGAGTATAGCTGACTTTGGGATTGTTTTGTTGTGATCTATGGATCAATCCTATTTCCAAGCTCTCCTGATTTTGTTATAACAGCAGAGTTCACTTAGATTTTAACCATTTGGTTAGCAGAGCCTTGCTTTTGGCCTGTTGTACTGCATGATTTGCAGTGTGCATCTGGATTTGTAATTACGCTTCACATAGTTTATATTTTGATTCACTTCAGGCTTTTCTGCTTTCTCCTCTTTACCTGCCTCTGGGACCACGCGGAGTAGAAGTTTGCATGTTTTTGTAAAAGCGTTTTGAAATGTTCACCAGACTTTCATGATTTCCTTACTTCCCTGTTAGGTTTTGCATTTTAAATCAGGTGATAGAATTGTGAATTTATCAAACCATATTGTGGATTTTATCCAAACAGTTTCTGTGGGTATGAAATACAAGTCATATGTATGTATCAACATTTTATATGGAATCATGATCTTTCTTGGGGTTAGGTCGAGAGAAAACAATTTGTTAGCTTCATCCATGAGAGATACTCAAATTTGAAATTTTTGACTTTGGAATAAATCAGTTTTCCTCAACTTATGTTTTAATGTTCTGTGATATATGTGATCTAAAGATAATTTTTAGGGTGGGACTGGGGCTAAAAAAATAAAGAAAAAAGATGATCAACAAGATGACTTTGAATAATTTTTATCGAATTAATTTTAAATATTTTCTTGATGAATTTTGGCCATATGAGTTAGAATTCGTTTAGAATATAATTTCACATGTTGAGTATAATCACATTTAATATAACAAATTGTCTTATGGTAGGAAATCAGTTTTAGTTTTTTTTGGTAACTCTTCGCAAATGTTACATTATTCTTCCCTTCTGGTTTTGAAATGAACAGTTTTGAGTCTTTGAGAATGGTCATACTATAAAATTATAATTGTGTGCCACAAAAGTTAGTAATTGTAAAAGGAATGAATGTTTAGTTAAAATATCACTAGCTTAAACTATCAATGGGAGTCTGTAATTGTAAGTTTACTTAGTTTTCCTTAGAACATTTTATGAGATAGTCTCTTGAAATCAAATCATATTATAGCAAGTTGCTTCAAGTTTGTGTATATGGTGAACTGCTAGGCTAAGACATGGTCATGACTGACTGTTGAGTCTAGTTTTCATTTTTACTGAGGTATGGGTAAGACTTAGACATGCCCTCTTCTTTGACAGGTTTTTCCTTGTTGCTTGTTGCAACAGATTCTCTAACTTGCCTGTTGGTTGCTGATGCAGCTTTTCAGAAATAGGCTGGGCAGTGTGGCCCCAGGCAAAAGCTTTGTCTTTTCTCCCCAGAACCTAGTAGAATGACTGCCAGGGTAATCACTATAAAGCATTTTACCAGGTTATTTGGAAGGAAAGCAGGGAGCAGAAAGAGTATATTTCAGGAAGTTCAGCAGGACAGAAAAGGCCTGTGGAAAACAAAGGAGTATAAGGATTACATTTATTTAAGGGTATGGATAGGGTAAAGAAGTGAATTTAGCTACCTCGTGCTGAGATTTTACTGATTTAAATACAGTGGTCTTAAAATCATCTTGGGAGTTGGGATGTTAACTCAAATCTGTTAAACCCAAACAGAATGCAGGCAAGGCAGGCTGAACTTCTGTTTCTCTCTGGCAATGGTTTTTCTGCTACTTAATATCTCCATACTGAGAGAATGATGTTTCTTTACATTCTTTCTAAGGAAAATCCTCCTCTTTCGAGTTTAGCAGTTCTATTAACTAAAGCAGATTGACCTTCTTGTCGTTATTTTTAAGGTGCAAAGATTGGAGTCAGGAAACCTTTATACTGTAATTGAGTTTAAGTACTTTTTAAAGTACTTGTATTAGGTCGGCGCAAAAGTAATTTGCAGTTTTTGCTATTTTTTACCTACTTTTTAAGTACTCTAAGGATTAATATGAGTATTGAACTTTTTGAATAAGACACTATTCTTATACTACAATCTGGTCACACAAAGCTGTGGGGTCACTATCTCTCCAAATAAGCTGGCTCTGTGCTCTTGATTGTCCTATGTGCAGTGTGAATGGAAATACAAGAGAGAAGGCCACTTACTGGCTACATGGTCTTGGGCACATCACCGAGGGAGCCTCCCTGTGCTCAAAAAGAGTTTGTGGAATCTGGACCAAAGTGATTGTCCAATTTCTATTCTGTGAAACTTTGATACTTCTAAGAAACATTTAGGATAAACTATGACACCATTATCTTCATCCTGATGTTCAGCCTAAACCAGGCATATTCTGGGTCTGTGTTCTTTTGGGTATTGACATGGCTTCTATTAGACAAGGAAATTATGACTCTTCTACTTTATAGCCATTAATGATGTGATTTCTTACTGATATCAGAGTATCAGAACCAGAATTGAAAAAAATAGGTAAAATAGAAGCCTGTAATTTTTTTTTTTTTTTTTTGAGACAGAGTTTTTCTCTTTTGCCCAGGCTGGAGTTTAGTGACGTGATCTTGGCTCACTGCAACCTCAGCCTCCCAGGTTCAAGCGATTCTCCTGCCTCAGGCTCCTGAGTAACTGGAGGCCACAGGCACACACTGCCATGCTTGGCTAATTTTTGTATTTTTAGTACAGAAGGGATTTCACTGTGTTGGGTAGGATGATCTCGATCCCCTGACCTCATGATCTACCTGCCTCACCCTCGCAAACTGCTGTGATTGCAGGCGGGAGCCACCGCAGCCAGCCAGAAGCCTGTAATTTTTTATTAGTTTGAATCTCAGGCTGGGTAGACTTGGGGGTTTTAATTCAAAGTAAGGAAAGGGTGAGTCTAGGAGAATAGACTAAATATATTAAGAGAGTGTTAAAAAGCCCAAGTTGTTAACTGTAGTTGAAGAGCTGGGTGTGTATGTGTGTGTGTGAAGCTTCCATGTTTATTTTGACAGAGTGGTTTGCCTAAGTAAAAGTTTTGTATTTAAATCCTAATCTAAGCAAAGAAAAACATGTTTAACTGAATGTAATGGCCTTGTGCTCAATTTGCTGCTCACTTTGGAGCAGCTTCACACACTAAAATAACATAAGGGAGGTTAAATTAAATCAAAGGTTAAGGCAGATAAGCTTAAGTGAGCTCACTGTAGCTCCTATACGAATTAAAACAAGTAGACAAAATATTTTTGTAAGTACTAGCCTTCCTTTATGTGTGGTGCTTAGTGTCTTTATTTTTTTCATAGAGAAAAGGTCTTAAAAATATTTAAGGAAATTTATATTAAAACCGTTTGAGTTTTCATTTAAATAATACTTGCCAGTTAATCAGGAAATGATTCTTAAAACATTTTTTTTTAATTTTTAAGTTTTGTGGGTACATAGTCATGTATAGGAAATGATTCTTAAATACCCTGTGAATTTGAGGTACAGTGTGGAGCATCAGTGGGCTGCAGTTAGCCTCTTCATCTGCTCCTGTTTCTTCTCATCTCATTTCCATGTTATAGTCACAGAGATGGGCCAAGGCTGAAGCAGAGACTTGACTTGTGGCCTACCTAGTGATCAGATGGAAAAGCAAGGCTAGAGCCTAAGTATGGAGCTCCTTGAAGATGATCCAAGAACTTGGAGCATTAGTCTGAGTTTCTGAGGTTTCTGAATGTGTATATGACATGATCATAGTCAAGTTTTCAGAATGTCCTTTTGAAGGTTTCAATCAAACTTTTTTGCTGTGTATCTCCTAAGAGAGTTAGAAAAAAAAAAAAACAGCATTCTTCTACATTTTTAAGTTGTCACACTGGTTTTTAAAGGCTTAAACAGATGCTGAGGATACAGTTTCCAGTTTATTATAAACATTGTCATTTACCTTTATGCAAACAAAATCCTAGTTATCATAGTAACTTGGTAACCATTATCATCCATTTAAAAAAATAGAATTTTTTTTTCCAAGTTGGAATTTTGCGTTCTTGTCACCCAGGCTGGAGTGCAGTGGCACAATCCCAGCTCACTGCAATCTCTGCCTCTCAGGTTCAAGCGATTCTCCTACCTTAGCCTCCAAGTAGCTGGGATTACCATGGCATGTGCCACCATGCCCAGCTAATTTCTGTATTTTTAGTAGAGATAGGATTTCACCATGTTGGTCAGGCTGGTTACTCCTGACCTCAGTTGATCCTCCTGCCTTAGCCTCCCAAAGTGCTGGGATTAACAGGCATGAGCCACTATTTCCATTCAGTTTGTACTCAGAATTTGATCCTAAGACAGGGTATTGTCCTTTTATTAATCATGGTATATTTTTCTTTTCTTTTCTTTTCTTTTTTTAATAATAAGAAAAAGAATAAAGAAGAGGGAGAAAGAGGAAGAGGGAGAGAGGATGGGGGTATTGCTTTATTGCCCGGGCTAGAATGCAGTCTAAATATGGGTACGCCTATAATTGTCCTTAATAATGGAGACATGAAAGAAAATGAGGGAAGAGAATAACAAACAAGGAGCCAGCCAACATTTCGTTTAAACTGCTAAGTTGATATGATGTGGTGCTGATAAGAGTGTATATTTTGTGTATTTAAAGTGGAGAGTTCTATAAATGTTAATTACGTTTACTTGTTCCAGATTTGAGTTCAAGTCCTGGATATCGTTGTTAATTTTCTGTCTCATTGATCTGTCTAATATTAATGTTGAAGTCTCCCACTATTACTGTGTGGGAGTCTAAGTCTCTTTATTAGTCTTGTATGTCTGGGTATTCCTGTATTGGGTGCGTATATATTTAGGATCTTTAGCTCTTCTTGTTGCATTGATCCTTTTATCGTTATATAATGTCCTTCTTTGCTTCTTTTGATCTTTGTGGCTTTAACAACTATTTTATCAGAAGGCAAAAATGGTAACTTCTGCTTTTTATTTATATATTTTAGCTCTCTGTTTGGTTGGTAAATCTTTCTCCATCCCTTGTTTGGAGTCTTTGTGTATCCCTGAATATGAGATAGGTCTGGATGCAGCATAAAGATGGGTTTTAGTTTTTTATTCAAATTGCCTGTCTGTCTTTGGATTGGGGGATTTAGTCAATTTAAATTTAGAATTAATAATGATATATGTGAGTTTAATACTGCCATTTAATATTAGCTGGCTATTTTGCCCATTAGTTGATGTAAATTCTTCATTATATTGATGCTCTTTTTGGTATTTTTTAGAAAGGCTGATACTGTTTGTTCCTTTCTATGTGTAGTGCTTCTTTCAGAAGCTCTTGTAAAGCAGGCCTGGTGGTGATGAAATCTCTGAGTGCTTGCTTGTTCACAAAAAACTTTATTTTTCCTTCACTTATGAAGCTTAGTTTGGCTGGATGTGAAATTCTTGGCTGAAAGTTCTTTTATTTAAGGATGTTGAATATTGGTCCCCACTCTATTCTGGCTTATAGGGTTTCTGCTGAGAGATCTGCTGTAAGTCTGATAGGCTTCCCTTTGTGGGTAACCTGACCTTTCTCTCTGGCTGCCCTTAGTATTTTCTCCTTCATTTCAACCCTGGTGAATCTGACGATTATGTGCCTTGGAGTTGCTCCTCTTGAGGAATATCTTTGTGGTGTTCTCTGTATTACCTGGAGTTGTATATTATCCTGCCTTACTAGGTTGGGGAAATTTTCCTGAATAATATCCTAAAGCATGTTTTCCAGCTTGGATTCATTCTCTTCGTCACATTCAGGTACACCTATCAAGCGTAGATTAGGTCTTTTCACATAGTCCCATATTTCTTGGAGACTTTGCTCGTTCCTTTTTATCCTTTTTTCTCTAATCTTGTCTTCTTGTTTTATTTCATTGAGTTGGTCTTCGACCTCTGATATCCTTTCTTCTGCTTGATCAATTCGGCTGTTAAAACTTGTGCATACTTCACGTAGTTCTCGTATTGTGTTTTTCAGCTCCATCAATTCACTTATATTCCTCTCTAAATTGTGTATTCTTGTTAACGTTTCGTCAGACCTTTTTTCAAAATGCTTTGTTTCTTTAGATTGGGTTTGAACAAGTTCTTTTAATTCACAGAAGTTTCTTATTATCCACATTTTGAAGCCTGCTTCTGTAATTGGAACACACTCGTTCTCCATCAGGCCTTGTTTCGTTGCTGATGAGGAACTGTGATCCCCTGCTGAGGGAGAGGCATTCTGATCTTGGGTATTCTCAGCCTTTTTTGGCTGTTTTCTTCCCTTCGTTGTAGATTTATCCATCTGTGGTCTTTATAATTACCGTCTTTGTAAATGGGTTTCCGAGTGGACGTCCAACTTATTGATTCTCAGCGCCGAAATCTCAGCAACCCACTGCGCCGACTAAATCAGCGGCGTTAAGATTGATGGTGCTTTTCTGACTCTGCACCAAGAACTGACGCTCCGAGGCACCGGCAAAACTGCCTCGCAGGTCACAAGAGTCGCACTGGCGACCGGTGGGGCTTCTCCGCTGGGAATCTCCTGGTGCGTGAGCAACAAGAATTCATGTGAAGGTGTGGCGTCCTCTCGTTCTTTGTGCTTTCACTGGGAGCTACAATCCCGAGCTGCTAGTAATCAGCCATCTTGGATCTCTCTCCGCGCCTCTATTTTTCTATAACAATATATGTGTATAAGCTTAAATTTTTATTAAGTTGAACTTCTGGGATGGTAGAGTAAGGGCCTCCAGAAATTTGCTCTTTCATAAAAGCAATGAGAACACTGACAAGAATTACCAAAATCAACTGTTTCACAACTTCGGAAGTTAACCAAAGGCTTGTAGTAATTCTAAGAGTCTTCTTTCAATAGATGACTAAATCATAATAACAAGTGAGCTCGTGGTATTTTAACTTGTGTTGGCCCCACCCCCTTTCCCTAGCTCCTGGTATCTTTCAAAGGAATGTAAATGTTAAGTAAATAGTTGTTATACTGTATTTAGAGAATAATGACAAGAAAAATAAGTCTGTGTATGTTCAATACAGAAACAACCATCTTTTTTTTTCCCCCTGAATATTTTCCATTGACAATTGGCTGAGTCCACGGATGTGGCACCCACAGATATGGAAGACAGACTGCGTATGAATGGGATTGAGAGGGAATCCTAGCTACCTAAAGAATGTGTGCTGCACCAAAACAGCATTCTGATTCACATTCCATAACAAAAACTCTTGACTGGTTTAATAAGACACAGTGCAGGCCAAACTGCCCCATTGGAACTCTGATCTAGGGGATATATAGACATCATATCACTTATTAGTTAAGCTATTAGAAGATTTTGAAAGCAGGAGTTGTGGGTTGCGTTTTTGAACAGGTGGTCTACAGATGACTCATATTGCCAGTTAATCATGCAGTCATATGCTTTACCTGTTGGGTGGACTAGAGAAGGGTTAAAGTCAGTAGTCTTTTCAGCAGAGGTAAGGGGAAGGGGCCAAATCAGCCAGGGCCTTTGGCCTCCAAGCACCATTTTGGGCCTCATCAAGAGAGAAGAAGCAGGTCCAACATTTGGGGATACTGCATTGTAACTTACGTGGTAAGTGGAAATCACATAGATAAAATGTAAATAAGGAGGTTTGACTATTGCCACATTTTGCGTATTTGTGCTGACAAAAGAGGATATTAATATGGATAATCAAAATCAAGTTTATTTTGCAAAATCAAGCAAGGACAATATTGGAATACAATACTAAAGACTGACACGAAGTTTTAAAAATAATATCATTTAACAACTGGTTGAACAGTTTCTTTGTAGTTATACATATACAGTCATGAATTGCTTAATGACAGGGATACATTCTAAGAAGTATGCTATTTGGCGATTTCATCATCAGGCATATATCATACAGTGTACCTGTACTAAAGTATAACCTACTACACACCTAGGCCAGATGCTATACCCTGTTGCTCCTATACTACAAACCTGTAAACAGGTTTATACTGAATACTGTAGGCAGTTGGAACACAATGGTATGTCTACCTCTAAATATACAGAAACATAGAAAAGGCACAGTAAAAATACAACACAAAAGATAAACAGTGGTACGCCTGTGTAGGACACTTAGACATGAAAGGAGCTTGCAGGACTGGAAGGTACTCTGGGTGAGTCAGTGAGTAAATCTGAAGGCCTAGAACATTACAAAACTGTAGACTTTTATAAACGCTGTATACCTAGGCTACCCTAAATGTGGGGAAAAATGAGATGTGTATACTAGGACGTCACTACGCAATAGGAATTTGTCAGTTCAGTTGTAATCTAATGGGACCACTGTTGTGTATGGAGTTCATTGTTGAATCAAACGTCATTATATAGCACATGCCTATATATGTACACATACATGTACACACATATATACTGACACATATGCTTCATCTGGACTCCTCTTCCCATTTTATGATAGTGTGATTTGGTTCCAAGAACTCCTGGATCTACAGTTCCTTCAGAGCACATTATACAGTGCATGTATGTACATGATGCTGTGTAGTTTTCAATGATTTAGTACCCTCAAGAGCTAAATCTCTAAACAAGAGAAAAGGCAGCTTGCTAATTTGTTTTCTAGTACAGTGTGATCCCATTATATGCAAATTATATTATGCAAATTTCAACTAATCCCATATAAATAATATTAATAAAAGCTTCACATTGTGTGCAAAATTTCAACAAGCATGTTTTCCCAAATTAGGCATGAAGCCATTTCATATTTTCAAAGCTGTCAGGTCAGCTGAATTATAAAAATGCTTTCTTACCCAGTGGTACCATTTATATTTTTTATATTTTATATTTTAATATTTTATAAATGTGTTTATATTTTCTTAGAAATATCTACTAACTTGTGGCAATAATACATGAACTCTTGTTGCTAGAATTTCTGTAAGGATTTTGGTGACGTTTGTATTACTATTTTTACATTCAGTGTTACAATTTAAAATCTTCACTATAGCTTTTTCTTTTTTTAAATTTGACAGAGTCTGGCTCTGTTGTACAGGCTGGGTATAGTAGCATGATCTTGGCTCACCGCAGCCTCTGCCTCCCAGGCTCAAGCGATGCTTTCACCTCAGCTTCCCTAGTAGCTGGGACTACAACAGGCCCGCACCACCACACCAGGCTAATTTTTGTATTTTCTTTTTGTTTGATTGAGACGGGATCTCACCGTGTTGCCCAGGCTGGTTTTGAATTCCTGGGCTCAAGTGACCTTCCTGCCTCGGCCTCTTAAGATGCTGGACTTAGCCATTGCACGCAGACTGTAGCTTTCAAAATATTATCTAAGTGTGCTAATACTGATGTTGAAAAACATCCTGAAAGTCAGTAACTTTGGAACAGAAATTAGATGTGATAAAAGATACTATGACATGACATGCTGTTTATGAAATAAAACTCAGAAGTATTCGAGTTAATGCTGATACAATTTAAAAGTACGAGTAAAGCAAAAATACAGCACAATAACTGAATGTGTATGTGTTCTGAGTGTACATTCCTCAAACTCTGCCCTTAGACTGGAATAATCTGTTCTGAATTATGTAAGTTCTTCAGGATCATGTCCCATAAATAAAATGCAGCCATGCTTTATGAATCTCTGTTACCCATATTAGGGGAAAACGGCTTAGGATTAAAAATACGTATTGTTACAGAACAGGGTCCCTATCCAGACCCCAAGAGAGGGTTCTTGGATTTCATGCAAGAAAGAATTCAGGGCAAGTCTGCATTGCAAGTGAAAGCGAGTTTATTAAGAAAGTAAAGGAATAAAAGATTGGCTACTTCATAGAGCAGCCCCAAGGGCTGCTGGTTGCCCACTTCATGGTTATTTCTTGATGATATGCTAAACAAGCGGTGGATTATTCATGCCTCTTCTTTTTAGACTATGTAAGGCAACTTTCTGACGTTGCCATGGCATTTGTAAACTGTCATGGTACTGCTCAGAGTGTGGCAGTGAGAACGATAGAGGTCACTCTTGTCACCATTCTGGGTTTGGTAGGTTTGGCCGGCTCCTTTACTGTAACCTGTTTTTATCAGCAAGGTCTTTATGATATGTATTTTGTGCCGACCTCCTATCTAACCTTGTGACTTAGAATGTCTTAACCGTCTGGGAATGCAGCCCAGTAGGTTTCAGCCTCATTTTACCCAGCTCCTATTTAAGATAGAGTTGCTCTGGTTCACACGCCTCTGACAGTATTTGTCTGACAAATTTTTCTGACACTGGGAAGAACATCTTTAGAGGCTTAAAAGAGCATACTTTTGAAGGTCTCCTTTTCCTTCTACTTCCTTGAAACTAGTCATTAAGTATTGAGTGAATTGTTTTATGCATGCCATAGTACTGCTTGTTGTGAAGAAGAAATCTACTTCTTGCCCTTCATAAGCTTAAAGTACACATAAAAAGTCATGACTGACAAAAGTGTAAGTTGGGAGAGCATGCAAGTGGCAACATTTGGCCCAAGAGTTGATATAGAGGGCTATAGAGAGAGGAATGGTACTTTCCCAGCTAAGAGAGGCTGACGCCTCTCTGGGCTTGGGATGGTGTGGAAGGGATTTGGGCTTGGGACAGGATTGAGGAGAGGCACAGGTGAAGGAGGGTGTGTGCCTGTATGTAGTGAAAGGAGCAAATGAGAAGGGGTGAACATAACACTGAAGTGCTCATCTCCTGGTGGGCTTGGCCAGCGTTGCACTTAACGTGGAGAAAGGAGGATGGATGGTCACTTCCTGGTTGTGGCTTTCCTCTGAACTTGTTCAGAAATCCCTTCATTTTTCTGACAAGTAATCTAAAGTAATATGGCACTTATTAACAATTGCTTATAGTTAAATAGTGCTCGGCTAGGTACAGTGGCTCACACCTGTGATCCCAGGACTTTGGGAGGCCAAGGCAGGATCACTTAAGCCCACGAATTAAGACCAGCCTAGGTAACAGAGTGAGACCCCACCTCCACAAATTTTTTCTTTAAGTCAGCTGGATGTGGTGGCATGAACCTGTAGTCCCAGCACCTGTAGTTCCATGCTGAGGTGGGAGGATGGCTAGAGCCTGGCAGATTGAAGCTGTACAGTAAGCCATGATCACACCAGTGCACTCCAGTGTGAGCAATGGAGTGAGATCATGGCTCAAAAAAAAAAAAAAAAAAAAATTGGTTCTTCGGTGTCAAGCACTGTTCTAACTACCTTAGTAACTTCTCTTTCTCCCTCTCTCTTGTTTTGAGTGGAGTCTTGCTCTGTTCCCCAGCTTGAGTGCAGTAGAGTGATCTCGACTCACTGCAGCCTACACCTGCCAGGTTCAAGCGTTCTCCCGCCTCAGCCTCCCGAGCAGCTAGGACTACAGGTGCACGCCACCATGCCCAGCTAATTTTTATATTTTTAGTAGAGATGTGATTTCACCATGTTGGCCAGGATGGTCTCGATCTCATGACCTCGTGATCTGCACGCCTCACCCTCCCAAAGTGCTGCGATTACAGGCATGCGCCACCATGTCCGGCCACTTTAATAACTTATTTATTCCTCATCGCAACCCTTTGGGGGTAGGTATTAGTACTATTATTTTTGCCATTTTACAGGTACAGAAACAGAGGCACAGGGAAGTTTAGGTGATTTGTCAAAGGTCTTTAGTAAGTTGCAGAGCTGAGTCACATCCAGTCAGGCTGGCTCTATGTCATATACCACAGTCTGGGTCGGGAAGCTGGAAATGGAGGACACTGGCTAGAAATTCATACCCTAAGGGGGCCATGCTCTCTGCAAACAAGGGGATTTGTTCCCACATAAGAGGAATAATCAGCGATATAATAAAAGTTTTGAAACCCTACATTTTTGTTTGTGACCTAGATGCTAAAAGGAGGGTGGCAGGGATGATGTTAGTTTGAGGAAGTGAGGGTGAGGGTCAGGCTCTGCCCCGACAGAGGAGGCCTGGATGAATCTAGGAGACCCGGCTGGAGCTCTGTAGCTGCCTCCCCAGCAGCTGGGCTGATTCTCCTCAGGGATTTACCCTCTCTAGCACTATGGTCACCATCAGAAGACTAAGTCTGGTTGGATCATTCTTTTCTTCAACAGAAGATTTATTAAACACTTATTTACATAGTAGTGGGTTTATAAGAATGAATGTGACTACGTCTCTAATTTAGATTTTGCCTGGAAAGCCTCCTATGACTTAAAAAGACTCTCCTTACCTTCATTCCACCCAACTCCCCACGTGCTTATGATGCAACTGTTTTAAGAGGGATAAAAATATTTAACTCACAGTTAAAAAGCTGAAAATAGCAATGTTTGGTTTATGGGGCTCCTCAGTGTGAATGAGTTTGTCAGGGGGCTTGGGCTCCTTGGGCAGTCAGTGTGTAAATGACTGCTGTCAGATCCTCTTTCAATAGATGGCGAGCATAGAGTTCTGAAGTGAGGGTACGATGCAAGGTAAGAAAGCTGGAGAGACAAGATAGGCTTGGCCCAGGTGACCTCAGCCTGGCTACCCTGTTGCCCAGACTTGAAACTCTGAGATTTGTGCCCAGAATCACATAAACCCTGTTTATTTTAACTTGAGCAGGAAAAAATAGAAGCTGGGTACTGAATACTTGATGATGAACCTAAAATAGAGGCCTTGGAGGGTTTATATACTTTTTTAAAACAATGCTAACTCTGTGTAAAGGAGCATTTTTCTGTTTTGCTTATTAGGTTATCACAGTTTAGATTATTGCCCCAAGGGAAGTTGGTGGCACAAGTGTGGGATACCCTTCTCCCATCTCTCCTGTTGAAGATTTAGTTGCATCAGATCAATCTGTGTTCCATTTATACCTTTATGGGACTGCTGTTCTCTTTTTTCTTTGGAGATAAGGTTTTGCTGTATTGCCTAGGTTCACTGCAGCCTCAGTTTACTGGACTCACTTGATCCTTTCACCTCAGCCTCTTGAGTAGCTGAGACTATAGGCACATGCCACTGAGCCCAACTAATTTTTAAAAATTTTTGTGGCGACAGGGTCTCACTATGTTGTCCAGACTGTTCCTTAACTCCTGGTCTCAAGCTATTCTCCCGCCTCAGCCTCCCAAGTGCTAGACGTGAGCCACTGTGCCCAGCCATACTTACTTATTTTCTAAACACCTACTGTATGGCATGTTCAAAACATTAGGAAAAGTAGAAAACATTGGAGTAATTTGCATTTATCTGGGAAGTGAAAAACACAGGTTTAAAATTATGGCAGAAGTAGCATAAAGTAAACATTTTTATGAAACTTTGCTGTTTGTGTTTCCATGTACATGAGCTGAATAGGGCAAGCATTTTATCTCCACTTTACTGATGAGGAAACTTGCTCAGAGTCAAACAACTAATCAGGAGCAAAACTGGCACCAAACACCTCTCTTCTGTTGTTCCCTGGTGCTTTTCCAGTTTGGACAATGTGTGTGTGTGTGTGTGTGTGTGTGTGTGTGTGTGGTGTGAATGAGGGAGGAAAGTATTTTTGAACCGAGCCTTGAAGGAAATCATGTCCAAGTTTAGAGGCCAACACACCTCTGCAAAAGCATTGTCAGACATCCTCTGACTGTTCCCGAGGCCCACCCTCTTACCCATTTTGCCTGCCTCCCTGGGAGCCTTACCCTGCTGGTGTGTAATAGGGTGAGTTGTCTGTTGTGCATATAACTGGGTATTTCACATACTCTTGGCCTTGTATTTGTTTTTGAAGCCTACCCTCAAGGCCACATCAAAGTGGCTGACTGTAAACAAGCAGGCCGGGCAAGTCGGAGTTGGGGTTCTTTATACAAGGAAGAGGCTTGCGGGTTAGGAAACAGTGGAGCGTAGCTGTGAACATGACACTGTTAAAGTGACAGGAACAGGGCACAGCTATTGTTCCTCGTCTGTGTTCCATGTGTGCACTTCTGTTAGATCATTAGGGCTCTTAGCTTAAGACCTGGTATGTAGGAAGTGCTCAGTATTGGTTCAATGCTGTATTTGCTGCTTTTTGAAAAGATATAGAATTTTTCCTCTCTTAATCTACCTTTCTTTAATGTGAAAATACTTTTCTTTGTTTTTTTTTTTTTGTTTGTTTGTTTTTGTTTTTTTTTTGTTTTTTTTTTTTTGAGATGGAGTCTTGCTCTATAGCCTAGGTTGGAGTACAGTGGCGTGATCTTGGTTCACTGCACCTCTGCCTCCCAGGTCCCTGTTCAAGCAGTTCTCCTACCTCAGCCTCCCGAGTAGCTGGGATTACAGGCATGAGCCACCATGCCCAGCTAATTTTTGTATTTTTTAGTAGAGACAGAGTTTCACCATGTTGTCCAGTCTGGTCTTGAACTCCTCACCTCGTGATCTGCCTGCTTCGGCCTCCCAAAGTGCTGGGATTACAGGCATGAGCCACTGCGCCCAGCTGTGAAAATACTTTTCAAATAAATATCAAGTCACTATCAGCATTTACACTTGGAATATTGTGAATGCAAAGATTAGTTAGGTCTTCCTTTAATCTAATTTGATTTTATTATTCTCGGGTTAGTAAAATTTGGTTACTATGGTTACATTTCAGTGATGTTCACTTCAAGGTTCTTCATATGAAAGATCAAGATAAAAACAACTAAACTTAATAATTGACCAATTAACATTTTAAAGGACTCTAAAGGTCACAGCCTAGGTGACTGGTTAATTTACTCAGTTTCAAACCACTCTTCTACTTCTTCTTGGTGTACTTCAGTACATTCAAGTCTTTCTGTCCAGGATTATAGCTCACTTTTTCCCTTCTGCTCCTCTTGTCATGTGTGGGTTTGGTGAGCCAGTGTCTTTAATGCAACTTTATTCAATACTGGAGTTGTACAAAGCTGGGGCCCAGTGGTGCCAGGAACACTAAGATGAGTAAGAGGCTTCCTCTCCTGAGTTGTCAGCTGGTGGGAATCCATGATGGGGCAATCTGGTAAAATTGGTGTGTAGAGAGGTGAGCCTTGAAGGATCAGAGTGGGGAGGAAGTTGATTAGGTGCCCGGTGCTGTTCTCAGCACTTCATGCATACAGCTTTTTTTCGTTTCATTCTTCTGAACCATTTAAGGTACATTCTGTTGTTTTCTGCATTTTATACAGAAGAAACTGACACAAAGAGAAGTTAAGTAACTTGTCCAAGAGCACTCAGCTCATAAATGATCCTGCCTGGATTCCAACTCAGGCGGTTTGGTTGCGGAGTCTGAACTGTGAATGGCTGAATGGGATTTGGACCAATGAAGATTAAGGGGAAGCCACGGTGATCAAATATTAACATGGAGGTAGACAAATTGGTTTAGGGCCATTTTGCTGAGGCTCTGGAATCCTATACCAGAAGGGGATAATTGTAATATATGACAGAACTAATATTTGTATAGGCTTTATGGGTCCACATTGCCACCACCTCTGCTGATTGATTTGGTGGAACGTTGTGTCTGTTGTTCAGTGTGCAGGGATAAGACTGGAAGGTTGTTGAGTAGAGGAATCCCATGGTTTGTTCCCTCTCCTATGTCTTTAAGCTGTCCTGAGGTTTTGGCCTGCATTCCCTGAACATGGTTAAGGCTTAGTCTCTGCTGCTTCTGTCCCTTGCCCATGCTCTTTCCCTGCCCTACGGTTATTCTCTGGAAATAGTTTCCTGGAGTCTCCCTGTTTCTCCCTTTTCACCTCACTGTCCACCTCTAATCTGCCCTCCATCATTCCACTGTCTCCCTGAGGAGACAGTGCCTGGCTCCCTGCTTATTTTGACTGGGACTTTTCAGGCTTATCACATCCGGTTTGTTCTTAACCAGGGGTGATTTTTGCCCCCTAGGGGCTACCTGGCAGTGCCTGGAGACATTGAGAGAGGCTGGCCTCTACAGGATAGACAGTGAAGTTGCTGCTAGACATCTTACAGGATGGCCATTTGCAGTTTTCCATTCTTTTTTTTTTTTTTTTTTTTTGTTTTTTTTTTTTTTTGAAAGGAAGTCTCGCTGTGTCACCCAGGTTGGAGTGCTGTAGTGCAATCTTGACTCGATACAACCTCCATTTCCTGATTCAAGTGATTCTCCCACCTCAGCCTCCAAGTAGCTGGGATTACAGGTGTGCACCACTACGCCCAGCTAAGTTTTGTATTTTTAGTAGAGAAGGGCGTTCACCATGTTGGCCAGACTGGTATCAAACTCCTGACCTTGTGATCCCACCTGCTTTGGCCTCTCAAAATGTTGGGATTACAGGCATGAACCACCATGCCAGGTCACAGTTCTCCATTCCTAAAACTGTCCTCTGACTGCCTGTACGGAATTCTCTCCTGACTTGTTTTTCAGTAAATTCTCAGTTCATTTTTTACCAATCTCTAGGGGGATCTTCTCCTCCAGCCTTTGTTCCAATCCATGCATCCCAAGATTCTTTCCCTGGCCTCTGGTCTCTGCCCACTCCTCACATTCCTCTTGCGTGTCTCATTAGTCCTAGGGATTTAACTTTCATCTCTGGGTGAATGACCCCACATCTGTATTCACAGCTCTAGCTCGCTTGAGCTCCAGTAAAATTCATGTCTTCTCCACCTCAGTGATGCACAGGCACTTCCAACTCAGTGGTTGCTAAATAGAGCAGCCAAAAGTCTTCTTCCATCCTCCCTGCCCCCCTCCCACATTGCTGTCCATCAGTATGGACACACACACACTAGTGTGCGCACACTCTCTCTCTCTCATCACAGTCAGCTAACGACAAGACCAGCAGCAGCAACATTCATGATCCTTTATGTGCCAGGTAGTGTGCTAAACTCTTTATAAGCATTTTTTATTTAATCTTCAAAAAATCTCTACAGGGTAGCTACTATAATTATGCCCATTTATGGTTGAGGAAATTAAGGATTAAACAGATGAAATAACCAGTTCACTTTTACATAGCTAGTATTGCATGGGACCAGGACTTACACATATAGGTCCTTTTTTTCTCATTTAAAAAAAAAAAAAAACAGATTTTATTTTTTAGAGCAGATTCAAGTTCACAGAAAAACTGGAAGTATAGAGTGTTCTCGTATACCTCCTGCCCTCCTCCAGCCTCCCCCACTATGAACACAAAATGGTACATATGTTACAATCAATGAACCTGCATTGACACATCACTGTCAATTCCGTAGTTGACATTAGAGTTCCCTTTGGGTGTTATAAATCCTATGGATTTTGACAAATGTATAATGACATGTGTCTACCATTATAGTATCATAAGAATGGATTCAGTGCCCTAAAAATCATCTGTGCTTCACAGGTTCATCCCCCACACCCCATGGCAATCACTTGGTTTTTTTTGTTTTTTTAACTGGCTCTATTTTGTCTTTTTGACATTTTAGAAATAAATGCTAAGCTCAGATGTTCAGTTATCATTGAATAGCTATAAGGAATCAGTGGAGTTCCCATATCCGTGAATCATGTTTAATTCTTAAGAACTGGGTTAGTAGATTTTAGTTTCTGTCACCATGTTTTCTGTCCTTTCTGGGAACCCGCTTGGCTATTTGCACTGTGTGTGGGGGACGTGTACTTAAGATAAAGAGTACAAATATGTTGTTGTTCCCACTTCCTGTCCTGATAGCTTTGGAAGAATTCTGGTTTTTTCCTTCGCAGCCTGGCTTTGTAATTCTGTGTAGACCAACAATTAGTTTGATCTAATATCCCTGCCATTAGCTGTCAGACCACCTTTGAAGAGAACGGGGCATGAGGCCATCTGTATTCCAGCTTCTTTCTGGTATTCAGGACAACCTAAAGCTTGCGATGAAGGACTTTGAAGGCTCTTTTTAGAGATTCCACCAGGACTGATTGGTTAAGTAGCTTCATCATATTGTTCCCTGGTTCACTGGAGTGATTCATCTTTAAAGGAACCCAGGAACTGTCTTTCATTATATCCATGTCTTAGAAAAACCTCATACCATACTGTTGCAAGTACAGTTGATAATATCTCTAATCCAGACATCTGAAATCTGCTATCTCTCTCTCTCTCTTCCTCCCCCAGAAGCCCCATGTGCCACTCCCCTGATCTGCAGCTTCGGGAGGCCAGTGGACCTGGAGAAGGATGACTACCAGAAGGTGGTGTGCAACAATGAGCACTGCCCCTGCAGCACCTGGATGCATCTGCAGTGCTTCTACGAGTGGGAGAGCAGCATCCTCGTTCAGTTCAACTGCATCGGCCGTGCACGCAGCTGGAACGAGAAGCAGTGCCGCCAGAACATGTGGACAAAGAAGGGCTACGACCTGGCCTTCCGCTTCTGCTCCTGTCGCTGTGGCCAGGGCCACTTGAAGAAGGACACAGACTGGTACCAGGTGAAGCGGATGCAGGATGAGAAAAAGAAGAAGTCTGGCTCTGAGAAGAACACCGGGCGGCCTCCTGGTGAGGCAGTGGAGGAGGCAAAAAAGTGCAGGCCCCCAAATAAGCCCCAGAAAGGGCCGAGCCACGACCTCCCCCGCCGGCATTCCATGGACCGGCAGAACTCCCAGGAGAAGGCAGTGGGTGCCTCGGCCTATGGTGCCCGCTCCCCCGGTGGCTCCCCAGGCCAGTCACCACCCACAGGCTACTCCATCCTCTCTCCTGCCCACTTCAGTGGCCCCCGCTCCTCCAGATACCTCGGGGAGTTCTTAAAGAACGCCATCCATCTGGAGCCTCACAAGAAGGCCATGGCTGGGGGCCATGTGTTCAGAAATGCCCACTTTGATTACAGCCCCTCGGGGTTGTCAGTTCACAGGGGGGGACACTTTGACACCCCTGTGCAGTTCCTGCGGCGGCTGGACCTCTCCGAGCTCCTCACTCACATCCCCAGGCATAAGCTGAACACTTTCCACGTGCGCATGGAAGACGATGCCCAAGTGGGCCAGGGGGAGGACCTGCGGAAGTTCATTCTGGCCGCGCTCAGTGCCAGCCACAGAAATGTGGTAAACTGTGCCCTGTGCCACCGGGCACTCCCGGTGTTTGAACAGTTCCCACTGGTGGACGGAACTCTGTTCCTAAGCCCGTCGAGACACGACGAGATCGAATATGATGTTCCTTGTCACCTTCAAGGTATAGGTGTTACTTCACCTTGCCTGCTTTCCGTTTGTTAAAACCAAACAGCAAACAAGATGGATTGCTTTATTTGGCTTAGTTTTCACCAATGTTGTTTTTTTGTTCTAGTCAGGTGCAAGGTAACATTTGAATATTTCACCTTTGCCCAGTGGCGTGGTGATTTTTACTCTGATGTTCCTATACCAAGTACCATTGTCCTAGTGAATAATTTTGTGTGCTTGTTCTGCTGTAATTTGAAGAGAGGATTGCTGGTGTATCATTTTGCATAATGGGGAAAGAAATTAGAGGAGTTGTTGCATATTTGTCACTTGACTGTAAACCTGTTTAATGGGCCCAGCTAGCCGTGTATTCTCTTTGATCCTTATAAACATAACAATGAGGAAAAGCAGGGGTCAGAAAGGCCGGGGTATTTTTAGATTAGTTGAGTTAATTTTGAAGTTTATGAAAGATGAGACTGTCTTGATAGCAGCAAAAGGAGAACAGGATTATTGAAAGCTCAGGCGTTAGCCGGTGGTGGTGGTGGAAGGCAGGACGGTGGGATGTAAGGACTTGGTACATTTCAGCCATAAATTGAATGACAGGAGGTTGCTTAGTATAGGTGAGAAATCTGTCAGCTCATGTACGACTACTGAACTTGCATAAAGATGACACATCACATATAACATGTTTATACTTTAAATGTGTGCTAAAAGGCTTGTAAAAATGATATATCCCCACCTGCCTCCTTCCCACCAGCCCTGCTGTGTCAGTACCCAAACATTTCAAACCTTAGCCGATGTTTCATGTTTTTAACATCATTATTGTAAATACTGCTGTCTTCATTCTCCAGTTTTACATATTGTCTGTTTTTGACTGGCTTTGAAGATGGATGACTGTGCATCCCCCTTCTTCCTCAGGATGAGATATCACAATTCTTGGTTAAATCCTTAATGTTTACTATCATGAATACATACTAATATTGAACCAAGAAGTGTAGGGTTTTTTCTTGTTAAATAGAACAGTATATCCTAGAACACCTTTTGTTTTTATTAGGGTTAATTGATTATTGTTTTCATTTGCATAGGTTTTTTTTTTTTTTTAAACTTTGGCTAGTTGTTTTGACTCTCCAGCAGCTTTACAAACGAGCTTTTAAAAAGATGGCAGTGGCTTACGCCTGTAATCCCAACACTTTGGGAGGCTAAGACAGGCAGATCACCTGAGGTCGGGAGTTTGAGACCAGCCTGGACAACATGTTGAAACCTCGTCTGTAATAAAAACAAAAAAAATTCTCCAGGCTGGTGGCAGGCACCTGCAATCCTGGCTACTTGGGAGGCTGAGGCAGGAGAATCACTGTAAACCCGGGAGGCAGAAGTTGTAGTGGGCCGAGATCATGCCATTTCACTCCAGCCTGGGCAACAGAGTGAGACTTTGTCTCAAACACACACACACGCACACACACACACTCACACTCATACTCTCTCTCTTCCACATACCTGTCAGATTTTTTTGGAAAAAGTATTTTTCCCCTGAAAATGTCTCTTATAGAGACTCTTGACCTCCTGCTTCTACCTGTCCTGGGGCACTCAGGACTTCATATACCACATAGCTGTCCTAGGAGTGCCTTCATTTCTGTCGTATTTTTAAAAATCTTTTTTCCTAGATCTCATATTTTATTTTTTCTTAGTTTATTCTCTCAGTTTTTAGGAAACATCCTCTAGAAGCTTTTTGAGAAAGGGAGCATGAGAATAGATGATTTGAGACTTTGAACGTCTGAGAATACCTTGATTTTATCTTCACACTCCATTGCTGTTTAACTGGGTCTAGTCTTCTAAGTTATACATATTTCCCCTTGGCATTTCAAAGGCATTTCTTTACTGTCTCCCATCTTACAATGCCTCTATTTTGAGAAGTCTGATACTACTATTATTCCTGTCTTTGCCTCCACCTCCACCCCTCCATGAAGCTTTTAAGATTTTCTTCATATATCCCTAATGTTCTGAAATTTCACCATGATGTGATCTTTTACAAAGTTTTCTTTATTTCTTATGCTTTCTGTACTCTTTTTGGCACTTTGGCTCTATAAACTTACCATCTTCCATTTGGAGACGGAGTCTTGCTCTTTCACCAGGCTGGAGTGCAGTGGCGCAATCTCAGCTCACTGCAACCTCTGCCTCCCAAGTTCAAGCAATTCTCCTGCCTCAGACTCCTGACTAGCTGGGATTACAGGCATGCACCACCATGCCCAGCTAATTTTTGTATTTTTAGTAGAGATGGGGTTTCACCATGTTGGCCAGGATGATCTCAATTTCTTGGCCTCCTGATCTGCCTGCCTAGGCCTCCCAGAGTGCTGGGATTACAGGCGTGAGCCACTGCGCCTGGCCAGAAATTTGCTTTTGTGTTATTTCTTTGATAATTTCTTCCACCCTATTTTCACTTTTTTAAAAGTCTGTCAAACTCTTATTAATCTAATTACTCTAATTAATATTAGACCTCTTAGATTATTTTTTTGTTGGAGTAGAGAACTTCTTTATTTTATATATAATAAAGGATATCTAATAAATATATACATGGATCTTTTCTTTTTTTCTTTTTTTTTTTTTTTTTTTTTTTTTTTTTTTTTTTTATCTGTGGCAGACTGTGGCCCATTGTTGGCAGTCAGTGATTTTTATTTTTTTATTTTATTTATTTATTTTTTAAAATTCTTTTTTTAAATTGCATTTTAGGTACATGTGAAGAACATGCAAGATTGTTGCATAGGTACACACATGGCAGTGTGGTTTGCTCAGCCTTTCTTCCCCTCACCTGTATCTGTGATTTCTCCCCATACTATCTCTTCCCACCTCCGCACCCCCCATCCCTCCTCCATTTCCCCCCAACGGACCCCAGTGTGTAGTGCTCCCCTCCCTGTGTCCATGTGTTCTCATTGTTCAACACCCGCCTATGAGTGAGAACATGTGGTGTTTGATTTTCTGCTCTTGTGTCAGTTTGCTAGGATCTTTTCATCTTTATATTTTTATTCTGCTTTATGGAAAATTTCCTTGACTTTTTATTCTGGTGTTTTTACAGAGTTTAAAATTTTCTGTTCTTACATTTTTAATTTATAAGAGCTCTTCTTAATAGCATTATTTTCTTGTTTCATGTATGTAATTTCTTGCGCTACCTTTCTAAGCAAGGAAAGGGAGCTGAAATTTCAGAGAGTAGTCTCATTCATTTTGAGAATTGTACCTAACTCTCTATAAGCATTTGTTATAAAGGAGAGCATCCCAAAACTTAGTGATTTAAAAGGATAATTTAATGACTTTTCACAATGCTATGAGTAGATCGATTAGGACAGTTAGGTTGGCTTAGGGGACCTCAGCCAGAATGGCTTGTCTGTGTTCTTTCACCTTCTAATAGGCTAGCTTGGGCTTTTTCACATGGTGCTCTCAGGATAGCATTTAAGAGATGTGAGTGGAAGCTGCAGGGTCTCTATCTAGAGGCTTAAGCTTGGAACTGAGTAACATCACTCATCACATTTTGTTCATTAGCATAAGTCTGAAGACTAGCCCAGATTCAGTTGATGCTGAAATACTCTGCTTTTTGATGGAAAGTGTTGTATAGAATTTATGATGGTTTGAAATTTATTGCTGCCTATGATCTCCCTTTCCACCCTCCCCAGTGCTTGTCCAGTTTCAGAGCGTAATCATTTACTGTTCCTCAGTCTGCTTTCTGACCTCACATAATTTGATTCAGGGTTGAAATAACCTCATTGTTTCATGGAAGATGAAGGGTTTTTGGTATTTTTTTTTTTTCTGGTTAGGGGTAATTTTAGAGGGAAGTGGATGGAAACACCTTTATTTCTCCATTGTAAAACCTGAAACATTTTTTATGAAGATAATATGGGTACATCATATATGAGAATAGTAGTGTTCTTTTTCTATCCATGATGGACAAATTCTTTTTCTGTAATCAGTTGATCAAACTTACGGATTTTACACATGCTGAGTACTATCAGTTCTTGCTTGTCATCAATTTGTAATCTTAGGATAAGATGCTTTTATAAAATGCAACTAACCAGGCTTAAGGTTGTAGTATCACACCTGGATATGACGTATGTTAAGTATCATGTAATTTCCAGAGAAAGGGACCACTTTGGCTTGGTTCATAAAAAGAGGCAGCAAGGAGGCTGATATCAGAAGGTGGGCTGGATCTTGGTAAGCAGAGGGTCTACCCAGGTCAGGTGTTTGTCGAGGAGGAGGTAGTGCGTAAAAGCAAAGGAAGGATGGTTAAAAAGAAAAAGAATGGCAGGTTGTGATCAGGAGATAGGGAGAGGACTGTTTGTTTGGAGACAAGGGTGTTCTAGAGGGGGAAAGGAGTAGGATAGGGAGAGAACAGATAGCAGAAGTACTTTCAAGCCATAATAAAGAGCTCTGCTACATGTTCTTCATGACGGTGAATGGAAAGATTTTCGACCTTTTTTTAAAAGCAGGCAATCACATGGAGGAAAGGGGTTTGAAAGGGGTAGGATCTGGAGACAGAGTTGAGACTTTACAGTCTGTAGCCTAGACGCAAGGAGAAAAGAATGCTAAGGTGGAGACAGAATAGAAGGGAAGGGATATTGTCAAGAGGTTATTTCAAAGAAAAATTACAGCTCATGAATTTAGAAACAAAATTCACTGTATTTCTAGACCAGATAAATGGTACAAGAGTAGAGAAAGGAGACGGGTAGATAAAGGTGGGGAAAGGAAGGGCCTGACTTTAGGGGACAGAAGATGAGGTTTGTGTGTGTTGGGTTTGAAGGGATGTTGAGACTTGTGTGGAGATGTCTAGCAAACACAGTTAAAAATAAGCATTTGGGTTGAACACTGAGGAGTTTGTAACAGTGGTGGTTAAAATCCTAAGGGTGGAAGAGCTCTTGGATATGAAGAAAAGAGAAAGAAATGAAAGTAGGATATGATAAACATATGAGTAAATCTTGAGGGTACCTTTCAGGGAGCAGATGAAGAAAGGGGTGAAAATTAGGCCTTGAGTACTTGAGTGTGTGTGTATACACATCAAAACATAGACATATAAATAGATAATGCACGCATTAGATGTGCACCACAAAGATACTGAGAAGTTGAATGTTTGATATAAAACTTGAAGATCAGGGTGTTTAATTGTTACGGAGAAGTCATCGTTGCCACAAGTGAGGCCTTGACCACATATCAACATTTTTATTGCCACATCTTTGAGTAATCCGTGCCATCTTATTTGTAATAAGAAAGTGTAAATCATGTCTTTAATCACCAATTACTGATGGTGCATTCTTCTATTTTTCTTTTCTTTTTTTTTCTTTCCCTTTATTTATGTTTATTTTTGAGTATCTCGCTCTGTTACCTGGCTGGAAAGCAGCGGAGTGATCATAGCTCACCACAGCCTTGGACTGCTGAGATCAAGGAGTCCTTCTGCCCCAGCTTTTCCAGTAGCTAGGAATACAGGCTCAAGCCACCACTTGGCTTATTTTTTTCAAACGTTTTAAAGATATGGGATCTCACTGTATTGCCCAGGCTGGTCTTGAACTCCTGGCCTCAAACAATCATTTCAGCCTCTCAAAGTGCTGGGATTATAGGCATGAACCACTGTGCTTAGCCTGGCCATGTGTTTTTTAAAGTATTTTCAATGTAATAGAAGGGCCACACTGCAGGCCATGGGATTGCACAGCATGCAGGCTGACCTGCTGCTGCAGTACTTGCTATATTCAGTGGCCCTCTCTGGAGTATTACTCCCTCACCCTGCCCTTACCCCTCACTGCCCTCTCCAGACTCTGTCTCTGGACTCTGTTCTCTTGCCCTCTGAAAATAGTTTTGTTTAGCTTTAATAATTTATTAAGATTGATCTAATTAGGAAGTTCTTATAGGGCTTCTTTACCACTTTGAATCACATGTGATTGTTCTCCCAGGAATCGATTTTTTGTTTAAATTCACAAAGGGTTTAGAAATTCAAAATTCTCTGTGCTCAGGACAATGTGTAGTAGAACTGAAACAAATCTAGACTCAGTCCAGACCAGGTGTTCCAGTGAGTTTGCCTGTAGGTTATGGATCAGAGAGACATGAATCAGTCCGGACTTGCTACTTAAACTTGGGCAAGCTGCTCTGCTCTCTAAACCTCACTTCCTACTATCAAAAGTGGGAGCCACAGTAACGCCTATTTTATAATGTTGTTGTTAGGGTTAAATGAAGTGATTCACATGGAGCTGGTAGCATAGTGCCATACCTTTGCTTAACCCTTTGTAAAAGTTACTCTGTCTTCATCATTGTGGTCATTGTTAGCAGCACATGACTTTTGTGTCTATGGCTGCTGGTACCCTTCTCAGCTGTGGCCTCTGTACCCATGAATGTTTGGGAATTGCACTGAGTACGTAGGATGGAGAGTGCAACTCAAGTTTTTTCCAGTGGCTCCTGGATCTTTGAACGGACTCCCTGACATGCCCTGAGGCCCCAGTAGATGTGGCATGTGAGACCCTTTTACTTTCAGTGCCCTAGAGCAGAGATGGGCAGGCAGTATTTCAAGAAGCTCTTGTCATCCTTCCCCTTTTTGCTCTAAAGGCCCACAAGGTTATGCTGTCTTTGGCTGTTAACATGCCCCATCCATTTGCCCTTATAAAATGCTTTCCACATCCCAGACAATGTGCTAGTCAGCTAGTCTACAAGGATGAATAAGACATGGTTCTTGCCCTCAAGGAGGAAGAGGGTCATATAAGCAAATGCAAATGAAGGGCTCCCCTAAGTACTATAGATAGAACATAAGCCCTTCCATCGGGTAGGGAGCAGGTTGGCTCTTATCACTGAGTGCTGAAGACCCATAGTCTGACTGATGGCAGTGAGCAGCACATTCTGAATAGAAGGCAACTTAGGATTATGTGTTCTCCTGATGGTGGTTTTTAATATGGGGGGGGGGGCACCCTGGGTCCCACACACAGCAGAAATGTTGTATATGTTGCCTGGGCAGATTCTGGACATTTTGACTCTTTAATTATTTGAACTGTGATGCTTCCATATGTACTAGACATCTTTCCTTTATAAACATTAAGATGTTATGAAATAATGGAGGGGAATCGTGTTGTAACTTTTAAGGGCCCAGTGAATAAGAAGACATTGAACTTCTTTTAAAAAGTTACTTATGGCCAAGGCGGGTGGATCACCTGAAGTCGGGAGTTCAAGACCAGCCTGACCAACATGGTGAAACCCCATCTTAAAAAAAATAAAAAATAAAAAAATTTTTAAAAATTTAAAAAAAGGTACTTATAAGTGAAATACAATTCCGTTTCCCAAATTAGATGTGGTGATGGCTGAACATTTTGAGAACAAGGACAGTTAACATGGTAATTTTGGTTGTGGTGTAATTCTGGCCTATCCATCCCCAAGACAGATTTTTGACTTTTTATGTTAGGACTTGTCAGGGGGTGAGAGAGCTTGTGACAATACCAACATTGTTGGTTAAGTCTCCATATACTAAACATAAACTTTTGATCAAGAAGTCCTGCATGAATACAGTGCAGGCTGGTTTTCATTATATGTGACTTTGTTATTTGAATTTGGATGGGCCTATAATGTAAACCCAGCAGCACTTTTTGGAAAAGTGAATTGAAGCCAAGTTTGTAATATTCTTGAACTTAAAATACATGTTTTATTGACAATAGTAATTCATCATTATCCTGAAAGGACAGCTTGTATACTAAATATTGGTTTTTCTTTTTATATTTATCCAAATCATAAAATGTTTGCTTATAATTGGTAGATGAAACACTTTTTATCCCCTTGGAGATGAAACATGATTTCCATGATGGCCACTCTGAGCCTTGTGTCTTCTGTGCACAGGGAGACTCATGCACCTGTATGCGGTGTGCGTGGACTGCCTGGAGGGGGTTCACAAGATCATCTGCATCAAGTGTAAGTCGCGGTGGGATGGCAGCTGGCACCAGCTGGGCACTATGTACACCTACGACATCCTGGCTGCCTCTCCATGTTGTCAGGTAGGTATTGAATACACTGAGAGAGCAATGGGTGATATTAGGCCTCTGTCCCCAAGTGAATGTAGGGAAGATGCTTCCAATAATAAAGAAGAAATTCAGTCCAGCAATGACGGCTGAGTTACCACTTGTAATGTAGTCATTCAGTGGAATATTATGCAGTCATTAAAAGGGATAGTATAGAATAATACATAATTATGTGGGAAGCAATTCTAGTATATTAGGTCAAAAGAACAGGTTATAAAATGGCACAATAATAGGCTTGCATTTGTAAGTAAGTAAGCATGAAAAGTGAACTACTAACCTGTTACCAGATGGTCTCAGTGGTAGGAGGCTGAATGGTTCCTTTAGTTTTCTTTTTGCTTGAGTATATTTTCTTTTTTTCTTTTTTTGAGAGAGAGTCTCGCTCTGTCGCCAGGCTGGAGTGCAGTGGTGCAATCCTGGCTCACTGCAACCTCTGCCTCCCCGGTTCAAGCAATTCTCTTGCCTCAGCCTCCCGAGTGGCTGGGACTACAGGTGCATACTACCACGCCCAGCTAATTTTTGTATTATTAGTAGAGACGGGGTTTCACCATGCTGGCCAGGCTGGTCTCGATCCTCTACCTGATGATCCACCCACCTCAGCCTCCCAAAGTGCTGGGATTACAGGTGTGAGCCACTGTGCCCAGCTACTTGAATATATTTTCTAAGATTCTGTATGATTAGCTTATACTGAATTTCTAATAAGAAAAAAGTTACTTAAAAGGAAGAAAGTCACTTTCTTAAATAGACAGGATTTTCTTGTTGTTTTCTTTCTGTGGGATAGTACAATTACTCAGGAATTGCCTGCCTTGTAAAGTGTTAGAGGTTGTTGTAATCCTTAAAACACTACTTAAAAGGTGGCATTGTTTCATACTATGAGAACATCTGAAATTTAGCTGTCATCATAAAAAGAGGAAGTATTCACATATGAAAACACAAATAACCTGTAGAATCACAGGAGACAAAATCCTTGGAAATATCTTTTTTTACTTCCAAGTGTTGGGAAGAGAACATCTTGTTATATGATTCCTTAATACTCTCATGGGCAGGAGAGAAATTTTTCTTTTCCCTTAAAGTGTTCCAGCCTGTTTTTTTTAATACAAATAGCTGATACATACTTTATTAGTTACTGTATAATTGTATGTCTTTAGCATTATGGCTTGATTTTTGTAAAGATAATATTTTTACTATTAGTAGATATTCACTGTAGCATTTTATGATAGTTATTGTGCCTTAATGCCAGCTCTTGAGAGAAACCAGAGGAAGTGGCTTCCCTCTGCATACACACCACGGAGGATTATCTTTTAGATTAAATAAGGAAGTGAAAGAATGTTTGAGCCTGTTAACTCAGAAGATTAGCACTGCAAAGGACCTGGGATCTAGACCAGCCTCCTCATTTCCTCATACAATGGAGGCCTAAAACCTTGGGGTGTTTTATCCAGCTCTACATACATAGTGTCACAGCCATGCCTGCACCCTGTGATTCCTGTTGTGGTGGTCTTTCTAATACACCACTGAAAGGCAATGAGATTTTTTCCATGTCTTTTGGAAGAAAAACCAGAACAGCATCCTGCCATACCCAGCCTCTTGGCATTCACCATGCACTATAATTTTTCCTTAAAATAATTGGAGCCCAGACCTTACTTACCTGGCCCCCTACTGAAATGGAAAACATGTTTGATTACATGTTTAAATTTAAAGGTTTGATTACATTTTTAAATTTAAAAAAATTATTGACAATATTCACTGTGAGGATACAAGTTGTAGACACTACTAATGAATCAAGAGCAGTCTTCAATAAGATGGAGCCAAAAATAAGCAATAATTGATTCTTAGAAAAGCATAACAGGGTGAAGATGGGTTTGCTCAGAATCACACTTCTAATGTTGTTCATATCTCTCTTGATTTTGTTAAAAGAGTGTTTATCTCAGGTTACAGAAAAGTAGTTCCTGCCGTGGCTGAGGGTGAGCAGGCTGCTTTGGTTCACTCCCTGCTTTGCTGCTTTATAACCGTGGTCTCGAGCATGGTGCTTAATCACATGTGCCTCAGTTGCATTATCTAAAAGTCAGCTAATACTATCTACCTCCTAGGAATATTTTGAGAACAAATTGAGATTATACTTTCTAAGTACATTTTAGAAATGAGTCTAAATTCAGTCTGTTTTATTTATAATTTCTGGTTATTCACTTAAGTCCTGGAGCCGTTACTGAAAGGTTCCAGGACTGTGCTGTTAAGGAGAGGCCAGGGATGAGGAAGATGCCGAGCTGGGAGCTCCAGCAGCCTCAGACCAGCACCGCGCTCCCTGGATTGCTAATTTTACTTAACGTCTTTGGAGAAAATTTCTTTTTACATCAAAATACAGTTGTTATATAGAGTAGAATGGAAAATGTGTATGAATTTTGAAAATAAACCCAGAATCTTCAAAGAAGTTTCGTGGAGGTTTGGGTGAGGGAAGTCAGCTTCCGGCGGAGAAGGGTTTCTTATTGTTAGGGAACTTCACTGGAGAGTGTTTAGGCAGTACCAGTTTAGAATTTTCTTCTCATAAGTAAGTGAAACAGCTCGTAGTGCTGCATCTCAGGAGAGAAGTTGGGAGTCTTTCAGGCATACCCCATTTCTCTGTTTTGGTAATAAAAGGGATGATTTATGAAGCTCTTGCTCAGTTTCCCAGCATTTTGGTTTGGATGACTTTGACAAGTGTTGGGAAGCGAAGGGGTGTTATGGTTGATGGTGTCTGTTTCCCCCAGGCCCGCCTGAACTGTAAGCACTGTGGGAAGCCAGTGATCGACGTGAGGATCGGGATGCAGTACTTCTCCGAGTATAGCAACGTCCAGCAGTGTCCACACTGTGGGAACCTGGACTACCATTTCGTGAAGCCATTTTCCTCCTTCAAAGTTCTTGAAGCTTATTGATGAAAGCTTTGCTTTAGTAATAGCTATTTTATTGATATTATTACTTTATTACATATCTTTTATAGGGAAGCATTCTGTGACATTAATTTCTTTTCTAATTTAAAGGAGAGTTACTTTGTTGTATGTGTGCCACTAAGGGGCTGCCCTTGCCCTGTGTTGATTCCCGAGTGTTAGTCTGTGGTTTTGACAAGAGCCCAGATGGGTAATCCTGTGCATTTCGGTTGTGGTTCACTCTTACCAAGATTCTTCGATGCAGCTTTAAGATGATGGGGAGAATGGGGTGAACTTAGGAAAGGAATTATGTGGCTATAAACTAAAAGCTTGATAGGAGTTGGAAGGAAATGCTTACTACAATGTTAACTTTCTAAAAACCTACTTTGAGATCTTCCTTGGGTCTTTGGAAGAATATGTGACAAGTGAATGTAAGTCTGTGCCTGGAGAGCCATTAGTCTATCTCAGCCTAGTGTTCTGCAGCACACGTGGGCAGGCAGTTTACTCACACTGACAGATGACCTGAAAGTGGCACCAGTGCTGTTTCTATCGCTATTGTAATTTGCCAATCCATTTTTCATGCTGAAAATAATATCTAAATTGTAAGGCATATGAAAGATATTAGTGTTGCAGGTATTGGTAAAATGACCTATAACAGAATACATGAAATAGATTTGGAAATAATGCAAGACAGCAGAAGTCAATCATTTGAATTGTGTCTTTGAAGTTGGTAAAATAGCTCTTAGGGAGAATCCATGAATAACATGATTTGGGCAATGATGATTTATTACAGGTTGCCCTGTTGAAGTGTCATTTGGTGTCAGATTCTTTTCACAGGTAAATCTCTCAGACACAGAATCTAACTGGTGAGCTTCAGAACCAATAATTGCACACTTACTGTCCTCAAAATTGCTTATGGCCAATTTTAACAAACCATTTAAGTTTCCAAAAGCAAAGATTTGACCTTAAAAGGGAAGGGGAAAAAATGTGAAAGGATGATGAAGAAAATAATCATTTTACTATTTCTTTTAAAAGTGTGTTTTATTTGGGAAAATCAATGATTGTAATGTACAGCAGTATGTTTGAAAAATAAACCATTCTAAAAAGCCCATGATACCTTACTCTTGATGAAAAAAGATGATTATATATATATATATACACACACACACACACATACACACATATATGGAACTTTATTAGTCAAAGCATTGGGCATTCCAAAATACAGTCTTTGGTTCAGTAGATTTTGATGCATTGAATAGACTGACATCCCATACCCTTAGAGAATTGGAATATGATTTCTCAAAAGTGAATTTGATAATTTCATGTATGATATGCATAGAGAATGCTAAAAGAATGCTGAAAATAATTTTATGAATAGCCAAATTTGGGGTTGATGTGAACATTTTATATTACTCATTTACCTTTTTTTTCATTGTGTGATTTTTCTTTTCAGAAGCCTTTAGGCAATATTGCAAGTGAGCTTCAGTTCTATATGAAGTATTTGATGTTTTGTTTGAAACAACACAGCATTAACCAATGTATTGATTAATACTTTTCATCTTTCAGTTTGGATGATTGGGTTTGCTACATGAAGGTTGGTATTTGATCATCTGAAAAATATTTCAGCAGGAAGAAATGCGTAAAATGCCTATAAGAAGTAGAAGGTCATTGAACTGACAGTGTTTGATGCAACTGAAAGAGGACTGTAGTACATAGCTACCTGCAAACTTGTCTTTAATGCACAAAGCTGTAGTTGTGAATTAACTATTTCCTTAATGATTCTCTCATGTACCCAGATACAAAAAGTGTTAAGTTTCTATTGTCCTTGTAATACCATTTGGATTTTATTTCTGAATTTAAAATAAATAGTAAAATATTTACAGTGCTGATCTTTAACCCACCTAAAATTTTGTAGTGAGACCTGCTTTATATTGTTGTTCTGAAGCTTACAGTTGACCTATACAAGCTCCTGAATTTAGAACTGCTGTCAGTGTAGTAGATGCTGTGTTCCATGTTGTCTTTTTAGATGGCTTTCTACCCCCTGAAAAATAAATATGTTGAGGTTTTATGGTCATTGGGTAAAATTTACTCTTGGATATTATTTCGTTGATAAAGTTAGGATTCTGTGGATATAGTCAGTTACATAAAGAGAAAAGCATAAAGAGCATGAAGCATATCTGAGAATATCTTTTGCCTTTAAGACGATTCATTCTTGTCTAGAGGGAAAATTTGGCTGATGTGGGAATAAAATATAATTGAGTATTCAACACCATGAAGGTAAATCTTATTTTGCACATCTGCTGACCTAAATACCCCAGACTTTTCCTGAATACTTTGATTGGAATTGGAATATATATAAAAAAATATTATTTTTGTTGTGGTTTGGATACTAAAAGGATATTAGTTACCCAAGAGATCCAATTTCTGTTTTTCTGATGAATAAAACATGAAGCAGTCTTAAGAGTGACTAATAATTTCAAAATGGTTTTTCATCTACTCTTAGTATTTTTTAATTATTTATTTTTAAGAGTTTTATACCTTGAACAAGTACAATGATATGCTTTAGTTTAGTGAGAGGACAATTTCTGATTGATAGTTTTCTCTTCAGGCTATCTCACCTCTTCACTCTCTTGTCACATTTGAAGCAGTCAGTATAATGGGTTTATACTTGTTAACAGATGGTGCCGTGAAGTTGAGGAGTTGAGTAAATAATCCCGTTCTAATTGCAGAGGAGCTTTCCTCAGATGCCCTGTAACTTCTAGTTTTTGTGCAAGAAGTTCATTTTCTGAGTAAAAGTTATTTTCATATACGTTGGTGGAAAATTAACTCATCAAAAATAATCTTATTAGGTATTTGAACCCTAAAACTAACAGATAAGACTGATAATGTACCTTATTAGAGCACCAAAACTAATTTGCTAAAGTCTTCTGTTTAGTCCTGCAAGACTAATGCCTAACACGCAGTCTGTTCTCCTGTGTCTAGGTCGAGAACTCCAGTTTGCTTTTCTGTTTAGTGTCCTGGTAGCAGCTGTTGAGTAACTTTCACTGGAGGTTGGGAAGGAAGGGAGGAGAAAGTGTTCTTGTTTAGTGTTTATTTCCTATGATAGGATGCTGCCCAACCCAGTTCATCTCCATGTCCTGTTGACTGAATATTCCAGGTAATTGAAAGTAAATATAATGGATGGGCTCCATTAAAACCAGCTCAAAAATAAATTCCTGTCAGTAAAGATTTCTTGTCAAGATGTCTTGGATTGCACTTTTGTTGAGGAAAGACAGTGTAAATAGTTAAAGAATGTTGATAAAGTTGAAACATTTGGTTGTGGAATTGTATGTGGTTTTAGAGGGTTTATGTTTGTGAAATGTATGTATTAAAAATAATAAAATTCCAGAAACTAACATTTTACTCTGTTGTTAGTTTGTCACTTTATTTTTGGTTGGGATTTTTGAGCAGTGGGATTGTCTGGTCAGAAAAAAATGAAGAGAAAGCTTTCTCAGGTTTTGATCACTATTCAGGTAACCATTTCAAAGTCGCTGGCAGCTGATAAAAACTACTAACTTTTTGTGCTGCTTGAAAGTCATGTATCACATGTAAACTCGCTTTGCAACAAAAGCTTTCTGTAGGACAAAGTTGATTCTATACGGATAGTCCGAAATTATTGTTCTGGTTTAAGGGAATTCTGTTGGATAGATAGTATACGTTGAAGAAAAGTAAAACCAGAGGCCACCATTTAGATAAATCCCAAGGCCAACCACCCATAGCCACATAGCCAAAACTTAAGTCATCCTGATTTCCCTGAAGTGCTATTTCTAATCAAACAAAACACAAAATATAAGACCTTGTCAGCATGGTTTAGTGAAATCAAACTTGTTAGCTGTAGTAGTCACCCCCGATCTGCGATTTTGCTTTCTGTAGTTTCAGTAACCCATCCATGGTCAACCTCAGTCTAAGAATATTAAATGGAAAATTCTAGAAACAATTCACATGATTTAAATTGTGTACCATTCTGAGTAGCATCATGAAATCTCAAGTCCTGTGCCATCCTGTCCAGCAGGTGAATCATCCCTTTGTCCAGTGGATCCATGCTATAGATGTCATCTACCTATTAGTCACTTAGGAGGCTCCTAGATGAGTCCTGTTATTGCAATGGTTGTATTCAAGTCACCTTTATTTTACCTAAAAATGACCCCAAAAGGTGACCAGGCGCAGCAGCTTACACCTGTAATCCCAGCACTTTGGAGGCCAAGGTGGGTGGATCACCTGAGGTCAATAGTTTTTGACCAGCTTGGCCAACATGGCGAAACCCCATCTCTAGTAAAAATACAAAAAATTAGCTGGGTGTGGTGGCGAGTGCCTGTAATCCCAGCTATTCAGGAGGCTGAGGCAGGAGAATTGCTTTCCTTTTAAAGAATGTTAACATGTAATAGCCAGTCACAAAAGAGGACAAAAATACTTTCTCCCTTATGCTTTATAAATGGTTCTATAACTGCTTTGCACAGACTTCTAACCATTTTGGTTTGACATCTCCAGGTTTGCCAACTGTTCTTTTGTATGCACAATAAACTTACACAATTTAAAATTTTGATCTGATTTTATTTTTGATAATAGATTATTCTACAGATGTTTTCTTTGTTTCCTAGGTCTGTAACAATTTTCATAATGAAAAGACTTGATCTTATGTGTCTTCATTATAAGCAAAGAGAAAAGTGAGTCTAATTGAATGTCTTGCTGACTTCATATACGGTGATCAAGAATAGTTTATCCTTAAATCTCCTTGTCCTCTTCAATTCAAATATCATTCTTGTCCAATGTATTGAAATCCACAAACATTAGAACACAAGATAAGTTGGGAAAACCTGGGTAAAGAAAATCTTCAGTCTGCCAGTGGATTCAAAGCCTTTGTTGTCATTTATTAATGCAGATATCTGAGTCATAAATTTTGTTTAAAGCCTTATAAAGGTCTTGGGATATGATTTCTACCAATGTAACTTATGGTCAACAAAATACTTTGCAAGTTTAAGGAAAGTACAGTTCTTCCTGCAGAAGGAAAAAAAAGTTGCAGGAAAAAAATGAAGTTAAATTGTAATTGGTAAGCGTTACATTTAATGGAAGAAAATTCTTATTTCTTCTTGTTGGTTTCTGTTACTTTAGATATTGCTTATATTGTTTTGACTGAAATTTGGCAAATTCAGCAGCAATTAGATTGCTAATTATGAAGCCTGTTTAAAGGGTTACATTTTCAAAGGGGGAAAATTCTTGTCTCGAGCTTTTCTTCTTTTTCCGTTCTCTCAACTCTCCACAGTGGGGTAAACCTTACCTATTGAATGTGAAATACCTTTGAGAACAATAAGGTGTTGTACAGGTATAATATTTGAAATAGTAATGTGTTTTTAAGGCATATTTGTCTTTAGTAGAATTTTTTAGCATTGTAATAATTATGTTAGCTCTATCTGGCATTGCTAAGCCTCAGAAACAGCAAAAGTGAAAATAAAGCAGTTTGTCTCATGAAGTTCAGTAAACAGACACTGGTTTCATTCATCAGTGTTCAAATGGAATTGGCTACGTAACACCATGTCTTGGTGATGGGCACCATGTCAAGTGGTTCTGTTACACTTGATTAAAAATTTAGGTATCTAAATCAAGTATAGAACTGTCTAATTGTAATTCCTAATAAACCCTATTATTCTAAGAATGAGAAAGTTATAACCATAACAGTGATAGAATTTAGATATGTCAGAATTTGGAACAAGGGCTATGGTGTTTGTTTTACTCACATGGTAAATGTTTGTTAAATTTCATTGACAATTGTACTCATTTTAGAGGTAAACTGAGGCCCAGAGAACTTTAAATAAGTTCACATAGTTAATAACTAACTAGGAATTAAACCTGGATCCCCACTCCTAGTCCTCACAATGAGATTTGGTAACATATTCAGCTAGCTAACTGTTGTTCAGAGGTAGAGAAGCCAAGCACTTTCTTCAGTTTTCCCTTCTGTTTTCTGTTACCATTTGCGTACTGGCCACCTTTAGCATATTAATTGTCAGATGTAGACATTAGTAGCCTAAAGAGATCATTGCCAGTTGTCCATGTTACTTTTGAAACTGTTTTAAATATGAACTTTAGACCCAACCCTGAAGTTTATTTTTTGTTGTTGTTGCTTTTATTTTATGTCCTGATTTCATTTTCTGATGCTAAGGGTAACAAATCCCGGGGCCCAGATGAATGGCACTTCCACTTGCTATAAAGGAGAGAAAATGTCAGTTATAGGCATGTATACTTTTACCAGGTATGTAAATAAGATCTCTATCTAACTTAATGTTGACTAAAGAAAAAATATCAAGCTTTTAAAGAATGAAAGTTAGTTTTATTCAGAAGTCTTACTGAACACTTGTAGGCTGAGGCCTGTAGCCCAGGAGCAGCCTTTGAGAGGGGTTTTGTCAGGCTGCTCCAGCACGGATACTTCAACCCACTGCTAATATACAGATGCTGGAGGTTGGTGCATGCAAAATCACATCAAAGTTTGGGTGTAAGAGTACATCTGGTTATAGATTACAGAAGCATAATCAGTAAGCCTGTCAGACATTTTATGTTAGAAAAGGCAAGGATTAGTGTCATTTATCTTGTAAATAATAGAGTGACCAGGCAAGAGATATGGGGACCGTTTGCTAATACTGCATCGTCTTCAAAGCATCCTTTTGAAGAGCAGCACATTGTTGTGGAGTCAGGGGCTTTGTGAAATTATGTGAGCAAGCAGAAATGAGCAGACATGGCTGCTGGTGTTTGCTACTTTCTCTCCTGGGAGGTTGGGTGTAATACACAAACATAGGAGGAGAAGTGTCTGGATATTGTACAGAGCAGCGAGTCCCCAGAAGTAAGTGACAGGAAGCTTGTGGATGCGGAAGCTACAGAAATGACAAATATATGTATCAGTGGATGGGCACCCTGTTTTCAGTTGAGAAATAATTTGGGCTTAAGACAAGGCAGTAGATTTAAAAGCTATAGTAGCCCTTGCTTCAGCAACACAGATGCCAACATAGAAGTAATCCTGTGAGGCCTAGCTGGGCCCTCTGTATAGGGGTGACAAGCACATTGGAAGCATCCCCTGTTTTAGAAAAAGAAGCAACACTTTCTAAAAAAGAAAAAGTTAGAAATCAATAGCTGTGTCTTTTCACCTCATTTTTTAATGCACTAATTTGTTAACATCTGTTCTCTTTTGTTAAGGTAAATGATTGCTTGAGGAGAACTCAAACTCAAGAGTTCTGGTTATAAGGTGACGTTTTCAGTCTACACCAAGAATTGATCATTTTATTCTCTTGGGGATCTAGCTTTGAGTTATTTTTTGATTCAAACATGTCAAGCTGTCAGATTTTAGAGCATTGATCTATCCAGTTGGGCTGGGTTTTCCTTTTTTACTAACTTTTCTAACAGTTTCTCTAGGTATGTTTAATTTTCAATTTCTCACAATCTTGTTAGAAGCTCTTCCCAGACTTTTCAGAGTTGCTTAACTTGATCAGGATTTATTGGAATTCCGTACAGTCTTAGAGGGAAAAAGTGTTGGTTACATGTTTCTCTTAAGGAATTACAGTTTTTCTGGTTTAGGGGCTGTCCCTTGCTAATTAGCAGTATTCTGAGTCACTGCCAAACCATTGGTTGAATAAGTGCTTTATGCCTTTTTGTTATTTTCTTTACATTAACAAATTGCATATTTTTCTAAGGTTCTGATAACGCTGCAGGTGACTGAGGAAGGAAGTAAAGCCGGGTGAAGCCTGCAGGCTTGTGTTCCTCCGAGACTCCAGAACCCCATGGTTCTAAAAAGAGAATGATTTGGACAGAGAGTGGGGTAGTAGGAGTCCTGGGGCTACTGTGTACATATCAGAAAACTTAATGGAGATCATAAAGTCACTCACCACAAGGCTGCACAGGATACCTAAAAGGTCAGTTTACTTTTGGCAGGAGTCATGGCAACCTTGATTATCAAGCTGCTCAGAAACACTGGCAGTAGCATATGCCTTTGATGAATAATAAATGAAAATAAATGAGTTATTTAATGTAGTTTAGTTTAAATACATAAGTTTTCAAAACATAGGATAGAGTCATATTGGGTTGAGGGTGGTCTTCGGTGATGGGAAAATGCAATTTTAAAAAATGTCCTGCACTTTTTTTCTAGTCCTTTTTCTTCTATCTGTTGTGATAGTTTTGCCTATCCTATTTATCCTTACCAGCCCATCTCTCTCTTTCTTACTTTGGCCTTTCATGCCCTTCCTGTTGCAACAAGTTTTTTAACCACCAGGATATAGTAAAAGCTCCTTGACAAACCCAGACATTAGTTGGTCAGCAAATCAAATAAGAAGTTAGTTGAGAAAATAGTTTCCTACAATCAGCAAAATCGACAAGTTGACTGGTGCAGTTGATTTTCAGCAAAGGTGCAAAGAGAATTCATTGAATAAAGGATGGTGTAACGAATGGAATTCGAACAATTTGACATCCATATGCAAAAATATGTAAATAGCCAAATCTGGATCCATATTTATACCACATTTTTAAAACTAAAAATGGATCATAGATAAAAATGTAAAATCCAAAAATGGATAGATTAGATGTTATTAAAATTAAGAGTTTCTCAAAAGACATTAAGAGAATGAAAAGACAAGCCACAGACTGGAAGAAAAGGACTTGTATCCAGAATATATAAAAAGTTCCCCCCACATATGTTAGTTATAAAACAAATGAACCACTTCAGAAAGGGGGCAAAAATACTTGAACAAACACATTACCAAAAAAATAAGGGTATGAGGAATACATAAGGTGCTCAGTATTAGTCATTACGGAAATGCAAATTAAAACCACAGTGAGGTACCACTTCACACCCATTTTAATGACAAATTAAAAAATATGAAGTGCTGGCAAAGATAGGAAATAACTGGAACTCTGTTACACTGCTGGTGGAACACAGCTTCACAGTTTTCTTAAAAAGTTAAACATGTGCCTATCCTATGTTCCAACCATTCCACTGCTGTGCATTTATTCAAGAAATGAAAGTATATTTCTACCCAAGGACTCATGCATGAATGTTTATAGCAGCTTTTTTTATAATAGCCCCAAGCAGAAACAATCCAAATGCCCATCAACAGAAGAATGAACAAAAGTGCAATATGCAAATGTAAACCACTATCCAGCAATGAAACATTCCTATGCAACACCATGGACGGACCTCAAAATAATTACATTGAAGTGAAAGAAGCCAGAGAGAAAGACTATACCCTGTATGATTCCATTTATATAAAGCTCTAGCAAATGCAAATGAATCTGGTGACTGGTGGATGGTTGCCTGGAAATGGGTGTAGGAATATTAATGAGAAAAAGAAAATGATTACAAAGGGGCATGAGAGAATTTGGGGGTGACTGATGTGTTCATTGTCTTGATTGTAGTGATGGTTTCTCAGATGTAAACATCTGTCAAAACATTAAATTGTATTCTTTAAGTATGTTGAGTTTATTCTATGGCAATTATACCTCCATCAGCCAGAAAAAAATATCCTCCTCTCTCCCCCTGCACCTCCCCATCTAGGATAACTTGTATATCATAAATATTTTATTTATATTTAAGTCAGTAATACACTTTCATTTGACAGATTCGGTTCTTTGTTTTAACTAGACCCTCTAGTTGCAGGACGACACTCTCTGCAAAACCATCATTTATGATACACTCTAAGAATATTTCCCATTTGGTTCTCTTTAAAGCGGAATAAGAACTTAATGACACATGAGAAATACTATAAATATAGACCCTCTCTAGACTGGTAGAATTTCCATTTTTTAAATCTTCTGCTGTTTTTTCTTCCATGTTTAATTCAGTACTTTTTGTGTACATGATTAGTCTCTTCTGCTGAAAGCATCCTACTGAGTTACTGAAACATTATTTTTCTTTTTATAATTGCATTTCATTGGTTTATGCACTATTTTATTAAATGACATCACTGCAATGGCAAACATAACTGTGGCATAAGCAAGTTTGGGAATAAACCTGAGTAACTTTTGGTAAGTACACAACTCTGCTGAGAGAAACCATATACAGACGGTGCCTGAGAGAGAGGAGGCTCCCAGCTCCCAGCATTTGTCTAGCTGGGGTTATTCATCACAGTGTGGCTTTACAAAATGATTTAGAGGCAGTTAATTGCTGAATTGGTTAAGGCGAGGTTGATTGAGAGAGGATTCTACTGCTCAAGCTTGTTTAAATCCTTACCTCTCTCATCTGTAAATATTAAGAGTCCCTATCTGAGGGTGTTAAATGAAATCATGTAAACAAAGTGTTTAGTGCAGTCACTGGTGTAGAGTAAGTGCCAAGATGTTCCATGTTAGGATCATTTATGTTATTTCTGGAAGCATTCTTATAATGTTAGGGCAAGATGGTCTGACTCAACAGTTTTATTTTACAGATGAGAAAAATGGCTCAATATTAGATGGCCTTTTCCATCACCAACCAGTTGGTAACCCCTAAGAAAGCTTCCCAGGGGCCTTCTTCCTAAGAGGTTCCTGAAGACCTGAAGAGTTCTCTAATAGCAGTGGAGGACTTGCAGACCCTGTGTCATGGATACAGGAGCTTCTGAGAGCAGCTTTACTTTGTATCTCTCAAATCAATGGGTGTGTTTAAGAAAGGGAGTTACAACCAGTCCTCAGTGAGGCAGTGAGATGAGAAGGTTGAGAAGGTTGTGCAACTGGTAGGCAGATAAAATCCATCTTAAAAAGGAGGGATAGAAATTTTGTGAAAACCACATTTGTTTTTTCCTACTTGGGTCAGCTTCAAACTGAGACCTGTGCTCAAAAACCTGTTTCTTCTTTGGTTGGAAAAATGACCCATTTGTTTCTTTTATGTAGAAACAAACAGCTGCCCGTCAGTTTTACTGGTTTGTTTTTTTCATTTGAAGTATGCCCTTGAAGTATGGCATCTGCACTCCTGACAGTGCAGTGAGTGTCACTTACCAACGATAATGCAGTCATTCTGTGCTGGCCAGGATAATGCCTTTTAGCATTATCCTGGTCTTATGTGTCTTAGGGAGTGTTGGAGTCTCAATGCTTGTGTCTCCCCCAAATTCTTATGTTGAAATACCCAAAAGGTGATGGTATTAAGAGGTGAGACCTTTTGGAAGCGTTTAGATCATGAGGGCAAAGCCCTTATGGATGGAATTAGTACCACTCCGAAAGAGACCCAAGTGAGCTTGTTTGCACCTTCCACCATGTGAGGACACAGCTAGAAGGTGCACCTATGAGGAAGATGCAACTCACCAGACATCAAATCTGCCAGCACCTTGAGCATGGACTTCCCAGGTTCTGGAACTGTGATCAACAAATTTCTACTGTTTGTAAATTATTCATTCAAAAGTATCTTACAGCAGTCCGAATGGACTGAGACAAGGGCTCTGTGGCTGAAGTGCTGCAAGGTTGCTGACCCCTGACGGGCGTCTGAACTCATTCAGCCAAACAGGGCCAGTGCGATGCATGGCCACAGTGCTGAACTCAGACAGGAAGTCTGGGTTTGAATTGTGATTCACACACTGAAGCAAATCACTTAACCTTTGGATCATGTTTTCTATTGCATTGAATACAGGTTGAATACAGTATTAGAATATATTCATAGGGAAATTTAATGAATTATTCATCTAAAAGAATTTATAAACTTTTCAATAAGAAAGGCACAAGCAATTAAGATACCTTAGATCTTTGGTGTTAAAGAGCTGTCTCAGGCCTGGTGTGGTGGCTCACACCTGCAATTCCAGTACTTTAGGAGGCCAAGGCAGGCAGATCACCTAAGGTCAGGAGTTTGAGACCAGCCTGGCCAACATGATGAAACCCCTTCTCTACTAAAAACACAAAAATTAATCCAGCATGCTGGCACACACATGTAATCTCAGCTATTCGGGAGGCTGAGGCAGGAGAATCACTTGAACCCGGGAGGTGAGGTTGCAGTGAGCTGAGATCGTGCCACTGCATTCCAGTCTAGGTGACAGAGGGAGACTCCATCTCAAAAAAAAAAAAAAAGAAAAGAGAAAAAAGAAAAAGCTGTCTAACCAAATTTAGTCTTTTCGTGTGCCGTGCTTGACATGCTAAATGCGATTTAATTCAGCATTTACTGAGTACATGAGCACGTTATATGCAGGAGCTAAAAGGTGCCATGATTATTTATTCAGAAATCTGATCATCTTTGATAACTATGAACCTCTTTTAAAAAAGTTTACCAAATTTAAATTTTTTTTTTTTTTTTTTTTTTTAGACAGAATCTCGCTCTGTCACCTAGGCTGGAATGCAGTGGTGTAATCTCAGCTCACTGCAACCTCCGCCTCCCTGTTTCAATAATTATCTCTGCCTTAGCCTCTTGAGTAGCTGGGATTACAGGCATGTGCCACCACGCCTGGCTAATTTTTGTATTTTTAGTAGAGAAGGGGTTTTGCCATGTTGCCCAGGCTGGTCACAAACTCCTGGCCTCAGGTCATCTGCCCACCTCGGACTCCCAAAGTGCTGGAATTAGAGGCATGAGCCACTATACCCAGCCCCAAATTCTAATTTTGAAGTGACGGTGGTGTTCCAGGAGAGGTGACAGGACTCCTGGTGGTATAGACACCAAAAATAGTTCTTGCTGAGAATTGCTGGCTCATCTGTGATCTACCCTGACATGAAATTTTAAATGGATTATTTTTTTTTAATCTAATTGAAATTCTGAAAAGCATTTGACTTAAAAGGTTTGCATTTTTATATTAAGAATTTTATTGAACTGAAACAAATTCTAAAAGAGAAATTTCACTCCTAATGTCTCTTTTCCAGATTTTTTTTCTTTTTTTGAGACAAAGTCTTGCTCTGTTGCACAGGCTGGACTGCAATGGCATGATCTGAGGCTCACTGCAACCTTCGCCTCCAGGGTTCAAGTTATTCTCCTGTCTCAGTCTCCTGAGTAACTGGGATTACAGGCATGAGCCACCACACCTGGCTGATTTTTTTTTGCATCTTTAGTAGAGACAGGTTTTCACCACGTTGGCCAGGCTGGTCTTGAACTCCTGACCTGAAGTGATCCAGCCACCTTGGACTCCCAAAGTGCTGGGATTACAGGCATGAGCCACCACACCCAGCCCAGAGTTTTTTAACCTGGTATTCTATGTAGGTGAGATATAACTTGTGGTTCTTTTGGAATTGGAGGTTTAACAGTAAGCAATTATATGTAGTGTAAGAAGCACTAATGTTTTATTATAGCTTTCAGGGTAAAAGAATTGCAAAGGAGGTAACAGGCATATTCTGTTGCTAAAAAGTTTATGATTTCTCTTAATGTTTGTCATGTTGCATGTTTGGATTTGCATTAGTTGAAAGTTTTAAGAAAATAGCAAATTAAGCTACACGAGAAAGCTTATTCAAAACTGCTAAGCGTTAAAATTCAAAAGTGATTTTATCTAAGAAGAATATTTAAAATAGTCAAATTGATGTTTTTATTATTAGAACTGCCTCTTTTGAGGTTAGAGCAAGTACTTTGGCACTTAGTTTTCTTGGTTTACATATAATTTTAATTAACAAGATACTATGAGCCTGAGGATTACAGAATTTATTATTAAACCCAAAAGAAAGGAAATAAGAAAAGTCTGAAATAAATGGAGTTCTCAACTTGTAGAGATGTGCTCTTTTTGAAAATACAAACTTCCAGGTCAGATTTCTAGTTTTGGCCAAGGAAGTAAGCTTTTAACTCTTCAAAGATAATACTGTCTTTAGAGCTGTGGGGGTTTGGGAGGAGAGAGAGGTCAGAGCCAGATGAAAACAGAGTTTTACAGGATCTATGTCAGCATTTAGCAAGGTTGATCTTGTTGGGCATGAAGTCACTCAGATGGGATACAGAGATGTTGCTTAGCTGTTGTACTGTGGAAATCATGTGATGGGATTCCATGTAAATACCACTCCAAGTAGGCTCTCCTCTAGGGCAGGGACTATGTCTTGGACAACTTGTATCCAAAATGCCTAGTATAGGGCTGTGCCCATTAGCTGTCTGTCAAACAAATGTGCTGGCAGCTGTGGGGAATTCAGACAATTTTCTTTCCTAGTTTTGTGTTTTTGATCCCTACTTCCTTGGAGATTTCTTTCAGAAAACCAAATGTCAAAATATTAACAGTAAAGAAAATCCCTGGATCATAAGAGCTAACTTCTTGTCTTACACGTTTAGAATAAAAGCGATTGACTTAGTCTGTTCAGGCTGCTATAACAGAATACTTTAGACTGGGTAATTCATAAACAACATAAATTATTATTTAGAGTTATAGAGGCTGGGGAGTCTAAGATCAAGGTGCCAGCAGATTTGGTGTCTGGTGAGGGGCTGTTTCTTATGGATGATGTCTTCTGGCTATGTTCTCACATGGCAAAGGTGTGAACAAAGCATGCTTGGACTTTTAAGGGCACTAATCTCATTCTGATTAGATCAGAATCCTGATCATCTAATTGCCACCCAAAAGGCCCCACCCCTTCCGTTGTTTTTTGTTTTTTTTTCTCTTCACAGGTGTTGAAAGCCCCACCTCTTAAAACCATCACCTTGGAGCTTAGAGTTTCAACATATGAATTTGGAAGGAGTTGGGGAGGCACAAACATTCAGACCATAGCAGTGTTCCTGTGTGGGATTATTTAAGTAGTTAACATTAAAAAGTTAGAAAACATCAGAAAAAGAAGGCGCCTTAAAAATTGTTTCCCAATCCCTGTACTGTATAGAAAGGGGAACAGATATAAGAATTGCTTAGAATCAAGACCTCTAGAGCTGTGCCATTCAGTACAGCAGCCTAGCCACGTGTAGTCATTCAAACGAAGGTTTTTTAAATTAAAAATCCAGTTTCTCAATTGCACTAACCGTATTTCCAATTCTCAGCAGTCACATGTGGCTAGTGGCTACCATATGGGACAGCACCAATTATATAACATTTGGATTGCTGGAGAAAGTTCTGTCGGGCTAGATATTTTCCACCAAAATCTTTCCTCTCCTCTGTGAAAACCTTAATGAGCGGGTTCCTATTGATTAGCCCTTAACACTGTTTCACATATTTCAATAAATGATTTAAAATGAGAAACAATATGTGGAATGTTTGTTACTCATTTTTGGTCATCCTTTTTGTGGGGTGGCGTACCTGGGAAACTCAGGGAGTTATGTTGAGTTCATTCAGACATCAACAGCCTTAAATGAGCAACCACAGGGATGTGAGACAGAATGGAAATGGGCGCTCGGGCCCTTGTCTGCCTCCTAAGAAACACAAGGCTAATTTCAGGTCTGTGTCAAGCGAAAGTAACTTCCCAAAGCTGGAGTTCTTAACATCCCTGCTCAATTTAGCCTCTTCTGCGAGCAGCTAAGCATACAGTTAATTCAGTTTTTAATAACTTAATATTAATGGCTTTTTTGAGTTGATAATCCCTTATGAACCTTCATTGGACTTAATCCAAGATGATTTTTCTTTGTTCAGTGGTTCTCATAGATCACAGTACTAATTGAATTATTCTAAGTATAACAGTGAAATAAGTGGAGGCTGAATCTTAGGTTTTTTGCTTCTGATTTATTTATTCAAACATCTAACAATTTGGGAAGCCTCTGGAGTCACAAGTCTTGCAGACATACTTGATGGCTTAATGCCAGCTGAGGACTGTAAAGTGAGGGAATTGAGGAAAATAAAATCCTTGAATACAGTCTTGGATCAAGGAGTCAGCTCTTTAAAGCTGTTAATTAAACGTCACCTTCCTCATGAAGCCTACCCTGCCCCACACTGTTTAAATTGCAACCCTTTGGGCTCCTTTTCAATCACACTTAACACCTTTCTTGCATTTAGCACACTTATTGTTTATCGTGTGTTTCTCCCCACTGAAATCTAAGCCTGTTAAGGACATGGGTATTTGTTTGATTTGGGGCAGTCTGTTTCACTGATACATACCAAGTGTCTAGAATAGTGCTTGTCATATAGGAGATGCTCAAGAAATAGTCATTGAATGTATTAAGTAATAAATGATTATGATCACAAAGAGTGACTGTTTTCACTTGATCACTCTATTAAAACTACTGTTGTGAAGATCACCGGTGACCTCCATGTGTTAAAAACCGATCACTTCTCAGTCCTCATCATACTTAAATTCTTAAAAGCCTTTAATACAATAACTTCCTCGTCCAGGACTCCACGTATTTCAGGTTTTCCTCCTACGTTGCTGGCTAGCTCCTTCTCAATTCCTCCTTTACTGGTCCTTCTTCCTCTTCCAGTCTCAACAATGGAACACCCCAGTGCCCAGTCTTACCCTCTCCTCTTCTTATCGTCATCTTGGTGATCTCAGTCTGTCTCATGGCTTCAATCACAACCATATACTGAAGACTTTTAAGTTGATATATCTAGCCTAGAGTTCTCCTCTAAACTCTAGGCTGCATTATTTTGAAAACAACCTCCAAATGTCAGTGGCTGCAACAAAGATATATTGCTTGCTCTTGGGTTTTCAGCTCGGCTGCGAGTCAGCTCCAGGCTGTGAATTGGGTTTACATTTTCTCCCTGTTTCATAAGTGGATTTTTTTGCTGGTCTTATTCTGGGACCCCAGGCTGAAGACACTATCTGTATCTGGTCTGTGCTATTCTCTTGCAGCAGAGAGCAGGAACAAGAGGGCAAGTGGAAGTTTTTGATGCTTTTAAAATGGCTTATGTCACATCTGCTCACATTCTATTGGTCAAAACATGTCACATGGTTAAGACCAAAGTCAATGAAACAGGAGTATACTCCATCAACTGGAAAGGGAGTGAATGATTTTGAACAACAATACAGCCTCACAGATATCTATTAGACATTTCAGACTTAGCATGTCCAACACTGAGTTCATGATCTTTCTCTCCAAACTTGCTCCTCCTACATTCTCCCCCATTTCGATTACTGACAACTCCAATTGTTCACATCAAAATTCTTAGAATCATCCTATATTATTCTTTTTTATATTCCGTACCCAATGTTTTAGAAAATCCTGTCAACTCAGTCACCAAAATATGTTTAGAATTCAACCACCTCACACAACTCAGCACTACTGCTTGATACAAGTCATTGTCTCTTGCTTATCATATTGCAAAAGACTTTCAGTTGATCCAGCTGCTTTTGCCTTGGCCTCTCAATATATTTCCATCACGACAGCCCTGTCTGTGCAAAACTGCATAATGTTTTCCTTTCAGAGTAAAAGTCAAAATCCTGGAAATGGCCAATAAGAATCTACATGATCTGGCCCCCAGTTACTTATGTAAACTCTTAGAGAAGTGTTACTACTCTTCCCTTGCTCGCTCTGTCTCAGTGAAGTCTCCCTGCTCTTCTTCTAACATACCAGGCATGTTGGCACTTGTATTTGTTTTCTCTCACTGCGGTAACAAATTACCACAAACCCAGTGGCTTAAAACAACACAAATTTATTACCTTACAGTTCTGCAGTCAGAAGTCTGACACAGGCCAGGTCTTGCTGTGCTAAAAATCACCGTGTTAGCTGGGCTTCATTCCTTTCTCAAGGGCCTTCAAGGAGAATTTGTTTCCTTGCCCTTCCCAATGCCTAGCGGCCATCTGTGTTTCTTGGTTCATGACCCCTTCCCCCGTCTTGAATGCCAGCAAGGGTGGATTGAGTCCTCACATTGCATCACTCTCACCTCATTTTCTGCCTCCTATCTCCGCTTCTTTAAAAAATTTTTTTTAACATTTATTTTGTAAGTTTTATAGAAACAACATTAATTATTCCTTTCACTTGGTAGTTTTATGATAGTTATATAATATAAAGAAAACACAATGATTATTTTCACCTAGGCCCATGTGAGATGTCTCTGAGATTTCTCCAATTTACCCCAGTGTGCCACATAAGTATTATTATTTTCTATATGTGACGTTGATGTGAAGAAGTCTCTGAGAAGCCTTGTGCATAGCTAGTGTCTAACATGGAATTCTCCAGAATATGTGCAGTACATTTGAATAAGGTTCAAGAGATACCTTCATCCAAATATAGTGAAAAATTTCAAAGAAAAACAAAATTTAAAAAAACCCAGAAAACTGTGACAGATTTACATGAGGTCCATCTTTACACAATTATATTGAAAAATAATTCTATCACATTAAAAAACCACAAAACTGAAGACAACCTAAAGTAAACAAAGTCATCACAAATGATAAACTTCAAGCTGATGCCATAATTGTAGTTGCATGGTTAACTTAAGAAAAATTGGGTATTAAAAGCCCAATGATGACTATGTATGCTAACCTGAGTTATTTCCTTGAATAATGGTTCTATCGAAGAAGTGTTCCATTTTCCCTTTGTTCTTCTGCTTGTTTTGCTGTTTTACCCAAATGTATCTGCTGAGACTAATTAAAGAGGACGTTTTTCCATCATGTTCTCTAAAAGTCTACCAGATGGGATCTCCTAAAAATCCAACAGAAATTATATTCTTCTAGGAAATCGCTGATGGTCCCTAACTGCTCTACTATCAATGACACCAGACCTCAAAACTAACATTGAAAGTGCACAGGTAAGACATAATAATTGTCAGCAGCAACTACTTTCTTTGGGGAGGAAAGGGTGAGATAATTTTTTAAAAAAAGGAAAGGAATCTACCATATAGGCTGCAGGAATCTTAAATGCTCCAATTAAGCCATATAATAAGTCTTCCATGTATTAGAGAGACATTAAAACATGTTTGAAACAAGATTTCCAGCAACTAAGAGTGCTTCAGACGTGAGAGTTTAAAAAATAGTTGTAGCAATAATGATTATATTGCTATTGTTGTTAATCCTTATCATACTATTTTTATAATAATACAGGAAGTCATAGCAACTGTATCTCTAGATCTCTTTATACCTTAATAAATATATAGCCCTTAGAAAAATTTTTTATTTCAATATCCCTTATATTCACTTAAAAGGTAAATTAAAACCTCAGCCAAGAAAGCAGTTTCTAAGACATCAAAAACACTTATTACATTCTATACTATCCTTGGTTATTAATTTCAATGCTGAAAAAAAATAAATTCAAGCCATAGTCACTTTTAAGGACTTTTGTGAGTATATTCGGCCCACCTAATAATCCAGAATAATTCCCTTCAGATAAGGTTGGCAGACTAGTAACCTTGATTCTGTCTGCAGCTTTCATTAACCTTTGCCCTGTAACATGTTTACAGTTTGTAAGGATTAGGGGACAGACATCTTTGGGAGTGGGGGTTTATTATTCTGCCCATTATATCCCTTCAGGAAACTACCCTTGCTATTCTCTTTACCTATTCTACTCTCCCTTCCATTATCTCCAGATCCTGCACTCTTAAAGGGTTTTACTCAGACGTGTTTTTCTCAATTAGGTCTTTTCTGACTTGAAAATCCCAACTGCTGCCTAACCTCCTATTTCCCTTACTAGTTTTACTTTTATCCAAGGCACTTATGAACAACTAACATCCTGTATGTTGTATTTATGTATCATATTTGTTGTCTGTTTTCCCCACGAGAATGTAAGCTCCATGTAGACACAGACTTTTTGTGTTCGTTCACTGCTATATTCCCAGCATCTAGAGCAGTACCTGGCACCTAGTAAGCACTCAGTAAATATTTGTTGAGTGAATGAATAAGGCTTCTCATCTTTCACTAGTTGGAGGTATGATACATTACAATCAGTTACAGAAATCAATCATTGATTGACAAATATTCCTTGAGAGTTATGTGACTAATAAGATGTAAAGAAAATGGTCTTTGTAGTCTAAGGAAGTTATACAGAGGAATCAGGAATCTGAGAAACCCAAACAGATGTTAGGTTATTCCGTTAGCATCTTAGTCCATTTGTGCTGCTATCACATAATATCTGAGACTGGATAATTCAAAATGAACAGAAATTTATTGACTCTTATTTCTGAAGGCTGAGACGTCTAAGGTCAGGGCTCCAGCAACTTCTGGTGAAGACCTTCTCTTTTTCCAAGATGGCGCCTTGCATGCTGCATCCTCTGGAGGGGAGGGAGGCTAGATTCTCACATGGCAGAAGGCAGAAGGATTAAGAGGTAAGAGTGGGCTGAACTCTCCTTTTATATGGCATTAATCCCACCCATGAGGCCTGAACTCTTGTGGCCTAATCATCTCTTAAGGTCTCACCTGTGAATACTGTTAGATTGGCAAGTATATTTCAACATGAGTTGTGGAGGGGACAAACATTCAAACCATAGCAGTTGGTATATGAGGCAACGTAAGAAAAATTCCTAAGAAAACTCCTACCATCTTTCGGTAAAACTATTTCTGGCAGTGTTTCTTCAAGCATTGTTTTAGGGGGGCCTACTCAATATCCACTGTACTTTTTTTTTTTTTTTAACTAATAAACCCAGATTTCGTTCTGTGAAGCAACATGCCCAGAGAAAATAATCTATGTGGAAGTCCTGGGTAGCACTGCTGGGGAACTCCTTAAAAAGGCCCTGCTCAACTGGAAGGTACCCCTCCCCTTTCTCCTTCTTCCTTCCTGGAAAAAAAGTGAGAAATCAGGAGCTCCAGAAGTCATCTTGGAATGGGAGGTGACTGTAAGGAAGGCAGCTTGGGCTCCTGCGGACCCTGGAGCCAGCATCTCAAGCCAGGGGTGCCTACCTCCAGATTGCTCTCATGCAAGACAGATAAACTGCTGCTTTGCTTATTTTCCTTTTGCAGCCCTCTCCCCAAGACCCCTCCTCCACTCTGTCTTCCATAATCTGTGCCTCTAGGAGGCTCTATTGCTCTCTCGCTTCCAACTGGGTTTGGCCAATTGAGGCACATGGCAGGAGATCAATGCAGGAGAAGGGAAGAATTATTTTCCCCACTCCCTGCTTGCATTGTCTAGCAGAGGCTCTGTTCCTCTATGGTCATAGCACCTGCTCAGCAGCTCCTCCTTTCAGGCTGCAGCTCTGATGGACTCCACTCACAGCGTCCCCTCAGCCTAAGGTGGTAATGGTCTCCCACTGCTGCTAACCTCAAGGAGCGTCCTCACTCCTTTTTGTTTCCTTAATCCTGTCCACACCTCTATAAATAGTGGCTTCTTTTAACTTTGTTTCAGCTAAACTCTTTCCAATATGCCATCTGTTTCTTTCATCCTTTTTTTTTTTAGATCAGCCAGCCCAAAATGTCAATGTGCCATCTCTTTCATGCTGGGATCCCCAACTGATAAACGTTCATATTTAGGTTTCCCGCTGTATGCCGCTAAATTTAATCCCAACTGGTACAGCCTACAGAGGCCATGTTGTTAGAAAAATAGCTATATTTAGATCCTAGATTCACACTCAGTTCAGCAAAATGATCACATTGTTAGTATGATCTTTACCTTAATTTTTTTTTTTGCAAACTAAATTATTTTTTAAAATTTTCCTTTCTAATCTTCTTGTTCTAGGTTTTTCACTAAGTTCTTTCTCCTAAGCTTCAAGCATATCCAGCATCCTAAGCTTACAACTCTACTAATTTCTTGCTAACAGCTGCCTCGTACCTGATATCCTTTTACCAGTCAGTCAAATGTGTTATTGAACATTTCTTGAGCATCTCCCTGGGTTTGGCTCTAGGGTCCAGTGGTGAGTGAGCAGTCAGGCTCTTCTGCTGTGGAGACACCTCATTTGGCAGGAAGGTCAGATGCCAAACAGAACATGGCTCATCTGACTTATCTATGAAGAAGAACTCACTGCTACAAGTGCACGTAACAGTGCATTGAACCCACTCTGGAGAGATAGGCAGAGGAGTTGGGGAAATGACGTCTAAAGATATGAGCAAAGGCCAAGTAAAAATATAGCCATGCATAGGTGGAGATGGCATCAGAGTGAGCTTTCTTGGTAAGGGATGCTGAATTAATAAAGGCCTTGACTGGGGAGACTGAGCATGGTGCATTTATGGAATTGAGAGAAGCCTGGCATGGCTGGAGCAGGAAAAAAGTGGGGTGGGGTAAGGTTGGAGTGGTAGGTGGAGACTAAAATTTATAGGGTTCATGATGCTTTATTAAGGACTTAAGACTCTACCAGAACGCTAAGGGGAAGTGATTTCTTGTGGCTCAAAGAATGGGCCTCACAGACCTCCAGCGACAGGAAGCAAAATCATCCCCAGGCCCAGCAGCAGTGCTCTGAAATCTATGAAAGTGTTGGCTCCGAGGCTTTCACAGGTAGCTGCAGCCAATGCCTGAGCACAGCCAGGTGATCAAGGAAGGCCCATTCCTGGAAGACACGGGACTCCTTTGAAGTCCATACTTAGCTGAGGACTTCCCTGCCGCCTTTCCAGGTTTTCCTCGGGCTCCCTGGGAATCCAGGGCATTCCCACCTTCCTTCTCTCTCTTCTATACTTGGGGTCAGATCTGTATTGTGTACCGACAGCTCTTCCAGTGTCTTCTGTTTCTCTATTCTCTCTCACAGCTCACAGGCATCCTCCCTAATAACACCACTGCATATTTAATCCTGTCTTGGTGTCTAGGATCTAGGAGATTTTATGTGTGTGTGTGTGTGTGTGTATGTGTGTGTGTGTGTGTGTGTGTAATTTATATAATTTTTTTTTTTTTGAGACAGTCACTCTGTCGCCCAGGTCGGAATGCAGTGGCACGATCTTAGCTCACTGCAACCTCCACCTCCTGGGTTCAAGTGATTCTTCTGCTTCAGCCTCCTGAGTAGCTGGGACTACAGGTGCACACCACTATGCCCACCTAATTTTTGTATGTTTAGTAGAGATGGGGTTTCACCATATTGGCCAGGCTGGTCTCAAACTCCTGACCTCATGACCCTCCCACCTCAGCCTCCCAAAGTGCTGGTACTACAGGCGTGAGCGACTGTGCCCGGCCTGGGCTAGATATTTTAAGAGGGACATTTGCTACCTTGTAGGATGAGAGAAATAAAAGACCATGCCACATGCAGCATGGTCAAATGACCTCCATGTTTGTAGGGTGATTGAATGATCTCCATGTCTATGCAGCATGGTCAAACGAACTCCATGTTTAGTGAGTACCCTGTCTAGCACACCATGGAAAAATAATGAGCAGGCAAAAGCCATGCAGAAATTTTGGGATGCTGTGATCAATAGTGGATGTGGGGAGATGAGTCAGGAGGTAAGAGATGCTGGTGAGAGTGGAAGTGGAGAGAGGTAGAGAGAATGGAGAGAGATTACGGTGTTAAAATCAATAGGGCTTAGTGATTAGGTTGGTGGGATGTCTCTATTAGGTTTCTAGTTTCCAATTTTCTTTTATTTCCCTGTTAACAGAGGTTTATTGAGAGACTGATACCCCAGCCCAGCCTAAACTTCATGCCCTAGTGTTTCAATTCCCAGTTTGTCAATATTTTTCTTGTTACCCCTTCTAACTTCAGTGATAAAACACCAACTTTAGGCTGCCTTCTCTGAGCATACTCACGGCCTGGAGAATACCCCACACCATGCATTTGGGTCATTTTACCTTCCTGGTCTCTATCCAGTCTCACAGGTCTGCAATCTCATACTCTTTTAATCATTTTTCCTTCCCCCTATTCTTCCTGGCAGCTTTTATTTTATTTAAATCTCTTTTTTCTTTAAACCCAGCTCACTAATTCCTCCTCAGCCACAGGAGATAACCTTTATACTTTACATGGAAATAAATTAAAAATTCTTTCAGCTTCTTGCCACTAAATTACCAAACTTCACACTATCTGGACCTTTATTCTGTCTTTCTCATCTTTAAAGAGTTGTCCAATTTCCTGTGAAGTGAAATTGATGGAGTCCAGTGATTTGGACTGAACTCCTGCATTAGGCCCCAATAGAACAGACTGAAGCAAAATGGAGCCACTCACACTGAAGCTCCACATCACCAAACTGAAGCTAAACAGTTAACCTGACCTTCCAAAAAAATCAGGAGAGATGATAGCCAGATCCCCAAATAGGCCAGTGTGAACTGGCATGATAAAGAAATCTCCTCTGCTTTAGCCCTTATAAGGAAAGTAACCTGATGTTAACTAATCCACTCGTAATAAGTTGTCTTTTTTTTCCTGCTCAAGCTACCTTACAAAAACTGACGGCTCCATCATGTCCCGCATAGTGCCTCTCTATTTCTAGGTGAGATGCTGCCCAATGCATGAATTGCAAGTAAATGCCAATTAAATGATTTGACTACATTTGTTGAGATTTTTGTCTTTTGACACCTCTCTAATGCTAGTACCTTTTACCTATTTCCACTGCATTGTCAGAGATTCCCTCAGTCCTGGTTCTCCCACAGCTCCCTCTCTGCTGGTTCATCCGTGCTTAGTTGGCTGGTTGGTTTGTGTTTTTATTTGTTCGTGTGAAAGAGGAAATGGAAGACAGAAGGCATGACCCCGCTCACACCGGCTGACTCAAACACTCTGCGATAAACACTGGCCGGCTCTGTTGGAGAAAGGCCTTAGACTGGACTCAAAGCTGAAAACACTGGGGAGAATCAACTGCTTCCTACTCATTGCAACATTGCCTTCCTAGCATGCTATGGCCAGTCACCCACGACAGTCCCCACACTGTAACCAATCCGTCTCTTCTAACGGTAACAGATATTCTTAGTTTTATTTTCGTTTGATAGAAAGGATACCATATGAAATTTCTATTTGTAAGCTTCTCAGTTGTGTCTACTTACATAGTACAGTTTAGAAACCTGCCCCAGACTGACTTTATCAGGAACCTAACTGGCATAGATTATATCCATGTATACGTGGTTATACGTCTTTTCCATTTGACTCACCCAGAACCATTTCAGTGATGCAAATCATGTGACCTCTGGTTTAGCTCAAAAAGTCCTGGACTTCTCAGAAACCTTGATCAAATTTTGCATTACTGTACAAAGTGGCCATTTTAGGAATTTCAAACTTTAAACATTTGATTTCTTTTGTATGTTATTTTGATTAGTGTAATGGAACTTAAACAAATAAACTTCGATATTTGTTTTAAAGGTTATTACAAAGTTACAGGTGTGTATATATAGGTCTTCAAGACCTGCACCTTTCACTACGCTATATGGTATTTTCTCTGTGTAGTACATATAACGTTGCAGGTTCATTTTCCTTGAATGCTTTATACTCTTATTTTTCTAGTCAATCTTTTAAAATTGACATGTAATAATTGTACAGATTTATAAAGTACATTGTGATATTTTGATACATGTATACAATGTGTAATAATCAATTCAGGGTAATTAGCATATCCATCACCTCCAACATTTATCATTTCTTTGTGTTGGGAACATTCAAAATCCACTCTTCTATTTGTTTGAAAATATACAAGAAATTATTGTTAACTAGTCACCTTACAGTGCTATAGAACACTAGAACTTCTGCCTTCCATCTAGCTGTGATTTTGTGTCTGTAAACCTCTTCTTATTCTCCCTCCCTGCCTTCCTGGCTTCTAGTAACTATCATTCTATTCTCTACTTCTATGAGCACAACTTTTTAAGCTCTCACATATGAGTGAGAACATGCAGTCATTATCTTTCTGTGCCAGGCTCTTTTCACTTAATATCCTCTAGGCTCATTCATGTCGCTGTGAATGACTGGATTTCATTCTTTTTTATGGCTGAATAGTATGCCATTATTTGTATATAAATACCATATTTTCTTTATCCTGTCAGCTGTTGATGGACACTTAGGTTGATTCTGTGTAATGGCAATTATGAATAGTGCTGCAATAAACATGGGGGTGCAGATATCTCTTTGCTATACATATTTTCTTTCCTTTGGATAAATATGCTCTTAATTTTAAATCTTAAAAATTCTTCCCTTGAATGTACATGTACCTCCAGTTACTATCTTTCTCCTTTCACAGACAAATTTGAAGAATTGTGTGGATTTTCTCTCATTAGCACTTCACCTACTGCAGTCTCACTTCCACCCTTACCACTCTGGGGAAAATTTCTCTAATCAAGGAAGCCAATGTCCCGTAATTGCTAAATACAATAAATGCTTTTCATTTCTTAGCTTAACCTCTCAGCAGCACTTGATACAGCTGCCTACTCCCTTTTTCTGGAAACACTTTCTTCCCTTGGTTTCCATGACAATGCACTCTTCTGGCTTTTCCCCCCACCTCTCTGGATGCTTTTTAGTTTTTCTCTACCGATCTCTTAAGTCTTCTTATACTGTAAGACTGTCAAAGGAAGAAGGGAGAAACTGCTCAGCAGTCTAACGATTATTTCCAAAGACATCCTCACCCATCAGTGTTTCCCCTCTTCATCATTCCAGTTTTCTCAAATATAAGCTAAAGGTGGATGACAGACCAGTGATGGTGATTTGAGACCACATCCATATGCAAAGATAGTCCAGTTCCACTCTAGAATGTGAGGTACCTTAGCACTTATACTTAGTCTTGGGACTTGAGTTGAAATTGGGGCAAGAGAAAAAAAATTCGTTGGTGTTCTGGTATACATATGAAATTTTTAAAAGCTTCTTATTTAAATTCTTGCTTTAGAGCAAACTGTGCTTTTCTCAACTTCGAGTGCATCTCTCTACTCTCTGACATGTTAGACAGATGGCTGAAATGAAGTTTCCATTAATGTCCTAATTTTTTTTTGAGACAGAGTCTTGCTCTGTCGCCCAGGCTGGAGTGCAGTGGTGTGATCTTAGCTCACTGCAACCTCTGCCTCCTGGGTTCAAGCAATTCTCCTGCCTCAGCTTCCCAAGTAACTGGGATTACAGGCACCTGCCACCATGCCTGGCTAATTTTTTTATTTTTAGTAGAGTCGCATTTTCACCATGTTGGCCAGGCTGGTCTCGAACTCCTGACCTTATGATTTGCTCGCCTTGCCCTCTCAAAGTGCTGGGATTACAGGTGTGAGCCACCATGCTCGGCCTAATGTCCTAATTTTTATATTCTTCTTGATGGAGGCACTCCCATTTGTCAGCGCTCCCATTTTCCAGCTCAAGCTCAGGAAAGCCATCCCTGACTATATCTCATAGGGGGCTTTGGAGAAGGCAGCCAGTGAACCCAGAGAGAGGTCACAGGGTGAAAGAAGCTCCCAACTGAATTCTGTGATACAATTTTGAGTGGGCATCATGAACACCCTTGATCAGAATCTGGGGGACAGGTGGGAAATGTGCTATAGACATGAGCACGGGAGCTAGGCTCCTGGCATTGCAGGCAGATGGGAGGGGCAAGGCCTGAAAGCCCTGCTTGCTTTCTTAGTGCAGAAGCTTATGGCTAGGGCAGGTCTGAGTTGCGTGTGCATGTTGCCTGGATCTAAACCCAGCACTGTTAGCAGGACACTGCAGGATTGAGACCAGCCTTGCCAGCTGCATGGGAGCTAGATGAGGTCTATCACTGCTGGCTATTCCCCATTCCTCTTGTAAACTCTACTGTACAACAGAGTCAGTTGTATTCCCCTATGGAACATTACCCCAGTGGCCTGAGAGCCACCCTCATCCCCACAGCGGCTGTGGCAAGCCCTTCCCAAGGAGAGTCTGAGCTCAGATCCACCCAACCCTGCCCTCACCTGACTGTATTTCTCTACCTGCCCTGATAGCTTAACACAAAGGAAATAAACTCTTGGGAGCCCATTGCCTGAGAAAGCAGAATACTTCCCCTGGCCAACTTAGGGCAAGCTCAAATCCCACTGTTGCTACCATGGCTGGTGCTCTCTTGCAAGTGCTACCTCCTGCCTGGAGGCCAACCAGCTGGCCATTACAGCAACTCTTGGCAGCATCACATAGCTCCCAGGAAGGAGAAGACAGCTGCAAACACCACTGCCTGCAACACCCTGGTTAATCAGAGGTCCTGAGTTTGTCCATGTGACAACTTCACCACTAGCATACTAACATTCAAGAAAGCTAGCACACTAAGCCTGTCAATAACCAAGAACTCAGAGTCTACATGACTCTCCTGCCACTTCCATCGGAGCAGGTGCTGGTATCAATGGCTGGGAGACCTGCAGACAGGTCATATCACTGGACTCTGCAGATATTTCCCAGCACCAGCCTGGAGCCTGGTAGCCTCACTGAGTGGCTAGACCCAGAAAAACAATAACAATAAGAATCACTGCAGACTGACTCTCAGGAAGCCCCATCCCTAGAGCAAGCGGGAAGCACTACAAGAGATCAACCCACGGGTCAGAATAATCTGAACAGCAGGCTTTGCATTCCAGATCTTTTCACTGGTGGGAAGTTTCTCATAGCAGAGACAAAATTGCAGTGCTGGAAGCAGTAGGGAAAATCTGCATTTTCACCCCAACAGGCATGCAGACTCTGTGTTCATCAATAGTCTTGTAGAAGGGTCCTTGTTCCCTGCTGGCCCTCCACTGCAGGCACAGCCAGAGATTCCCCCACAGGAACACAGCATGAATGAACCTTTAGACAGCCTTCCTGGAACAATCCGGTGTGAATGCAGCCCCACAGGAGGAGTACCCCCTTGATTTAGGCTTCACAAGAGGCAGGGTCACAACTCCTCCCTACTTGGAATATCAACATTCCTACAGATGAGAAGAGGTGCCTGTCTGATCTGGAGAGCCCAAATACTTGGATAGGAGTGAGGCTATGAGATAAATACCTTTCCTGCTGCCCTGGCAGGGGAGCTGAGGTAGCTCCTACTCTTTACCCTGATAAAACTTCAGCACACCTAATTGAGAACTCCCTCAGCCATCCTCATCAAGGTTAGGACCTTGGTCCACCATTGGGTATTACATCTACCCACCTGCCTTAGCTACAACTGGTGACTGTCTAGGGATACCTCCCCTACTGGTCTGAATCCATAATCATCAACTCAGTAAATAAAATATCTGGGGGAAATTAAATAAGTAAATAAAGTGTACATCATGTGAGAACAAAAGAAGCTTGGAGAGATCTCTGCCATTCCAACCCAATAGGAGACAGTGAACTCGCCCACACCAAGAACATAACTATTACAGCCAGCATCTGGGAAAGCCAGTGCACAAAAACTTTATATAACTAAGGAACTCATACAGAGTCTTCACCCCTAAAAGCACCAAAAATCAAATTAGGTTAAAATGAACGCTAAAGTCTGATTCTTAAGAGGGGAAAAAATAAAACACAAAAAGAAAACATAGTCCAGTCAAAAATAAAATCAAGAACAATTTGAAGAAATAGTCTACCCAAATGAGAAGGAACCAGAAAAGTAATTTTGGTAATATGACAAAACAGGGTTCTATAACACCCCCAAAAGATCACACTAGCTCCCAAGCGATGGATCCAAACCAAGAAAAACAATCTGAATTGCCAGATAAATCAGAGGTTCATTATCAAGCTACTCAAGGAGATACAAGAGAAAGATGAAAACCTACAGATTTTTTTATTTTTATTTACTTATTTATTTATTTTTGAGATACAGTCTTACTCTCTCACCCAGGCTGGAGTGTAGTGGTGCGATCTTGGCTTACTGAAACATCTGCTTCCCCAGTTCAAGTGATTCTCTTGCCTCAGACTCCCAAGTAAATGGGATTATAGGCATGTACCATCACACCTGACTAATTTTATATTTTTAGTAGAGAGGAGGTTTCACCATGTTGACCAGGCTGGTCCCAAACTCCTGACCTTGAGTGATCCACCCACCTCAGCCTCCCAAAGTGCTGGGATTACAGACTACTTAAAGGAATTTAAAAAACAATCCAGGATATGGATGAAATCTTTTCCAGAGAAATAGCTATCATACAGGAAAAAAAAAAAAAAATCAGAACTTCTGGAAATGAAAGACACACATAGTGAAATACAAAATGCAGTGGAAAGTTTCTACAATAGACTAGAACAAGTAGAAGAAAGAATTTCAGAGCTGAAAGAAAAGGCTTTTGGATTAACCCAATCAAAGACAAAGGAAAAAGAACAAAAAGTCTCCAAGAAATATGGGACTATGTAAAATGTCCAAACGTAAGAATATATCGTGTTGTGGATGAAGAAGAGAAATCTATAAGTTTAGAAAAACCTATTTGAGGGAATAACTGAGAAAAACTTCCCTGGCTTTGCTAGGAATCTAGACATCCAACTATAAGAAGCTCTCCTGGAAAAGTCATTGCAAGAAGACCATCACCAAGGAATATAGTCAAGATGAAGGAAAGTTATCTAAAGTCAAGATGAAGGAAAGAATCTAAAGAGCTGTGACACAAAAACATCAGGTAAGCTATAAAGGGAAACCTATCAGATTAACAGCATATTCCTCAGCAAAAACCTTACAAGTCAAGGAATTGAGGTCCTATCTTTAACCTTCTGAAACAAAATAACTGTCAGCCAAGAATTTTGGATCCAGTAAAACTAAGCTTCATAAATGAAGGAGAAATAGTCTTTTGCAGGCAAACAAATGCTGAGAGAGTTTGCCAGTATCAAACTGGCACTATAAGAAATGCTAAAAGGAGTGCTAAGTCTTGAAACAAAACCTGAAAATACACCAAAATAGAGCCTTCTTTAAGCATAAATCTCATAGGGCCTATAAAATAATAACACAATGATTAAAAAACAAGGTATTTAGGCAACAACTAACATGATGAATAGAACAGTCCCTCACATCTCAATACTAACATTGAATGTAAATGCACTAAATGCTCCACTTAAAAGATACAGAATGGCAGAATGGATTAAAAACAAAAAACAAAAAACCTACCAGCCAAGTGTCTGCTGTCTTCAAGAGACTTACCTAACACGTAAGGCCTCACATAAACTTAAGGTAAAGTGGTGGAAAAAGATATTCTACACAAATGGAAACCAAAAGCAAGCAGGAGTAGCTATTCTTATATCAGAAAAACAGACTTTAAATCAATAGTAAAAATAGGCAAAGAAGAACATTATACAATGATAAAAGGATTAGTCCAACAAGAAGATACTACATATGCACCTAAATATGTATGTACTATGTGCCTAACACTGGTGTTCCCAAATTTATAAAACAACTACTACTAGACCTAAGAAATGAAACAGACAGCAATACATTAACAGTGTGAGACTTCAATAGTCCGCTGACAGCACTAGATAGATATCAAGAAAGAAAGTCAAACAAAGAAAACATATACTTAAACTACACTCTAGAACAAATGGATCTAATAGATATTTACAGAATATTCTACCCAATAACAGCAGAATATGCATTATTCTCATCACCACATGGAACATTCTCCAAGATAGACCATATGATAGGCCACAAAACAAGTCTTAATACCTTTAGGAAAATCAAAATTATATCAAGGATCTTCTCAGACCATAATGGAATAAAAGTGGAAGTTAACTCCAAAAGGACCTTCAAAACCATACCAATACATGGAAATTAAATAATCTGCTCTTGAATGATCTTTGGGTTAATAATGAAATCAAGATGGAAATTAAATGGTTCTTTGAAATGAATGATAATAGTGACACAACTTATCAAAACCTCTTGGATACAGCAAATGTATTAAACGCATCAAAAAGTGTGAAAAAGCACAAATAGACAACCCAATCTCACACCTCAAGGAACTAGAGAAACAAGAACAAACTGAATACAAGCCCAGCAGAAGAAAAATAGCAAAGATCATAGCAGACTGAAATAAAATTGAAACAAAAAGAACTACAAACAATAAATGAAACAAAAAGCTGGTTCTTTGAAAAGATCAACAAAATCGATAGACCATTAGTGAGACTAACTGAGAAAGGAAGAGAGAAGATTTAAACAAGTTCAATTAGAAATGAAATGGGGCCAGTCGCTCACATCTGCAATTCCAGCACTTTGGGAGGCTGAGGTGGGCAGATCGCTTGAGGCCAGGAATTTGAGAACAGCCTAGCCGACATAACAAAACCCTATTTCCACTAAAAATACAAAAATTAGCCAGGCATGGTGGTGCGCACCTGTAATCCCAGCTCCCCAGGAGGCTGAGGTACAAGAATTGCTTGAGCCTGGCAGGTGCAGGTTGCAGTGAGCTGAGATTGCACCACTGCACTCCAGCCTGGGTGACAGAGTGAGACTGTCTCAAAAAAAAAAAAAAAAGAAAGAAAGAAATGGAAGATATTACAACTGATGATACCACAGAAATACAAAAGATAATTCAAGCCTACTATGAACACCTTTATGCACACAAACTAGGAAATCTAGATGAGATGGATAATTTCCTGAAAAATATACAACCCTTCTAGATTAAATCAGGAAAAATGGAAACTCTAAATAAACCAATAACAAGCAATGAGATTGAATCAGTAATTTTAAAAATTACCAACAAAAAACAGTACAGGAGCAGATGGATTCACAGCTGATTTCTACCAGACATCTAAAAAAGAATTAGTGCCAATCTTACTGAAACTATTCCAAAAGAGAGAAAGAGTGACTCCTTTCTAAATTATTCTATGAAGCCAATATCACCCTAATACCTAAACCAGGAAAGGACATAACAAAAAAAAAAAACAACAACTGCAGACCAATATTCCTGATGAACATAGATGTAAAAATCCTCAACAAAATACTAGCTAAATGAATTCAACAGCCTTTCAAAAAGATAATCCACCATGATCACCATGGGTTTCATACCCAGGATGCAGGAATGGTTTAACATATACAAGTCAGTAAATGTGATACATCACATAAACATAATTAAAAACAAAAATCATATAATCATCTCAATAGACAGAAAAAAATTTTGACAAAATCCAGTATTCCTTTATTATAAAAACCTTCAGCAAAATTGGCATAGAAGGGACATAGCTGAAGGTAGTAAAACCCATATATGACAACCCACAGCCAACATTATACTGAATGGGGAAAAGTTGAAAACATTCCTCTTGAGAACTGGAACAAGATAAGGATGCCCACTTTCACCACGTCTATAAACATAGTACTGGAAGTCCTAGCCAGAGTAATCAGACAAGAGAAAGAAAGAAAGGACATCCAAATCTGTAAAGAGGAAGTCAAACAGTAGCTGTTTGCCAGTGACATGATCATATATCTAGAAACCCTAACAACTCATTCATAAAGCTCCTAGAACTGATAAATGAATTCAGCAACATTTCAGGATTCAAAATTAATGTACACAAATCAGTTACCCTGCCATACACCAACAATGACCAAGATGAGAATCAAATCAAGAACTCAACCTCTTTTACAATAGCTGCAAAAAACAAACAAAAACTTAGGAATATACCTAGTCGAGGAGGTGAAAGATCTCTACAAGGAAAACTACAAAACTACTGAAAGAAATCGTAGATGGCACGAACAAATGGAAACATATCCCATGTTCATGGATGGGTAGAATCAATATTGTGAAAACGATCATACTGCCAAAAGCAATCTACAGATTCAATGCAATTCCCATCAAAATACTATCATCATACTTCACAGAACTAGGAGAAACACACCTAAAATTCATATGGAACCAAAAAAGAGCCCATCTAGCCAAAGCAAGACTAAGTGAAAAGAACAAATCAGGTTCATAGACCAATAGAACAGAATAGAGAATCCAGAAATAAAGCCATATATTTATAGCCGGTTGATCTTTGACAAAGCTTACAAAAAGATAAAGCGGATAAAGGATACCCTATTCAATAAAAAGTGCTGGGAAAACTGGCAAGCTACATGTAGAAGAAAGAAACTGAATCATGATCTCTCACCTTATACAAAAATCAACTCAGGATGGATCAAAGACTTAGATGTAAGACCTGAAACCATAAAAATTCTAGAGGATAACATTGGAAAAACTCTTTTAGCTACTGGCATAGGCAAAGAATACATGACTAAGAACTCAAAAGAAAATGCAACAAAAACAAATAAAATGGGACCTAATTAAACCGAAAAGATTTTGCACAGAAAAATAAATATTCAGTATTGTAAACAGCCCACAGAATGGGAGAAAATATTTGTAAACTATACATCTGACAAAGGACTAATATCCAGAATCTACAAGGAACTGAAATCAGCAAGAAAAAAATATTACCATCAAAAAGCAGGCAAAGGACATGAATAGACAATTGTCAAAAGAAGATATACAAACAGCCAAAAGAAAATGAATAAATGTTCAACATTATTAATTATCAGGAAAATGCAAATTAAAACCACAGTGAGATACCACCTTATCTCACTGTGTGGCTATAAATACAAATTTTAAAAAAACAGATGGTGGAGTGGGTGTGGTGAGGGGGAACACTTTCATGCTGCTGGTGGGAATGTAAACCAGTTCAACCACTAGGGAAAACAGTATGGTGATTCCTTAAAGAGCAAAAAGTAGAACTACCATCCAATCTAGCAACCCTACTACTGGGTATCTATCCAAAGGAAAAGAAGTCATTGTATGAAAAAGACACAGGCACACACATGTTTATAGCAGCACAATTCACAATTGCAAAAACCTACATGCCCATCAACCAACAAGTGGATAAAGAAAATGTGGTAATTAGACACTGTGGAATACTATTCAGCCATAAAACAGAATGAAATAATGGCCTTTACAGCAACTTGGGTGGAGCTGGAGGCTATCATTTTCAGTGAAATAACTCAGGAATGAAAAACCAATTATCATATGCTCTCATCTATAAGTGTGAGCTAAGCTATAAGGATACAAAGGCATGAGAATGATATAATGGATTTTGGGGAGTTACAGGGAAGAACGGGAGTGGGGTGAGAGATAAAGGACTACGTATTAGAGGGATAAAAGACTATATATTCAGTATTGTTAACAGACAACCCAAAGAATGGGAGAAAATATTCATAAACTACGCATCTGACAAAGGACTAATATCCAGAATCTACTAGGAACTCAAACAAATCAGCAAGAAGATATACAAACAGCCAATGAACATTTGAAACTCTCTCTCAAAAAAAAAAAAAAAAAAGATTCCAAATTTTGGGTATGCATATTGAGTACAGTGTGCACTGCTGAAGTGACCCGTACACCAAAATCTCAGAAATCACCACTAAAGGACTTATCCATGTAACAAAAAACCACCTGTACCCCAAAAACTATTGAAATAAAATAAAAATTAAAACAAAGGGAATTAGATAAGCTACAATGCCTATCCTTAGAACAGTGCAGATATTTTGGCGAGAATGAGAATTTTGCGGAAGGTTCTGAGAGATGTCCAGGGTTGTATGTGCCTGTTCTCCTAGCAGCACACTTAATGGCTAAATGTGGACTTATAGCAGCTGACAGCAGCCTAGCACTTATACATTTAGTCCTTGAAGACCTCCCTTTTGATTACATCATGAGAATTAAAGAATAAATCATATAAGAAAGGTCTGGCCGGGCATGGTGGCTAATGCCTGTAATCTCAGCACTTTGGGAGGCCGAGGCTGTGTATCACAAGGTCAGGAGTTCAAGGTCAGCCTGGCCAATATGGTGAAACCCTGTCTCTACTAAAAATACAAAAAATTAGCCGAGTGTGGTGGTGGGTGCCTGTAGTCCCAGCTACTCAGGAGGCTGAAGCAGAAGAATCACTTGAACCCGGGAGGTGGAAGTTGCAGCGGAGAACTGAGTTGAGCCAAGATTGCAACACTGCATTCCAGCCTGGGCAACAGAGCCAGACTCTGTCTCAGAAAAAAGAAAAGTCTATGAATTCAGCAGCTGAAAGATTGAGTGGAAACATGTTTGCAAAGCCGCTTTGCACAGAAGCTTGCAAAAAGAAGGGCATGGGGATGGGTAGGAAACATGATAACTGAATATTTATGGGTGAAAATAAAAGCTAATATAAATATTTAATGCATAATATTTAAATTATTGCCCACCTGGACTGTATTCAAAAGTAAAATCATAGTAAAATACCAGAAACTTTAGCAGGATTAACGTCTGCCTCATCCTACTTCACATATAATTTTCATGGTAGTAGCTTAAAATTTTTTAGCTTAAGCCGGCTGTGTTGGCTCATTCGTGTAATCCAAGCACTTTGGGAGGCCAAGGCAGGCAGATGATGAAGTCAGGAAATCAAGGCCTCCTGGCTAACATGGTGAAGCCCCATCTTTACTAAAAAATAGAAAAATTAGCCAGGTGTGGTGGCACACGGCTGTAGTCCCAGCTACTCAGGAGGCTGAGGCAGGAGAATCGCTTGAACCTGGGAGGTGGAGGTTGCAGTGAGTCATCACACCACTGCACTCCAGCCTGGGTGATAGAGCGAGACTCTGTCTCAAAAAAAAAAAAGAAAGAAAGAAAAAAGAAATTTTAGCTTAGTTTGTGAATATTGTAATCGGTCTTAAAACTATGTATATTCTGTCCAACATGACACTGCTTTGCCCATTTCCAATAATTTGTATTTACCTGGTCTCTCCTTTTAGAGGAGGAGTCACACCTGTATAACTCATTAGAGTATGCTCGAATGGCAGCTGTACATAGTGGCTGAAGCATTAATGTCTTTCAGTAGGGTAGGGTTCCCTTCAGGGTGTTCAGCTCCTGTTGCTTAGCAGCAAATGTGTGACAAATTCAGTGTGTGTTGTGTTCTTAACTTAGTAGGGTGCTTAATTACTAACTTATATAAGTAAGTGCAAGCATGTTTGTATGTATGCACATATTTAAGTAAGGTTTTCTTATGTCATTAGATACTGAAAACATATAAACTATATTTTATTAATAATTGTCAGAAATATGCTATTAACACATAGATGAGTTTGTGAATACCTTGAAAAGATTTAGCACTTTGAGAGCTGTCCTGGCAAGATTTTCCAAGAGGCAGGCCAAGTAGATACTTAAGGCATCTGCAGAGCAGCAATTTTGTGAAGAAGATTCCAAATATATGCCAGGTGTGGTGGCTCATGCCTGTAATCCCAGCTCTTTAGGGGGCCAAGGTGGGTGGATCACCTGAGGTCAGGAGTTCAAGACCAGCCTGACCAACGTGGTAAAACCCTATCTCTACTAAATACAAAAAATTAGCTAGGGTTGGTGGTACATGCTTGTAATCCTAGCCACTTGGGGGGCTGAGGCAGGAGAATTGCTTGAACCTGGGAGGCAGAGGTTGCAGTAAGCTGAGATTGCATCACTGCACTCCGACCTGGGCAGCAGAGTGAAACTCGGTCTCAAAAAAAAAAAAAAGAAAGAAAGAAAAGAAAAAAAAGAAAGAAAGAAAAGAAAAAAAGATTCCAAATATATTATTTGTTAACTGATGAGTTTTTAAAAACCAGTGAAGACGTCATCATGACTTCTGGATCTCAGCTTGGTGACAGCAGCAATGGAACCCACAGGAAAATAGAAATCTGGTTCCACCAAATACTATCCTTGGAGACATGCTCTCTGTGGAGCAAATTGTGGCTGTGTTCTTTGAGCGTATTTTGTCAGTTGTGGAATACTGGTATAGGTTCCTTACCTTTCTATTGCTTCTCTAGTGCAGTTCATTCATGCTTCTATCCCTAGTGCCTCCCCCAGTGTCCGGCACAGGGTAAGTACTCACTAACTGTATTCAGCGTTCAACTCCGCAACTGCTGGCTCGCCCAGTTCTCACTGAAGTGAGATATAGCCTAGAGCCCAACTGCAATTCAGTTTCATTTGTTCAGAGAAAAATAAACTTCCTTGAGACTTTGTTCACCTAATGGTGGCAAACGATCACTCAAGTTAGCAGAAGAGGAAGCCTACCTCATCACTGTACAAAGGTGGTTTTCAGTCGGGTTGCTGGGTACACAGTCCTGCCAGATTTACTGACAAGCAGGCCTGGGCTGACCGAGTCACTGGCTACACCTCCAGCAGTTCAGTAGGTGGCACTGCTGTTCTCTCTGTGCAGAAGCTGGCGGCCACGCGGACGCTGTCTGTTTGGGCAAGCAGGAATGCAAATCATCAGCTCGAAGCAGCCTTTCTGGGCAAGCAGCAGCGCAAACCCATTATCACCGCGGTGGCAGCTGCTGCTGTTTGCCCCTGCTTGCAGGCAGTTTCAGAGTGAGGGCCTTTGGAATGTGACCATGAGACTGAAGACGTCAAGAAGCGAAGCCACTGGGCTAAAATAAGCAGGTTAGGAGTCAGTTATCTGGTTCCCCACACATGCGTCTGGGAGCAGCTGGAAGGCTGAAAGGGCAGGCAGGCCTTTCCTTCTTCTAACTCTGGTCTGGAAAATCTCATCAACATGGCCAGCTCTCTAAAGCCCTATCCTGGAACCAAGTCAGCAAAAATCTAGAATATCTTGAACTGGTGGCAGAATTATATTTGTTATACCTATGAGGTGGCTTTTCCTGGTCAGTCTGGATTTCTAACGTTCTGTGTTTTTTTTGTTTTTTTGGTTTTTTTTTTGCTGATAGAAGAGTATTAGGCTTCATCCAATAGGATCTCACCTTGTGGTTTAGAAAATATGGTCACCATAATTACCCTTCATTTCCTGAAAGCTGAATCTCAACTGATATTATGGACTGACTGTGCCCCCCTCAAAATCTTGTGTTGAAATGCTTACTCTCAAACTGATGGTATTAGGAAGTGGGGCCTTTGGGTGATAATTAGATCATGGGGGCGGACCCCTCATGAATGGGATTAGTGCCCTTATAGAAGAAACCTCAGAGAGATCTTTTGCCCCTTCTGCCATGTGAGGTCACGGTGAGAAGACAGCTGACTGTGGAGAAGCAGACCTCCCACACAGAGTCTGCTGGTGTCTTCATCTTGGACTTCTCAGCCTCTAGTACCACAAGAAATAAATTTCTGTTGTTTATAAGCTACCCAGTCTATGGTATTTTGTTATAGAAGCCTGAACAGGCAAAGACAACCAGCAATGTACCGTCCCTTTCTATTTAATTCAAACTTCTCAAACTCTTACACTAAGTGGTGGGAAACCACAGGTCACTGGGATTTGTTTTTTGCTAGTACTTTAGTTTATGGGGTGAATATCTGCCAAGCAAATCCTTGTATACCATCCAAAGAGAGGCAGGAGTGTGGTATAGCCACGAGTCTCTAACATTTAAGTGGATACAAAGCAACTCCTCAGAGAGCTGTATACCTATGTGTGTCATTATATTTGTGTCTGACAAATGCCTGGCATATGTGCTGTCCCTTTTTCTCCTGGGGTTGGCATTATTAACTTATCGTGATACACTTTCCTCCCAGACCAGTTTTGGCCTCACACAGACTCTGGGATATAGGATAAAATTTACTTGCCCAGTTTCAACTGTGGTTGACCTTTAATGTTTCTATTTTCTCAGATAATGATAAAGGTCAAAATCTTAGCTAAAATAACAATGTGATCCTTCATAGCTAGCTCTTAAATAAAATAGAAACTCAGAGGAGCCCAAATCATAGAGCCCAAAGACTAGAGCTCAAAGAAAACATGGTGCATCTTCAGAATCTCAACATAATGAAACTGATGCTCAAGAGACAAGCTGAATGGGAATTCTGCTTCTTGTAAGGGTAGAATCAGATGTTGCAAGGTAGCTCTGCATCCAAGAATAAACTAGGATAACTTGATAAGACACTTAGAATGTCTGTTGGAAGGCACTGGAGAGATACTTAGTCAGCAAAAATTTGAAGGGTCAAGAAAAGAAAAAAGAGAAATGAAGTAACATTCAGACTGGTTTTCCCTTTCAAGACACTTGCAAATATGCAACCTGTGACTGAGAGGATCAGACGCTAACCAAAGCATCCTACAGTTTCATGGGGCATCAGAAACAAAAATTGGATTTTAGAGATAGTTAATGATTTAGGGCTCTGGCAAACACTCCAGGCTTTTAGTTGGGACCCTCAAATGACTACACTACAGAAAATAATGCTCCCTAAAAAGTCTGACATTCAACTTCAGATCACTTAGTTTATGATTGGGTAAGATAATTAGTTCCATCTTAACTGCCTACTGAAAGCAAAAATAAGTACTCTCTTCAGGAAGATAACATATTCAGAGATTTAAATCGTCTCCATTTTTCTTTCTCTCCCCCATCCCCCACCCAGAAACTGCCCTGCATTCAAACAAAAAGTATTTAGTATATCTCTAGGTAAAATTGTTGAAAACCAAGAAAAAAAAAACACTTAAGATACCCAGATATTGCAATGAATGGATGTGGGCTTTAAAATAATTGTTATTTGTACATTCAACAAATGAAACAATGAGACAGGGATTTATACAAGAAAACTGGAAACTATAAAAATAAAATTAATGTCTAAAACTGGAAAATATGATATCTGAAATTAAGAAATCAGTGGATTGATATAACAGTGGCTTAGATATGATTGAAGAGAGAATGATCATAAACTGGATGATGAATCAGAAGATAGGAGAAAAGGATTCGATGGAGTTAAAATGTTCTAAGGCCTTCTTTTGCCCAGGAAGTGGCAAAATAATGTTATTCATTAGACTTTAATAAGTCAAAGACGAATGTTGAAATTTCTATGGTAACCACTAAAAGCTTAAGGAAAGGTTGAATAACTAAAAATAGCTAACAGAGACGGGAATAAGATAATAAAAATAATAAAAATGGATAATCCAAAGTCCAAAAGAATTTAAAAAGAAAGGAATAAAAATAAACATAAAACAGATGGCACAAGTATAAAATAAACAGTAAGGTGGTGAGTTTAATTTTATACATATGAATCAAAATCTCTAACTAGAAGAAAAAATTGTCAGTCTAGATAAAGCAAACAACATAAGACTATATTGCACAGAAGTACATATTGCAAATTAAAAGAATTTGGGAAATTGAAAATAAAAGTGTGGAAAAAGATACAGCATGAAAATATTAAACACAAGAAAGCTCGTGTACCTACACTTATATCAGACAAGGTAGACTTTAAGGCAATAAACAATACTACAGATAAAATAGATATTTCATAATAAAGTGGTCAATCCAACATAAAGATATCACAAGTATACATTTTTATACACATAATAATAAGACAATACCTGATAGAACAAAATAGAGACATTGAAAAATCTACAATAGGCCGGGTGTGGTGGCTCACGCCTGTGATCCCAGCACTTCAGGAGGCTGAGGCGGGCAGATCACCTGAGGATGGTAGTTTGAGATCAGCCTGACCAACATGGAGAAACCCCATCTCTATTAAAAATACAAAGTTAGCTGGGCGTAGTGGCGTGTACCTGTAATCCCAGCTACTCCAGAGGCTGAGGCAAGAGAATCACTTAGGATCCAGGAAATGGAGGTTGCGGTGAGCTGAGATTGCATCACTGCACTCCAGCCTGGGCGACAAAGTGAGACTCTGTCTCAAAAAAAAAAAAAAAAAAAAAAAACTACAATGACAGTAAGAACTTTAACTGACAGGACCAAATTTATTGGTCAAGGGACCAAATTTTTTGGTCAATGGACCAAAAATAAATAAGTAAATAAATAATCAGTTGGGGTAAAGAAGATTTGAACAACAGAATTAATAAGATGACCTAACTAATGCATAGAAAACATTGCCTGCACTCAGCAACCGCAGGTGGAACATTTACCGAAATTGACTATATGCAAAACTGTAAATATAGTTTCAACATGTTTCAAATGATTTATATCATATAGTATGGTCCATGACTGTAACAGAATTAAACTAATAATTAAAAGCTAAAAGATAAGTAGAACATTTCAAATGTTTAGAAATGAATTAATATACTCTTAAACATATATGAAAGAAGAAATCACAGAGAAAATTTAAAAATATTTTGAATGGAGTGATAATAAATGCAATAGATCAAAACTTGTGGGATGCAGTTAAAGGCATTCTTAGGTAGTCTTAAATGCATTTATTGGGATGGAGGAAGGAAGAAAATTAGGTCTCTTGAGCTAGAGACCTAAAACTCTAGGGCGTGGTGGCATGTACCTGTAATCCCAGCTACTCCTGAGGCTGAGGCAAGAGGGGTGGGAGGGGTGGGGAGGGTGGGGAGGGATAACATGGGGAGAAATGCCAGATATAGTATGCACATAAAATAAAATAAATTTTTTTAAAAAAGGGAATGTCCTTAATCTGATAGAAAATGTCTACAGATGCCATATAGTAAACATTCTATTTGATAACAAAACAGGCAAGCTTTCGCTTGAGATCAGGAATAAGCTAAGAAGCCCACTCTCACCATAAATATTCAAATTCTACAAGAGGTCCTTATAAGTACAATAATGCAAGAAAAATTAATAAAAGTGACAGTGAGCAGAAAGGGAGAAAAAATGCCATTATTTCTAGATGACATGATTGTGTGCTTAGAATATCCAAAAACATCTACAGTAGCCTATTGTAATCAGCTAGTGGATCTGATGAGGTTGCTAACTACAAAGCCAACACATAAAAAAAATATATATTTCTGTATATCAGCAGCAAACAATTAGGAAGTAAAATGTAAACAACTATGTCATTTTCAATTGTATCATAAAACATCAAACACCAGAATTAAACCTAATGCAAAATGAACACAGACACCAAGACAATATAAAATGTTACTGAAAATAGTCAAAGAAGAACAAATAAATTGAAATATTTACCACGTTCCTGGACTGGAAAACTTGATATTGTAAAAACCTCAAATCTCTTCAAATTGATTTACATATTAAATTCAATCCACAAGAAAACCCCAGTGTGTGTGTGTTTGTGTGTGTAGATTGACAAGCTAATTCTAAATTATATATGAAAGTAAAAAGGCTAAGAAGTTAAGACTACTTTGAAGAATGACAAAGTAGGAAGACTTACGTTATCAGCTATAAAGATTTATTATGAAGCTACAGTAATTAAGATGATGTGGTATTGTTGCAAGGATAAACAAATCGACTCAACAGAATAGAGTTTAGAAAAAAGACACACATAGGTCAGGTGTGGTGTCTCACACCTATAATCCCAGCACTTTGGGAGGCTGAGGCATGTGGATTGCTAGAGCCCAAGAGTTCGAGACCAACCTGGGGAACATGGAAAAATCCTATCTTTACTAAAAATACAAAAACTAGCCAGGCTGGTGATGTGTGCCAGTTGTCCCAGCTACTCAGGAGGCTGGGGTGGAAGGATCACTTGAGCCCAGGCTGCAGGGGCTGCAGAGAGGTATGATCACCCCACACCGCTGCAGTCCAGTCTGGGCCACAGAGTGAGACCCTGTCTCAAAAAGAAAGAAAGAAAGAAAATAAAAGAAAAAGAGAGAGAGAGAAAGACATACATATGCATGAACATTCAATTTATAACTAAGACAGCACAAAGATGACAAAGGATACAAATGTATTTGTCAAAAAGGTAAAAGACTAATAGATTGAACACTATTAAAATAAAAAAAATTCCTTTTATCAAAGTATATCATTAAGAGAATAAAAAGTCAAACCACAGGAGAACTGATTTGCAGTTGTAATAAAGCACTACTTTATTTAAGTAGTAGAGTACTACTTTCCAGAAATATAAAGCATTACTACAAATGAACAAGAAAAAACAGATAAGCCAAAAAGAAATGTGGGGGAAAAAAATGAACATGCATGCCACAAAAGAGGCTATACACTTGACCAATAATTGTACAGAAAGGTGCTCAACCTTGCTAGTCATCAGGGAAAGACCAATTAAAACTACAGTGAGGGTCAGGTGCATGGCTCATGCCTATAATCCCAGCACTTTGGGAGGCCAAGGCAGGTGGATCATTTGAAGTCAGGAGTTCAAGAACAGCCTGAGCAACATGGTGAAACCTAGTTTCTACAAAAAATACAAAAATTAGCCAGGCGTGGTGGTGCATGCCCGTAGTCCCAGCTACTCGGGAGGCTGAGGCATGAGCATTGCCGGAGCCCAGGAGGCAGAGGTTGCCATGAGCCAAGATCGAACCACTGAACTCCAGCTGGGGTGACAGAGCAAGACTCTGTCTCAAAACAAAACAAAACTAAAAGACTGCAGTGAGATATTACTATACACTTCCAAATGGCTAAAATGAACACAACTGATACACTACGTATGGGGAGAACACAGAGCAGCGGGAACTCTCATACACTGGTAGTTGAAATCATTGTTGCAATCTCATTGGAAAACTGATTGATACTATCTTCCGTGGATAATCAGATAATAGATATACACCACGTAACCCACCAATTTATCCCCTGTGTATACATATAGGAAATGTCATAGCACCATTATTTGTAGTGGATGCTAACTGGAAACAATTCCAGTGCCAGTGAACATTGGAACAGATAAGTTGTGGTATATTCATACTATAGATCACTATGTGAAATGAAAATCAAGGAACTACTCCTACAAACCACAACATGGATGAATTGCACATATATAGCTTTGAGCAAAAAAAGCCAGACATAAAAGGATATATTCACAAAGTAAAAAAAATATATAGCTCCCTTATACACACAAATACACACAGGCACACACCCCCATGTACACACACAGGCAAAACAAATGTGGTTTCCTTTAAGGAGGAGGGAGGGGTAACTTGCAGGATGCTTGACTACGCTCTGTTTCTTGACCCAGGTGGTGGGTTGCATGAGAGGATTCACTTTGTAATAAAGCATTGTTTTTGCAGTAAAGAGTTTTTAAAGATATGTTGAAAACTTAGGTGAGAAATGACAGTTTCAAAATATTTCCATAGAAGTTAACTACTATAATTTTGACCCTTTTCTTTGGTGTGCCACCATGGTGTAGCCATTCATGCTTCTTTTCATCTCTGCTACTCATTGCTGTTTGGAGGCAGATGACAGAAACCCAACCAGCAACACAACTACCTCCTCTTGAAAAGGGAAACTAGGCTGGGTGCGGTGGCTCAGGCCTGTAATCCCAGTACTTTGGGAGGCCAAGGCAGGTGAATCATGAGGTCAGGAGATCGAGACCATCCTGGCCAACATGGCAAAACCCCATCTCTACTAAAAAAAAAAAATAATAATAATAATAATAATAAATTAGCCAGGCATGGTGGTGGGCACCTGTAATCCCAGCTACTGGGAAGGCTGAGGTAGGAGAGTCGCTTGAACCTGGGAGGCAGAGGTTGCAGTGAGCTGAGATCACACCACTACACTCCAGCCTGAACGGCAGAGCAAGGCTCCCTCTCAAAAAAGAAAAAAAATTTGGCTGGGCACAGTGCCTCCTGTAATCCCAGCCTTTTGGGAGGCCGAGGCAGGTGGATCATCTGAGGTCAAGAGTTCAAGACCAGTCTGGTCAACATGACGAAACCCTGTCTCTACTAAAAATAAAAAATGAGCTGGTTATGGAGGCACATGCCTATAATCCTAGCTACTTGGGAGGCTGAGGCAGGAGAATTGCTTGAACCCGGGAGGCGGAGGTTGCTGTGAGCCGAGACTACACCATTGCACGGCAGTCTGGGCAACCAGAGTGAAACTCCATCTCAAAAAAATTTTTTTTCATGACATGCGATCACTTTTGCTCATTAGCCCAAAAAACTTTAATACTGATAATACTCAGTATTAGCAAGGATGAGGGCAAATGGGGAAACTCACAAATTGTCAATATGGTATTGGGTCATCTGTCCTTTTCTTGTATATTTGTAGGAACGTTCAAAGGGCAATTTGGAAGTATTATCTTTTCCTAATACACAAAAATAAAATGTTTTTAGCACAGAGCAAACATATCGCTTTGCCTGCCCAAGTCCCTTCCTTGGAAAAAACACTTTGTCCTGGATGCATGCAGTCTGGATGGGGCCGTCAGGCACAGAGCCCTACCCATTCACCCAGTCCTGGCATCGGGACAGGCCTAAAGCAGTGTAACACTTGTTATACTGCTCAGTTTGAAGACAGTGGCAGCTTCAGAATTCCCATAGGAAAGGGGCTTATGGGCTGCAGTTGGGTTGAAAGCAGGGAAGGAGGCTATTTGGCTTGTCATGGAGCTGCACTTTCACACTGATTTTATCCCCATGTTATCTGGGGGTTTGTGTGAACTGAAACCCCTCCAATCCAGTGTGCCCACATGTGCCAAGGTGGGGTCCCGTCTAACCAAGCTACTGAGTTTTTCCTGCTGGAATTCTGCCTACCAAGAGGAATCACCTGCATGTAGAATCAAGTCAAGAGGAAGCGAGTGGAGTTGCGAGATGAGAATCTTAATCCTGGTAACCATATTTGAGCCCCTGGAACATGTTGATCATTTTAGATCAGTTAGTTTCCCCCCTTTTTTTTAGATGCAGTTTCACTCTTGTTGCCCAGGCTGGAGTGCAGTGGTGTGACCTTGGCTTACTGCAACCTCTGCCTCCTGGGTTCAAGCGATTCTCCTGCTTCAGCCTCCCAAGTAGCTAGGATTATAGGCATGTGCTATCACCTCCTGGGTTCAAGTGATCCTCCTGCCTCAGCCTCCCAAGTAGCTAGGATTACTGGCACCTGTCACTACGCCCAGCTAATTTTTGTATTCTTAGTAGAGACAGGGTTTCACCATGTTGGCTAGGATGGTCTTGAACTTTTGACCTCAGGTGATCTGCCTGCATAAGCCTCCCAAAGTGCTGGGATTACACGCATGAGCCACCACACCTGGCCTGTTTCATTTATTTATTTTTATTTATCTGATGTGTTTTATTTATTTGCATTTCTTCTATAAACTGCCCATTCATATGCAATGCAGGGCTTACAAATGGGAGTGGGACACACAGTAGGACTGATCATCTCTGGCAGGGAGAAAAACTACCACTCACATTATTTAGGACTGCTGTGCAGGATGACAATAAAAGCTTGTGGTTGGTTTTATCACTATTAAACATTCTCTGATAGACAATGCACCTCCCACCCCATCTTCCACTGCCCTTGCCCACTTTCTTCTGAGTTGTTTGTCTTTTTTATTACTTTGGAGTATTTGTTTTCTGGACATTAATGCCTTGTTGTATTTACTGTGACTATATTCTCCCATTCTATCCTTGGCTTTTATTTGTTTACTTGCTCCCTTTAACTTCTGAAGATTATTGATTAACTTTTGTGCCAGGCAATCAGTTTGTTATAAAAAGCTCTCCTGGCCAGGCACAGTGGCTCATGCCTATAATCCCAGCACTTTGGAAGGCCAAGACAGGCAGATCACAAGCTCAGGAGTTCAAGATCAGCCTGACCAACATGGTGAAACCCTGTCTCTACTAAAAATACAAAAATTAGCTGGGCATGATGGTGCAGGCCTGTAATCCCAGCTACTCAGGAGGCTGAGGCAGGAGAATTGCTTGAACCCAGGAGACAGAGGTTGCAGTGAGCTGAGATAGTACCACTGCACTCTAGCCTGGGTGACAGAGTAAGACTCTAAAAAAAAAAAAAAAAAAAAAAAAAGCTCTCATTCTCCTTCCTCTGGGTATTGCTTTAAATTACTCCCAGATGAATTGAAGGACTTCGATATTGGTTTTCTTATAATGGGCAAGGGAGAAGCCAGATGGTCCACCTACAACTATATGGCCAGTCAGTGCTAAATATTTTGGGGAGATGAATTGTGACACAGCAAAAAAATCTCTTGGCAGAAAGAATGAGTTATGGGCATGGCTGATGGGCCAGTAGGGTCCGCAATCAGCCCTGGTTTACTACCTTCTGACTCACTGATTAAAACATAAATAGGTCGGACACTATTTCTCTTTGGCTTTTGGTTCAGGGAAACTATTCAGAGGCTCGATTTCAGCTGGATAATAGCAGAGAAAAAGGAGACTGGAACTCTGCCTCCAAGGACGCCACCCTAGTTAAAGATAGTAACCATGTGAAGAGCTCCTCTCCTGCTGAGGCAGGCCAGACTCCATTTAGCCTGTTTGCTACCATTTCTTGTACTCCAAGCTCTGCAGCTGGTCTCTGTAAGGAATGGCATGGAGAATTTCTCAAGGCATACTCCTTGCCTTGCCTGGGGATGGAGCTATGAGTCCATGACGACTGTCATATTGGCTGATGGTGGCGCATGCAATTATTTCATGAATAGCTGATACTATACTTGCTGCCTCGCACACCTGCCTGTTTGTTCAGAAGCCAAAAAATGTGAGCCTTGTGACATTGTAAGCAAAAGAGGATTAGTTGAGCAAACAAAAGTCTGCAGCAAGATGTGATCCTGTGAAGAAGTAGCTAGCCACGTGACTCAGATTACATCTGCAGTGTTTCAGCTTTTCAGTACCCAGCCCCAACACACACACATTGTACACTTGCACATAACCGTCACTCTTACATGGGCGGCATCACTTTATCATGCATAAATACAGTCACATGCAACTATAAGCCTTCACATAGAACTACATACCTACAACGCACTCCCACAAAACTACACATACTGGTACGTCTTACACACAAATATACATACCCTCACACACAAGTACACAATGACCCATAAATACATGAACACACAAACAACCACAGACACATTTCATAAAACCACTATTCTCTAGCAAGAACCTACGCTTTCTACTCGGAGATCTGGATATAATTTGTAATAAAAATGCTCCCAGACATTTTCTTCTTGTTTTTCAGTTGCTGAACATTTAGGGGTGAATGAGACAGCTCAAAGTCTCTTCCAAGCCCTTCCCATGGTACCTAGTTCCTATCACTGGTAGTGGGAGGAGTCCTCAGGCCTGAGTCACACAACAAGGTGCTCTGATCCAGAGCAGACAGGGTCAAAGTGTAATGGGTCCTGAAACCCTTTGCTTAGCCCTGTAACCACTGTCACTCCAGGGGCTAGCACAGATGCAGAGAAGGCCCTCAATGTATGTTGAATAAATCCTTCATCCTCCCTATTTAATTTTTAAACTTAAAAAAAGTAATATGAGTAATTTCTTGTCTCCTTTTTCTTGCCTGACTTAACAGAAGTAACCCAAATGATATGCAGGTCTTGTAGAATAAAACCCTCCCTGGAAGGGGGGAACTTCATAATCTCTTGAGATTTTAATCAGAGACACCAAAATTCTTACATATATAGTAAGGAATCTCCAGTCCAAGGTTCTCATTTTATAGGTGAGTGAACTGAGGCCCAGAGATGTTAAATAATTTATCCAAAGTCACCAAGCTAGTTGGCAGCAGAGCAGGGACTAGGCATTCAATAACCTGATTCCTGGATGAGTACTATCGTTGATTAAACTAGGCACCAGCCTGGAGTGCAGTGGCACCATCTTGGCTCACTGCAACCTTTGCCTCCCAGCTTCAAGCAGTTCTCCTGCCTCAGTCTTCCGAGTAGCTGAAGGCACATGCCACCACACCCAGCTAATTTTTGTATTTTAGTAGAGATGGGGTTTCACTATGTTGGCCAGGATGGTCTCAATCTCTTGACCTCGTGATTTGCCTGCCTTGGCCTCCTAAAGTGCTGGGATTACATATGTGAGCCACGCCTGGCTAATAATAATATAATTTTATTACAGGAATAAGTCGTTAATAAGAATGGTAAGAAGACAGATGAACTGAATGTGAATTTCTTTACTCAGAGCATTACAATAGTCTGAGGAATTATACTGGTTTGGCAGAGCATTTACTACAATCTAATAAATCTGGCCTATGGTATCACATTGTTTATTAATCTGTTCTCACACTGCTATAAAGAACTGCCCATTAAATCTCTTTCCTTTATAAAGAGATTTTAAAAAACTCACGGTTCTACATAGCTGGGACTGGATACGGGAGGCCTCAGGAAACTTACAATCATGGTTGAAGGGAAAGCAGACACATCTTACATGGCAGCAGGCCAGAGACAGCATGTATGAAGGAGGAGCTGTCAAACACCTATAAAACCATCAGATCGGCTGAGCGTAGTGGCTTACACCTGTAATCCCAGCACTTTGGGAAGCCAAGGTGGGCAGAGATTGAGACCATCCTGGCCAACATGGTAAAACCCAATCTCTACTAATAACGTACAAAAATTAGTTGGGTGTGATGGCATTCACCTGTAGTCCCAGCTACTCAGGAGGCTGAGGCAGGAGAATTGCTTGAACAGGGGAGGCAGAGGTTGTAGTGAGCCAAGATCCTCTCTCTGCACTCCAGCCTGGGTGGCAGAGTGAGACTCTGTCTCTAAAAAAAAAAGCAACCCATCAGATCTCATAAGAACTCACTCACTATCATGAGAACAGCATGGGAGAAACTGCTGCCATGATTTAATCACCTTCCATCCAGTCCCTCCCTCAACACATGGGGATTATAGGGATAACAATTCAAGATGAGATTTGGGTGGGGACACAGAGCCAAACCATATTATACTGGTATTAATCTCATCTAATACATATTTAATCTCATGACTTTAGATATGATTAAAGTAGGCCGGGCGCGGCTCACATATGTAATCCCAGCACTTTAGGAGGCCAACACAGGCAAATCACGAGGTCAAGAGATTGAGACCAACTTGGCCAACATAGTGAAACCCCATCTCTACTAAAATACAAAAATTAGCTGGGTGTGGTGGCATGTGCCTTCAGCTACCCAGAAGACTGAGGCAGGAGAACTGCTTGAAGTTGGGAGGCAAAGGTTGCAGTGAGCCAAGATTGTGCCACTGCACTCCAGCCTGATGCCTAGCAAAAGGGCAAGGCTCTGTCTGAAAAGAAAGAAAGAAAGAAAGAAAGAAAGAAAGAAAGAAAGAAAGAAAGATATGATTAAAGTATTCCTATTGTACTAGTTTTATATACTTGAATTCTGAGTTTGAAATTTTGTTAGTAAATGGGATTTCCGAATGCTCTGTGGCTTGTTATATCTGCCTGGTAGGTATATTAGAGCAATCTCAGGTTCATGACAGTTTTTATTCTTGCTGTAATTAATAGATATGATATGATACTGGTGACCATCATTTCCCTAGAGCAACAAAACCACTAACTGTCTCATCAATTTTGAAATGTTTACTTTTGTTTTAGAACCTTGACCTTTAGCCAATGCTAATTTATGGCATTATCATATCTTTCCTGTCACTTCATAAACAGTTTGACTTTTTCTCTTGTTTTGTTATTTACCACACTTGTATTTTTCCTGAGTTGGTTAATTTATTTGCAATGGGGTTTTGCTCTTGTTGCCCAGGCTGGAGTGCAATGGCACAATTGCAGCTCACGGCGACCTCCGCCTTCTGGGTTCAAGTGATTCTCTTGCCTCAGCCTCCCAAGTAGCTGGGATTACAGTCATATGCCAACATACCTGGCTAATTTTTTGTATTTTCAATAGAGACAGGGTTTCTCCATGTTGGTCAGGATGGTCTCTGACTCCTGACCTCCAGTGATCCGCCTGCCTTGGTCTCCCAAAGTGCTGGGATTACAGGCATGAGCCACCACGCCCAACCTATTTATTTGTTTAAGCTGTATTGAGTTTATACATCTTGCTCTACCCAAGTCCAGGAAGTTTATGTGGAAACCTGTATATGTGTGGTGGAATGTTTAAGTACAATGTGTGGCAAAGCTTTGTAACAACAAACATGAATGCTGCATATTTGTACTTACATAGGCATGTTTATTCTATAAATAATGTAATATGCTTCCATGTTTTATGACAAAGTGAAATATATAAAATTTTACCGCACAGGGTAAACACTCAAATCTGGTATCTATTAATAGCTATCATTCTCACCTATACTATTGTGCCCTCCCTAAAAGCCAAATTAACATAATGTTAAATTTAAAAACACATCAAATAATTGAAAAACACACTCAAGGCCAAGCATTGTGGCTCATGCCTGTAATCTTAGCACTTTGGGAGGCTGAGGCAGGCGGATCACAAGGTCAAGAGATCAAGATGGTCAACATGTTGAAACCCTGTCTCTACTCAAAATACAAAAATTAGCTGGGCATGGTGGCATGCATTTGTAGTCACACCTACTTAGGGGGCTGAGGCAGGAGAATCGCTTGAACCCGGGAGGCAGAGGCTGCAGTTAGCAGAGATCGCACCACTGCACTCCAGCCTGGTGACAGAGTGAGACTCTGTCTCAAACACACACACACACAAACACACACACACACACACACATATTAAAATAATTTGAAATATACTATTTTATATACTGGATGCTGACAGTGGTTAGAGTGACAGAATTATGAGTTTTCTCTATTTTCTGAATTTTTTCACATAATTTTATTACTTTTATAGAAAAGAGTGCCTTTACTATGTATGCGTGTATGTGTGTGTGTGTGTGTGTGTGTGTGTGTATTTTTTTTTTTTTGAGACAGTGTTTCACTGTCACCCAGGCTAGAGTACAGTGGCACAAACATGGCTCACTGTAGCCTTGACCTCATGGACTGAGTGAAGTCTCATGGGATCTGATGGTTTTATAAATGTCTGGTGTTTCCGCTGCTTGCACTCACTCACTCTGTCCTGCCACTCTGTGAAGAAGATGCCTACTTCTTCTTCACCTTCTGCCATGATTGTAATTTTCCTGAGGCCTCCCCAGCCATGCAGAACCATGAGCCAATTAAACCTCTTTCCTTTATAAATTACCCAGTCACAGGTATTTCTTTATAGCAGTGTGAGAATGGACTAATACAGTAAATTGGTACCAAGACAGTGGGGTGCTGTTATAAGAATACACAAAAATGTGGAAGTGACTTTGGAACTGGGTAACAGGCAGAAGTTGGAACAGTTTGGAGGGCTCAAAAGATGTGGGAAAGTTTGGAACTTCCTAAAGACTTGTTGAATGGCTTTGACCAAAATTGCTGATAATCATATGGACAATGAAGTCCAGGCTGAGGTGGCCTCAGATGGAGATGAGGAACTTGTTGGGAACTAGAGCAAATGTCACTTTTGCTATGCTTTAGCAAAGAGACTGGCAGCTTTTTTTCCCTGCCCTAGAGACCTGTGGAACTTTGAACTTGGGAGAGATGATTTCAGGTAGCTAGCAGAAGAAATTTCTAAGGGGCAAAGCATTCAAGAGGAAGCAGAGCATAAAAGTTTGGAAAATTTGCAGCCAGATGATGTGAAATAAAATAAAAACTCTTTTTCTGGGGAGAATTCAAGCCTACTCTGCAGAAATTTGCATAAGTTATGAGGAGCTGAATGTTCATCACCAGGACAATAGAGAAAATGTCTCCAGGGCATGTCAGAGACCTTCACAGAAGCACCTCCTATCACAGGCCTGGGGGCCTTGGAGGGAAAAATGGTTTTGTGGGCCAAGTCCAGGGCCCCACTCCTCTGTGCTTCGGGATATGGTGCTCTGCAACCCAGCTGCTTCAGCTCCAGCAGTGGCTAAAAGGGGCCAAGATACAGCACAGGCCATTGCTTCAGAAGGTGCAAGCCCCAAGCCTTGATGGCTTCCATGTGGTGTTGGGCCTGTGGGTACACAGAAGTCAAGAACTGAAGTATGGGAACCTCTGCCAAGATTTCAAAGGATATATGGAAATGCCTGGATTTCCAGGCAGAAATTTGCTTCAGGGGCAGAGCCCTCATGGAGAACCTCTGCTAGGGCAGTAAAGAAGAGAAATGTGAGGTCAGACCCTCCACATAAAGTCCCCACTGAGGCATTGTCCAGAGGAGCCGTGAGAAGATGATCACTGTCCTCCCGACCCCAGAATGGTAGATTCACCAACAGCTTGCACTGTGTGCTTGGAAAAGCCACAGACACTCAATGCCAGCCTGTGCAAATAGCTGGGAGGGGTGCTGCACCCTGCAAAGCCATAGGAGTGGAGCTGTCCAAGGCCATGGGAGCCCACTTCTAGCATTGGCATGACCTTGATGTGAGACATGGAGTCAAAGGGGATCATTTCGGAACTTTAAGGTTTAATGACTGCCCAATTGGATTTCAGGCTTGCATGGGGCCTGTAGCCCCTTTGTTTTGGCCAATTTTTCCCATTTGGAATGGGTATATTTATGCAATGCCTGTATCCACATTGTGTCTAGGGAGTAACTAACTTGTTTTTGATTTTACAGACTCATAGGCAGAAGGGACTTGCCTTTTCTCATATAAGACTTTGGACTTGGACTTTGAGGTTAATACTGGAATGAATTAAGACTTTGGGGGACTGTTGGGAAGGCATAATTATGTTTTAAAATGTGAGGATATAAGATTTGGGAGGGGCCGGGGGCAGAATGGTATGGTTAGGCTCTGTGTCCCCACTCAAATCTCACCTTGAATTGTAATACCCATAATCCCTAGGTGTCAAGGGTGGTACTGGAGGGAGGTAATTGGATTACAGGGGTGGTTTCCCCCATGCTGTTCTCATAAGAGTGATATGAGATGTGGGCAGGGAAGTGCTTTGTAGAGAAAGGCGGTGTCCCTGGTGAGAGCTCCACCCTTGGGCCTGTGCCCATGGACCTAGGTGAGGACAGGCACTCCCATTTTCATGTCCAAATGTTGCATTTTCCAAGACCACCCTGGCCTGCCACATACCCCAATCCTGTGCTTATACAAACCACGAGACCCTAGGACACACAGACACAGTGGCTGGATGTCAAGAGGAACATACCAGTAGAAGAACACATAGGCAGCTGGACATCGAGAGGAGCAGAGGAGCAGAAGAGCACACTGACAGGCACTAGCAAAAGCTGTCAGGCCATCAACAGTGGGACAATGTGGAATCTGGCCAGGGGTGGTCAGAGGATAGTTCGGATGCTGGGCAGCCGACTCCAGGGGAAGACTACCTCCCCACTCCATCCCCCTTTTGGCCTCCCCATTCACCTTGCTGAGAGCTACCTCTACTCAGTAAAACCTTGCGCTTATTCTCTAAGCCCACATGAGATCCAATTTTTCTGGTACACTAAGGCAAGAAGCCAGGAGACAGAAAGCCCTCTGTCCTTGTGATAAGGCAGAGGGTCTAACTGAGCTGATTAACACCAGTTAAACTGAAAGAGTGCACTGTAACACATGCCCACTGGGGCTTCTGGAGCTGTAAACACTCAGCCCTAGATGCAGAGGGTTTGGCGCCCTCCCCAACTTGCCTGTCTGCATGCTCCCCCTGGGGGTATGAGCAGTGGGGCACCAAAGAAGCCAGTCACACTTCCATCCCATGCTTTGCGATGGGGATAAGGGATTTCCCATTTCAATAGTGAGTGAGTTCTCACAAGATCTGATGGTTTTAAAAGCATCTGGCATTTCCCCTGCTTGCACTCACTCCATCCTGCTGATTTGTGAAGAAGGCACCCGCTTCTCCTTTGCCTTGGGCCATGGTTGTAAGTTTCCTGAGACCTCCCAAGCCATGCAGAACTGTGAATCAATCTTCTTTCCCCTATAAATTACCCAGTCTCGAGTATTTCTTCAGAGCAGTGAGAAAACAGACTAATGCACAGGCTCATGCGATCATTCTGCCTAAGCAGAATGATCCCAAGGAACTGGGACCACAGGTGCCTTCCACCATACCTGGCTAATTTTTGTAATTTTTGTGGAGATGGCATTTTGCCATGTTGCCCAGGCTGATCTACAACTGCTGAGCTCAAGTGATCCCCCTGATCTGCCTGCCTTGGCCTCCCAATGTCCTGGGATTACAGACCTGAGCCACTGTGCCTGATCTCCTTTATTATTCTAAGAGAAACACAAATAAGAATTCTTAAAAATAAGGCAGCAACCCTGAAAACCATGTTTGTAAAAATTCCCCAGGTTGGAGTTGTGCTGTTAAAGTATATTAAGGTCATCAGGGATTGGGCTTTTTATTGCTATTCTGCTTCCACAAAAGGGTTCACCAGTTTATACGCCTCTTCCTCTCATTGTTCTTAATAGTCTTAAGATATTATCTTATACATTATATCTTATCTTAAGGTCTTACCCTCTATATAATAGCTTATTTGAGCTCCCACTTTCACATTTCTTTGAAAACATGCAATGTATTGGCCGGGCACAGTGGCTCACACCTGTAATCCCAGCATTTTGGGAGGCAGATCATGAGGTCAGGAGATTAAGAACATCCTGGCCAACATGGTGAAACCCCATTTCTACTAAAAATACAAAAAATTAGCCAGGCCTGGTGGCGCCACCAGTAGTCCCAGCTACTTGGGAGGCTGAGGCAGGAGAATCGCTTGAACCCAGTAGGAGGAGGTGCCAGTGAGCCAAGATCGTGCCATTGCAGTCCAGCCTGGGCAACAAAGTAAGAGATTCTGTCTCAAAAAAAAAATGTAATGTGTCTATTCTAGATATTTTACCTATAACATATATACATATGTAATAGATAAAATAGCTATCAGATTGAAAGTGTTTTCTCCCCCCCCCCCACCTTGTAACATAATGTCTTCCTGATTGGCTTCTAGCAAGAATAGTTTTTGTGTTATTTGACATAAAATGTCATTAATTGACTGTCAGTTCTGAAATAATGAGTTTTACACGTCAGTATGTTTTAGTTATGACATGAGGTAATTGAACATTATCTCACTTTAAAAAAAAAAGTCAAAGTGGGATAGATGCTGGCATGAATAGAAATCTAGGGCTCTAAAATCCAGCAGGAAAGACTTGCATTTGGATTTAGCCAAGCTTGATTGTGCTGTTGAAATAATTTATTTCTTTTGTTACCTCCTGGCAAGGTGAAGTAGCTTCTGTGAGTAATTTTTGTGCCATAGAGCAGTGAATTTCTAAGTTTATGTTGCTAGTTAAATGTTTCTACCAAATATCCTTATTCACACAGTAAACTATTCTTTTTTATAGTTTGTTTTTGTCAGGAAAGCTAATACTAAGTATCCTTTGAAAATACTGGTGTAAGCCTGGGCACGGTGGCTCACGCCTGTAATCCTAGCATTTTGTGAGGCTAAGGCGGGTGGATCACTTGAGGTCAGAAGTTTAAGACCAGCCTGGCCAACATGGTGAAACCTGGTCTCTGCGAAATATACAAAAATTAGCTGGGCATGGTGGCAGGTGCATGTAATCTCAGCTACTTGAGAGGCTGAGGCAGGAGAATCGTTTAAATCCTTGAGGTGGAGGTTGCAGTGAACCGAGACAGTGCCACTGCACTCTAGCCTGGACAACAGAGTGAGACTCAGTCTCAGAAAAAAAAAAAAGAGACAGAGAGAGAGAGAGAGAGAGAGAAAATATTGGTGTAAATACTCATCTATGAGACCACAATTAGACTTAGGTCAAATTTTATACCTCTGTATTATGGGCATGTGTGTGTGTGTGTGTGTGTGTGTATGCATTCACACATACATGTGACAGAAGCTAGCATTTGTAGAACTTCTATCCAGAGATATCACCAAAGAGATTTAAGTTTAGTATTGAGGATACAACTTAACAGGGTTGAGAAAAATCTTCATTATTATCACATGAAAGCTTCTGTTCCAACAGAGTGCTCTCATGGTTGATGTAATGACAACTTTAATTTTCAAGTTCTAAAATACAGAAATGGGAATTATTTAAACCTTGTGAAAATTGAACCCTTATGTCCCACTTGCCCGTGAAACCCTCCTCGCCGGTTTATGATGAGAATGAACTTTGGAGGCCAGAATCCTTATTTTCATGCCATATCTTCCATTAGCGAATTCTTTACATTTTAAAGTATTTTACTTTCTGTAAATACTGGCTTTTACTACTGGTTAGAAGAGAATGGGCTGAGAAACTTGTTCTGAAGCCATCTCCCTCTCCTGTTCCTGACGCTGAAAAGCAGCGTCAGTTTTACAACGAACACGCGTTACTTTTATAATCTCATAAAAGGCGGTATTTAAAAAGTGTACATCAATACCAGGCCAAAAGGAGCACAATCAGCCTGATGAGCAGGTCTTACCTTTCCTCCCTCCTTAGCTCACAGTCCTCTTCTCACAGCATGCTAGGAAATGCGGTGTTTGAGAAGCCCCTCCCAAGTCAGTGTGGACTGAGAGAGAGAAGAATCAATCAAAAGGCAGAGCAGCTGGGCCTCTTTGAGTCTTGTTTGATGACATTCTTGGAGCAGTCAAAAGAACTGGAGAGAGGAAAAACGCCCTGACACCTCTACACTTCCCCCCTTCCTCCAAGAAGACGCACGGCAGAGAAGCCTGTGGAAATGTAGTCTCATGGGAGACTGGTACTGAGAAACATATTGGCCATGTGAGAACTGTCCACCCACAGCTGCATGGCCAGGCAGAGGAGTCTGGGTTTTGTTTTCTTATCAGCCTGGGCACTCCGTTTCCAGTGCTTTTCTCTTGTAGGCCTCGGTGACATTTTTTTCTTTTTTTGAGACAGGGTCTCACTCTGTCACCCAGGCTGTAGTACAGTGGCATGATCTTGGCTCACTGCAGCCTCAACCTTCCAGGCTCAAGTGATCCTCCTGCCTCAGCCTCCTAAGTAGCTGGGAGCACAGGCGTGTGCCACTATGCCTGGCTAATTTTTAAAAAAAATTTTTGTGGAGATGGGGGTTTTACCGTGTTGCCCATGCTGGTCTTGAACTCCCGGCCTCAAGTGATCCTCCCACCTTGGCTTTCCAAAGTGTTGGGATTACAGGCATGAGCCACCACGCCTGGCCTCAGTGATTTTTAACTGTAGCTTCATTATCTCTCTCTCTCTCTCTCTCTCTCTCTCTCTCTCTCACACACACACACACACACACACACACACACACACACTCCAATGTTTTCAAAGTGTTGACTACATGTAATTCTACTCAGTGACCCAAAACTCAATTAACTACAGAATATAACCATAATTTTCATTAGGTATTGTTGAAACATAGAAGTAACAAAAATAAAAATAGATGAAAGTTAGAAAAATAAAATAACTACTAGAGAATTTGGGAAGACAAGTATCTTTTTAATAGATATGTAACTTATAGTTATTTAATTTAGAAGACACCAATAACTTTAGTGTTTCTAGAAAGTAGATGGCATTTCTAAAAAATAGTTACATAAATTTGATAAAGAATAGATATTCCTTCTGCATTTAGGCCTTTATGATTTATTATCATAATTAATAATGCTAAATTCTAACACAAAGGACTATAATAAAACATTCTTTGAATATTAAAATAATTCCCCCAAAACCTAGATTAAGCTTTACAAATTTCAGGCAAGTCATTTCATCTGAAACTCTGTCCAAGATATACATGGTTGTGAGTAATGTGTCGCTGTGAAAGTCTTTTGGATGAAAATAATGAACTTTGGGTTTTAGAACATTTGATTTACTGCCTTAGGATTCCTCTCCTGCCTGTTTGTCTTGCTAAACATTCAGACTAAGACTTTGCTATGACTAATCTTACTCCATTCTTGGATGTTCTGCCTTTATAAATAGTGGGGAAGGAGACCCTCTTGGATTATGGTGAATATTTAGCTCTGAATCAAATGAATGTTTAAATCTCTAAGACTTGCAGCAATGTTGAATTTGGCTGGATACCCTGTGGTTACAATATTTTAAGCCTTTAAAAATACACAGATTCTCAAATAGCAACAAGCTTTTTTCCTGATTTTTTTTTCCTGCCTAGCAACTTTGTTATTATCCTCAATGTCTACCTCAAACAAATTATATGCAGTTTACAATTCTTGTAGCATATGGTTGCTGCCTACAAGCGCTTTGTGTGCCTTGGCAAACAGCCACATGCAACATTAAAGAATGATTTCCTGGATGAGTACTGGAGAATTTTGTTTCTATCCATTTTTCTACTTGAGCTCAACTTTTAAGATAGGGTTGGATTAGACATTGTTTCTTTCTTCCCTTCTCCCTCCTTCCTTCTCTTTCCTCTCTCTCCCTCTCTTTCCTGTTTCATTACTGCAGTTACCCTTTACCTTAGGTAGAGTAATTTATACTTTCAGTATCATTAGAGGTTCTTACCAAACAATGTTAACCTAATACGCATGCAGACAACCCCAGGTGTTTCTAGCTTTTGCCTTCTCCTGAATCCTCACCTGTATTTCAAATCATTTTGATTAAAATCCATTGGTTTTTTTTGTTTTCTACTTCTGGCCTAGAGAGAAATCCTCACGGCAAAAAATATATTGAGACCCAGTGTCGATTTGTTTTGGAAAAACAATAGGTTTATTTAGCATTAATTGAGATGAGGGCTAGGTGTAATTTCCTGCTGCAAAGGAGAAATTTTGAAGGAAGGAGCAGAAGCTTTTAGAAATAGGCTGCATCTGATAGCAAGAGACGAATATTGTCTTGAGACATCAGTAGTGCAAGAGGCAGGGGATCAAAGCACAGCCCCTTCTTAGTGTGAGGCCCCTTAACCCCTTAATCCAGAGCTCTCTTTTTCCACCTCCAGCCCTTTCCTTGCAGGATGCCTGGAATGGGATGCCTCGGCACATGACGGGGTGGCAAAGCAATGGGCTGAGAAGTTTAGGAGAAGCAGCTGCCAAGAGGTGAGCTTGTGTTTCTCTTTTCTGTTTTGGGTCCCTTGTGGCCATCTTTGTGTCCGTGCTGTCTGCACAGATTGTAGTCTAATTGCTTTTCTGCCATTTGATCAACGGGTTGAATTCATTTATCTCCCATTGGGTTACTTATTTTTGCCCAACATAATGATAGCCTAAATACTTACAGTCTGAACTCAGTTCAAATTTATAAAGTGTTAGTCTACCACAGTCCCAAGTGCAAGTAAGAGATCATTTTTTTGATTAGCATCTCAATATTCTGCATTGAGAAAAATGCATTAAGGGGTGAGAGAAATGTATAATGATGAATTTATATATACATATATAAAATATATACATGTATATATTCACACATCTATATATGCATATATACATATACATATACATAAATATGCATATATTATGTATATGTATAGTTGAAATGTAACGTGGACATCCATAAATTACCATGGAACTTATTAAACTATATATCCAAATAAGCAGAACATCACATTTTCAGAAGTCTTTAAACATCAAATCTTACTGGTGATTAAGAAACTTATCTTAACGGAAAAGTAATATAAATTTGCTGTCTGTATGTTTTGTTGCCATGTGTGAAAATTATACTGTCAACCAGTGTTAAATAGAAAAGCTTTAAATCAGTTATAAATTGAGAACAAATAGCAAAGGCTGAATGAATGTGCACTAGATAACATTAAAAAATGTCTTGATCCTAATTCTCTTTCATTTGACATCTCTAGTCCTTAATGCCTTTTTCAGAAGACCATCTGTTATGCTGAAGATGCAAAGAGTCAGGGAGAAGCCTCCGAAGGCATAGTGAGGCTTAGTCGACGCATTCCAGATTGGTGTCAGCCACGTTGGGCAGCTGGGGCCCTGCTGAGGCCCCTACTGGCAGCCCCTCTGCTGCTGCTGGTGGGGGCTGCCTACTGGGCTCACATGCAGGCACCATGGCTGCAACCTGCTCTTCTGCTGTGCAAGCCGGAGCAGGCACATCTGCCTCCATTCCCTGCAGGGAGGCCTCGGTGGGAGCCTGTGGTGCCTGACCGGAAGCTTCTGCCTCTGGCTTCCGGGACCGCTGATCAACCTGTGCGCCATCGGGGAGACCCTCGCGTTGGCCTTCTGCTCCCAATCCGACAGGGGAATTACTGGCTTTGGAGGGAGGTTCAGCCTCACTGCCTCCTTCGGCTTCAGCCCGGGGAGTTAGGGGAGGCAGAGGAGACTCTGAAACCCCTGAAGGGTTCAGAGGGGGCTGCTCCGGCTCCTTGAGGGCGGCGTCACCACTCTCCTGAGAACTGCCGATTTCCGGTTGGGTTCTGCCCATTTCCGGTTGGGTTTCTTTGGACTGGCGCGGGGCTGACTCTGGATGATGAATTATCATGAAGGCTGTGGCCAGATTTTTCACAGCGTTTTGGACACTATTAACTTCCTCTGCGTCGATCTCTTGATCCACAGAGACATTTGACTCTGGCTCTTCATCAGAGCTATGCTGACTCTGGCCATCTTTTTCAGATATTTTCGCTTCTTTGATTTTTTTGTAGAGCTCGTTTCTCTCTTCTTGTAAAGCACGGCAGAGGTTCTCTAGCCTCCCAATTTTCATCACGAAGCACTCATACTCTTTAGCTCTCAGTGCTTTCTGTGATGTGAACACACACGCACACAGATGATAAGCAAAATGTCCAGGATGCTCCCTGGAAACAAGCAAACCCGTTTGTCCCAGAATTTGTCTACTAGGCTCTGGGACTTGGCCACAGAACAGTGGCTTGATCATGGACATCAGTTCCTTTTTTTTTTTTTTTTTTTTGAGATGGTCTCTGTAGCCCAGGCTGGAGTGCTCACTGCAACCTCCGCCTCCCGGGTCCCTGTTCAAGCAGCTCTCCTTCCTCAGCCTCCCAAGTAGCTGGGATTACAGGCACGAGCCACCATGCCCACCTAATTTTTGCATTTTTTAGTAGAGTCGGGGTTTCACCATGTTGGCTAGTCTGGTCTTGAACTCCTGACCTTGTGATCCGCCCCCCTCGGCCTCCCAAAGTGCTGGGATTACAGGCATGAGCCACCACGTCCGGCCGACTGGTAGCTTTTTAATCATCGTAACCTGTTCATTCGGAAAGAAAGATGGTGAGGCTTCCTTCTGCTTTGGTCCATAACCTCTCAAATCTTAAGAGTGGATGAATTTTCTGCTTCTGAGACTTAGAAGGCAGAAACAAGACTTTTGGCAAGATAAATGAGATGGATTGGGACGTGGGTCTCAGCAATACCTTCCTTATCTATTCTATGAATAAACTGCTATGTGCTAATCCCAGCAGCCATTTGATTTATGTTGATGAGTAATAAGTATATTTCTCTGGAATTGGTTGCAATTTGGGAAGAATTGTTAGAACAGTAATTATAACCATAGAAATCCACCACATACTAATTCATGATGCTGGCTGCTCAAACGGTTTAAGTTTTTCTCTAGAAATGTTGGTGTATTTGTGCATGAAAATGTTCCTAATTATCTCACTCCTTCACCTCATCTTTGAGCTACTCTGTCCCTTTCAGACCTTCACCTGTAAGCCCTACCTCTGAGATCAGGGGCCGTGTATTGCCTTTAGACTCTCAAAACCTATTTGGAACCTAGCATGAGATCAGTATTTAAATGTTTGTTGGAGGAATTCAAAAGAGGTATCTCCACATCTGTTTATATTGTGAAGTAGCACATGAACTGGACATGTGGGCTGGTGTCTTCTTGCAGTATATTTAAATCAACTAATTAATTTATTCAGCACCTGTTATGTGTCAGGCACTGGAGAAATTCAAAATAAAGTAAGGCACTCATCCTACCTTTAAGAAATTCACAGCCCTTAAAGGGGACAGCTGCTCTGGGTACAGCTATTGAATCAACAAGTAAGCTTGTGACTTAGGGTCACAAAGCTCTTGATGAGTCTGGATTCATCAAGATTCCAAATGACCTTTGCTCTTACTATATTTGTTACAATTTAAAATGTCAAATCCCCCAACCCCAAACTTAGCTCCTTTCCAAACATTACCATTTATACTATTATCAGGTAATAATTATATTATGAGTATGAATATTTTGACTAGGCAGAGGGTTTAAAGCTAAGGGAAAAACTTCCTCACCTCTTCAATCATGTCCAACAGAGCTTTGTTACAGTTCTCAAACCGGGCTTTCCACGTGGCTGTGTCCTTTTCCAGCTTCTTCATTTTCTTAGTTGTCTACAGAAATTAGAGTATGTGAGTGTTAAGCTTGAAGAGTTAATATCAAGGAAGCTATTAGCGCCATATGTGACACAAGGAAAAGTCCTTTTGTTACCAGCTGCTGAAACAAACAGATGTTCAGTGTCAAGAATGAAGATTGCTGCAGAGTCATGATTGATTTCTGAGCCATCTAGGGCAGTGTCGAGTAAACTTATTTGCACCTCAGCCAATTCAGGAAAAAGGAAATGACATAGGGGCACATGGTTTGATCACTGTTTTTTCTTTCATTTAAAAGAAGAATATCTTTATTGAGTCCCATCAATATGCCTGCAACCTAGGATATTTATTGAATAGACGACTATCATAGTGGGAAAGCTAGCATGGCCTTTTTAGCCATTAAAATGTTGATACTACCTGGGCATATCTGAGAAGTAGCTGCACAAAAGCCGCCTCTGTATTTTCTGGGTCTTTACAGTAAGGTAGAGTGAGGTAGAGTTCCCAAAATTGTGATTACATGTATGATTTGTTTGATCCTTGAAGCACTCCCACAAGGAAGGTTCTATTTTCACCCCCATTTTATTTTATTTTATTTTATTGAGACAGAGTCTCACTGTGTCACCAGGCTGGAGTGCAGTGGCGTGATCTCAGCTCACTGTAACCTCTTGTCTCCCGGATTCAAGCAATTCTCCTGCCTCAGCCTCCCGAGTAGCTGGGACTACAGGCATGCAGCACCACACCCAGCTAATTTTTCTATTTTTAGTAGAGACGAGGTTTCAGCATATTGGCCAGGCTGGTCTTGATCTCTTGACCTCGTGATCTGCCCACCTCAGCCTCCCAAAGTGCTGAGATTACAGGTGTGAGCCACCACACCCGGCCTTCACCCCCATTTTATAAATGGGGATAGCAAAGTTCTGAGAGGTAGAGTAATACTGAAGTAAATTAACAGAAGAGTGGGGCTGTCATTCTTTTATTTCATGTAATGCAGCATATGCAGTGTCTGCTGGTCACCAGGCCCTGGGTTGAGTTCGAGGAAGTGAGAAGTGAATAAAATGCAACCTGTCTTTTTTGAACCTGACACTACTCACGTTCTTGGTTGTAGGATCTCTTCTTTGCCTGGGTGAAGTGGGGAACTAGGCATGTATGCAGGTGCAGTTTTCCTGGATGAAACATAGCTGGGCACTTGCTGCTTGGTGCCAGCCTGGCTGAGGCTGGGTACCCATGGAGGTCAGAGGCTGGGCCTGACTGTCAGCCCCTGGCCCTATAGGAAAGCCAGGTTTTTAATTGATCATATGTTAATTGATCATATGTTAATCTAGTTAGTAGTTGGTAATTTTTTTTTTTTTTAGATTGAGCGTCGCTCTGTCCCCAGGCTGGAGTGCAATGACACAATCTTGGCTCACTGCAACCTCCGCCTCCTGGGTTCAAGTGATTCTCCTGCCTAAGCCCCCTGACTAGCTGGGACTACAGGCATGTCCCAGCATGCCCAGCTCATTTTTAGTGTATTTTCAGTGGAGACAGGTTTTCAACATGTTGGCCAGGTGGTCTTGAACTCCTGACCTCAAGTGATCTGCCTGCCTCAGCCTCCCAAAGTGCTGGGATTACAGGTATGAGCCACTGCATCTGGCCAATTGTTTGTAAACTTCTTAAGATCATCAATCTTTTTTTTTTTTTTTTTTTTTAAGATGAGTCTCACTTTGTTGTCCAGGGTGGAGAGCAGTGGCACGATCTCGGCTCACTGCAACCTCTGCCTGGGGTTCAAGTGATTCTCCTGCCTCAGCCTCCCAAGTAAGGCGTGTGCCACTATGCCTGGCTAATTTTTTGTATTTTCAGTAGAGATGGGGTTTCACTGTGTTACCTAGGATGGTCTTGATCTCCTGACCTTGTGATCCACCTGCCTCAGTATTCCAGAGTGCTGGGATTACAGGCCTGAGCCATCATGCCTGGCCAGATCATCAGTCATTTTCAGGATGTGGCAAAATCTATGAGACCACACTTCACAAAAATGTATATATGTGCATCATTTTTTTGTGTGTGCTAATTTCTAGGGAGTTCTCAGGCCAACTAGTAAAGTCCATAAATGGACCCCAGACTAAGAACTCCTAATTTAATATTTATTTCACGGTTAAAACTACGTAATTTTGAAGTAAAAACATTTTTTCCTGTTCTATTTATTCCAATTTTAAAATGCTAGAATTAAAAAAACATTTAAGAAAATGGATAGCTCCATTCTGGAGTTGGAAAACTAACATTTAACTAGTGTCAGTATTCTTCAGGTTGCTCATTTAACTGTAAAATTTATCATAGTATTTAAAAAATATATTTTAAAGGATTTTTTCTACACTTCAGAACCGTCAATACCAATCCCTGTTCAGAAACACAGTTCTGATGCTGATTCTGTACTGGGAAAACACTGAACAGCTTTAAACATCACATTCAATAATAATACTGGCACCTTATATTTGAAAAATATTTGTAAAAAGTTAAATTCCTTCCAAAATACATTAATTTAACTTCACAGTCTTGTGAGTTAAGCAGGGAAAGCAGTATCTGCATAGATTAAAACAAATTAGAGGCTGGGCATGGTAACTCATGCCTATAATTCCATCACTTTGAGAGGCTGAGGTGGATGGATCACATGAGGTCAGAAGTTTGAGACCAGCCTGACCAACACGATGAAACCCATTCTCTATTAAAAATATAAAATTAGGCAGGCGTGGTGGTGCATGTCTGTAATCCCAGCTATTCAGGAGGCCGAGGCAGGAGAATTGCTTGAACCTGGGAGGCAGAGGTTGCAGTGAGCCAAGATCGCACCATTTCACTCCACCCTTGGCAACAAGAGCAAAACTCCATCTCAAAAAAAAAAAAAAAGAAAAAAAAAAAGGTAGCTTCAGGAAGTTAGGTGAATTGTCCGACACTACCTGATGAGTAAGAACACACCAGAATTGAATTCAGACTTTCATCTTCTTATTCAAGGCTCTGTCAGTTAAATCATGTTATATAAGTTATTTTCTAAGAAGGCTCATGTAAGATGATATTTCCTATTCTAACATTCTACTTTTATATATTTGTATAAAAGTTGTTCCTGTTTTTTAAAAAAATTCTTACAAGGGTATTTTTTGACTTCAGTATATACAGCATAATGTTAAGTTGCTAGCTCTGGTCTGTTTTTTCTTTTTTAGTTAGATGGGGTTAGATAAAGAACTATTCTTCCTCAGAGTGAAAGTGTATCTTGGAAATTTTGGACTCTTGCTAAGATTCATTCACTAGATGCTTACCAATTTAAAAATATGGCCCTAACCTCATTCGTAACCTATAAATATTTCACTACTTCATGACATGCACCAAAATGTCTTACTGAGAGAAAAAGGAAATTTGCCTGTCAAAACAGAAAATGTCAATATTTTGTTGGTGATAAGCAATACTCACTTTGTCCATTTCCTGTTTGAAAGTGGCAAATACCTCGTTGCTTTTTGTTAGTGTGCTCTGGAATTCTTCAAACCGTCCTGAGTAGAGAGTGAGCTGTAACAGAGGAAAGACTGGATCCTTTAGAATTCTTCCAGAAGAAAACAAGTCATTGTTCATTATTTAAAGGAATTCTCCATATAGTATTAGTAATATATTCAGTTATTTTATTTATTACAAGATTAACCTAGGTCAGTGAGCCTAACTGAAATGTTTCTTTAAAGAAAAATGAAAAAGTAGTCTGGGTGTGGTGGCTCATGCCTGTAATCCCAGCACTTTGGGAGGCCAAGCCAGGTGGATCACCTGAGGTCAGGTGTTTGAGACTAGCCTGGCCAGCATGGTGAAACCCTGTCTCTGCTAAAAATACAGAAATTAGCTGGGCATGGTGGTGGGTGCCTGTAATCCCAGCTACATAGGCGACTGAGGCAGGAAAATCGCTTGAACCTGGGAGTCGGAGGTTGCAGTGAGCTGGGATAGTGCCATTGCACTCTAGCCTGGGCAACAAGAGTGAAACTCCATCTCAAAATAAAAAAAAATGTGTTATTATTGTTTCATTATATTAAAACTTTTACCAACGTTTATTGAGTACTACGTGCATGGACTGTATGTACAAAAGTATTTAACACATGGATCTGTGTTTGGGGGACCTACACTTCTAATGAGAAGACAGTTTCAAAGACGACTACAGGACAATGGCTACAAAGTCAAGTCAGATAAGGACAGTGGGTGATCACGTGAGCCACATGTTTATGGAGAAGGTGAACCTTGAACTTGGCCTTGAAGGAAGGGTAAAAATAGGCAAATGAAAAGACGTGATAAAGGAAATGTGTCCTGGACACGGACAAGGGCCATTGCCATGAGGCAGGTGTACACCACTCTAAGCAGGTGCCATTTCTGTTTCAGACATCAGAGTTTTGTATGTTGATGAATACAGCATTCTAGCCAATAGCAGTTAAATGTCCCTTTTCATCAGTATCAGTTTATGTTATGTATAACATTTTTCTTTTTGGTGCCACAAAAAAAAAAATTAGTACTGGGACAAAGGATTTCTTAGCAAAGCAGGAAGTATTATTAGCAATCTTGCCATGAAAGTAAAATGAACAAAGGAAAGCAGATATATTTGTTCCTTATGCATTTGGGGTTGTCCTTACTGCTGTGTCTGATCTCTGTTGGCTGGGGCCAGAACTCACAATCTAAACTAACACCCAGTTGGCTAATAACTTGAAACTTTTCTAAACAGGTAAAAGCAATGGAGAGCAAAAAAGGAAGTCCAAATAAGGAAGCAGCATAGGCAATGAGCTGGGACATGCTGTGAGCACATGCAGCACAGGTGTCTTGGTTAAAGTACAAGGACATAGGATGTACTACGTGCCTGTAAGCATGTCTAACAGCTACATAGGATAGGGCTTCTAACAAAAAGCAAGGAGGCTTTTGAAGAAAGTGTTTAAGACAAACCATTATTTTAACACATATTAATTTTTCTTAAACAAGATAGGAAACTTTGAAGAGGAACATTTCTACTTCCTACAGTTTATTACACCAGTTTTCCACAGATGGAAGTAACAGGTCTTAAGGAAGAGATGCCTTTTTCTAACTTGCAGAGAAGCAGTATATGGATTAGCATTGCCAAGCATGCGGCCCACCAGAAAGAGAGGGAGAGGAGCATTTGTATTGCCAAGTCCTTGATTCCAGTGCTTGCATTCAGGTTGGAAATGGGGGTAACACAATGAAGGAAAGTGTATAAATAATTGATTGTTAGTTACAGTGAGAAAATAAAAAAATCTTATCTTTGAAAATAATGTTAGGGTAGCATGTTTTGAATGGGAGAGGATTTAGTATGGATGATTCAGGTTGGTCAAGCCTCAATTTTCAAATGAATCTTTGGTACTCTTGGGTGTCCAGAATAATCCCAAGTCCTCAAATGGGTACAATATTTTCATACATCACATTTTTTGTATGAAGAAGCAGACTTGCAGCATCCATCAACAAACAAGAGCCCTGGCTGCACTGGAGAGACCAGGAAAGCTGGGTTATCAGCTGGAAGAAGGCACCAACTGGCCAGCTGGTGTTATCAGTGAGACTGTCTTTTTTAAAGTACAGAAAGCACCATAAATGAAAGCAGGCAGATTGGAAAGCTGGCAGTCTTTGGGGGTGGGAGGAGAGAGGGAGTATGTATGAATCAAACCACCTCTAGAGCCCGGAAAATTGCTTATCTAGAATGGGTTTTCCCCAATAATTTGGAGTAGTAGAGATTTTACTGCAGTAGACAGGAATGGTAACAAAATGATAAAATAAATCATTTCCATAGAATATTGACTATCTGAAGTCAAATGACAGCTGATCACCATTTTGAAATAACTCATTAGTACTGTAAGTATGTGACAGAACCAAAATTTGTTTATC